>NW_027133034.1:0-600000 GCF_026122565.2 Emydura macquarii macquarii | reverse complement strand
GGAATATTTTCAAAGGGGGCAAAATAAGTTTGCAAACACCTGCTTTAGGTGGACCTGCACATGGAGTGTGCCACTACAGAAAAGCACTAGTACAGTGGCTATGACAGAAATGTTAGTGATTGAAGGATTTGATAAATTTTGTGCTTTTGGATGAGTAAGAGGCATTAAAATAGTTATAACAAAGTAGTCACTGAGGCTGCATTTGAGACATGATTAATTATCTCTTTTCTCTTCTCTGTCACCTCTGCTTGTCTCTCACCTTCTCCTCTGACCTGTTTCTATTCTCCTTTCATCAGCAATCTCTGGACCAGATTCTGATCTGTGACACCAGTGTCACTGAGATCAGAAACTGGCTCCGTGCCTTTTTTTCTCTCTCCTCTGCTTCATGATTTGTCTTTTTCTGTCTCTTTCTTAAAACTCTCTTCATTGTAGCTCCCAATGCTTTGCAGGTATCCTCGACTACAGCCCACATCCCCCGATGTCTGGCCAGCTGGAGCAGCTCCTGGTATGACATAATCTGAACCTAAAGCAGGTGGCCAATCAGCAAAACAGTGACTTGCTGGCTCACAGCAGGGGTGCCTCAGCCATTATTTGGTTCCTTGTTTTTAGGTTTAGATCATGTCAAGAGCAGTTGTGATTGATTGAAGGTAGTGGATCATGAGTGATAGTCAAAGGTACAGCTTGAAAACTAAAATTGACTTCCATAGAACAGGACTTAATGGTCAGAGATTTATCTGATCAGCAATCCAGCTGTCATCCCAAATAGGCACAAACTGACACTGCAGTCACAGCAAGTTTGGAGGTGGGCCCATTGGAACTTATTAATGCGAAAATTGATGCAGCTGGAAGGTATGCAACAATTTCCATGCAATTTCAGAGGAAATTGTCACATAGTTTAACATACCTTAAAAGTTGTTGGTTGTACAGTATTGTAGTTTTAAAAGTATTGTAGTTCCTTCAGTTATTTATAAACCAGTCTTGATATTGGTTCTATCCATAAACAAAGCTGTTATATACATAATGATCTGAATAATATTCATAAAGCTCTGTTTATATTTGGAATCTAAGGCCATCATCCTACAAACACTTACCATACATGTGTGAAGTTATTCAAAAAGGTGTTTGCAGGATAAGTTAAAAGAGAACTCATTTATTTTCATTATTTAATCCTGGGAGGTTTGAAGCAGAAGAATACCTTACTTAAAATGGAAATAGATGGGTGACATCAATAGAATTTAAAAACAAAAATTATTTGTTAACAATGGGAAATGGCTTTGATCTATAGGTTAAATGTCTTGAACATATCCCATTAAACTGGTATAGAAAGTTTTTGCCAACACTACCCTTAAAAGTCCAAGCATGGAAAATTAATATGTAAAACACACATGTAATAATCTCTGTTACTTCATTTGTTCAAAGTGGCTATATTGTGGAACACTCTATAACCATCTGGCATAAAAACACCTTCTCCCAGTAGCAACATATTTCATGCAATTATGATAGTTGCCAAGAAGACATTTACCAGGAAGCTATCAACAAAGATCCAGTGTCTCTAGTGGTTAGAGCACAGGACTTAGAATGGACATCTGGGTTCTATTCCTGTCACTGACTTTTTGTGTCCCCCTTAACCAGTTACTTAACCTCTCTGTGCCTTTAAAATGGCGATAATACTCATCTACCTCACAGGGATTTGTGGGGGCTTAATTAATGCAATAAATCACTTTGAGTGCCTTGGTTGAATGGCATCTTGTAATAACAAAGTATTATTCTTCACATACTATATACATATAGAGAGACTTTGGGACTATATTCACCCTTATTGGAAGTGGCAAATTCCACCTTCTTGTGTCACTCTGGCCACATTGGTCCTAGAAATGAGTGACAAGAAGGCAAGTGCTAGGACCTAAACAGAAATGCAAAATTATTCTGACTTGTCATGGCACTTAGGACGGATTCTGTTGTATTCTATACAGGTTCTTGAGCTATGCTCATAACCACAGTATCTGAGCACTTTCCTGTAGTGCATTAAGCAACATGACTAACATCTGTCACGTTGTTCTCTCATCCTTTTCCTACAGAGAAAAGTGTGTGCAATGGAATGTCTTGTTTTGGTAAGTTGTTTTTGTGTTGTTTGGCTGAGGTGTTTTGTGTTTTTGTAATGCAGCTCTCGCTTGGAGTAGGAAGTGGTGAAGATTATGATAGCTCTTAGTTCCTGTGGGATTTCATTCCAGAGTCTCAGGCCACGCTCAGGAAAGTTCTGCCTCCTCTACAGATGAGTTCTATCTTACTGTAGAAGTCAAATTGTTGACTCTAGTGTGACCCGTCCATGCCTAGGGTAGCCACCTGAAAATGCCAAGGTCAGGACAGGCTGCAAAAGGAGAGCAGATTCTCTCAGCACTGGTTGGTGACACTGAAGTTAGACTTCCCAACCAGCCACAGACAGTGCATCTGATTCCCCATACTGGTTATCAAGAAGCTAAAACAAAATATACACAGCCCCATTTACTGAATGTTAGTCTCTGGCTCCCAATCAGCCACTAGGTCCAGTAAAGAGATAAGTTATTTAAAACTCTATACTCTTTACCAAAATGTTCTCCTGACCCCAAAGGGCCAACCACATTACCAGATCAATATAAGTTTGGATCTTACCCATAATACCATGCTGCCAGCCAATCCTTTAGTAAATAAAACTAAAGGTTTATTATAAAAGGAAAGAAACAAACTATAAGAGAAATGTTCAATAATTAAAGCAATCAGATACATACAGATGATTTGAAAGTCCATATATATCAGGTTTCTAATAGAATTGTGGAGTTTGCAGGCCTGTATAGTCCCTCTGGTATACATTCAGTACCTGAATGGGTTTCAGTCCTTTGTTTCACAGCTTCAGTTGTAGATTAGTTGATCCAGAGGTAGGTGAAGACTAAAAACTGACAGAAGACAAAATGGATGTGGTGCAGCTGCCTTTTATATCCCTTGGCCTTTGTCATGCTGCTTATGGAAATTTACAGAAATAAGATGGAGCCCAAGTAAGTCCTTATGTCTCATAAGGCGTAGCCCGTAGGTTCTTTCCCTGGGCCCATTGTACTTGTGAGTTTCCTTAACAGGGCCATTTAGCAGGCTAGTGCCACAGCCATCCTGTCTGGGGTGTCACACAGAAACAAGCACAAGTTGAAATACAGATACAACAACTTCCATAACTTCCAATACAAATATGACACATACCCATAAACAATATCTTCATAATTAGCAAATTATAACCTCTCTAACAATACCTGACATGGCATATCTCATATGAATTATTGTAATTTTGAAATATTGATGTTAAAATAATATCATAAATGGTCCCCCTAATCCAGCCATCATCACACAATCTTCAATCCAGTGCTTTAGTCAATCTTTAGGTCTGCTGGCTGAGGGCCTAGGATATCTAAGTGTCAACAGCAGACCAGACAGACACACAGAATGACACTAACTGTACGTTTGAGGAAAGATCAAGTGGGGGAGGGGAATTTCAGGCAGAAGAGAGAGAAATGGTGGGTACTTGAGGCGTGTTGAGTGAGAAGCAATCTACAGTGCCACTCTTTCCCACTCAGTATGGCCCCATCACTACTCTCCCCACAGGTTTTCTAGATTCTAGGGGAGTGAAAGATAAAGAAGAACGTGGGTACCTACCCAGCTCTCCACAGCAGCTGCTTCTAGTGGTAAGCAGCTGAAAATAGTAGTGAAAATGTAACTGTGTATATTGTTTGGGGTATCTGCCTCATTTAGACTTGACTTCCTCTGACTCTGAGCAAGTACAGGTGGTTCCTTGCTGTTCCAAATTTTTCACTAACCTCCCACTGTCAAACTCCCATTGGCTTAAGTGGGAGCTTGCATGATTTAAGGACTGAGTGCAGTACAAACCAAACCAGGAAACTGATACATTCAAGCACCACATTGACTTCACTGGAGCTATGCTTGTAAGGGTCTACCTGTGCAGAAAAGCTTTTTCAATGGAGTCTGTGCATTTAACATGAAAAGAATTCAGTTATATAATGTATTTTCAATGGCAACAACATATTTGATATCTCTTCTGTATAGTATCTATCCCATATGTCTGTGTTGCTCCTACACTATGTGTGTGTGATTTTCTGTGAGGTTCCTGTGTGTAGCTCAGGGTTTGTACCTCAGTAGCTGTCAGGGTTCCCTCTCTTCTTTCTGCCTTGATTCCTCTGAGTTTAACTCCCTGCATGTCACTAGGACTTTCTGCTGTGCTGGTAACCAGCTTCCTTACTAGACTTTGCAAGCTGATTTGTGGAAAATTTTTTGCCTGTTAAATCCATCCTTCTGACCTACACATAGTGGTGAGGACTTATATTGTACCTGATTTATATCTGCAAGCTCTGTACCACATTATCCTAAGTTTTCAAGGGTGTAATTTTAAATAACTTGTGGGTTTAATCAGAACAGGTTTCGCTCCTACACTTCCACATCTGGCTGGTTGATATAACAGAATTGGACACTTATCAGCTCTGTTTCTTCTTGCTGAACAATTGACAGTGTGACATATTGTATCTACTGTAGCATACATGACCTTGACCAGCATTTCAATGTCAATATTTGAAGTGAAGACTAGTGTATGTAGGTAACATAATTCTGGACCTTTATATTTACCAAGATATATAAGGCAAGTTGTGGAAAAGTTGTAGAAAGAAGTTATCTGTTTCTCTTGCCCAGTGATACTCAGACTGAGGCTCGCGTGATAATCAGACTGAGGCTCGCGCAAGCTGCAAGTGGCTTTTTAATGTGTCTCCTGCGCCTCTTTAAAGCACATGATATTAAAACACTGTGATTTAGTTATTAACCAATCAGGATGCTTTTACTATGTTATTAACCAATTAAGTAAGTTTTATATATATATATAATTTAGGAAATATAAATGAAACTATGAATTCACACTACTGTGTGGTGTTACTTTTGGGTAATGTTGATCGCTAATTTGGTGATGTTGATCACTAATTTGGTCTGAGTATCACGGCTCTCTCTAGCTTGTCTGAACAGTATATTAAAATGAGGAGCTATCAGAAAATATGGACAGAGAGGCCCATCTAGTTTCATTTTCTAACCTTTCTAATATAAATTTTTCAGATACAGAGAGACCTAAATCCATGAACAGCCACATGGCACATTTGAATACTTTATCCAAAAATCATGTCTCTAAAAATACATCTATCTAAGGAATGATTAAAAAAATTTGGGAGAGTGTTAGAGAAAAATTATTGCACCTATTACATACTCAGCAAAATAGAGGACAAATAGATACACAGATATGTAGTTACTATTTATTCAATACTCAGACAAAGCACATTCATCTGCAAAAAACAAAACAAAACAAACCAGCACACCTGTCCAATTTTTTTAAATATTAACATTTAATAGACATGCTTAGTCTGTTAAACGTGTAATCAGAGATTTCACTTGGTTTAATAAAATCACTGTCATAGGTGTTGTAATGATGTTCATTGTGAAATATTGTAACATCTTGATACAGAGTTCTGATGACTATATTACAGCATATCTCTTTAAACAAAAGCTCACTGTTAATGATTATTGTTTTGTATTTGATATTTACATGGCAAGGATTTGTAAACCTGTTAATTAATACTTCCTAAATAAATAAAGAGGTTTTTTAAAAATCTATCCTTCTCTTATTTTTATTGATGTTAGCAGGCACCACTATATTTAAATCTCTAGTTGACAAAGCCTTCTCCAATATCTAACCACAATCTCTTTTTAGTCTATTTTAGTTCATGGCAATGAGTCATGCTCTAATCTTTTAGCCTAAACAAATTAATTCTAGGGTCTTTGTATAACGCCCCCTCCCTTAGATACTTGCATGTTATAATTAAGGCACTGTGTCATCTCCCCTTCATACCTCAGGAATGTTGTTGACCTTTTCTAAATTCTTTCCCAGTACTTGAATGATCTTTTAAAAACTTGAGGATGACAACAACTCCATAGTGTAACAAACTTACAACATATTTCCCCCAGATCCTGTTTTCTGACCTATTTTTGAATAAGTTCATAGTTTCATTTCTTCATTGCTGCCCTTGACAGTCCATTCTACACATAACTCATACTAAAGTCTTCACTGAAGGCATCTGAGCCAGGAATCTTAGAGTCAGGCATTTCCAGGAATCAGTAACATTCTCAAGTGTAAGAGGTTTTTCCCTAACAGTATCTACTTCACACAAACTAGGAAAAGCAAGAATATCCTTTCAGCTCTTAGCAGAGCAGTAAATATCATCCTGACAGTTTCTAAGACCGCCATTAAAAACTACCGGTCATCTTCTAGCTCCATTTCACTCAGTTGTTTTTTGGATTAGAAGTGGGTTATTTCAAGGGTGTACAAACTAAGGACATGATTCTGCTCTTTCAGCAATTCCATGTGTCTGCAACACTAAGAGCAACTTTTTGCATTACACTGTTGCTCTGACAGTATTCTGCTCTATTCCAAAAAAGGGCAATAGGTCACATATTCATGTCTTCCATATTTGTGTTAGAAAATCTACCAAAATGGGGAGCAAAAAGATTGTAGACTTCTATACTTAGACATCTTGTATAGTCTGCTAAATGAAATATTTGATCAGGAGGCAATATTTTGAACATGATAATTTTATCATATATAGTCCCTTCCATCTGAAACTCATGCAGTGCTTTACGTATAACTTAGCAAAGCTGTGACACAGAGAAATACCATTCCCAATCTACTGATGAGATTTTAATAACTTCTCACAGGAGCTCTGTAGCAAAACTGGCAGCAGAACTCATCTCCCATTTCCATGCCTGCACCACAAAACACCATCCTTTCCTTTATATAAATATTTGTTGCAATAAACAATATACATGAACCTTCCTCAGATGTGCATTTAATACAGAACGTCTTTCTTTCTCTTCCTGCATCCTCAGTTTGGTCTTCTACTGGTCTGTTCACACTTTGGAGTGTCTACAGGTGCTTTAAAACCTCTCCTTTTACCTTAGTTGTCTAGTTAGCTTCACATTGAGTAAAGACACAGAATCTGATCAATGCTTGTTCTCCCTTGCCATTTTAATACTTAGAGTCAAACACAGACTGATGGCTTACACTCCAGTGGCTAACTCCTGAAGATTGCATTACCTTGTATTTATATAGCAATTCACAAATATTTTTATTTATTGTGTACAATCAGTATGCACGTCACTGTACAAAGTAATAGAGGAAGATCCAGTCCTTGCCCAACAGACACTCTACTCAGGAGAGAAGAAAAAGTTCACGCACTAATTAATCAACACAAAACTCATAATGAGGGAAAGTAGTAGCATTCAAATTTTACTCATGATGAGAGTGAGGCAGAGCAGAGGGCTGAGTGACTTCTCCAAGTGTCACAAAAGGATTGCCAAGACCCTGTCTACATGAAGAGTTGCACTGGTTTAACTAAAGGTGAGAATTTAAACTGATATAGTTAAACCAGTGTAACCCCTCTAAAGTTCTATGCAGAAATAAATCTTTTATGTGGGAGGGGTCCACACGTAAGGAAATTCTGCCTCTTAACATCAGACTTTTTTCTTGAGCTGGTTTGAGGAGAATGTGCCCATAAATCTAAATACCCTTTCTGACCCATCTTTGATTTATTGTGGTGTCCATGTTGAAAAAAGATAGTGAAGTTGGAAGAAGGTAAACAAACCCTACTGCTGGCTCAAGAAATTCTTGGGAAAAAGGTTGGAAATACCCTGTCCTATTGGTAGGTTTCTTTGTCGTTTACCACTTATTGATCTAGGTTATAGAGTGCCTGTCACTGCAGTATCTGATGGTCTCCCAAAATGATCAGGTGTACACAGAAAGATAACTTTATCTCATCCTCTTCCCTCCAATGGGTTTGGGGTAATTTTTCTCCCTGTAGTGTTGTTGTTTCCAGGTTCCCAGTGGGAGGATGTCCCATCCTTTAGTGGTGGGGAGTAAATAGGAGAAAATACATACTTAGCAGGTATGGATATCATGTATATATTGGCAACAGATTGTTGTTTGAGAGGAGCTGCATCACACTGTCTGTGAGGCCTGTTATCTAATAATTACTGAGCCAATCTGGTCAAAGGTTGTATATTATGACTCAAATCAATTTCTGGGCTTAACCAGGTTTATACCAGGGATAAATTTGGCCGCATATCTCAGAACTAGAAACAAATTCTTTTTGGTCCCAGACTCTTATGTGAATGACAAGTATTAGACTACTAATAAGCTGAACATTAGTTATTAAGTAATACTAGTTCCACTTTGGGAGCTACCATCAGAAATATTTAAGAATGATAATAATGACATGGACAATGCTGATGGAAGGTATAGATCTTACTGTGTAAATAGATTGATACTGGAAAACCAGGAGGCACAATGTAGAGAAAAACACACACGGATAAGAAACTGTACAAGGACAAAAGCAAGTGTTGAAAACTGATCCATTAAACCTAGATGAGCAAACATGCATAGCACATGACTCCCAAAGGCAGTTTGGAAGAAGGGTGAAATGTGTGCAAAATAAAAGTGCAGTATATGGCAAATTCTAGTGCCCTTAGTGTAGCAATCCATCTAACTTTCCTATGTTGTGTGTTTTATTTGAATGTCATCCCTGATGTGTAGGACAGTCACAAAACTGCCATGAATCAGGAGGTCAGATCATGTGTAATGTTGATCTGTGCAGATTTAAGCTGCATGTCACCCTTTCCAAAGCCCATATTACCCACTTCATGCAATAAGTTCATCTCGTTTCATAATTCCAGAATGAGAGCAGCACTGACAGTGGCGAAGCGAGTGGGAATCACACTGTGGTAACTTGCAAGGCCGGATTGTTATCGGTCAATGGGAAATCATTTTGGAGTTGGAAAATCCATTGTGGAGGCTGTTGTCATGCTAGTAATCTGGGCCATTAATCATCTCCTGCTACACAGGATTGTGACGCTCGGTTATATGTAGGTAGGACATAATGGATTGCTTTGCAGCAATGGGGTTCCCAAACTGCAGTGGAGCGATAGATATCCATGCATATCCCTATTCTGACACTAAACCACCTTGCCCAGAATATATTAACAGAAATGGCTACTTTTCTATGGTTGTTCAAGCGTTAGTGGATCACCAGGGATGCTTTACCATAATTAATGTTGTCTGGTCAGGGACGGTGTTCAGGACTGTTCAGAAAGCTGCAAGTAGGGAGTTTCTCTGCCAATTGTCGTATTACCATTGGTGATGTTAAATTTGGGCCACTTTCTGTTGATGAGAGATACAAGCTTTCTTCGCATTACACAGACTTCTTTGGGTCTCAAAAATGTACTCAGAGGGTCACAGCTAAATACAAGGTGGAACAGATTGTTTAGCATAAGTAGTTAACAGGTATTTCAAGGGACCATTCAAGGCAAAGTGGTCTTTTAACACTTCTCTAGTCCTGGGGAGGTTAGTGGGTTGTAATAAGCCGTAAATCCAGTGTCTCTAGTCATTCCATGATTTTTAGTATCTACCAAAGTTATAAATTTAAGCTCCCAGGCTCATTTTTGAAGGTGTTGTGCAGGTTTCCGTTGAGAATGAGGATAGAGAGGTCATATATAGAGTGATCACTTTGGAAAAGAGCTCACCCACAGGTGATGTGGTCATTCTGTCTTTTATCATTTTTCTGTTTGAGTTTATTTGAGAGTGTAGTGATTGTCTTGTTTCATAGTTATTATTTGATAGCTGTTATTGGGCCATGTGGTGCACTAGATGAGGTACAGCACATGCTATGATGAGCATATGCGGGACCCATGGATCTTGAAAGGTGTATTGTGGGGGGTGTTGATCATCATAGCAGTGGAAATATGTCTACACGTTTTGCATCTGTTGTTCTGGCAGGGTTGAGTTGATGGGTCCTGGTCTGTGGGGAGTTTGCTTCTGATGATGAGCTTGAAGAGACTAGGGGGGTTGTTTGAAGGCCAGAAGAGGGGGTTCAGGAAAGATTCACATATGGGTTGTAACTGGTGATACCTTGTATGGGTTCCAGTGGGAGGTGGCAGGTGACAACTAGGCGGTGTGCAGTTGGGTTTATTTATGTATTGAAGGAGGTTCTCTCAGGGTATTTGGGTGGCTCATTCCCATGATGTCGTTTATTTATCTGGTGGAGTGTCCTTGTTTGGTGAAAGTGGTTTTAAGTGTGTTAAGGTGTATATCCCAGCCTTTCTTCTCAGAGCACATTCTGAGATATCTGAATGCCTGGCTGTAGATAACCAATTTCTTGGTGTGTTTGGGGTGGTTACTGGATAAGTGTAGGCAAGTGTGGTGCTCTGGGTTTTTTGTATATAGTTGTCTGTAGGGGGCCATTGTTCAAGCTGGTCGTGGTGTCCAGGAAGTTGCTGCTTTCGTGGGAACGTTCTAGAGGGAGTTTAATGGATTGGTGGTGGTTGTTGAACTTGTGATGGAAATCTAAGAGGGAGTTTAAGTCGTCTGTCCAGGGGATGAAAATATCATTGACATTGTCCAGAAATTCTTCTTCAGGGTGGTCCATAAAGAGGTTGGCATATTAGGGAGCCATCCTTATACCCATGGCTGTTCCCATGGTTTGGATAAAGTGTTGAATGTAAAACTGTTACGGGTGATGATGAAATGGATGAGTTTGGCAACATGTTTAGGATGGATATCTACATCTCATTCATGATCTTGTGAATATTTGAGGCAGGCCACGATACAGTTATTGTGAGGAATGGTGGTGTATAGGGAGCTGACATCCATGGTGGCAAGAATAGGTTTGAAGGAGGTTGTTAATGTTACAGAGTTTCTTGAGGAAGTCAGTAGTGTCCTGGAGAAAGCTGGCTCTTTATTTGGTGAGTGGTTTGAAGATGGCTTCTATGACTCCCTATATTCCTTTAGTAAGAGAGCCATGGCCAGATACGATGGGTCTGCCTGCATCTTTTGTTTGTGTATTTTGGGAAGCGTGTAGGTCTCTGGGATGGATTCATGGGGAATGAGGTAGAGTTTCTCTTGGAGTTGTTTGGGTGAATATTTGATGATATTCTTAAATTGCTGGTTAAACTGTGGTGTGGGGTCTTTTTTGAGTTCTTTATAGTAGATGGCGTCGGAGAATTGCCGGTTGGCCTAGTTAACGTAGTCATCACAGCTGAGGTCTATGATGGCACCCCCTCTTTGTCTGCTGGTTTGATCACTCTCTGGTGGTTGGATTTCATGGACTGTATGTATAGTTATCCTCTCGCCAATGGAGAGATTATGGTGGATGTTAAGGATTTCACAGTCAATGTTTTTCTTGAAGCAATCAATGTAAGGATCCAGAGTGTGGTTTTGTCTGTTGTGGGATGTCCAATCAGATGATTCTTTTCTCTTTTGACTGTCAGCATGGATATGGTAATTTTGAATGGTGTCCTCACTGCCGTGAATGAATTATTTGAGGCAGAGTCGTCAGAAGAATTATTTTAGTTCTCCACATGAAGGGGAACAAGAAGGGTTTCTACAGGTTTGTTGCCAACAAGAGGAAGATTAGGGAAAGTGTGGGCCCCTTAGAGATGAGGGAGGCAACCTAGTGACAGAGGATGTGGAGAAAGCTGAGGTACTCAATGCCTTTTTTGCCTCTGTCTTCACAGGCAAGATCAGCTCCCAGACTGCTGTACTGGGTGGCACAGAATGGGAAGGAGGCGAACATCCCGCAGTGCTGAAGGAACAGGTCCAAGACTATTTAGAAGGATTGGACATACACAAGTCCATGGGGCTGGATGCAATGCACCTGAGGGTGCTGAGGGAATTGGCTGAGGTGATTTCAGAGCCATTGGCTATTATCTTTGAAAGCTCATGGCAACAGGGGGAGGTCTCTGAGGACTGGAAAAAAGCAAATATAGTGCCAATCTTCAAAAAGGGAGGAAAGAGGATCCAGGGAACTACAGACCGGTCAGCCTCACTTCAATCCCTGGAAAAGTCATGGAGCCGGTCCTTAAGAAATCCATTTTAAGGCACTTGGAAGAGAGAAAGGTGATCAGGAACAGTCAACACGGACTCACCAAGGGAAAGTCATGCCTGACCAACCTGATTGCTTTCTATGATGAGGTGACTGGCTCTGTGGATGTAGGGAAGGCGGTGGATGTGATATACCTTGACTTTAGCAAAGCTTTTCATACTGTGTCTCACAGTATTCTTATCAGTAAGTTAAAGAAGTATGGGTTGGATGAATGGACTATAAAATGGATAGAGAACTGGCTACAGCATAGGGCTCAACGAGTATTGGTCAATGGCTCCATGTCTAGCTGGCAACTGGTCACAAGCGGAGTTCCCCAGGGGTCGGTCCTGGGGCCAGTTTTGTTCAACATCTTCATTAATGATCTGGAGGATAGGGTAGATTGCACCCTCAGCAAGTTTGCGGATGACACTAAGATGGGGGGAGTGGTAGATACCCTGGAAGGTAGGGATAGGATACAGAAGGACTTAAACAAACTGGAGGATTGGGCCAAAAGAAATCTCATGAGGTTCAACAAAGAAAAGTGCAGAGTGCTCCACTTAGGAAGGAAGAATCCCATGCACAGCTATAGACTGAGGACCGACAAGCTAGGCAGCAGTTCTGCAGAAAAGGACCTGGGGGTAACAGTGGATAAAAAGCTGGATATGAGTCAGCAGTGTGCCCTGGTTGTCAAGAAGGCTAATAGCATATTGGGCTGCATTAGGAAGGGCATTGCCAGCAGGACGCGGGAAGTGATTATTCCCCTCTATTCGGTATTGGTAAGGCAGCATTTAGAGTATTGTGTCCAGTTTTGGGCCCCCCACTACAAAAAGGATGTAGACAAGTTGGAGAGAGTATAGCGTAGGGCAACAAAAATGATTAGGGGGCTGGAGAACAGGACTTATGAGGAGAGGCTAGGGGAACTGGGCTTGTTTAGTCTGCAGAAGAGAAGAATGAGGGGGGATTTGATAGCAGCCTTTAACTACCTGAAAGACGGTTCCAGGGAGGATGGGGCTAGGCCGTTCTCGGTGGTGTCAGATGACAGAACAAGGAGCAACGGTCTCAAGTTGCAGTTGGGGAGGTCGAGGTTGGATATTAGGAAAAAGTTTTTCACTAAGAGGGTGGTGAAGCACTGGAATGGGTTACCTAGGGAGGTGGTGGAATCTCCATCTTTAGAGGTTTTTAAGCTGAGGCTTGACAAAGCCCTGGCTGGGATGTTATAGCTGAGGTTAGTCCTGCTTTGAGCGGGGGTTGGACTAGATGACCTCCTGAGGTCCCTTCCAACTCTAATATTCTATGATTCTATGTTAGTATGGTATCAGGTATCCATCCAACCTACTAGACTCCGCATAGTCTCACATAAAATCTGCTGCTGTACGAATTCCAACAAACAAAAATGAACAGTGCATTTACCCCTAACAGCAATTGAACATTTTATTTTGCCTGACAAATTAATTTCACATTCCTTGCCCTCTTTGTATCTTTTCTACTGAAAGAAATGGCCATTTGTTTTGATTTCTGCTGAGTTCAAGGCCAATGCAGGTGAGCTGTCTTGCATGCGAGCTTCCCCCTCAGGCAAGGCTTGTTTTCTACTCTGCAGAGATAAAGGGCAGAAGGCCTATACATTTGCCCTGAACAAAAGAGGGGACTCTATAATGGGGTGAGGGTTGGGCCAAACACCAGTCCACTGCATCTGTGCTGTTTTCCTCTTCACAAGGGTGTTGTTATTTCTAAAATGCCTGATTGTAAGTCATGGTCAGAGAGACAAAGCTAAGACTGAGATGTCCCATTCTAATTAGATTTAAATAAAGTTACAAACATGTATATTTATTGGATATTTTATCCTTGCTTTTCTCTTTCCTACTCACAGCTTCACATTTGCATTCTGCACTACTATTTCATTAATTTTGCTCCCAAGTCAGTCTTAGGCAATTTTGACGCTTACAACAATACCAGCTTCCTTTTATGAGGAACAACTTTTTTATTGGCTACTTGGAGCTTAATACTGATTCTTTTTGTTGCAGTTATCTTTCATGATTTTGATACTCACTTAAGAATAGCTAGAGAGCTGAAGTTAATGATCAGGTAATAAGACTTTAGAAAAATCACAGAATCAGTAATAATTAGTACTGAATACCCAGCATTTTAATTGGACCCTTACTGATCTGAATACTACCAGCAAAAGTCCACTCATTTAAACAGTGTCTGTCACCGAGGCCTGGTCTACACTAGAGAGTTCTGTTGACGAAAGTCAGCTTTTGTTGACAAAACAGTCCTGATGTACACACTGCAATGATCCTTTTGTCGACAAAACTGCCCTGTTTTGTCGACAAAATAAAACCACCTCGATGAGAGGTGTAGAGCTTTTTTTACCCAAATTCTGTCGAAAAAGTGTCAGTGTAGACACTGCTGTACGTTTATGTTGCGGTAAATGGCCGCCGGAAATGTCCCACAATTCCAATCCTGATCTCTCTGGACATCCGTTTACACTCCGCTGCTCTGCAGCCACCTTCCCCTCCCCCTGTAAAGTCGCAGGAAGTTTTGAAATTGTTATTCCACTTTCTGCTTAGTCAGTGTGGAGAGCTTGCATCTCATCTTCCCAGCAGACCATGGCGGCTCTACGCAGCAAACGATCTCCTGTTTGGAGCACACCGGAGCTGCTGAACCTGATCAGCATTTAGGGAGAGTTAGTCATGCAGTACCAGCTCCACTCTAGCTGAAGGAACTTTGATACCTATGGCCAGATTTCTCATGCCATAGCAGAAAAGGGCTATATGTAGGACACACTGAAGTGCCAAGCTAAAATCAAGGTGCTGTGTCAGAGCTACTAGAAGGCCAGGGAGGCAAACCATCACTCTGGTGTGGAGCCACTAAGCTCCAATTCTACAAAGAAGTGGAAGCCATCCTCAGTGGTGACCCCATATCCACCCCCAGGATGTCTATAGACACCTCTGTGGCCCTGGGGCCACCGGACACCGAACTCAACCCCAACAAAGAGGTCATCAATGAGGAAGTGGAGCTGGAGGATGACCTGGAGCCAGGGAGCAGTTTGGGTGGCAAGGTTGGGAGTCAGGAGCTGTTCTCAACCCCAGAAGGCTACAGCCAGCCCCAGCCCTTGAACTCAGGTGCCCTGGATGCAGGAGAGGGGATCTCTGGTAAGTGTTTGGAAGTTGATGCTCCTTGTGTATAGGAGGCATGGGGGTCATTAGGTTGGCTAAAACATGCAGGTAGTTGAAGGGATAGAAATGCACAGGAGTAGCTGTGTTTGCATGTGCTTTCCCATTCCCTTGTGCATCTAGGCAGTACAGCTGAGAAGCACGTTAATGCATGCCAAGATTTCACATGTAACCTCTAGGAAACTTTCTTGGAGGTACTTCCCGCTTCTCTGCCTCAGATTCCTCGGCAGAGCAGCTGTGTTTCTTCCCCCATTGTAGGACACTTTCCTGCACCAACTGGCAATCACTTGAGTGGGGACCAAAGCAGCACACAGTCAAGCAGCATAGGGACCTGGTTTGAAGCAACTCACGTGGAGGAGATGCAGCTAGCATCCTTTCTGACTCTAAGGAGCGAGATATTAGCTTCTATGACCCCTGCCAGTGGAGAATGGTGGCAGAATTTGAAATTTGTTTTCCCTATGCACCTGCCTTCATGCTGAAAGCGAGCACCCACCCACTGAGAACCCAGAACCTCTCAACCTACTTGGATGGTCTTGTCCCCCCTCCCCAACTCAACATTCCCAGGCTGATCAAGAAGCTATACTCTGCGCAGAAGGACAGTGAGAATGAGGTGTGTGTCATAGTGATTCATGTATACTGTTAGGGCACTTACATAAATGCTTCTGTTCATTGTTTCTTGTTCTTACACAGATGTGACCTTCACAGCCAAGGCCCCATGCCAGGTGACCTCCTCCAGGCTGATAAGGAAGCGACCCTGGAGAAACAAGGAGGTGAGGTTCCAGGAACTCCTCCTGTCCTCTGAGGCATCCAAAAGTCAGAAAAGGGCATGGGAGACAATCAATATCAGAATCTCAAAAGATGGATAGACAAGAACGGAAGGAGAACCAAGAACGAATTTTGGCTGGCCATGAGCACTTGATCAAGTCCGTGGAGGAGCAGACAGAGCTGCTAAAGACAATAGTGTCATTACAGACACAGTTAATGCAAGCTTGCTCCCCCCACCCTTCAGCTGCAACAGAACTTCTTTCCCCCAACACATTCCTTCCAAACTCACAGACCATCTCGCTACCTGCTTCATTCCACCCTTCCAGACAGCTATGAAAATGACAGCTGGACTTACACGCAACTGCCCTCTGCTACTTTTCCCCCTTCAGGATTTTTCTGTGTTGTAAACTGTTTTGTGTTTCATAATGTCAGTTCTGAAAAAAATATGCACTCTTTATTTCTGTGTTGCACATGACATTTTCACCTACCACCGACACACATCTACAGCTGTACAGCAGTCATACAATGTCACAGCGCTGTTTCAAAAAAACACCTTATGGGTTCTCATTTTCAAAATGAGCCCTCAATGCCTCCCTTATCCATATGGGCCCCTGTTGTGCCCCCCTAATATCCCTGGCATCTGGCTGCTCATATGCAGATGCAAGGTGATTTGCCTCTGTGGTCCACCCAGGGGCAAACTTTTTGCCCTTAGCTTCACATAAATTATGGAGCACACAGCAGGCGGCTATAACCACAGGAATATCATTCTCATTTAAGTCCAGCCTGCCATAAAGGCATCTCCAGCGCACCTTTAACCTGCCAAATGCACATTCAACATTCATTTGGCACCTGCTTAGCCTGTTTTTGAAGCGCTTCTTGCTGCTATCCAGGTTGCCTGTGTAAGGCTTCATGAGCCATGGCATTAGTGAGTGGGCTGGGTCTCCCAGGATCACTATGGGCATCTCAACATCCCCCATTGGAATCTTTGCGTCTGGAAAAAAAGATCCTGCTTGTAGCTTCCAGTACAGGCCAGTGTTTCTGAAGATATGAACACCATACACCTTTCCTGACCAACCCGTGTTGATGTCAGTGAAATGCACACGGTGATCCACAAGTGCCTACAGTACCATAGCGAAATACCCCTTCCTAGTGATGTACTCCGTTGTGAGATGATCTGGGGCCAAAACTGGGATATGCGTGCCATGTATTGCCCCGCCACAGTTATGAAATCCCATCGCTGTGAATCCTTCCACTATTTCATGCACATTGCCCAGAAACACAGTCCTTCACAGCAGAATGCGATTAATGGCCCTGCCTGAACACTTATCATAACACAGCTCCAATGGTGGAGTTGCCAACTCCACATTGATTAGCAACTGACTGGTAGCAGTCTGGAGTTGCCAGCTTCCACATGGCGATTGCCACATGCTTCTCCACAGAGAGGGCAGCTCTCATTTTGGTGTCCTTGTGCCGCAGGGGAGGAGCCAGTTCTGCACAGAGTTCTACGAAGGTGGCTTTCCACATTTGTAAATTTTGTAGCCATTGCTAGTCGTCCCAGACCTGCAAAACAATGCAATCCCACAACTCCGTGCTTGTCTCACACGCCCAGAAGCAGTGGTTCACCGTGTACAGATGTTCTGTGAATGAGAGCATAAACCTACCTTATGAGAGGAGACTTAAAGAGCTTGGCTTGTTTAGCCTAACCAAAAGAAGGTTGAGGGGAAATATGATTGCTCTCTCTAACTACATCAGAGGGATAAATACCATGGAGGGAGAGGAGTTATTTAAGTTCAGCACCATCATGGACACAAGAACAACTGGATATAAACTGGCTATCAGGAAGTTTAGACTTGAAATTAGACAAAGGTTTCTAGCTATCAGGGGACTGAAGTTCTGGAATAACCTTCAAAGGGGAGCAGTGGGGGCAAGAAACCTAGCTGGTTTCAAGACTGAGCTTGATAAATGTATGGAAGGGATGGTATGATGGGAGAGCCTAATTTGGTAATTGACTGATCTTTCATTACTAGCAATACATATGCCAATGGCCTGTGATGGGATGTTAGATGGGGTGGGTCCTGAGTTACTAAGAGAATTCTTTCTGGGTGTCTGGCTGGTGAGTCTTGCCCACATGCTCAAGGTTTAACTGATTGCCATATTTGAAGTCAGGAAGGAATTTCCCCCAGGGCAGATTGGCAAAGGCCCTGGGGGTTTTTCGCCTTCCTCTGCGGCATGGGACAGGGGTCACTTGCTGCTGGAATCTCTGTACCTTGAAGTCTTTAAACCATGATTTGAGGACTTCAATAACTCAGTTGGTTAGGGGGTCTATTACAGGAGTGGGTGAGTGAAGTTCTGTAGCCTGCATTGTGCAGGAGGTCAGACTAGATGATCATAATGGTCCCTTCTGACCTCACAGTCTATGAGTCTACACGTCACTCAGCAGATCAGGCTCCTCGGATTCCTGTTTCGATTCGGAGGTCATGATATACTACACGACCAGCCATGATGTGTTCAGAACGCTGAAAGCAACAGTGGAGAGCAGCACAGGATCCATCTTTTCAGATACAGATGGCAGGCATGCAGGAAACGGCGGGGAGCCATTGAAAAAATGGTGTGATCCGCTGCCAGCAATGCAATGAATGACAGGACAGAAATGCAGTGCCCCATGGGGCATTGAGCCAGCACCCATGCTGCTTCGTGTTCCTCTCCGCCATCCCACAATTCCTAGTGGCAGACGGTGCCGAGTTTCACGGTGGGATAGCTGCCCACGACACACTGCTCTCACTGTCGATACTACAGCACCAAGTGTGGATGTGTTTTGGCGACAAAATGAGTGTTGTGTGGACAGGCGCAAGTGCTGTAATTATAGTGCTTTTTTTTAGTCACCTATGTAACTATCGTCAACAGAACTTTCTAGGGTAGACAGGGCCTGAATGACCATATGGAGTACATGGGACTGCTGTCAGCATTGTTTCAGGTTCTTAACAACTTCAGCTGGTCGCTAAGACCAGTAGAAGTCCTGCATTTCAAACACCATTGCTCAAATATATAGTCGGTAATTTTAATAGTAAAATTTCTCTTAACGTAACATTTTACTCCAGGGCAGAAAATAAAATCCCCAACAAAACAGTCAAACTGCACTTGGAATGACTAATTTAGCTCATTACATTACAAAATAAGGAATAAATCATACTTTTAATAATATCAAATAGGATCAGCTTTAATTTTAAAAGTCAAGCATCCACATTAGTCAGGGTTTAAAATTATAGGCCTGACAATTTAACACACACACACACACACACACACACACAAATAAACCAATCTTTTAACACATTCACTATTAACACTGCATAAAACCAACTATTTCTCTCTAGAAATATTGTGGTAGATTGGTAGGTTTGCATTAGACTGCAGACCAGGTAAGTGTGGGGGATGGAAAACAACAACAACACAATTCTAAGTTATCTCATCAGCATGTAAGTCAGCATGTATATCGCAAATGTTTAGGGTGAAAGGCCAGCAGAGAGAGAGGAATTAACAGAATTAAAGAATTTACTCTTCCTATCCTTAAAAACCAAATCCACTCCAAACTTCCCTCCTAACACAGTTGCAGCTTTTTTATATGCAGATTACATCTGATGAATAGTTTACTAGCTTTTTCCAGACCAATGACAAAGCAACCCCTTGGTCACCTGAAGGAATATTTAGTAAATAATAGTACATCATGCCTAGTGCTACATCTGCATTAAGGGGCATTTGCAAGTTGAAAGCCCAACCGATTGATAGACAGATTTAGCTGGAATGTTCTCCGCAGCCTTCCTGTTTTCACAAAAGAAAGGTCTATGATCACAGATTAGAAAAGGAATAAAAAGTTTCAGCATACATGACAATGCCCTGCAGTGCCCTTTAAAACAACAACAACAACAAACGCCAGGTACAGCAAATAGCTTTCCGATCTCGCCACCCACCCAGCGCTCACCTCCCCCTCTGTCTCTGCAGGCGTTCATCGGCAAGCACAGGCACAGTTAAATTCCAGCACCTTCTTCACCTACCCCCAAACTACTATCATCACTATTGCTACTACACAATCCTTCTCTCTCACGCTGGGGCCCGTCAGTCTCTTCTGCTCAAACCCCCCAACACATGCCAACAGATCAAGAGAAGGGGAACGGTGCAAGAAACTCGGCCTCTGCTCTCCCCTGTGCACACCCCTTTATACATGCAATAGCACGGGGGGTGGACTCTAGAGTATGCACATTTATAGACACACACACACACATCTCTCTCTCTCTCCCTCTCCCTCTCTCCCTCCACATTCTTGCACATCTCCTCCTCCTCCGGCAGCAGCAGGCTGAGTGACAGGACCCAGCCACCAATGCGCTCGCCCTTTCTGCAGGCGAGGTGGGAGCTCTCTCCGCGCGGAGCCAGTAGCGGAGCCTCTTCCTGAGCGGTGGTGTTGGGCAGGGGGGGAGCAGTGGGAGGTGTCAGAGGGAGGAGGGGCAGGAGGAGTTTAGGAAGAGGAGGGAATGGCTGTCATCAATGAAGTCATATTCATAATCTAGTCCCTCGCTCTTTGGTGCTGTACTCTGGGTGACTCAGAGAGGGAGAGGGGAGACCTCCAGCACAACACGCTTCTGGAGCAAGGTAAATATAACTTACAACTCCTCTCTGACCCCGTTTCTTCCCTGTACCGCGCCCCCCCCCACCCAACGCACTCTGAACCTGCAGCATTAGTCAGTCTCCTTTGCAAAGAATGTGTTGTTATTATTGATGACACACACGCACAGAGCCAGCCTCCCTCCAACCCCCTCCCCCACATCCTACCGGCCCTAGAGACCGGGCACGATCCCCCTCCCCCACCCCGGGAGAGAAGAAAGTTTTGGCCCAAATAATTGGGAAATAGTTATTAACCCCTTAATGATAAGGCAGCCCGGCTCCTGACTTGGGAGTCAGCTGCCCCGAGAGAGAGAGAGAGACAGACAGAGACAGACAGAGACTGGCCGAGGAGGGGACAGGGGACGTTGCTTGCAATCGAGGCATTTTAAAGGAGGCGACTGGAGAGAACCGAGCCAGCAATAAATCACAATCGTCAGCTGCTCCCGCAGCCTTTGGGGGGGCTGCTGCTGAAGCGAGCGTCGGTCTGTATTTTGGTGGCACTGAGGAGGGGCGATCCCTTCCCCCTCCCCCCCCCCCCCCCGCGGCCACGAGCCGGCAGCGGCAGGAAAGAACTGGAGGGCTGGATTTGGTGCATGTGGCGAAGGCGGCAGCAGTTTGCCTGCTGAGTGTTGCATGCTGAAGTTCACTGTGTCCTGACTCCTGCCCTGGGGATTGGGGAAGGGGAGGGCATTGCTGGGCACGCGTTGCAGTTCGTAGGTGTTTTGCAGGAGAGTTATTGCAGGGGGGGGGGGGGGCCTTTTCTTCGAATGCAAATATTGAGATAGATGTGGCTGCGGAAGGGGAGGTGGAGGAGGAGGAAAAAGATGGGGTGGGGGGCTTGCTTGTTAGAGTAGCAGCATTTACCAGCAAAGCCAAGGAGGCCATGATCCGGTTAATCTCCCTGTCTGTCACAAACATTGCCCACACACACACACACACACACACACACACACACGGGAGGGTAGAGGACAGAAAAAGGTGGGGGGGGGGGCCGCGGGGACTTCACGGGCTGGGGTTGCAGGTCCTGTTGCTGTACAGTTTAGTCACAGTGCCTCTGCAATTAAAAACAAAACATCAACGCTTCAGTCAGTTGCTCCTCTTCTCTAAAGGTGTCGCGATTCACTTCCTAAAATAGCTTCTCTTCCCCCCCCGCTTTTCCTGCAGCCTCCCCCCCCCCTTTTTGCAGCAGCCTGGGAAGCAGAGAGTGGCATAAAACATGCGCTTCCAATTTTGTGATCACCTTCAAAGCAGAAAGCATTTTATTTCCGGTATGCACAGAAAATCTGTCAGTCATTTGGGGGGGCCGCGGGGTGTGTGTGTGTGTGCATGCACATTCATGTTAGCATAGATTTGTGCTGTGTGTTGGAGAAGGAAGGCTCATCGCTATACCATGGGAGGGGGATTTCTTTTTTTGTTTGCAAAAAAAAAGTTTTCCGTTGATGATTAAGTGAAGGGGAGGAGAAGGGAGGGGGGGCTTGCAGTAAATGTTGCAGTTTGTTACTGGTTGCTGTGCGTTTGAGTGAGTCTGGAGGAGGAAAAGGAGGGCAGCTTGAGCTAGCTAGCTAAGCTAAGCTTCTCTGTGTCTGCTTGGAGAGAGGAAGCGGCGAGGTTTGGTGGTGGTTGGGGTGTTTTTTTTCCCCTGTGTGTGATCAGCAGCAGAGAATCAGGAAGTCACAGCAGCCAAATACAGACTCTCGCTCTTTCTCACACACACAGACATGTTTGATCAGCATGACATGATGACGGAGGGAAGAAGGGGAGAGGCAGGCCTAGCTTTGCCATGAAACATGGTCTAGCCTGTGCATCTGGCTTCTAAATCACCTTGTGCGTGCCTAGATCTGTTGTTCGGGTGCCACTTCATTGAGGTAAAGGTCTCTTAACCTATCAGGGGAAAGCTCTGCAGCCATTGCTCGGTAAAGTAAGAGAAGAAAATGGGGCTGGCTTTTGCAAAATGGATTTTCAGGTCCTGTAGAGCTGGTCTAAAACTTTCTGGAAAGGGAGGAGGAAAAATATGGCTCTACTAAATGTGCTTTCTAGTGCCTGTGTCTTTTCTGTTGTGTGGATTGAAGCACCACCGTATGTTGCAAATATAAACTTGAGGCCTATGCAAAACTCTGGGCTGAGTCGTTATGGGTTTTAAAGGCAAAAGCTTACAATTTAATGGAGAAAACCAGAGTGGGAAAACTTCTATTCTCAAACTATCTGAAACTCTAGGGTTGGGGGACAGTTCAGTTTGGATTCCTTTTCTTATTTTTATTCAGAAGTTTTGTATGTGTGTATAATACATGGTGCTCTTCCCCCACCCTCCACGTTTGATTAACTCTTACTTAAAAGCTTTTTTTACTTTGCAAATAGAGGAGAGGAAATGTATAATGTTGTTGTTTTGTTTCCCAAACAGAATGATAGGGTAACAACAAATATTGCAGAACAGCAAAGAGATGTTGGTGAATTAGCTTTTTGCTACAATAAATATTTAGGTTGAAAAAAGCGCATATTGTGATTAAATCTTAGTGGTTATGTAGATTGTATTTGAGCTGGTTTTTCTTTCTGCTTGTAGTTTGACTGTTCATTTTGATCAAAATTTGCAAATGTTTGAGAGGGTTCCATTCTCTTCTTCTAATTCTTTTGATTAAGATTTTAGATAACTGGTTAGAAATTTAGAAATTGAGTTAGATAAAAAGGTTTGTTGAAAATTATAGCAAACTAAATACTACGGTTAATTTTTAAAAAAAGGCGTATGGGAGGTGTATCATGTACAGCACTGTTCTTCTCTTTGTATATTTTTAAAAATCCTTACTTCAGTATTCTTTAGTTCCAGCGACTAACCCCAGAGGTCTAGAGTTCGACAATGAATGTTAAACCAAAATTCCATTCTTTTGGTAGTATATACCAATTACATGTTAGGAGGTGGGGCAGCTTTTCTGTGTGTGTTAGTGTATTGTTATGCAAATCAAGGCACACTTTCTCTTTGGGAATCTAATTGCCCTATTATTCTCAATGACTTTTTTTTTCTTTGGAGTCCTTTTGTTAATCAAAGAAAAAAAAATGATGTACCAAAAGGACAGGATTAGAGACAGGTTTTATGCCCATATGTAGTACATCAGCCAGTATGAGGCAAAAAGATCATACCAGTAATGAGCATTTTAAAATAAATTCAAAGTTAGGCATATCATGTAACACATGTGGACTTGACAGAGGTGAAGGTAATGCTTTGTTAAATATGGTATTTCTCTTATGAGTTATGTCTCAGCTGCAGGACTGGCATTACTATGGTGTTTCATAGAAAATATGCTCCACAAGAATGTGTTCAAAGCAGTCTTAGATCTTTTTCTTTTATTCATTTCTAAAGTGGTCTGTGAGCATTTCTTGTCAAGTTTGAAAAGTGCTTTGACCAATACCTGAGCTTGAGATTGACAAGAAAAAAAGTGACCCAGCTAGCACTGTTACATTGTGAATGTTGGAATTCTATTTAATATATTTTTGACAGAAGTGTAACTAAAATTAACATCTGCAAATGGTTTATTTTTCAGTTTTTGTTTGAAGATCAGAAAGTGCACAGTAGTAACTTAAAAAAAAAAAAGAAAAAGTCTGCGCTCTTTATTTTGCTCTAAAATTATGGCCCCAATTGATAATATTGATGTGACCCTTTCTTAAAGGTGAATTGTCATTAGATAGCAAATAAGAACATCTTACACAAACCATTAAAATACCTTTTTGTGTATTTTTTGTTGCTCTTGATGATGATTGTGTGTGTGTAAAGAAAGCTTCCTAGTTCTCTACCCACCTCAGCTCAATTTCTTCTTTCTTATTGATTTGCCATCTGAATTAATAAACACACGATTATGATATACAGATCACTTTTCCTGAAAATGGTGGCAGGCAGAAGCTTATGACTCATTTGCAAGATAAAATAGAGGATGGAACATTGAGGAAGCAAGCCCTCATTTTAACACACAAGTTTGGCAGTTTGCAAACATGGCATGACAATGGAATGTGAATGGAATTTTTTTGTCTGACATATTTAAAGTCTCCTCTTCCCATACAAAAGTCTCTCCCAGATTTTTGAAGTCTCGGGTATCTAAATATAATGTTAAAAATAGATTTGAGGGAGTACACACCACCACCTACAGCCTGTGTCTTCGGTAGGAAAAAAAGATGTCTTCTTAACCCAAGTTTAGCTAATTCAAGGTAAAATCTTAATGCAGACAAAGCAGTTTGTAGTTTTCATGTGTTAAATACTCATGTGAAAACTACAAACTGCCTTATGGTTACTAGGATTTTACCTTGAGATACCTAACTTGGGTTAAGAACATACCTTTATTTCCTTTGTGAAGACAAGGTCACCCTATGTCCCTAAGTAATACAATGATTATTTTCCCCCTCTCCCACCCCTATTTATCGGTTGTGTTCTTCAGAATTGACATGAAGAGGACATTCAATAACTGTGATTAATGTCTGTAGAAAGGTCACAG
This sequence comes from Emydura macquarii macquarii, assembly GCF_026122565.2. NCBI lineage: Eukaryota > Metazoa > Chordata > Testudines > Chelidae > Emydura > Emydura macquarii. The sequence goes on along the minus strand of NW_027133034.1, from coordinate 574,962 downwards.
TATAGTAACTTAATCCCTAACCAATCAGCAAAGCCCTGAATCTATCTACAGTCCCCCTAAGCAGAGTACAGTACTCATGTGTAGCACTGAAGAGTACTGCTAACTCCACATGCAGAGGACTCAATCTTAGCATCTGGATGGATTTATTTCTAAATCTTAAACTCCTCTAGTTTGTACTCCAAACTGCCAGTTGCCTTCCAAAAATGGTCTTTATCATGAATTACTTAAATATGTGAAGCCGGATCCTCAGCTGGCATAAATGTGTCTAGTTCCATTGATATAAATGGAATTACACTTGTTTACATCAGTTGCGGATCTGGTCCTTCACCTTTACTGGTTTCTAATATTTTATGTTCACTTTTTTCACAGAATTGTTCAATTGTGATTAAACAGCATTATAAGTTTTCTAACATATTGTCTAATCCTGTGGTATTTTATAGGAATTTAACAGAACCATAATACACTGAATTGTTTGTAAATATGGTTCGTTCATTTTATTATATAATGAGTTGCCTCCATTACTTCTTGATTTGAACTTTCAGAATTTTTTGGTTTTAGTTATACAATATGACTTTTTCACTTAAAAAATTAAGCAAAGTTATGAAACGTTAGTGAAGTGATTCTTGTTTTCCATATTGGCATAGGAAGGATGCTTCCTGCTTTCAGTAACAAAGTATCATGATTTTCTATTGTATCTTTTTAAAACACCTGCTAACCATGACTTCAATGGGGAGATGGATTAAATAGTCATTATTTTCCTATAGATAACATAACATCATAATATTGTGAGGCACTCCGGGCTGCAGTGCTATCAGCATGCTACTGACACTCAGTTCTGCATTGCCTTTCCATGAGATCCTAATGGTGCAGTTTCCTTGCTTCACAATATATGGCTGAGACCCAATCTGGGTTGACTTGGCTGAAAATCTGTTTGCAGGTGAGGGGTAACAACTAGAGGAATTTAAAAAAATTGTGGTTGTTCCATCTGTTGCTAGAGTATATCTATCCCATAAAAAGGGTCTAGTTTCTGGTTCTTTTCGGGTGCCCAACAGTAGGGCCCTGCATGGATACAAAATATATATCTGCATCTGATCTGCAAAAAGGGTCCATGGATATAAAGGGGATAGCCACAGATTTGCAAGGGCTCTAGATATAAAATTTGTATCCACATCCATCTGCGATCTGCAAAAATGGTCTGCGAAAACATAGCAGATATCTGCAGATTCGCAGCTTGTTCTTGGATTCCCAGGTAGCAGCAATGGCTTGCTTTGCTTATTTCATTTGGGTCTAGCCAAGATGTTGCAACCTTTCCCTGATGTGGAACATCAACAAACATCCATGCCTCTGTTAATTCTAGGTTGTAATACTACATTATTCAGTATCTATAGTTAATGTTAAAGGCCACTTGAGGGCTTCGCCTAGGGCAGAACACAGAAACATGCCTTCTTAGTACTTCTCTGCCCAGCATGTTATAACTCTCCAAGTGGACACTTATTCTGGTATGAATGGCTTTTTCTGGTTGAGTTTAAACTGTTTAGAAAGCAAAATAAGCTAAACTGGAAAAAGGCTGTCTTGTATCAGACTGAGTGTCTACCTGGGTGGGTACATCAGTATAACAACTATAGTGGTTTATACCCTACCTTATCCCAGTATAACTTCATGTGTAGACAACTCCTTAGAGTGGAGTGGTGTAAGCATATTACACCTCCATTCTTTGAACTGTAGTCGCTTATACTCTGCTTCTGGAGCAATTCAGAGTTGTTTCTAATAGATAAAGCCCTAAATGGTTTACATCTGGCTACCTCAAAGGCTGCCATTCCAAATGAGATCATCTGACAGGTGTGTTGGGATTTTGGAGGCAGTGGCATTCCTGGCTAAGGAATCTTTTTTCCTTTGGTCCACCAGATTTTGACCTTCAGAGCATAATGAAACAGCTATATATTGGTCAACCATTTGCTTAAGTATGGGTAACTCCCAGGTTTATGCTTGGCTGGTTAAAGCACTAGGGGTTGAGAGCTGTTTGTGATATTCAGTGTGGACTGTTTAACTTAATGTGTTTAACTTAAGTTAAAACCATTTAGCTTCTGTAATGAGCTCAGCTGCTATGGGTGTTTAAAAATCAAACCAATGGGCACCCAAATGCAGGTAAACTGCTGCATTGTTCTTTGGCTATGTCTAGACTGACGGGTGAATTCGCCACCGTCAGATCGATTTATCTGGCTCGATTGAGCGGAAGTGGAGACCTGCTCAGTCGACCTGGAAATCAACGCTATTAATTCACCTCTGCCAGGTGGAGTAAAGTTGCGTTGACGGGAGGACATTTCCCATCAGCGCAGAGAACTGAAGACACTGCGGTAAGTAGGAGTTAAGAAGTCGACAGGAAATACGCAAGCTACTCTATGTAGCTTGCGTATTTCCTGTCGACTGCCGCCGAATTTAGAGGCAAGTGTAGACATAGGCTTTATGTATTGTATAGTAATATTTAGCAGCCAAGAGCACTTGTAACAGGGCTGATCACGACCTATTTGCCCCTTTGGAACTAGAGGTGCCTCTGTTGTGCCTGGCCCCTGTTTTTCCCCTTCACCAGGGCTCCTGCAACAAACACCACAGTCTCTCTTTCAGTCATAGCCTTTCTTAATAAAACATTCATGCTTTAAATACACACATTCCCTCTCTCTCCTTGCTTCCCGAGGAACTGTCCTGTCCTCAGGAACCACTGCAGGAGATCCTCTTTTCCTGCAGCTTCATTCTGCAGATCCCTCGCTGCAGGAACCCCCATCCCTGTGGCTTCCTGTTGCCTTTTGCATTGGGATTACCTGATTCAACCTAGGTATGGCTTGTCCTATACTCAGGGCTGGTTTAATCCTAGGCCAGAGTAGTCAATAGGCAGACTGCGGGCCACATCCAGACAGCCAGATACTTTTGAACAGACCCTGAAATCTTTTTATTTACTTATTATTTTTCTTTTCTTTTCTTTTCTCTGGACCTTGACTACACCTTGCCCAAGAAATTTGGATCTTGACAAAAATAATTGACTACCACTGTCCTAGGCTTTTCAGCCATGGGCAAGCCACCCTGTTCCAACCACCTCAGTGAAGTCTTCTGGGCACACATAAAGCGGTGGGGTCAAACATTTGTGCTCAAAGTATCCATCTGACCCTGATGACTCATTCAAATTCTACAGAAGATGACCATTCTCCATCCCCCTCAACAATCCCTGGTCCAGAAAAGCCAGGCTACAAACCTAGCAGATCCCCAGAAGGCCTTTTGTCTTAGCTCTGGATCCCATGGGCTTTCCCCCACTCCCATCTAATGTGGAGATGGAGCCACAGTGACATGAACTCCTTCCTCAGTCTGGTCTATCGTGTGGCAGACACAGAGAAGGTAAGATCAGGAGGGAGGACACCATGCATCTCCAGGGTCACCCCAGTCACCACCTGCTCACCCAGCATAGACTGCAGACACAGAAAGGGCTCCCCTGGACCCATATGTGTGTGGGAAAGAAAGCCAGATTGCCTTTTCCCTCGGTCCACACACACAGATCTGCCATATGCCATTCTCTCCTCTTCCATACTCAGGACGGACTCACTCTCCCACAAACACATAGACCCAGCAAAGCCCTTTCTGTGTCTGCAATCCATGCAGTTTAGTGCTCTCACTGGTAGGAATTTGAGGACCCTAATACAACGGTGCCAAGATGTGGTGGCTGTGTGGTTAAGGTGCTTGACCACAATCCTGAAGGTTGTGGATTTTTGTCTTGCTCAGTCTCTCCCTAAAAGGCCATCTCTAGTTCATGCAGCTATAAAAATGGAGACCTGATCCATTGGGTTAGGGTAGTCAAAGGCAGTCAAATGTGACATTGACCCCATCAGTTATTGTTATATCACGCACTGGCTATGAAATTTAAGTGCTTTAACTGCCTCAGCCTGATGAGCCATTGGTTTGGGGGAACTTTCCCTTTGCTATAAAGGGATTCTAGAATGCAATTCAGGATTCAATTCAAAAACAGATGTAAACTCTCTCCTTGAAGTCACTGTAATATTTTAGCTTCAACAGGAGTCTTGTGAATACTGGAAGACTGGGCACTTAGTCCTGACTGTTTTATTTTTTTTAACATAATCCTTAAAACACTATTGGAAATGCTCTGATTTCTGTAACTAAGGTAAATTCCCAGTCCAAACTAATTGTTCAAGACTGACTCTGACAGTGTTCTTTTTATTACCTTATCTAAATACACAAGGTCAAATGCTAGCCAGAGATATGCTGGTGTAATCTGGACAGAATCTGACACACACTCTGCCAACATTGTACTTGGTATATCTTGCTGAAATTCTGCTTTCAAATTGAGGCTGAGATTATCAGAGGAGTTGAAAATAGTCAGGCCCTCAACTCCTCTTGAAATTCAGAAGTTGGCCACCTAAGTCCCTTAAGCTTTTTTGATGATCCTAGGAAACATAAATCCCACATTTTTGAAACGTATTAAGATATCTTTTTAACAGTTCTGCTTTATCAACAGATCCTCAAGTGGTAGGACAGTGTATAATCTCTTCTGGTTTATAACAGTGGCACTGCTTTTTCATTTTGCTGACCACTTCTGTCATAGATAGTAGTTTAGACCACCACCTCTCTTAAATCCTTGGACCCCCAGGCAGAACTCACTGATGGCTCATAGACCATAGTCACTGATCTTTATATTCCTCCAAGAAGTTAGCTCTTATAAGTTACTGTTTGGTATAGAAGAATTGTGTTCTTCATAAAATAAAATCTCTGCATATAAATCTGTTTAAGAAGATTCCATAATGTTACCCTACAAGACTGGGTGAGTTTATCCCTCTTAACAGAAATAAAACTAAAGGGCTTGCTCTGGAGTAAGGTGTGCAGGATTAAACCTCCCAGTATTTACATCCCATTAAAACTACCCAGTAGTGATTGTTTTTACAGCTTAGGTAGTTGGTACCCCATTAGAAATGAATGTTAAATCTTCCAAAGTTTGCTTACATGAACTTTTTAATGTGCATATAAATAATCTTGCAATGTACATTGAGCTGTAACTGAGCCTAGTTAATTTTTATGAAAACTCAAAATTAAGTTTGAAATAAATGTGCATGTAAAGGGAGTGTTTGATGTCTCTTCTAATAGACAGCTTTAGGTACAAGTAATGCATGAGATATTGGATCTCATGATGCTGTGTGATGAAAATATTTATTGTACTTTCACATTGATTGCATAGCAGTTTGTGTTAAATGTAGTCTTCCTGGTGGTGGTGCGGCTAGGTTTTATCTTGTTAAAATGTGTTTGACTTCTATGATATAGGGAGACAACTATAAAAGGGTCCTTATAATGCTGCTGTACATTTCAGCATGGTGAATATCGCTTATAAAAACTCCTTTTGCTGTGTGGAAATGTTGTTGGTGCCAAGAACAGTCTTATTGCAGGCCTCTAAGCAGCTGTATACAGTTGTGATAATTTAAAAACAGGATTCCTTTTGTGGTGATGCCATGGGATTGTGGGGGCACTAATTAGGCCCTGTGGTGTTCTGTTGTTATCTTTTGTTTTGAACAGTAAAGCTTCAGAGATATCCCTATGTCTCACTCTGCAGGAGTGGGCTCCCCAGATAGTTTATTTTAAGTGAGTTCAACAGTACTTGTTCCAGTTTGTTGCCTTGAATCAAAGTAGAGAAATAAATAATAAAACGAAGCAGAACAGTAGAGAGAGTTTATAAATAAAAACTCGTAAAAACTTTTAACTCCTGACAACACCTGATAATGCAGAGAAATAAGAGAATGCTCTCAATGTAGTAGACCTTTATCTTATTTGCAATATTTGGTTTTGTGAACATACAGCTTATTGAAAGGAGCAAGACTGTCAATACTGTAAACTTCAAATTCCATGTGCACAGAGCAGAAGCAGTAGGGAACAGCCAGCAGTGTAACCTTCCCCATCTTGCCTTGCTCTGGGCCTCCTGACTACCCTGGTGGAATGACTGTAGGGTAGTTTTCTTTCTTGCATCTATTCAGTCCTTGGCATCCCAACTCATAAAACCAGTAGCGAAGCCAATTATGTTGATGGTTTACATTTGTCCCAGTAACTGGGTTGATACTACTTATTTCATTTGTGTCACTGAACAGCTACAGAGGGTAATGAGGTTGTTACAGCTTAGTTTGCGTACCTTTGACTGTAGATCTGGGAGGTGCAAGTTTTGGTATCCCTTTATCCATTCCTTGACCCATCGACTCTGCCTGCAGAACGCCGTCAACTCTACTATATTTTGATGCCATATAGTAAAACTAGAATTAGTATTTTCAAAGTACCAGATTTAGAAATAAGTCATTGTCTTTTGTTGTAGTCTTAGATAAGTTAATTATTATTTCTTGGCAAGCCACGACAGGGAATGGCCTAATCATTTCCTTTCATTGACATAGATGACATCTATGTCCTTGCATTACAACAGTCTTTCATTGACACTGGTGAACTAAAAGTTCTAAATGTTAAACGCTGACAAAACTCTAAGTGTGAGAGAGAGGAAGAATGATCCCAGCTTGTATCCTGCTTCCATTTATTTTGTTAAGTACACAGAAATAAATAAAATAGTTGGCTCTCCAGTGAGTGACTCCGCAGAGCAGGGACAGGACAGGACGCTGTGCTCTGGTCACTTCATAATTAAACAGACTTTTGCAGGGCTTAAGAATTTTTTCATGTTCCTTTTACATTATTTAATTAGCTGTCCTGGGGCCAGGGAGAGTTCACACACACTGACACTATCGTGCACGCGCGCATGCACACACACACAAACACACCCACTTGCTGACACAATCACTTACACACTTTATACGGTGTGAAGGCTTTTAATTCATTCTCTGGGCTCTGGTCACTTTATAAGTCACTTGAGCTGCATTCTCATGGTTTGACATCAGCAGAACCCCTCAAGTGAATTACACCTCTCTTCACTCCAAAGCAGTCTATTGTCCTTTGTGTATTTCACTTGATATCACTATTGCATATAGAGGTAATAAGTCTTAAATTAATGTCTTGTGTTTTTAAAAATTGTATAAAGTAAAGATTTTACATTAATAAAATCCTTACTTGTTTTTCTGCATTATTATTTTGATAAGTAAGAACTTCACCCCAATCACCCTCAAGGCCCATAGGGAGAGATTTTCAAAAGACCCAAATGTGAGTTAGGTACCTAAAGGTACGAATGACACTTAACAATCTTCCCTCTAAATCCGTATGATATAATTTGGCATTTATGAATGTAAGTAAGTTAACTCATTTTCTCCACGCGTTGTTTCCTGTAGCTATCAAATACTTTGTTCTGTGCTGGGTGGAATGATTTAAGTCACTGATTTTTACACTGAATTTGGTGCTTCTCTTTGCTAACCAGGAGGATAAATCTCTACTTATACACATTTAGTTAAGCAATTACGTCGCTTAACTTTATTTTTACATTTTTTATACTTGTTAGAAACTAGTGAATGATGCAGTATCTAATAAATCAATGTAAATAAAAAGTTAATCATTTTGTGTCAAGCTTTAAAATTTGAATTTCCATCCAAATAATTTAAAATGCACTTTATTAAATAAATTACCTTTAAATGTGCTGGATGCATAAGAAGAAAAGTTTATAAAAACATGTTTTGCATTTAAAATTAACTGATTTATTAAACAAAACATTATCTGTAGTTTGTGAATTGAACTGATTGTTTTTGGTCACCCTGTCCTTTGAAATTTTAGACATAGTAGATCTCATCCTCTCACACTCAGATTTTAATAATAGATGGAAGGGGAAAACAAGCTTTCCTAATTTTTCAGCTCCCAATTGATTTCTTAACTTTGAAGGAACTAGTCATTTAACTGAACTAGTTGAGTAAACTAAAGAAAAATATTCTCTCTGCACCTGCAGAAGAGGTGACTGCTATCAGAAGCTGGTTTAAGCACTTTAACAAAGTCTGGTCCTGGGTGCTTAGCCAGTGATTTGACTAGTTCTGTAGTTCTACGTTTTTAAAATGTTGTCAGCAAACATGAACTACTTTATATTTTTCTCTTTAAATTAAGTGATTGTAATAGATTATAATGAGTTTAGACCTTAACATAGATTAAAATTAAATTTGAAATTGACAAATAGATCCAATTTTAATTGAAAAATCATTGATTTTTATCCACCTTGCTTCTGTGGATGATCTATAAATATATCCAGAAGTTGCCTGAACTGTCTGATTCCTCTAGTCTTCTAATAGCCTTTTTGAAAGATGGGCAAATTGATGCATCACACTAAGGATCATTAAAGCATTTTCTGCTGATGACAAGACACCTGTGTGTGTGTGAGATGCTAGTAAAAAATTGTTTTATGAAGCATAATTTCTTACTGACTATACTCCATTAACCCTCATGCTATGTAAGAAATACTGTTTTGTTTGTTTTTGAAATTAGAGCTGCTCTGTTGACTGGAAGAGAGACGGAAAATAGATGTCCACGCCAACAGATCCTGGCGCAATGCCTCATCCTGGCCCTTCCCCAGGGCCAGGCCCATCACCTGGACCAATTCTAGGACCTAGCCCAGGACCAGGACCCTCTCCAGGTTCAGTCCACAGCATGATGGGACCGAGTCCTGGACCCCCTAGTGTCCCGCATCCAATGCCCACCATGGGCCCCACTGATTATCCACAGGAGGGCATGCACCAAATGCACAAGGTAATTGTATCTGCAAGTAAGCACTATGTTTCTCAGTTATATCTACTGATAAAAAGCACACTTATATGCTGTCAGCCCTGTATTCTATTTTGTGAATTACCAGTGAAACTACCAGCTAAATTCTGATTCCAACTTTATTACTGGAAATGATGGTACAATTCAAATTGCGCAGAGCATTTTTTTTTCCAGACACCAGTTCAACCTGCAGTTGTTAGCAGTTAGACAAATCACACCTGACATGTAAACTCCATACATGTTGACGTGGTAGTTCTCACTAGAGAATACATATGAAGCATCACAAGGCCAGTCTGGCAATCTTTCTAATTATACCACACATTACATCTTAGGGCAGATTCCTTTTCTAAAAGTCCATTTGGAAATGTTCTGCTTCCATATTTCATTAATGGATTTTTCTCCCTTTATTTTATTACTGCAGAAGGACATTTCATGAAAATGGAATTCTTGCATCTTAAAGGCTTATGCTTAAAGAACTTCCACACTGATGAAAATTTTTGTTTCCAAGTTAACCTACATAGGCTCCAGCTCATTAAAACACTTGAATGTATGTGTAACTTAAAGTGGATGAGTAGTCTGACCTCAGTGGGGTTTATGACTTTATAGTTATGCGTGAGCCTAAATACCTTGCTCAGTTGGTAGTTTCTATTGATGTCTGAAAATGTGTGTCTGGGATTTCTTCCTGAGAACTTTTTCCCATGTGTTCCGGCCTCTGATTATGCAGCAAAGTTATTACGGCATTAAGGTTGCAATAAAACTAAGTTTCCTATACAGACACCCTATATCTTGCTCCTGTAAAATGTTGTAAGTATGAATTTTTTTGGTGGCTGTTTCTGAGAAGAATTAGAATGGTTGTGCTCCCAATTACAGGTAGAACAGTTTTCAAATTAAAACTTAAAAATTACCCTTTTAAAGTAAACTTTTAAAAAAAATTATCCTTCAGAAATGGAAACCACTTCAGATACCCCAATTTCCATGTTTGGATGTGCCTGATCATGCACCTATGTACGCTAGTGCATGTGATAGTTCTGAAGGAAAAAAACATTGAAGCTAAATTACCCGCTTTCATGCTGACTGAATCACTGTCAGTAAGGACACCATTTAAATTTATCAGTGAGGACATGATGTTGGCTAAAATCTTTGGCATGAAAAGCTGTCATTAAAATGTTTGCAACAGACACAGCCTGGGGTAGAGAGAAGCCCTGCTTCTACCCTAGGGTAGAAAGAAACCCTGATTATTGAGAGTCTAGATAGTTGACACAGTAATGATTGATTGGCATAGACCAGGTGTAAAACTTGGAAAAGCATCTAAGTCTCATTTTTCAAAAGTGACGTAAGCACTTGGGTGCTTGTAGAGTACGTCTAAGACAGCTCTGATAGGATAGTCCTTGTGCAAGCTTAAATCCTGCTTGCTTTGGTAACAGTAGCAGTACAGACAGTACAGCACAGGCTTTGCCATGGGTAGTATAAGCCTGGCATATCCCCAGGGAACATAGTTGGCTCATTAACCTCTGAAGCTTGCCTTGCACTGTTACCTATGCTGGCTAGATTTGACCTAGCTTGTGTAGCTTAGCCTGTGTACAGCTTTTGCTTTGTAAACATACCCTGAGTCTCATCGCAAGCCAATGAGACTTGGACTCCTTTAGGCACTTGTGAACTGGGGTAAAATCTCCAAAAGAATATCATATCCAGCATTGTGCCAGTTAATGCAGCATCATGTCATCTGCTCGTGATCACAGATTGACTTGGTCAACCAGTCACTAGTAGTCAGTATTGTGTAAGCTAACATGACACTTCAGTTATGATCAAATGCAACAATGTGTTTTTAGTGAGAAAAAGTGCCATAGATATGTGGTGCTGGAAAAAGTATGTCTGGGCTATCCATTTGTGTAGAGTTTTTTTTTTTTTAAACAAACATACACAAAATATAAAAATGTAATTCCATTTGGATACTTCATTAACTTAGTGAATATTATAACTCTTATGCAAAATTTAAAAAGAATCCTAAGTATTTAAAATACATGTTAATATTTATTAGTCATTTAAGTTAGTGTTAATAAAGCATAACTCTTATTTAACATAACTCTTATATTTAACAATGCTGATGTGAAAAATAGCAATGATGCATTCAAACAACTGGAAATCCTGCCTACAAGAAAACTCATTCTTTCTATAAATCAATAATATACATATAATACTTATGGTTAAGATTGATACAATCAACTTCTACTAGAACAGTGGGAAAAAAAACAACTTATTAGTGTCAGCCTTGAAGAATCAGAACTCTGGAAGAGTGAAATGGATTCTGCTTTGGCTCATGTATGATCAACAGAATTACTGGCAAAGACCCAGTTGCCAGGGCTATGTGTGCATCCTCATTGACCCCAGTTATACCCGTAGTATTTCAGTGCAATTACATTGGCATGTATATAACAGAACAACATTTGGCCTGCAGAATCTTTATTTACTAGTGACAGTGTCTGGTCTAAAAACCCAGCTTGAGTCTCAGATCCCAGGCTGAGGCTGCAGTTCCATTTCTTCTTTTGTAAACTAAGGAGATTTGATCTTTAAGTAATTGTGATGCAATGCAACATGTGAATGAGTGTGGTTACTTAAACATACAGTAAAGGCAGTGTAGTTAAAGACATGTTCCATAAGCTTATCTATTGCCTAAATACAAATTCTGTATATGGAAATGTCATGTGGCCCTGCATGTAAATGATGCCTCCTCCAGTTAAGTTTTCCAAAAGCACAACTTATGATGTACAGCCTGTTCCCCACTAATGCTTATTTATGTAGAACAATGGAAAGAAGCTTCTATGTTTAAAAAGTATCATTTAAGAAAAGCCTTAAACTGTAATGTTCATTATTTTCCATGGTAATTAGTACTGAAGTGAAATATTATCTCCATCCCCCAAAACACAGAGTAGCACCATTACATTGTTGATATAGGATGTATTCTTCTCCCCAACAAATTCCTTGTGGGAAAAAGTCTTTATATAATTTAATAGGTATGGGACCAGTAGGTGTGAGGTAGACTTAGAGATCCTTTGAGAGATTTTTTTAACCATTGTATGGAGATAATTATATTCCTGCTATGTAACTATACAATGATTAAAAAATTCTGTAGAAAAGATATATAACCCTACTCAATTTTTGTAGACCCCTATTGGGTTTTGCTTTTGTTACAACCCTTATGAAAAGGTCCTAGAAAAGGTACTATAAAGAAAGGCTGTCGGGTTAAAAATTATACTTAAAAGCACAAATTTCTCATTTAAGTTAGGAATACCATAATAATTGAAACTAATCTTTAAAACAGCATGAACATTTCTGAATCTTCATTTCTCATAGCTTGGACAATTAAAAAAAAAAAAAAAAAGAGACCAAATCAGTTTCACCTGTGCTGGTAGTCAGTTCCTTATGAATTTCACTTTCATGATGACTCTGGGCAAACCTTTTGTCATTTGTAGCCCCTTGTAGCAAACCTTTTGTCATTTTTAAACTCCCATTGCATTTAAAAGTGAAAGTTGTGGATATGTTTGTATTGACCTTGGGTTGTGTGGAAGCTTTTCTTTACAAAAACTATTCTTTGGGTCAGTTTGTCCTGAAATCCTCCTTTTAACTGCAAAGTTCCTTTGCAGTTCCACAAGTGAATCTCTCAGTCCTTAATTCATTTAGGGGCATTCTGGTCACACATTTGTTTCTCCCCTGGTACCAATCCTCTGGGTGTGTTTTAGTACTTTTTTGATTGAGGGGATTCCCTCCCCAGTCCATAAAAAGTCTGTGGCTCCTCTCTCTTTTTAACTAACCTACCAACTATGACAGAGTCTTCCTTGCTGCAGCCTGTTAGTATAATACAGTGAAATCACTCTAGTCACTAGTCATATGCTGTAATGGACCCCAGTGTTGCAGATGAGACCAATTTCTTGTATAAATCACTCCCTGTCCACCTGGAGAGCTGGGACTAGAGCTTTGATCCTTCAGTTTCAAAATGCTGTGGCTCAAATTCAACCACGGTGTGACTGACTAATGCAGTTGCATCAGAGATGAACTTGGCCCCAGCTCAACAGGTGTCAATGTGGCTTGCTTTGCAACTGTATGCAACGTGTGGACTAAGTACAACTAGAACTGTGTCCTCTTCAATGTTGGTGAATTCTCCAAAACCAGAAGAGGGTGCCCCATACCAAGGGAAGGGGCTGCATGGTTCAGAATAGAGAGGGGCTTTATGGATTTTTACACTCTTCTGCTAGAAACAGTCAAAACTGATTTTTAGACTTAAAAATTAGTTATTTTTCCACCCAAGCTTTTTCATGAAAAATAACTTTAACTACAAACTTTTTTTTCCAAGAAATATTTGCATCATTCAAAAAGAGATTTGATTCAAAATGGAAAAAAAATCTATTTTCCTTCTCCCCTTCCTTTTAGTCAGTTTTTTTAAAACCCCATTTTTAGGTAAGGGGTAACTTTTCTCAGAATTAAGTGAAGTGAAAGTGGCTTCATTTCCTTTGCATTTTTGTATGGAAAATATTGCCATTTTTTGGCCAACTGTATTAAAAAACATTGTGTACAAAACACATATTCTTTAAAGACAAAACTTAGACTGTCTTTCTTTCCGTTTCTCTCTCTATAGCTTAACGGACTTTTAAAATTATTTTTCAGTTGTCTGTTTTCCCTCAGGCTAACTTTTCCCAATTTAAAAAAAGTTATCCACCAATATATATATATATATATACACTTTGAGCCTTAAAAATTGCAGATGGTGAATGCTGTGTCCAGGGCAGCTCCTACAAGAATTGCAGAAGCTTAGTCTCGTTTGGAAAGAGCGTCTCTCATTTGAGGGTTGGGGGGGACAGAGCAAGGCACCAACCTTTTTCTTGCTCACCCCATGCCCTGCACATGCAGTTAGTGGTTGGAATACATTTTATTGGCTGGTGACGCTGGATTTCTTACTAATTTTGTTCCGTAAGTCCCTTATCTCTGATTTGGCCTTTCTTTGCTCTGTTTTTATGTTCCATGTCATGGATGTTTCTCTTATATCCCCCCTTCTAGTTTCTCCCCCAGCATTATCTCTGAGCCCTAGTTGTCCTCCCTGCCTCAGCCAGCTTGGGGTGGTGGGGTGGTCCCATTCACCCTCCAAATACAGGTGAGGAGTGTTGTGGAGGATGAGTGAGAGAGAGTGATTCTTGAGGGTGCCACAGTTTGAATGTGGGTTTGTTGGCCAAAAAGAGGTTACCTCGTGCAGTGGAATCTTCATGTTTAAAGAGAAACGGCATTTGGGATATTCCATTGTGGCAGTGAGTGAAAGGAAAATGGTGAGTTAAAATAACTAGTCTTATTCCATCCTGAGCCTGATTTTACTTTCATAAATAGCCTTTATTTTACGGCTTTGTAATATGAGGATTGCCCAGTTCATCTCACTCTCTGATTGGATGGTACCCAGTACTACTTGCTTTCAGTTTGTAGTACTTGGAACTGCCCAAATGGCTCATGAATACTTGAAAGGGGAAAGAGAAGGATAGGTAGGGAGTGATTTTTCAAAGACTAAAGTTGTGCTCTGTTGTCCCAAGAGGTGCAACTTCAGAATGGATGAGGGAGGAGGGGGGGGGGAGGGAAGAGTCCTCCTGTACCAGGAAGATTAGAGGTTTTTATTCATTTTAGTCCATTTATATAGTTGTGTAAGCTTTTAACGTCTTACTAGTTTTGAAGTTCATAATTCAGTGTCTCTGTATAAATCTTTAATTTTTCAGTCTATTGATGGCTTGCATGAAAAAGGAATGGTTGAAGACATGCATTGTAGCTCCATGAAGAGTACAAGTATGAGACCACCACATCCTGGAATGGGCCCACCACAGAGTCCAATGGATCAGCATAGCCAAGGTTGGTACATGTTATGCATATGATGTGTTTTTTAGTCCTCTAGAAGACATTCAGAGCCATACCCCCCTTGAGATAAGTTTGTCATTTTTTTGTTTTTGCCAGTTTTGGCATGATAAATTGTGACCTTTTGAAAACTGTTTAGAATTCTTGCTCTCTTGAACATTCACTTAAGATACTTACTGGGGTCCAGTGGTTAGGATACTGTCCCTGCTCTGCTACAGCTTCCTGTATGACCTTAAGCACATCCTTAAGTCTCTGTGCCTCAGCTCCTCCTCTGTAAAGTGGGGTAGTAGTAACTTCCTAGACTGGATGATGCTCAGATGCTAGGGTAATGGGGGCTGTATAATATCTGAGAGAGATACTGGAATAGTTTTTAAATATCTACTAGATAATGCCAAATTCTGGCAAGAGCTGGTTATAGGCAGTTGCCAGAAAACCTGTGCCCAAGAACAGGCATGCTGGATGGAAGTCAGCTTCACTCAAGACTTTCAGAAGCACTGCATCAGGAGTTGTGCTGGGGAGAAAGACCCAAAGTCAGAAGATGTGGTCAGTGTGTTTTGTACACCCACCTCTCCTATCTAAGCTGGCAGTGGTCCTAAAGTGCTCCATGAACTGTACTTTATCCAAAAGTGGGTGCGCACCCTATCGATTTTTTGTGTGTGCAATGCTCAGGAAGTTGTTTGGGGGGACGGGGGGAGGGGAGGATGGGCATTTTGCCTTTTGTCAGAGTTTGGCCTGGTATTACTCAGATTTTAAGAGGCTTTTGTGGTGGTTTCCCTCAGCCTTTCCAACTCCTTCTCCATCCCCATCAACTTGTAGCAGAGAATGGAGACCCTACTTACATGTTAAATGGGAATGTATTATATAAACAGATATGTGCAGTCATTTGGTTGGCAACACCTGTTAGGATCTTAGCTGCTTAATATTGTGTCATACAACTACTTGTATTACAATAACACCTCAGGATCAGGATTGGGGTCCCATTTTACGTTTGTACATTGACTAGTACGAGAGGGTTCCTGTGCTGAAGTGCTTACAGATTAAGTAGACAAGACAAACAAATTATTTAAGTGACTTCGCCGAGGACTTGTTGTGTGACTCTGGGTGAGTTGAGAATAGTACTCTTGCATACTAGTCCAATGCCCTGTCCACTAGACAACACTTGTCTCCCACTTTTATCCTTGAGTGAGTAACAACCATAAAGCATAATAGAATGGGCCTTCTAAGAGCCAGATTCTGCCTCAGATGCACACTGTTTCCACGGATGTCAGTGGAACCCAAGCATGCACATCTGAGAACAGAATTTTCCCCAAGATTGTATGCAGTGACTTGGCTGGCTTCTAAAGAGGTTTGCCCCTTAAAAAGGAACAGAAGAGTTGCTTTTAAGATAAAAGCTGCTTATATAAACATAACATACATAAACAAATATTTTACCTCTAATAGCTGAAAGTGATTTTCTCCTTTCATCCATTTGTTAGGACCCAAGTTCAGGACTGTGCTTGCCCTGCAACAGATGACAGCATTACTAGCAACTAAGTTGGATTGAATCCTCTGCTCTTTTTGGTGTATGTCACAGCTGTTACAGGGGAAACAGGATCCTGAACTTCTAGTCCAGGCAGTTTCAGATGTTGACTCCATCTTAATATTTCAGAAACCCTCTTTAAATCTGTTTCCTATGAATGTTGACTGTCTTTGATTGTATGTCTTCTCTCTTCCCATCCATAAAAGAGGATTGTGGTGGTAGAAAGTGCCTCATCTACATGTTGGGGAAGGATTCCAACTGGGTGACACAGTAAAATTTTGGGAACCTAATATTTGGGGCGGGAGGGAAAGATCTCTTTTTGATTGACCATTTCACTGCAGGTTTTGAACTCAAGTAGGTAGTAAGAATATATGTATTAGCTAATAACATTTTATCCAGAAGTTTTGTTGCAAGTAGCTGGTGAAATTAGAATTAATTTGGTACGCTCCTAGCTAGAGACCCAATCCTGAAAAACCACTTAGGCATGTGTTTAACTGTAAGCACAAGTAACACTGAAGTCAGGACTACTTGTGCTTACTGTTAACACATGTCTAAGTGTTTGTTGTGGAATCCGCATCATTGAAGGTTTACAGTGGTTAAAGTGATATGAAGATTGCCCACTGTCACGGTACTTTCATTGGAAGATATTTTATGTGTTCTGTAGTAAGTGTGTCCCCTTTCCTTCATCATTTCCTAGCTCTGGTTCCTGAAATACTACAGGCCATTCCCTCCATACATCCCGTGACCTGGTGCTGCGTTGTTTTACTCAAAATGCCTATTGAAGTTACTGGGCATTTTAGGTATGCATAGAACTGCCTGACAGGTTAACTTGCATTGAAAATTGGCAGAGAAGCTGTCTGAACCATTTATGATTTCTAACAAGTCTGGGAAGGCTGGGGAAGTTCTAAAGGACTGGAAAAAAGCTTAATGTCATGCTGATGTTTAAAAGAGGGTAAACAAAATGAACCCAGGTAACTATAGGCAGGTTAGCCGGATGCTGATCCTGGGCAAAACCATGGAAAGACTGATATGGGTCATAGTCAGTAAAACATTTAAGGTTGGTAGCATAATTAATGCCAGTCAACATGGTTTTATGGAAAATAGATGTCAAAGAAATGATGTTTTTTGATTAAATCAGAAGTTTGGATTAGTTCCACACAACAGGTTTAAAAACAAAAACAAAAAAAACCGAATACAAAATAAATATAAAAGCTGGCTAATAGCTAGCTCATAAAAATTAATTGTAAATGCAACCCCATGCTCTGGGTGTCCCAAGCCCCTGATTGCAAGAAGCTGGGTGTGGATGATGGGATGCATCATTCAATGATTGCCTGTTCTGTTCATTCCCTCTGAAGTACCTGTTATTGGCGACTGTCAAAAGACAGGATACTGAGTTAGATGGAGCATTGGTCTGACCCAGTATGGTCATTCTTATGGGTAATTATCCTCTAATGGGTTGTTTCAAGTGGAGTACCCCAGCGATCTCTTCTCAGCCCGGTGCTGTTCACTATCTTCATCATGATCTGGAAGAAAATATTATTGCTAGTAAAATTTACATGACATGAAAATGGTGGAGTGGTAAATAATGATGGGGACAGGTTACTGTTACAGGCCTATCTGAATTGCTTGGTGAGGTGAGCTTATTTGAGCAACAACATGTGACCTTGTATTTGGTTCTCTAGATCTAGGGACAAAGCAGGTCATTGTAGGGGACACAGGATGGAGGGGGGCTGTATCTAGGAACAAAGTGATACTGAAAAGGAATTGGTGATGGTAGGCACCCAGTTGAAAGTGACATCTTAATATGATGCTGTAGCTAAATAGAGGGCAAAAAAAATCCTTGGCTGTATAAGCAGGAAATATAAAGGAAGAGTAAGGAGATGGTATACCTTTGTATACAACATTGATGTGACCGTTACTGGAATACTGCATTTAGTTCTGAAGTCAGCACTTCAAAAAGGATTGAGAAATTGGAAAGGGTTCAGAAAAGTTCTAAAAGAATGACCTCAAGGCTGAGAAATATGCCTTTATACTTGGAAAATACTTACACTACATTATTATCCATGAGAAGTGACTTGATCATAGTCTACTAGTACCTACCTGGGAAGAGATTTCTTATAGTCTATGGCTCTTTAATTTAGCAGGAAAAGACATAATGAGATTCAGTGCTTGAAAGCTAAAACTAGACAAATTCTGGCTGTAAATAGGATTGGCAGAATTCAATTTTTAAAATAATTGACATATCAGTGTTTTTTGCAAGCTTTTCAGTCTTTTTTTTATATACAGTTGTGGAAAGTTATGGGGGCTCAGTTATTTAGTGACAAATATGATTCTAAAAATATAAAAGCTTTGTCACCATTAAGATACAATGTGTCAATGTCACAAGTAAAATATACGAAGTAAATACTCTTAAATCAAAAATTAAGTTGTCAAATAGTATTTCTTTGCTTATCTGTAAATTTCTGTCAAAAGTAGAAATATTAGTTTGTGTATATAGTGAGGTCAAAGTTTACTGACATTTACTGATAAATCTAATTCTTCCAAGCCTAACTATAAATAAGGCACAATTAAAAAAACAAAACAAAACAGTGAGAGTATTTAACCATTGGAAGACCTAGTGCAGGGATGTGATGGATTCTCCATTACTTAGTCTTTAAATTAAGTCTTGGATGTGACTCAAAGATATTCTGTAGCTCAAACAAAAGTCACGGGATTGGAGAAATTATAGGATGGGGTTTTTGGTCTGTGCTATGCATGAGGTCCAATTAAAATTATTAAAGTGGTCTCTTCTGGCCCTAAAAACTATAACCACAAACTGGGAGTGGAAGAGAATGTGTTCAGACACAGGCATATACCATATGTTTAAGTTTTTGAAAGTGGAAAATAAATAGATCCTATCCAATGTTCTCCTTCTCCAACAATTACTGTATTTGTTGAGTGCCAACAATGACAAACACATAGGATGTGTCCTTACCCCAAGGAGTTTACTATCAAATCAAACACAGGCCATTTTTTTCAAATTAAACTAGTCTAAGTGTCCAAACATCATGTAATAGTTTTGTTTTGTTTTTTAAAAAATATGCATTTTGTTAGTTGAAAAGCCTTGCAGAAAAATATGACTGAGGGACGGGGAGAAGATCTGAATTTCAAAAGTGGATATACAATTCTGCACTGAAGTATGGTATGCAATTGGCAGAATTGTGCAAGCAAATTAGGTATATGCAACATGCAGGAAGATTGTTAGAAACATAACAGGTCGATTGCACATGCAACTGTGGCTTTTACATACATACATACATGTACAGTCTTGAAATGAAGTTTGGAGAATTTATTGGCCAGCAAGGATTATTTTCAAGGCAGTTAGGTGCAGTATCATGGGCGTAACATTT
The DNA here is from genome assembly GCF_026122565.2 of Emydura macquarii macquarii. NCBI lineage: Eukaryota > Metazoa > Chordata > Testudines > Chelidae > Emydura > Emydura macquarii. The sequence continues at coordinate 555,468 of NW_027133034.1, read as the reverse complement.
CTTGCAAATGGGAAACAAAAAAAACCAGTCCCCCCCCCCCCCTTCTTATTTTTGATGAGCAAATCAAAAATCATTCTGAAAAGCTAAATCTGCAACCACTTTGTCATCCTGCTGATAAATGCCTACCTACTGTCACAAAGGCATTTTGCTCTTCTGTTTTTTTGGGTTTTTTTTTTAAAGCTAAAGATAATTACAAAAATAAGTTATGCTTCATTATTTAGATTGTTTTTCCTTACATTTAGTGGAATGCTCATCATGCAGAAAGAATCTCTCACTAACTGAGACGGACTGTCATATTTTTTAACACAGTCATATTGCGATAGGATGATTTTACAAAAATCTGACATTAATTGGTGCCGGAGTGGGGTGGGGTGGAGAAGGACTCTTGAGTTGCTCTCTCCCCCCCCCTACCGTTCCCCCTTCCTTTCCTACTATCAAAAGTTAAGTTTGTTTCCTTAGTATTTCAAATAACTAATGTGCTGTTGGAGGTTTGAATTTAGTGTGCTTACGTGAGGCTCCTGTTTAATCTCAGTAGCTTTGTTTTGTTCTATTTAATATAAATGGGAAAATGCATTTCTCTTGCTTCATGTTAAATGAAATTATATAAAGAGCTACATTTAACTGAATTTAGACTGCATTAGCAACAACATTCAGCACAGTATATTAATGTAAGCAGACAGTATTAATATTGGTGTTAGATGTACTGGATTTTGCTGCAGATTGTTAGCCTGCTAAACAGAGCTATATACAGAATCAAAATTGTCATCCTAATCCCACCTCCTCTCCACCCCTTTCCCCTGAGGAGTCAGGGGAAACCCTGAAGACAACCAGAGGACTCAAATAATTGTGGGTTTTTTGGTAGAAGAGAAGTCAGAAGGCTAAGAATGGACTGAAACACAAACTGCATGTCCTGGAGTTTGAACACAAACAAAATCATGTCAGTGTCAGTGAAAGCTAGGCCAATTGAAGAGAATATTTTTGTCAAGTGCCCTGCTCACAGCTGATTAAATAACTCAAAAGCATTACCCAAAGGGTACAGGGTGAATCACTACTGTCTGCTCATAGCACAAGGGAGCCTTGTCTGTGCCTATTGGGAGGAACTTGCCCAAAACTGCCAGCTGCTGGCAACATAAGTGCCCCATTCCAGGCTCTGTAAGCCTCATGCTTTCCCTGTGTAGGTTAGCAATTTGCACACCCCAGCCCCTGGCTTGATAAATTAGTTCTTGGGTCAGAACAAAGATAACCTGTGGCTAAGTTTATAGAGCTAGTTAGCCCCTTGAGTTCTGCTCTGGTCCTGGGGCATAGGTTCTACCTGTCTGTACACCCCACTTTGTTACACTTGAGTGCCCAGTCCCTCATATTCTGAACACCCACACTGTACACAGATTTGCTGCTTCCATGGAAGCAGTGCCCCCAGTTCACAAGCTCCACCTCAGTTCAACACTCTCTATAGCACACAGCACTTAGTCATGTTTATTGTAAAGCCAAATAGATGTTTTTTGGCAGAGTTTAAGATGAAAATAGAAGTAGTATAAGGATTGGAAACATGGTTACAGATAATACAAAATGCAGTCTAAAGCATATAATTATTAACAAGACCCTATTAGACAGGAAAGGAAATTTCTCAACCAGTGGTCACTCCATGCAGTGCTTGTGCAATCAAGAGAGCGGGGATCTGCTTTTTATGACACATGCTGACAGAGTATCACCTCCATAATGGATGCCAATTTGTGTCTTTCATAACTAAGACGTTTCATTAACTTCACTTTGCCCTGATTGTTCCCCAATTCTAAGTCTTTGTCTTGGGCTCTTTTGTGCTTTATAAAGGCTCAAGTTCACACGATGGGTTGAAAGACAATAGTTGTTCCCACTCTTGATTGAGTTTGCCTTGAGAACCACCTCCAGCAACTTTGTAAACAATATTTTATGGTGCCTACCTTTTAAAATATTTTCTGTACATAGTTCAATAGCAGTGACAACCAGCAAGTCCTTAGTTTTTGGCAAAGACCAGACTTGGCCCCCTTCAGTGACATACTGTGAAGATGGTGATCACAGGGTAAATGCCTGTCTGGGTATGTCTAGGGAAGTTCCTGGGAATAGATTTGTAACTGTGGAGCTCCGGTATGCTGCCAGCACAGGGCCACCTGAGTCACAAGTGCTAAAGGGTTTTTAAGGTGCTGTGACTTAATCTCTACATTTTTAGTCACGACACAGAGCATGCTGTTGTTCTAAAGCTACTGAAATTTAGGTAAACATTCACAGTTCACCCAGAGAATATTGATATTTACCAGCTCTCCTGTTCTTAAATTAGCTAAGTTTTCTTTTGTGACCCTTTTATGGCCTGTAGAGATAAGAAAAGAGCTATTAGGTTACATTATCCATCTGCAAGATTATCCCCTACAGTATATTTCTCCAGTCCTAGTTTTAAATGACTCATTTACCCGGGACTTCCACCTCTGTCCTTCAGCAATTTCACAAGAACCAGTGTTAGCATCAGTATCCTGGCCACATGCAGTTGGGAAAATTTATATGTTGCTGACCAAAAAGTCTCCTTCTAGTTTTAGTTGGTTAAGGCATTCTGCACCGCATATTCTAAGCTGTTAGGTACTATTGCTGTGCACTGTGAAACACCTGTGGCTGCATTTCAGTGGTGGGTGAAGTGTTATTCATCCTAAGTTAACTCTTTGTTGAATTTAATCACATTATTCCTAGAACAACCCTATCTACAGCAAGCTTTTTTTTTTTTTTAAATATAAAAGTCTACCATTGCTGTAGTACTGATGCAGTTCCATCAGTGCTAGCCAGAGTGGGAGGACTAGTGTCAGTGTTCCAGAAGCATTTTCACCACCATGTTATCTGGATGACAGTGGTGGTAATGCATAGGCCAGTGTATACTAGTGTTTCCACTGTTGCTACAGCTAGTGGAATTGCACAGATGTTAGAATGACAATGGGAAACTTTTAAGAACTCAATGTAGACATAGCCTCAGACCATACTAAATTCCTTCTTTTGGTTTGGCACCTTTCACATACCTGCTGATGTCTGTTGTATCTTTCTTTTACTTCTAATCTAGATAAAATATGTATTCAGTTCATCCAGCCTTTCCTCAAAGTCTGTCTTTCTGGTCTATTACATTTATTTGTATTACTATGTATGTTAATCTGATACAGGTAAAGTTCATTAATTTAAATTGGCAATTTAATAAGCAAGCAGGAAATTACTGATTTAAAAAAAAAAAGCAAAAAAAACCTCTTGTTTTACACATTTGTGCTTTCGTTATTTTCCTAAAAAAATTGTCACTCACTGGTTGCTATAACCATTAGAAGAGGTTGATTTGCAACCAAATATAGCTTCCACATTAAATTTGTTACTTGTTTTTGCTAAGCAGCAAAAATACACTACAGCCATATGTAGTTATTTAGACAATTAAATAGCTTAATATGCATTTATTCAGGGTCTTAGTTTTTACATTTTAAAAAAATTAAATGACAAATGAAGCTTCCTCCTTCCATTCAGTATTTGTTTGAAGCTGCATTTGGATGGAAACTAGAATTCAATTAAACATACAATACCAACATTTTAAAGTTGTTTTGGTTAAAGCTACCGTAAACGTACTGACACATGAGAAAAAAAAAAGTCTATCAAAGCTTGTTCTGCATTTACAAGTAACCAATTAATTAAACAAAGGAAGTGTCACAATATGGCTACTTTCTGCCACATGAACACTCCCTCCTGGTGAAGGTTGATTTTGGGGTCATCCCACTTCTGTTTCCCTTTCATCCAGGTCCCTTTAAGAATTCACTCTCTAGTGACCTTCTAAGCTCAAATCCTTTGATTCACTCTTCACCTGTTCTCAGACTGGCAACAGAGTGTTAAAAATAGAACTCCAGTCCAAAACAAACACCCAGCTCATCTTCCCTTCTTTAACTCCCACTCACAGGTTTTACCTGCTATGGCTCTGCAGAAGCCAGACTTGTTCCTCACATCTACTTCTTCTACCAGCCTCCTGGCCTGAGCTTCCCCAACTCCCTGCCAGGTTTCTTACTTCTGACAGTCTCACCTCAGTGCAGCTTCCCGCTGCTTTTTATACTGGAATCACCTGACTCGTCTCAGGTGGCATTTTGTAATCTGGGCTGGTTTAGCCTCAAGCATTCCAGCCCCTAGGCAAGGCAACCTGTTACATGAAAGTTAGAGAATTGGCAAATTGTTTTTGGTAACCATGGGCCAGAGTTTCAAAAGTTTTTAGGTGCCCAAAGATGCAGATAGGAGTTTAGTGGGATTTTCAAAAGTGTGTGAACAGGGTAGGTGCTTCACTCCCATGAAATCAAACAAACTCTGCTACCCATTGTCTTACCCATGGGAAAACTGGGGCTTAGTGATATTTTTCCACTTTGCAATGCGTGATCTGAGATGTAAATAAATAATATTTGTACAGTGCAGTCAAAATTCACATTGCTAAAGTCAGCTAAGGCAGATGTGGGAATAGGACACACAAGTTCTGCCCCACCCTGCCCTGTGCTTTTTGTATCAGATCTTTCAGAGAGTTCCAACACCTCCAAGAGTTTTGTTCAAAAATGGCTCTGACAATATCCAGATAGGAAGGATACTGAGTATTGTTTTGAAAAGCATAAACTGGAGCAATTGTATATAATTTCTGCAGGATGACTTATGAGCTGTCTTTTTTTATAGCTGTATTTTAAAGATATTGTTGAGGAATGCCTAGCAGAGCAATGGACAGGTGCTCCTTTTCAGGGGACACGTGTATACCTCAAAATAAACAAACATTGAGCAATCTTCATAAACTGTATAATCAAAAATCTGATGAAAATTTCCCCCACCTCTTTAGTGAGCCAGTGCTCTGTCGTGGTGGTTGGAGTTCTCATGCTGTTTGGAGGCAGTGCGTTTAAGGTGGATAGTTTGGTTTTAGATGCCTTACCTAAAAAATGTGGGGGTTATTATTTTAAAGAGAACTATGGTATATGGTGCAAGAATAGTTCTGGTGGCCTTATAGCTATCCTAAGGAACTCCAGATTACATTTCTGTCTTCACAAAAAATATTCCCGCTATAATAACTAATGAGTAAATGTGTATGATTTGGGTATTTATAAAGGTAACAGAAGTTCTGTGGCTCATAAGACTTAAACTGGGAAAGTAAATTTGTGATCGTCCTAACTGTTCTAGGTTATATGTCTCCTCACCCATCTCCTTTGGGAGCACCAGAACATGTGTCCAGTCCAATGTCTGGAGGGGGTCCAACTCCACCCCACATGCCACCAAGTCAGCCAGGACCCATGATACCAGGAGACCCGCAGGTTATGAGCCAACCCAACAGAGGTCCTTCACCTTTCAGCCCTGTCCAGCTCCACCAGCTCCGGGCTCAGATTCTAGCTTACAAAATGTTAGCTAGAGGCCAGCCGTTACCTGAAAACCTGCAACTTGCTGTTCAAGGGAAGAGGACGTTGCCAGGGATTCAACAGCAACAGGCTCCTGCTAACTACAGCAGATCACCTGGTAAGTAAATGTGGTCATTTACTATAAGCCGTAGTTCATATTCTGTCATCAGTTATACCAATGGAAAACTATCCAACATCAGTGGTGGTGTGTGTAGGCACGTGAGGGCCAGAGTCTGGCCGTAGTATGAAAAAGGAGCTGGACTAAGAATGGCATAAAACCACTGTATTAAAAACACACACTGTAAACTTGAAATACAGTTAATTTAAAACAATTGAGACAAAGGTATTTTAATGTATATCAGCTGCCCTGAGTACCTGCTACCATTTTTGTGGTGTTTAAAAAAACAGCACATTTTACTAGTCTCTTTTAAATGCTTTTATTCCAGCCTTATTGCTGTACATAAAAACTGATTAACAAAAAACTGGAGAAACTGACTATATAAGGGAAACAGTGAAACTGGCTATATGCAGAGTGCTGCCAAATGCACAAAGTAAACTAAAAATATGAACATTTTTTTTCTTTTTTCTGTCATAGTGATCTTAGATGTTACAAGCAACATAGTAGGTAAATACTTTTTAGACAGAAACATGCTTTTTGTTTCTTAAATTGAATCTTTAAACACCTATTGCACAAAAGCCCTCTGCATTTTCTGAATAATTCTTTACTTAAAACTCCTCCAGTTTGGGGTGTGGTTTTTTTTTATTTTGCATGTAATTCACATACAGAAAAAAGGTGTGGTGATGTTCCTCAACTCCACCCATCCCACAATCCCCTGAAAAAAAAGTTTATCCATCCAAGTTTATGCGGATTTGGTCATAATAGTAGTATCCATAAGGAAATAACCTGTATGTATTTTTAGCTGTACATCACTTTTTGGGTTTAGAAGCCCATAAGACTTAATGATGCCTTATAGAAAAGTAAGATCATTTATGTATTTCTTTTGTCTCTCTCTCTTGTTTTCAGGGGCTTTGAGAACTTAATCTTTGTTTTTAAGAGTTAATCTCCTCCTGCTGTTTATTACCCACCTGAAGAAGTAATCCTCTGGTGGTGACCATAGTATCTACCAAACAGAGGATTATAATTTCAGGCAGGGAATAAGCAGCAAGAACAAATTTCAAAGTATCGAAATTTTTTAAAGAGTTAAAGTTTTCCATGAACTATCTGTTGATGAAATACGTTCTTGTTTGCCTTCCGTGCTAGTCAAGTAAAATTGATCCCAAATTGCTTTTTCTTTAGTTAAAAGTTGGGGGGGTTAAAATGATCCTATTTTTCTTGTTTACAATAATTTCAATAATGCTGCAGGTCACTTTATTTCAACGCATATGGTTTTGTAATCCAGTCTTCTTTTTAGTAGACTTAATTTAAATGCACTTCATTACATTTATTTTTCATACAGCAGAATCCACTTACATCTATGTTTAATGCCCTAAATTGTATTTGCATAGATAGACTTGTGTGCCAGAAAGTAGAATGATTTCTGAATGCATGGAAATGCTGTGTATTTTAATAAGTTTCTTTCCTCTGTCTAGTTGCAGTCATTGGGATGCATTCAATTACTGGGCCCCCAACTGGGCCAGGACCTGCTTCAGGAGTGCCTGGACATGCAGCTGCCATGACCCCTAAACCTTGGACAGAAGGTAGAGGAGACTAGAACAGTAATTTTGTACTACACAGTTAAGGTTAAACTGTGTAGGCAGGGCATGTGGAGTTGGGACAGGAAAGGAAGTGGGCAGATAAAAAGACATAAAGAAGAAATAGTGTAACCTTTACTTTGCCTCGCACTTAAATATCAAGGAGTGTCCTACAAATTATCAGTCCGTGAATGACTTGGGCAGATGAAATTATGGCTGCTGATAAGCAGCCTGAACATGAAGCCCCTCTCTACAGTTAGAATGAAATAATAAAGCTGCTTGAGGGACAAAGCATAAAACTTAATAAATAGATAGTTAAATTCTGTACATGCTTAATTACAGCAAGCTGTTCTGACAATTTTCTAGCTACTGTAAACAAAAATGTTCACACAGTGAGTAAAATTAGGCTTGCTTTTAAAAAAAATAAACTAAGTTTTAAAGTCTTCAAGGATTAGAGAACAATGCTACATTGTTCTCTTACATAATCTGCTTTATAATCTGATCATCTGGGAATACATTTAAAAACTGTTTCCCCCCCCCCACTCATACTTAAAAAGGAGTAAAAAAGCAAGATGATGGGATGAATTAAGAATATTAGTTTAATAGTAAATGCTCCTTTGTTTGGAACATTTTTGCTCAAAGATTAAGTTAATTTTAATGCAGACGCTGACATGCTACAGATTTCTCTTACTAAAAAAGGGCCTTATTTTGTGTCAGTGCTTAAATAGAATGAAATCTTGGGGGAGATGGTGACTAAATGATGGTTCACTATCCTAAAAAGAAATGTCGTCAGATGACACTTATTGTTCTCTGTAAAAAAAAAAAAGAGACGAAATACCACTGTCTTATCAGTTGTATCATTACATTCTTTGAGTATTTCAACAAACTGTTACCATACACCTTTGGGGGTAGGATGATGAGCATGAGAAAAATGTTATTTTTAGTAGTAGTTAAATCAAGAATACATCTATCGGGCTCCCTATCTGACATGTTTCTACTGTGAAACTTTGGTTGGTGAACAGAGGTATTAGATGGAAGATGCTAATAATCCTTCTGTTTCTTTTAAAATTGGTCTTTCCTTGAACCATGAACAGATTAATATTTTATCTTTTCCATAGCTCTTTTTGGAGGGGGAGATGTGCCTGTCTCTACTATATTTGTCGTGGATTTTGATTGGTGCTTTGTTTTGTCTTTTTGAAGTCTGAGCTGGCCTGTTTAGGTTTTATGGTGGCATTAAGAAGATTTTCTGTATGAATCTTGAGATCCTGAAATTCGGGAAAACCTAGTGTTTTAAAATCCTGAAATCTCAGGACTGCCGTAATGATGATGAACGCTATAGTTTAGAAGAAAACTCAAGCACCCAATAATTGAAATACTTATTTGCTTACGTTACTATCTTAATCTGGGGTTGTGTGTGTTTTTTAAAAAAATGTAATTTTACAAGTATATTGACATATTTTAAAGTATATAAAAGGGGAAATTTAAATAAAATGAATACTGCTACTTTTCCTGCTGAACTGTGGAAAGAAGCTTGCTTATGCTGCCGGCCAAATTCTGCTCCTGGGTGCCTTTTCATATTTGACTTGGATACAGTGCCCACAAAAGGGAGCAGAATTTGGTCCTGTGCCTAGATCTAACCAGTGCTAGAAATCTCTTGCTGATACAAACTCTACATTTTTCTTTTTAAAACCTAAATGAAAAATACAGCCCTAATAAATTGGCAGTTGCAATTACTATTTTGGATTACTTTCTGCAATGTCCACCACAGTATATTCTTCTTCTATGGGAATTGAAACCTCTCTAAGTGTGTATTTTTGTTAACTTTGAAAGTTTGTCTCAGATGCCTAGCTGCAGGTTTTTGTCTTAAAAATAAAGCTGCTCCATTTTTCACATGACCGCACTACTTGTTTTGCAGGCCAAGGCCCAGATTTGAATGTTGCCAGTACACCACAAAAGCTTGCTGTACCGCCCCCTAGTGGAAGGCCTTCACCTGCCCCTCCTGCTGCTCAGCCTTCTGCAGCCATGCCTGGTCCTTCTGTACCACAGCCGACACCTGGACAGCCTTCACCTATTGTCCAGCTGCAGCAAAAACAGAACCGCATCAGCCCTATCCAGAAACCACAAGGATTGGATCCTGTTGAAATACTCCAGGAGCGTGAATACAGGTAAACAGGAATGCAAGCGACTTAAACCAGACATACTTCGGTGTTATATTTGTGGACACTAGCTGGTCTCTTTTGCAATTGTAGCTCATAATGATCATAATTAAAATAATTCTCTTGAGTGGGGCCATATTGAAAATTAATATGGGGATATTAAACTCTAAAGGGTGATTAAAGTTTACTTTAAAGTTGAACATGTGCTCAAGTGCTTTGCTGGATCAGGACCAAAAGGACTGAGGTTATGAAACTAAAATCCTTAGAATCATCATGGAGGCTATTTTAGCAAAGCATATTGATCACAAAAAGTATTCAGAATTATAAACAAAGAAAAAGAGCTGAAATCCAGGGGCAGAGGAGGAAGATCCTTAAGTGCCAAGGATTCAAATACATCTTTCAGTAAGTGGGCATCCAGCCCAAGTGATTCCAATAGAAAGGAACCAGTTATGACAGATGAAATGTAAAATGAAAATTAAGAGGGCCCAGATGGTAGTCAAAGAACAAATAGCCAAATGAAAAGCAGGCTTATCCAGTGACATGCGGGTTGGCTTTGGCTGATCTAACAGGAAGTAAAAGGTGCAAGCAAGCAAGTAAGCCCAAAGCAAAGATTTAAAAAAAAGAATACCAAAAATGAAGTCCATATGTCCATATTTAGACTCCTAAATAAAAGTGTCGTCTAAAAAGTGCTGAGTACTCAGCATATCAGCCTTCATACTTAATTAATATTTATTAATTATTTGTGTTACTGTAGAACCTATGAGCCCCAGTCATGGACCAGGACTCTGTTGTGCTATACAAATACATAATACGAGTTGTGCCCTGCCCCAAGAGCTTACAATCTAAGATGAGATATTTGGTGGAGGCAGACTGATGTACAGGGGAGTACAAGGAAACAATATGACAGTATTGGTCAGCATGATAGGCAGGTGTCTTCAGGACCTACCCAGGGTTAAGAAAGAAAAAGCTTCCCCTCTGGGAAGTGATTTTTCACCTTCTTAAATCTTTCATATTGGTCACTGTCAGTGACCGGCTACAGACTAGATGTTCCATTTATCCAATCTGGAATGTCAGTGCCTATGTTCCAGTTACTGAAAAGGTAAAGGCCTAGGGAAATAGAAGCAAAAGACAAGCTCATTTCACGGAAAAAAGGATCTAATGACATTTGTTTCAGGAACATGCTCAAGCTTTATGGATATCTGAAGGAGGATGATTGAGAAGAACTTTTATAGAATATGAAGTTTTTAGCAGCAATATGCTAGGGAGGGAGGCTGGTGAGTGGGTGAGGGGTCCACAATAAAATGATTTGGACTCTTAATATTCTGCTTAGGATAGACCATGACTGTATAGATAACTTAATTTTATTCAGGGTGTTGTAACTCTTCTTTGGGGATTCAGTTCCAAGATTTGCTTTGTTCCAGCCTTTGTCTTCTGAGGGAAACAATGAATGATCAGATAGCCCAGTTTTGATAGAAAGTAGTGCAGAGATGGGGAAGGTCTCATTGGGATTACTAGAATGTAGTAATGTAGAGATGGGGAAGGTCTCATTGGGATTACAAGCAGAGGACAATGCCTGACATGATACTGCATCATTGCATCTTAACTGCCATGAAGGATGTTTAGAAGTACTTCAGTGTGCTGTATACAAGCTTGCAAGACAGGACTGCCCTTTGAACTAATAGTTATGATGCTGCTCAAAGATCTACTTAGTATCTGTAGTACTTTGCGTAACATTTCACACTTGTAATGATGCTAAGCAAAAGGTATCTTACTAATGATTTAAGGACAGGCCCTAAAGGCGCACACTGTACTGCTTTTGAAACCTTATTCAGGCCCTGATCCAGCAAAACAGTCAAGCTTTTACTTAAATTAAGTGCATATTTATGTGCTTTGCTGGATTGAATGTCTAGTCACCTTGTCACTAGCATAGTTTTTACCTTAACTTGGAAGGGCCTTACCTGTTTCATTGTGTAGTGTATAAGCTTTTTCAGAAAACATATATGATATACAAAGCTTACTATGATTTAACTTTTGTTCTTATGGAAGAGGATATAGCTCTGATGTGAGTCAGGCATCATATGGGCCAGTGCCACACACACTTTCATATATCGGTGATGGTGCCCCATAGTCTTGATCTGTAACTGCTTCTTCTCTTCCAGCCCTGCTTCTTCCGGGAGCAGAAATTTTCATTTGTGCCAGGTTATATCGTTTAGGGATGTACACAAATGGGGACCTACAGGAGAACACATAGCTATTCTTTTTTCTGGATTAATCCAGGATTTGAATGAGGAACTCTAGCAGTGCATTAACATACTGTCTACCTAGAGTCTAATGTATAGTGTTTTTCGGGTTCAAACCATGCCTTTGAGACTGTGGCCTGTGTGGAAGGCGCTGCGTAGTCACACAACCCTAGCAGGACATCAGAGAACCTCAGAGAGGCATTGTGCCTTCTGAACTCCCCAGTGTGAATGAGAAGGCGTGAAGGGTGTGACATACATTCTCCACAGCTAGCCAACAACACTGGCTCATGCAAATTAGGAAGAGGAGGGTGTGACCCTGCATTCTCCCTCATTCACTGCCTTTGGGGTGGCTGGTGGTTCTAGCTCCACATAGTTCTTAAACTCTGAGCGCAAGAATACAACTGACTAGCCCTGGTGCAAGGGGCAGAAGTGTGTGTAAGGAACCTTGAACAACTGTGTAGTTTCTCATTCTAGCTGCATCTTATCCATTGTAAGGCTACTTGGTTTGAAATACCCTCACTTCGATGATCTTCGGGGCAATATATAAAAGACATATTTTATAGGTTTTTGGAGAGGGCTCAGGGTATGCTGCCCAGAATGAGGAGAGGTTGGAAAGGAACTTTTTTTATTTATAGGTGGCAGGCTGGCTGAGTTGTTTTTTTTGTTGAATGCTGCTGAGGGTTTGCTTTTGTTGTAGTGGAAACTCTTTCTTAAACTCTGTACCTGATCTTTTTTTTTTAAACATTATCTTTAATAAAATTTTTTAAATTAGTTAAATATCAGGGTGCCTAGAGCTTGCAGTAGGCCATTTTATTATTTAAATATAAATAAATACATAAAATCAAATTAAAGCTGGACATCTTAATGGCAGCTTAAGAGCTTTTATGATGTGGATAGTATTAGGTCCAGCTTTATATGATATAGTTAGATAAAGTGGACATGCCTTTTTGCACAATGAGAGCAGGACATGACAACTATAGTTATAAACATTCCCATTCTCAGAACCCATTGTAGTTGCTGATATCCCTGTGAAATGGTATTTGGTTTGATCTGTGCCTGAAGCTTAAACTTTTTGTGAAATTTTGAGCAAAACCAGTTCAGCCATTTGTTGTAGTAAAAATACTTTCCTCATCTTAAACAGATTGTTGCCTCTTATTTAATGGTTCTACACTCCAGACATCAGGTACCAAAACTTAACATTTGGTATATAGCCCTCATTGTAGAAAAGTATCTGAATATTTCAGTGAAAATGTGCCTTTTTTTTAACCAAGTTGGCTTTGAAAATCACCTATTGTGTACGTGCAGTAGCCTTAGCTATGGGCTCCCCTTACTTAGGTTGTGAAGTTCGTTTAAGCTAAGAAATACCACATTGCACATGCATACAAGGCTAGTGTAACTGCCTAATGAAAAGTGATCTCAAGGGCAGTGCACCTCAGCCCATGTGCACCTTGTGAGAAGTTGACTGAGTGCTCTTGGAGACCTCCAAAGTTGCATAGGATAGGATATATGCTTCTGCGCACATCTCTTTCTTGATTTGAATGCGTAATAGGGCAATTAAGAGTTAACATAGTTTTTTTTTAATGGAGGTTACAAACAAGAAACATTCCTTTAATATTTGTTGTTACATTGAATTCAGGCATCTAATCTGTACAGTGGCTGGAATTCCTCTGTCTTGTATTTCCTTTCAAGTAGGAAGCTATACAGTTGATTTGACAGGTCATCAAAGTAGGCACTTAAAGGTGGAGCATCGTGTTCTTCTCCATTAGCCATTTGTTAAATGGACCATTACAGATGGAGGAACAGTAATAGATCCATTAACATATTGTTGAGGCTGAAGAAGTCTTGAAAATGATGACATGTCAATGGGAGAGTTTCTACTTTTAATAGATTTCCTCGCTCCCCCCCCCAAAAAAGCTCCACATTTTGACATTAAAAGGCTTTGGCTTAAATCAACAAAAAGCAAGAAAATTTAGAGTTGATGTTGCCATTGAATTCACTTCGTTGTGCCTAGCAGCTATTGCAGCATGTTTCTCTGAGATGAAATTATACTCCTACTTGTTGTTAATCCCTATGTGACTAATAGTAGATTCAAAGAAATTTAGTTATTTAAAATATCCATCTCTAGGAAAAGTTTAAATTACTACTATGTGTTGAACTGTTAAATTTGCTGTGCTACTTGAAATATGGCCAAAGGGGTAAATTCATGCCATGCTTTTCTAAAATCCAGTTTAATATTTTCTTGGAAATAAAGTGCTGCTTTAATCTTAATGAGTATGTCCTAAAACTAATAATGTGTAGTGTAATTTAATATTATTCCACTAGGTGGAATGGTTCTCCCCTTCTCTCCCTCCCCCCATATTAATTAAAAAAAAATTGCACTTTCCAGCATCTTTAATTTATGGTCACTGCGAATTACGTCAAATTGATTCCTTTTATTATCTGAAAAGGGTCATCCTTTTATAAAGCTTCATTGCTTGCCGCCTGGCACCCATTTCATACAGCCTGCAGTGTTCTGGCATGCTTTCTGCAGTTACCCCCCAATTGGTGAGGGAGAGGTGAGTATCATCTACTTTGCAAGGAGATAGCTCTGTCTTCCGTTTGTAATGCAATAGCCATGTTCTGCATGGATGAAGATAAAATGCTGAACTGCAGAGATAAATTAAATGTATCCTTTAAATTAGGTTAGTAAATCCCTCAAGCACTTGAAAAAGGCAGCTAGAAAACTTTTCCTCTTGGCCCTCTATTATGACTGAATGACTTAATAGCCTTTAGCATTTTTCCCTGAAGAGAGGAATAGTCCAACATGATTTTATCAGCTTGAAAGATTACAAGATGGGAATGGTCCAATAAAGTTTGTATTTGATGCGTTTACTTTAAGTGAAAACTGGGTGTCATAACATTCTTTAAAAGATAACATTACTATACATGGAAAAATAATTACCAGCAATATCTGAAATAAAACCGCCAATCTGTTCTTTTCTTAATTTTACATGCTGTTTTTATTCTATGTGAAATGCATACTCTCTATTTTAGCTTTGTTGAAAAATTAGAGAGACATTTCAATTATTTGAAAGTAGTTTACAGAAAGTACCTGAATTTTGATAGTGTTTTCCTACTGTGAAATGTCTCTCTCTTTTAGCTTACAAATAAATACCACTTTTCTTTTCTGTTTACTACTGCCACATGTTGGGAGAGGACCTGGGTATCATTGTGAACAGCTCAGTGAAACTCTCTTAAACTTCAGCACATTAAGCAGACAATATTAGAATGTGTAAAGAATGGGCTAGAAAATGATGATGAAAATATTATAATGCCATTAATTTATATAATGGCACATCTTACCTGGAATGAGTTCAGTCTGTTCAGTTCCGCTCAACCTATGTAAATATACAGGACATATCCAAATAGGATCGGCCCAGAGAACAGCAAAGAATGTGACCAGTAAATATCCAAAAAACCACTCCCACCTCCTTTGTATCTAGAGTGGAGCTAACTAGCCATACCTGTCAGAATGAATTGGTTTGAATCAATCAGTATCTCACTATAGGTTCCTACAACCTGTACAGAGGGTGAGTCAACAGAGAAACCCTGCCAATCAGATACAGTTATATAAGATAATTAGAGATATATAGTGAAGATAAATCAGTTTTTTCTGTTCACCCTCTCATGTAATGCAAGAATAAGGGATGGTCAGTGCTGCTAAAAGGAACAGATTTAAAATAATAAAAGGAAATAAATTATGTATAGTGTTTAAAATAAAACCAAACACCACCCCAGAAAACAGACAGACAAACAAAAAAGCCACCAAGAAATCCCCAACCTGTGGAATTCATTGCCACAAAATATAAATGAAGCCAAGAACTTAGTGGGATTCAGGAAGATGAAGATGGTATGGATAATGAAAACATCCACAGTTATATTAGCTAGGATGATTTAAAAAAATTTATATAATATATATAAGGGATATAAACTCTCTCTGAAGCATCTGATCCTGGCCACTTTTGGAACTGGTATTGGACTAGATGGACCACTTGTCTGATCCAATAAGGTATTCCCGTGTCCCACTTGAGACATGGGTTACTATAACCCTTCCAGAGAAGGTGCCTTGGAGACATCCACCGAAAACCGTTCAAACCATTTTTTGAGCAATTGTCTTTTTCCACCTAAGTGTTCTGGATGGATCCACTTCTGCAGCTCACTTGTCAGAAAGTAGGGCTGTAGTCCAAAATACTCAAAGATTTAGTGGATTAGTATTTATTTTTCAGTAAATTGAAGATGCATTCAGAGGTCTGACTGAGCTGGTGCATGTCTGGTGTCCCTATTGGTTTCTCCCATTTTAAACCTTTGTTTTAAACTGAAAGTTACGCATCTGGGGCCTGATCCTGCAGCATCAAAGTCAGTAGAAGTTTTTCCATTGACTTCAATGAGCATAGGATTAAGCCCTTAGCCCTCCTGGCTGCAAACAACACTGTTCAGATACCTTACTGAGTCTGTAGGTCAAAACAGTAGCTTGGAGAGGTGTCACTGCACAGATAGCAAACACCCTTTTGACTTCAAAGAGAGTAGGATTTGGCTTTACTGGTCAGTAGCTGATTTCTTCAGCAGAAACATTCCAGTTATTTTGGGACTGAGAAAAATCATACTTATGATCTCTAGACTCATCAGTATGTGGAAAAACACCTGTGAACATCTTAGAACTATAAGCCTGGTCTACTCTAGGAAATTAAGTCCGTATAACTATGTCGCTTGGGGTGTGAAAAATTCACACTCCTGGGCAATGCAGTTAAACTGACCTAACCCCTGAAGTAGACAGCACTGGGTTGATAGGAGAATTCTCCTGTTGACCTAGCTACCACCTTTTGAGGAGATGGAGTACCTACAGCAACAGGAGAACCCCTTCCGTCACCGTAAGTAGCATCTTCACTGATGCGCTACAGTGGTGCAGCTGCACTGTTGCAGTATTTTAAGTGTAGGCAAGCTCTAAGTTTCTTTATGCATTTATCAGCTGCTGTTCTGTATGGATGTGCAGTAGTCAATTGTTTATAAGGGCAGGAGGTAGGCAGCTGCACTGTTGCAGTATTTTAAGTGTAGGCAAGCTCTAAGTTTCTTTATGCATTTATCAGCTGCTGTTCTGTATGGATGTGCAGTAGTCAATTGTTTATAAGGGCAGGAGGTAGGGAAACAACTAGACTTGTCAAGTTGTTTTGCACCTGTAACTGCACTAAAATTCTCTCTCAGTTACTAAGTCCAGTTAGAGATAGAGTTGTACAAAATGTGGATTTTGTAGTGTCATACAGCTACTTGAAGGAACAAAATCTACCAGTGTTACTTTCTGAACAAATAACTCTTCTATAGGAATCATAAACTTCTCCTCTGGACCTGAACAAATATCTCTTGCCTTTAATGGAACTCTTTCTTGCCAGAACAATAACACCTCTTGATTTACTGTTCAGTCTGTATGAAAAACCTGACTGACATAATTCTGCTTCAATTTTCTGTACTCTTGGAGACACTAAATGAGTCTCCTGCAGTTATGCAGTATTACATCCTTTTTGTTGTTTCAGGAAGTTTCAAATCTTATATATCTTTATCAGACTACCTACTGTATCCTATTGATGTTGAGACAAAATAGTATGAGGAGCAGTGCAATAACTAAAATACAGTTATTGAGCACAAAAATATCAATTTTAAACTCATCTTTGAGTATGATCATTACTGTATCTGGGAAATTCTAATGTACTCCAGCCCCTTCTGAGGGGTTGACCCAAATATATCCATGTGCAATATGATCCCTACTTTTTCTTTACAGCACCCAGCTTTTCTACCATCACTGCACTAACTGGTAACTTTAGTAAGGAATGCACCTGCAGTAGTGCTTTGCACAGGGTGCTTTTGCCAGGACCACTTTAATGTTACATGCCCTCAGTCTGCATTTGTACGATTCTAGTCCATTTCATTTAGAAGCAGGTATTTTGGGGTAAAGAATTCTCATGAGACAGTTCCTCATTGCTCTTATATATCCCGATAGCCCCAGTAGTCCTACAGATGATTTGTTTTCAGGTCTTCCAAATGGAGACCACTGCCTTCCTGTCATAGGGCAGACTACCACGTTTGGTTTATCATACCACAGAAATGAAAGTGCAAGATTAATGATCAGTGAACTCTGTGGATTGTGGTAATTTACTGTAACAAAAGGTAAACTTAACCCCACCCCTGTATTCAAAGCCCTCAAAATATCTCACTACTTCCCTATGTAATGTTAAAGTTCAGTGATTGTCTGCCACTCTAATTTAACACAAGGTACAGCAAAGAGACTAGTGAAGACTCTTAAAGGGGTTTAAAAAAAAATCTCTGGTGACAAATTTATGAATGGCAGTTTTATAGCATGATAATGCAGAACTGTACCATTAATAGATTATTCTTTCTGTAAATGCACTCTTAAATAGAGAATTAACGTAAATCGCCACTGTATTTGTGCTTCTTTATTCAATACTTATTTCACTGTTTCCATCTTTATTTAACATAAACAGATTAATAGTGTTGTATAGTACTACTAAAATGAAAGATTTCCCAAGCAGCTATTGTGTGGAAGAAAAAAAAGTGGGAGGAGATTCACTCTGGTTTTTTATATTAGCAAAATGTTGCAATGTTTGAATTGTACGCACGTCACCAGAATATATTTTCCTTATAAACCTTTTATCAGAAAAAAATTGTTGTGTATGTTGTTTGTTTGTTTGTTTTTTGCTCAAGTTTCACGGAAACTTCCTGCTAAACCTGAATCTGGGGCCTCCAGAAAATTGACCTGTCAGTGTGTCTAGTTCTGCTCCCATTGAAGTCTCTGGTAAAACTTGCACTGACTTTAGTGGCACTGGAATTAGAGCTAATGTTTTTTTCCTTTTTACATCAATGTGCCTGTAAAATATAATATGTGGGGCTGATTGCATCACCTATTATATGCAGCTTGTGGTCCAAAATATTTAATAATCGGACCACTTAGAATTCGTTCCAAAATTCTTACTGGTTATTGATTATAATCCATTTTTATCTAGTTACAAGAATTCCATGGTTGAAATTACACTGAAGTTAGGCAGAATTGTTCTGATGTTGGCCTCCAGGGGAGCCATGCTGAGATAGGGCAAACTGCAAAGAATGGGGCAGGTAAAGCCCTAAATACTCATGGTTTTTCTTCCATAAGATATACCAAGCCAGCATCAAACAGGTTCTGATGACCTCACTGGTCATTCAGTAGACAGAACACAGTTCCCTTAAAACTATCCAGCCCTTTGGCTAGCCCACAGACAGCCAAGTCAAATATGATGGGGATTACTGAAAATCTTTATCCATCATATGTAAAAAAGTTTTACCAATCCCAAAGGATTGGACACATTACCAGACAAGTCAATGAATAGTTCAGATCATACCCAAATACACGCTTAAAGCCAATGCTTATTAACTAAACTATAGTTTAATAATAATTAATTAATAATAAACTAACATTTATTTAAAAAAGGGAAAGATATTATAATGGTTAAAAGGTCAGTATACATACACACGTGAAAATAAAGCTCTTAAGTCAGTTTCAAAGTAGAGATGGTAACTGAATTACAAAGTTCTTAAATTGCAAAGTCTTTGAAATTACCCAAACAGCTTGGGGGTCATCAATCCTTGTTTAGATCTTCTCTGTTAGAAATCCAGTCCAGAGAAATGAAGACTAAATAGTCCATGTGCAGAGTTTATTCTCCCATGAGAATTAGCAGGGTGATTCCAGGCTGGTGCTGGGATCTCAATCTTGCGATCCAAACTTTCTCTGATGAGCTTGGACAGATTTGAGACAAAAAGGATCAGTTCATTAGAGTCCTTTATAGATCCATACAGGCTGACTGATATTTTCTTGACAGCAGGTGCCATCTTGAATAAATAATAGATGATTACTTGGGACTCTGAAGTATCATCACCTATGTCCTGTGCACACGGGTAACTAGTTACATTAGCACAAGGTAATTGGCCATTTACAACCATTCACAGGTATTTACTCCTTAAACTTCAAAGAGAAATACAAACAATAGTATTGATACATTCAAAGTTCCATCTAAATGTTCATATGTTCATTTCGAACTCTTGATCAATAGAACAGTGGTAGACAGGAAAGCAGTTTATCTGTATTGCTAACCTCTAACAAGAGATATGTAAACATCAAATAACTACCAACAATACACTTGCATATCACTTACTTGCACATCATATTACTTATAGGGAATGACCCTCACTACTATTGTATTTTCCTATAATATATCTTGGAAGGTCAGAGTTTGGCCATGCATCTGGCAAAGTTGCTTAGTTTTTGCTTAGTGTCACACCCCCAACGCGAGATTGGTGTATGAGGGAGTAATCAGAGCTCCCGAATACACCTCAAGGCCCCCCTTGTCTTGACAAGGTATCAGCTACAAGATTCCTTTTGCCCTTGATATGAACTATGTTCATATCAAATTCCTGTAAGGCCAAACTTCAATGGAGTAGCCTAGAATTGGTTCCTTTGGCTTTGTGTAACCATACCAATGGAGCTTGATCGCTGAACACAGTAAACTCCCTAAACAAATATGGCTTAAGTTGCTTTACGGCCCAGACAATTGCATAGCATTCTTTCTCTATAGTAGCATAGTGTTGTTCAGTGGATATTATTTTTTTGCTCAAATATGCGATGGGGTGCCTTTTACCCTCTTCCCCGTCCTGCATGAGTACAGCTCCTAACCCAATATTAGAAGCGTCTGTGCACAGAAAGAATGTTTTTTCAGAATCAGGGCTGGCTTATCTTTAGATAAGGCTTCTTTTATTCTTTGGAAGCCCTGTTCACAGGCCTCAGTCCACGTTATCTCGTCCGGATTTCCTTTTTTGATAAGGTCTGTTATGGGGGCTACAATGTCACTAAACCCCTTTACAAACCTGTGATAATAATTGGCCAGCCCAATAAAGGATTGGACCTGCTTCTCTGTCTTAGGTTCAGGCCAGCCCTTTGTGGCTTCTACTTTTAAAGGATCAGGGCGCACTAGTCTACTGTCCACCCTTTGTCCCAGGTATGATACTTCTGCAGCTCCTAAAATGCACTTGGAGACTTTAACAGTTAGGTTGGCTTCTCTTAGCTTTTGTAAGACTCCCAGGTGGTACAAGTGATCGCTCCAGGAATTGCTGAAAATAGCCAAGTCATATATATAGGCTCTGGCAAAGGTTTGTAACCCGTCCAAAACCTCATTAATGAGCCTCATGAAGGTGGCACCAGAATTTTAAAATCCAAATGGCAGAACCTTGAATTCATACAGACCAGAATCTACTATGAAAGCAGATTTTTCCTGGACATCAGTGTCTAAGGGGATTTGCCAATATCCTTGAGTTAAATCTACTGTGCTTATGAATTTTGCACCCTCAACTGGTCCAATAAAATCTTCTATGTGGGACATGGGGTATGGATCAGGCTATGTGATTGCATTCAACTTTCTTTAATCTACACAAAACCTCACCATTACAGTGGGAGAAGCCCAGGGACTGTTTGATTTAGCAATTATCCCCATTTCCAACATGCTTTCTATCTCCTCCTGGATCTGATTTTGCATCTCCTCCTTGGCCCGATATGCACTGCTAGGCATTGGACGAGGAGGCCCCGTGGTTTGAATGGAATGCACAATCTTGTCAGTTAAACCTGGCTGGTTGGAGAATGCTTGCATGTGGTGCTTTAACAGGGCTAACATCTCCTACTTCTGGGCAAGATCCAAACCTTTCCCAAACTCAGTGCTGTCCAGTGGAATTTCTCCTTTGTTTTCTGCAACCAAGTGAATCAAAGGGACAGATAATGTTCCTTCATCAGCACAACAAATCATATTGACAGCTGCCTCCCTTTCACAATAAATTTTCAGTCTATTAGCATGCACCAGTTGCTTAGCTCTGACACTTTCTGACACTATAGGTAACTTCATTAATCCTGTCTGCAACCTCATATGGTCCGTCCCAGATGTCCTGCATTTTATTTTTCCTCACTGGAATTAGCACAAGCACCATATCCCAAATTTCAAAACCTCTTTCCTCAGCATGCCTGTCATACAAGCCTTTTGATCTTCTTGACTTTTCTTAAGGTTTTTCTGCATCAAATCAATCATAGCTTGCAACCCTTCCTTAAAATGTGACAAATATGCCCCTACTGACTGTTCTGTTTCCTCAGTATTGCCCTCCCAGGCGTCCCGGATTAACTCAAAGGGTCCTCTGACCTGTCTTCCATATAGGATATCAAAGGGAACAAACCTTGTGGATTCTTGAGGCACCCTTCTATATGCAAATAGTAGGTATGGAAGCAACACATCTCAGTTGCTCTCTTGTCTGGAAACATACATTCTAAGCATGGCTTTCAGAGTTCCATTGAATCTTTCCACCAGCCCATTGGTCTCAGGGTGGTAGGGTGCATCTTTTAAGTGCTTTATCCCACACAATGCCCATAACTTTTCAAAAACCATAGACTTAAAATTAGTACCATGGTTTGTCAACATCTCCTTGGGAAAACCTACCCTGCTAAAGATAGTGAACAAAGCAGTGGCCACACTCTCAGCTTCAATGTTAGACAATGCCACAGCCTCAGGATATCTAGTAGCAAAGTCTACCACCACAAAAATATACCTTTTCCCAGTCCTAGAAAGTCTGGATAAAGGTCCCACAATATCTACAGACACTCTGGCAAATGCCTTCCCTATAATGGGTAAAGGTTGCAGGGATACCTTGCTAGGCTCCTTAAATCCCTTGTGCTTCTGACACAAGTCACAGCTCCTGCAATATTCTTTTACTGAGGCCTGGTCTACACTGGTGCTTACATCGAACCCCTAAAGTATGCATTTCCACTGGCACGTAATTTCCGCCGACCTAAATCGCGGTAAAAGTCAAGCTAATAAAACCACCTTCACAAGTGGCGTAGTGCTGAAGTCAAATTCTATGGATCAAATTAGCGTCAATGTAGGCAGAGAGTAATGTAAAGGCCTCCGGGAGGTATCCCATAATGCTCTGTGGTGACTGTTCTGGACATTCACATTCTGCTATAACGTGGCCACGTAAACAGGAAATTCCTCCTCTCCTCAAGCCCTGGGAAATTTTGAATTCCTATTTCCAGTTTGGTCAGCGTGGAGAAAATTTTGTAGCTGAACTGCCCATGGCAACTGCATGGCCCAAACGCACTCCAGCATGGAGTTGACCAGAGGTCTTGGATCTCATCAGTCTGTGTGGCGAAGAGCCTGTTCTGGCTCAGCTCCGAGCCAGCAAAAGGAATTTGGATATCTACGAGAAGATATCTCGCAGCATGTTGGAGAAGGGGCACAACAGGGATGCGCAGCAGTGCCGCATTAAGATCAAAGAGCTGAGGCAGGCTTATCAGAAAACTAGGGAAGCTAACAGCCGTTCTGGCTCCTCGCCCAAAACATGCTGCTTTTATGAGGACCTGCGTGCATTTCTTGGCGGTTACCCCATCACTCAACATCAATACCTCCGAAGAATCCCAGTCCAGGATGAATGAGGAGGACTCTGTGGACGAGGAGCATGAGGATGAGGCGAGCGGGATGTAGGAGAGCGGGGTATCCATTCTCCCTGAGAGCCAGCACCGGTTCGTTACCCCAGAGCAGCCCAGCCACACACAGGACAGTGTGACTGATCAAGATGCCGGGAAAGGCCCATCTGGTGAGTGTGTGTGTGTGGCACATCTCATTTTTGTGGTTATGTCCCCAGTCCAGCTTCTTGAAAGGAGTTTGTGTTTTTGAGGGGATGGGCTCCTTCTCGCTGTCCAGGTGCCTGGTGTAGGGTTTCATTAGCAAGGAGCAAGGGGTAGACAGGATCCCCCAGGATCACTATTGGCATTTCAACATCCCCAATATTTATTTTTTGATCAGGGAAGAAAGTGCCTGTCTGCATCTTTTTGAACAGACCTGAGTTCCTAGAGATGCGCGCGTTATGCACCTTTCCAAACCACTCCACACTGATGTTGGTGAAACGTCCCTTGTGATCTACAAGGTCCTGCAACACCATTGAGAAGTATCCCTTTCGGGTTATGTACTCTGTGGCAAGGTGGTCAGGTGCTAGAGTAGGGATAGCATGCCATCTATTGTCCTTCTTCCCTCCTCCCCCCCCCCCCCAGTTTGGGAGCCCCACTGCGGCAAACCGTCCACTGTGTTCTGCATGTTTCCCCAAGTCACTACCCTTCATAGCAGGTCTGTTAATGGCCCTGCACACTTGCATCACAGCAGCTCCAATGGTGGATTTACCAATTCCAAATTGATTCCCAACTGATCAGTAGCAGTCTGGGGTTGCCAGCTTCCACAGAGTGATGGCCATTCACCTCTCCACTGTCAGAGCTGGTCTCAAGTAAGTATTCATGCGCTTCAGCGCTGGGGACAGCTCTGTGCAAAGTTCAAAGAAAGTGGCCTTCTGCATATGAAATTTCTACAGCTACTGCTCATCATCCAACACCTTCATAACGATGCGATCCCACCAATTTGTGCTTGTTTCCCGGGACCATAACTGGCACTCCACAGACTGAAGCCTGCAGCAAATGGGAATTGTTTCGCTCTATGGCTTGTAGCAGGGCACCCTCAGTAACATCGCTATTTTCCTTGCTGCGATTCCTCTCTTGCATTTGAAAATACTGCAGGATAAGCCTGAGGTATTTGTGATGCTCACAACGATAGTGCAGAGCTGAGTGGGCTCCATGCCTCTCCGGTAACAGCGTGTGCGTGGCATAGAAAAATGGCACAAAAAAGCGTTTGCAGTTTGTTCGAGACGAGAAGGGAGGGGGAAGGAGCATGTTGCATCATGGGAGGATGACAAGCTTCCCAAAAGGAAGTTGCACTGTGGGATAGCTACTCACGGTGAACTGTTTTGAATGTCGACCTAAGCATGGCGAGTGGGGTGCAAAAGCCCGACGCAAGGAGCTTGTTGTGATCACGCTCCTGCGACTTTTAAAATTCGGCAGGTGAAAGTCAATTTAAAATAAATAGACTTCACTCTGCAGTGTAAAAATACCATGAGTCATACATAAGCATCCAAAAGAAGTTTTGCTTCAGCCTGTCAGATGTTCTTTCTATTCCTAAATGGCCCATCATGAGCTACCTGAAGCAGCTCTCTCCTATATTCTTCAGGCACAACTATTTGCTGACACACTTTTCTAGGTAGCCTTCTGGTAACACCTTGGCGCCGATTGTGCTCACCTTGGCACCAGTCACCGGTCTCCCAGCGCCGCTCACGAGCCAAGGCCACCTCGGCACCATCATGGTTCCCATGATTAGAGTCTAGATCATCGGACTCAGAAGTGGACTCTGGTTCTTCGAGGAGACTCAAAGAGGGACAATACTATAGGGCGTGCAGAGAGCAAGCACTCCCCGCTGAACCTTGGCCTATGCAGTGGCAGGCGCATCAGCAATGGTCCTTCTGGACCCCATGGGTGTATCACCAACCCCAGGGGTCCCATTATAGGGGGCCCTACTCAGCCATCTCGGGGAGTCATGCCGTGGGCACCCTGGAACACAGTACCATGCCTTGCAGCTCTGAAGTTGGTAGGCGCAGAGAGGCAGTGCCAGCGGGGACTGTTGGTGTGGCGCACAGTGCCGAAGAGGAGGAAGATCCTGGCGCTGGGGCGGGACCCGACGCAGGTGGAGAGGTTCCGCGTAGGGAGGACCCATTGGCCCAGGATGTTCCAGAGTCCGAGGCAGGTCCCAGAGCCTCTTCTTCCTCATCCCCTGATGAAGCGGTAGCGGGGACATCAGCCACTGCGTTATCCATGGACAGTAGGGCTCACCAAGAGCTCTTGAGAAGGGTGGCCCAAAACTTAGGTCTACAGGCGGAAGAGGTCCGTGAGTCCTCAGACCCAATGGTGGACATTTTGGCCCCAGAGAGCCCTTTGAGGGTAGTGCTGCCTCTAATTAAAACTGTCCAGTCCACGACAAAAACTCTTTGGCAAACACTGGTCTCTATACCACCTACAGCAAAAGGGATAGAGAGAAAATATTTTGCTCCCTCCAAAGGGTATGAGTAACTTTTTACTCACCCTCAGCCTGGTTCACTCGTTGTGTCAACAGGGGCAGCAGGGCCCAACACCAAAGGCGAAGGAGCCTAAAAGACTTGACTTGTTTGGTAGGAAGGTCTACTCAACAGGTCAATCAACAGGCGATTCTCAGTAGATACAACCTCAGTTTGTAGGACATGATGATGAAGTTTAAGGACCACCTCCCTGCTGAATCCAAAACAGAATTTGGGGTCATGGTGGAGGAGGGCAACGCTGTGGCTATAACCTTGCTACAGGCTGCACTAGATGCAGCAGATTCCATGGCAAGAACTCTGGCTTCAGGGCTGGCCATGAGAAGAAGTTCCTGGCTGCAGGTGTCAGGCCTCCCACCGGAAATTCAGTCCACCATTCAGGACCTTCCTTTCGAAGGAGTGGGATTATTCTTGGAGCAAACAGGCTCCAATCTCCATAGCCTCAAGGACTCAAGGGTAACCTTAAAGTGACTTTAAGCCCCAGTCTAGCCAGAGATTTTATCCATCACATCCTCAGCAGGACTTCTCCAGAAGAAGGGGCAGGAATAACAGGTGTAGGACGCCCAGCTGCCCAGCATGGGCAAAGGCTCAGGGAAGCTTCTGCCAGGACCAAAACAAAATTTTTGAAGGTGCGTCTGATGGCGACACTCCAGGACAATTACCAGATCTTGTCCCTCCTTTCCACAACAGATTATCCCATTTCTACCATATTTGGGCCCGTATAACATTGAACAGATGAATGTTGCTCATGGTAGAAGTGGGATACTCGCTTCAATTTTGTTCTACTCCACTCTCCCACTCCTCTTCCCAGTCCCTCTTCAGGGACCCCTCTCTGAGCAACTCTTAGGAGGAGTGCAAGAACTGCTTCGCTCTGGGCAGTAGAATAGATCCCTCAGGAGCTAAGGGGAAAAGGGTTCTATTTCAGATGCCTCCTAATCCTGAAGGCAAAGGGAGGGCTCAGACCTATCCTCGATCTGCGGAAACTCAACTAATTAATAAAACAGCTGAAATTCCGCATGATCTCCTTAGCCTCAATCATTCCTTTCCTGGATCCGGGGGACTGGTATGTCGCCCTCGACCTAAAAGACGATTACTTCCATATCTCAATAATACCACCACACAGGAGGTTTCTCGGGTTCATAATAGGACGCAATCACTACCAGTTCACTGTCTTCCCATTCGGCCTGTTGGTGGCTCCGAGGGTTTTTACCAAATGCATGACCATAATCGCTGCATGCCTGAGAAGGCAGGGGTCCTCATGTACCCATATCTGGACGACTGGCTCGTCAAAGGCCACTCCAGGGAGCAGGTGGATGCCCAAGTCGCTCTAATAAGGACAACGTTCCTCAGCTTGGGTCTACAGCTGAACATGAGAAAATCAACCCTAGTGCCCACGCAGTGAATAGAATTAATTGGGGGCAGTCCTGGACTCAATACAGGCCAGAACTCTGTTGCCAGAGTCTTGTTTCCAGACTATAAGCTCCATCATAAGGTCCCACAGCAACTTTCCTACCATGACAGCCAGAAGTTGCTTGACACTCCTTAGCCACATGGCCTCCTACATGCACATGGTCCAGCATGCAAGGCTGCGATTCAGACCTCTCCAGTTATGGCTGGCGTCAGTTTACCGACCCCACAGGACAGTCTGGACAGAGTGGTCTCTCTCCCACCACAAGTGGTGGGGTCCCTCCAGTGGTGGCTCGACCCCCAACATGTGTGTGAAGGGGTCCTCTTTGCCAGGCTGCAGCCATCGTTGGTGCTGGTTACACACACGTTGGCCTTGGGGTAGGGAACGCACCTCGGCATCCTACCTGCCTTGCTTCCAGAACAAGCTGGCAGACTATCTCAGCTGCTCCTTCAATGCCCATGAATGGTCTCTCCGCTCGGATATTGTAAGGAGCATTTTCCAGAGGTTGGGGGTTTCTGCAGGTGGACTTCTTCGCAACACGATCCAACAGAAAGTGTCACCAGTTTTGCTCCTACTGGGAGCACAGCCCAGGTTCTATAACAGATTCTTTCCTCCTCCCCTGGGTTCACCACTTGTACTACGCGTTTCCACCATTCCCCCAGTTCTCAAGGTCATTCTGAAAATCAGGAGAGACGGGATCTCGGTGATACTTATAGCCCCAGTGTGGCCCAGACAACACTGGTACACAACACTACTGAAGCTATCCGTGGACACCCCGATCATCCTGCTGCCGGTTCTGGACTTGATCATGCAGAATCACAGCCAGCTGCATCACCCCAGCCTAGAGTCGATCCGTCTCATGGTTTGGAAGCTGCGTGGTTGAACCTGAGGGAGGCAGAATGTTTGGTGCAAGTACAGGAGGTCCTCCTTGGTAGTAGAAAACCATCCACCAGAGTGGCATATCTGGCTATATGGAAAAAGTTCTCAGTATGATCAGTGCAAAGAGATACTCCCACAATGCAAGCTCTGCTGCCACTTATATTGGACTGTTTACTGCATATAAAGCAGTCAGGTTTGGCAGCTGCATCGGTGAAGGTGTACTTGGCGGCTATTTCTGCTTTCCATCTGGGAGAAGGGGGCCGTTCAAGATTTGCCAACCCTATGGTGTCCTCTTTCCTCAAGGGCTTAGAGAGTTTATCCTACGGTATGTCGCCCAGTCCTGACATGGGATCTTAATCTGGTGCTCAGTGAGCTCATGGGCCCACCTTTCGAACCCTTAGCTTAGTATTCCTTATTATACCTCTCATGGAAGGTAGCCTTCCTTGTTGCTATCACCTGGGCAAGAAGAGTGTCTGAACTCAAGGCACTGACCTCAGAGCCCCCTTATGAAAAACTGTATGAGGATAAGGTGCAGTTGTGCCGGCACATGGCTTTTCTGCCCAGAGTGGTCTCTCATTTTCACACTAGTCAAGATATTTTCCTACCTGTGTTCTTTCCAAAGCCACATGCCAGTAGCAGAGAACGTAGTCTTCACTCCCTGGATGTCACATGGGCATTGGCTTTTTATATAGAGCGGATAACATCTTTCCGTAAATCAAATCAGCTCTTCATTGCCGTAGCAGATAGGATGAAGAGACTCCCAGTATCCTCTCAGAGGATCTCGTTGTGGATTTCCTTGTGTATAAGGACTTGTTATGACCTAGCCAGGATGCCAGCCCCGGCTCTAACAACTCACTCCACGAGAGCTCAGGCCTTGTCAGAAGCGTTCCTGGCACACATTCCCATGCAGGAAACCTGTAGGGCTGCAACCTGGTCTTCTGTTCACACGTTTACTTCACATTATGCCATCACCCAGCATGCCAGGGATGATGCAGCAGTGCTCCAGTCAGCAATCTTGTGAGCACCGACCCCTCCTCCATTGGTCTGCTTGTGAATCACCTGCTTGGAATCAACATGAGCAAGCACTCAAAGAAGAAAAAACAGTTTATTTACCTTCCGTAACTGTTGTTCTTCAAGATGTGTTGCTCATGTCCATTCTAAGACCCACCCGCCTATCCCACTTGTCGGAGCTGACTGGCAAGAAGGAACTGGGGAGATGGTAGGTCGGCAGGCCCCTATATACAGCACCATGAAGGTGCCAGAGGGCACCTGCACCTACCCAACTGGTACCTCTGGGGGAAACGTTTCCCAAGCATGCGGCGCGCATGCACCTGCTTGGAATGGACATGAGCAACACATCTTGAAGAATAACAGTTACGGAAGGTAAGTAACTGGTTTTTTTTTTATCTTGTTATAAGAATTCCGTAGTTGAAATTATACTGTGAAATTAGACAGCAGTGTATATACAAAAGTGCCAAAAAGCCAAAAGGAATATTAAAGGACATATACATGGTGTTATTAAAAGTAGCATTTTGGGGTCCCTATTTGTCTGTCATTGACTGCCTGATCAAATATGCTGAGTTACAAGTAAAATACAAAGATCGTATAACGATCAGCACTAAAAACTTGGAATTTGAAAGTGAAGCTGTGTTCTTTCTGGCTTACGCACCATTGTTGTTGTTTGAGTTTGCAACTGGAAATTAATTAACAATTCTGTGGAGGCTGAGTGAGCCAGAGTAGAATTCAGCATGCACTCTAACAGCTCTGCAATGCCAACAGTTTGTTTAAAGAATAAAATAAATGACAACTTAAACTTGTTAGTAGAATAAGCAGGTAGGATTTTGATCACCAACAGGAAGCAGATCTGTTAAATAAGAATGTTCCATTCTTGCACAATCACTATTCTGACTGTAATCACACTTTAAAGAGACCTAAATAATACCCAATAGTTTTATAAATTTTTTTCCCGTAGTGTTTAACAAACTGGCCTGCAAACACAAAATGACTGAAAGCACGATTAGAATAAATTTTCTGAGTTGCTGTTCCCATACAATTTATAGCTAAAATTAAGCGGGGAGGAGGGTTTTCATTATTTGGTATCAAGAGTATTCTTGAAGAGTACATGTAAGTCTGATTTCCTCTCCATTCCTAGAAGTGCATACAATCTATTCTGAATTAAGTAGTATGAATTGACTGGTATCTGAGGTCTATTGCTGATGTCACCATATAATATTGATGATTACTGATAGATCTCTCCTGATATCTTTTCCACACCCTTTATTATCTTAGACTTCAGGCTCGAATTGCTCACAGAATCCAGGAACTGGAGAATTTACCTGGCTCTTTGCCTCCTGATCTGCGAACCAAAGCTACAGTCGAGCTGAAGGCACTTAGGTTACTGAATTTTCAGCGCCAGGTAATGCCCTTTGCTGAAGGGAATTTTTTGCAGGGATCACAATCAAAAGTGATCTTTCTTCAGCACAGGATGTATTGATAATAGATGTTTACAAAAGTACTGAGTTTAAAGAGGAATTTCAACATCTGAGCAAACTTAACTGAAAAATGCTGTTCATAGAAACATTGAAAGTAATTGATCAGTATCTTTTATTTCCTTTATTCCTGAAGATGCATATGTCATCTCTCGCTCTCTCTCCCTCCCCAATGGAGTCCTTAAAATCCAAGATTTATGATCTTGTCTTCACGGAAGTCATGGGGATGGCACAAACAGATAAAAAAGGCGGTCAGGATAGGCTGAGAGTATGCAACCCCATGTTTAAATACAAATCACAATAGATGCCACTTTTCTGATACTCTCCAAAATCTAGTGGGTCAAATTTTTCAAAGAACCAGTTGCATGCTCTCAGTGATACATGTATATGCATGGTTGAGTGTTCCTCACATTGACCTCTGTGGTAATGTGCAGGCTGTGTAACTAGGCCCAACAAGAGCATGTCCAAGATATAAGTTTGCTCAGATCTTGGGTGCAGGCACAACATGAGAATTTTGCAAAGAGGCTTTGCTGTGCCAGACTCCCTAGACCATTACGATTTGGCTCTCCCAGCTGGCCTGAAAGCAGCAGAGCTGTCATTTGGCTGCTCTTGGCCCTACCCCTGCAGGCCAGATAAAATTGGTTCCTGTAAGAAATCTTTGGGACTAGCTCAGATTAATAGTAGGTGCATCTTCTCCCCTCTGTCCTAGTGCTTCCTTTATGGTAGGGCCTTGGCTGAGGCTAGTTCTCAGAAGCAGCATGTTATTCATGCTGTGCATTTTGAACTGTGTGGCCATGCCTCTTCCAGCCTTAGTAATTCCCTGCTTCCTTCCCTGTTCCCCTATCTGATGTTGAAAGTGAATGCGGGTCATCTTGTTCTGCCATGCGTTGTAAGAATGGATTTTCCTGTTGGTTGGCTCCTTCCATGCCAAAGAATGAAGAGCTTTTTAGGATAATATTCACCTCCTTGCTGCAACTGAGGATTGCAGGATCCAAATTTTCTATAATGGAAAGTGAAAGGTAGAGCAGGATTGAAGAGCTCATGAAAGTTAACTTTCTACTTTCATATGCTCTATTGTGACTAAAATTGGTGTGTGCAGAATGGGTTTTGATTTTTTTAAGTTTGTCTCTTCTTGCTGGTAGCTAAGACAAGAGGTGGTGGCCTGCATGCGCCGTGACACAACACTGGAAACAGCACTGAACTCCAAAGCCTACAAGCGCAGCAAGCGCCAGACTCTGAGGGAAGCCCGCATGACAGAAAAGCTTGAGAAACAACAGAAGATAGAACAGGAGAGAAAACGTAGACAAAAGCACCAGGTATTTTAACCTCTGTTTTTCAAAGTTAATGTATTCCAGATACAGAGAAATGCCTTCAAGTTAAATGTTAGACCTTGCTTTGCTTGGCCAATTATCACCATTTTATGTTTAGGCACCCCAGAATACAAAGAGGTGATCTATTAGACACCATACAGTAAGCAAGCAGAAGAGTCCAGAAGTTGGGGGTTCCTGGCTTTAAATCCTGTGTTCTGTCCATTAGACTATGATGTTTCTTGGTTGATTTATTATTTTCTTTCTCTAGGAATATCTGAACAGCATATTACAGCATGCTAAAGATTTTAAAGAATACCACCGGTCAGTGGCTGGGAAAATTCAGAAACTTTCTAAAGCTGTGGCAACTTGGCATGCCAATACTGAGCGTGAGCAGAAGAAGGAAACTGAGAGAATTGAGAAAGAAAGAATGAGAAGACTGATGGTAAGGAGTCTTTTGGTAAAATACCAACTATGGCAAGATCTATAGTATCAATTCTAATGGTGTGAGAGCTGGGGAGGTAGTAATGTGATGTATTAGGTTGTAGCATATTTTAAAAATTATTGGAAATATTTAGGAAAAATAAATTCTTGGGCTCCTGAGGATTAGGAAAGCCACTGTGTAAGTTACTTCGTAACTAGACATTGCTGATCAAACTTTGCTAAAAATACTGAATGTTGTGCTCTTCAGATTTGACTGCCAAACAGCCTGCTGGCTAAGAACAAATTCAGTATCCATTTAATACCTGATATATACTCTCAAGCACCCATATATTTCCTCTTGAGGCCAACAGATCTCTAATCAATTTTATTTTACCTAATATGAATCTAAACATACCTGGGAGGTTAGTTTTATGTGTTTTATAGTGGTGGTAGTGACATTATTAGTTTGATCTTGTTCACTTTGAGCCGTATTTGCTTTTGTTTGTGGTTTAAAATAGTATTTTTAATTATACTGACACTGTTCTGTATATTTGTCAAGCCTCATTACTAGTAATCTGTGCATAACAGTATAGCTTCTGCTTTGTAACCTTCATTAAATCACCTCATCTTTCTAATTTTGTATTTCAAAGTTTTTTACAACAATGCAAGTATTTTGCAAAGTTCATTAGTGTATATCACACAAAGATGGTATATTTTTTTCTAACCTTTTCATTATAGTTCCAATAACTACTTGTGCCTTTATTTGTTTATTTATTCATTTTTGCATTATTCATCAGGAACTTAGTTTGATTATGATTTATATGCCAAAGAATTCATTTGCTGGGTAAATTATTTGTAGAAAAGCTAAAGGAAAAAGGTTATTTCAGTGATCAACAGTCTCTCCTCTCTTCGCATTGTTTCATCTAGCCCACCCTGACATTTTTAATATATGTACTAAAGCAGTAATGATAAATCAGTATTTTCTGGGAATCAGTGACCATCTAAGAGGGACACTAATTCCAGCTGACCCATTAATCCCCAGAATTTTGGTCCAAAGAAAGCCATTCTTGCTGCTATCTTTCTTCTTCTCTCACTCCTCCCCACCACCTCACAATAATACTAATCATAGCGTCTTTTGATGGGAAAATGTGATGGGACGGTTCCCCATGTGACCATTTCTCTTCAGAGTGCTGTGGAACTCATCGGCAGGCATGTCTAGATTAGGAAGATAGCTTATATTTTTATAACATCTTAATTAACACATTTTAACAAAGATAATTTTATACAGGACCCTGTCCCTAACGTAGACAGGGCAAGCTATGTTTAGAAGTGGGTTAGCTAGTCATGGTTATCACCTTCATATTAGAAGAAATCTGTTAACTAATTCTATTTAACAATAGGATTCACTGAAGTCTACAAACAGTAGATCTAATGACTGGGAAACTAGTTATTCTCAGTTTTACAAGCATTTGAGTGACACACTTCCCTTAAGGCACAATGCTAGTGAAAGAGCAATTAAGTGTTTAATTTGGGTGCTGAGGTGGGGCAAGTCCCAGTCGTTGTCCAGATTCTGGCCCTACTAACTGTAAGGGCTTACTAGACTGGTTTTAAATCACTAATGAAAAAAACAAGCACATGCAAAATACAGGTGAAGGATTTGCAGAGGAAAAGAACAAATCTTTTGGGCCCGCGCCTTTCTCAAGGTTATATACCAGTTTACATGATAGAGATCCTTTAGATGAGCAGTAATTAGAGACAATTGCCAGCAGTCTAGCTGCTCAAACTGTTGCCATATTAATTATCAGAAATAAAACATGTAGATGAAAAACGGTACTCCGGCTGTTTTAAAAATATTTTTACATATTGACGTGAATGAGCTGATACCAATCCAGCGTTTTGTGTGTTAGGAGTATGTAGGTCCAAAGTCATTGCTAATAAAAGTGAGGTGCAATGTGCCATCCTGATGTGCCCTCAGACATGCCCAGAACACTAATATCCACTGCTTGACCTTAAGGCCATCTACCAGTGGGCTGTGAGTTGTCATCTTCGTTTTCAACAACAAATCACGTGAGGGCTGTCTTCAATTGGATTTGCTATGAGAAGCACTTCAGGCATTACTACCCCACTGCTTACCAACTTCTCAGTTGAATTCTTGTGAGGGTGCAACTGCATGTTGTGCACACTTGGGCTGTGTCTGCACTACAGAGCCTGTGCTGGCATAGCTATACTGGCATAGCCGCCTAGCATAGACAGAAGAAGTTCTGCTGGTGTAGGAACACTGACTCCCCAAAGGAAGTTAGCTATGCCAAGAGACGCTCGCTTCTGTCAACATAGCTGTGTCTACACTGCAGTTTTTGTGAGCATAGCTACGTTGCTGTGGGTGTGGGGTTTTTTTCACATCCCTGCCCAACATAACTATGTATGTAATTTTTTTTACATGTAAATCAGGCCTATGTTATGTAGCTATTTCATTCCTCTCTTGAAATGTAGCCCACTTCATTGGTATGTTTGTAGCAATTTTTATTTATCTTTTACCTCATAAACCAAGAAGTTGGTCTTTTTAAAACTAAATCTGTTTAAAGGTATCGTCTCTCTTCAAAGACCATGTCTAGACTAGGAAAATGGTCACCTTTGAAAACATGCTAGCAGGAAATATCCTAATTCATAATAATCAAAGATTATTATTTATATTGGGTGAGATTTCCAAAGGCACAGATTGGAATTAAATTTAAATTAAATCCGCTTCCATTAACTTTCAATAGGAGATGGGTACCTAACTGCACTTTGTGCCTTTGAGTTTCCCAGAGTTGTCACCTATTCAGTGTGTCAAAGTTATATTTCTTCCCTTCCTGCCCCATCTCTTTTGTAGAATATCCTCAAATTATCCTGCACCTCAAAAATGGGAATAAAAGACATTTTATGTATACTTCTGTAGTTCAAATGCTAATGGTGTTGTTTCTTTTCTGTAAGCATCTATACAATGAACATTGTTTTTTCTGCGTTGTTAGGCTGAAGATGAAGAAGGCTACCGTAAGCTGATTGACCAGAAGAAAGACAGACGTCTGGCATACTTGCTGCAGCAGACAGATGAGTATGTGGCCAACCTGACTAATTTAGTGTGGGAGCACAAGCAAGCACAAGCTGCCAAAGAGAAGAAAAAGAGGAGGAGAAGAAAGAAGGCAAGTAGAGAATTGAGCTACAGCTAACACCTTTTTTCCCCTTTAATGTAACCACTGGTAGATAAATCACTTTTTTCATAGATTACAAGGCCAGAAGAGAACATTGTGATAATCTAGTCTGATCTGTGGCCTGTGTTATACAGGAGAACTTCGCTAAAATAATTCTTTTTGAAATAGAGCATATGTTTTAGAAAAACATTCAGACTTGATTTAAAAATGGTCAGTGATGGAGAATCCACCACAACTCTTGGTAAATTGTTCCAGTCGTTAATTACTGTCATGGTTAAAAACGTACACCTTCTTTCCAGTCTGAATTTGTCTAGCTTCAGCTTCTGGCCAGATGATCATGTTATACTTTTCTCTGTGAGATTGAAAAGCCCACTATTAAATATTTGTTCCCCAAATAGTTATCATAAACTGGAATCAAGTCACCTCGAACTTCTCTCTTAAGCTGAACTTTGCATAGCTCTTATGTATATGAGCTTGCTCAAAATTTTATAAACTATGAAATAACATTAAATGAATATACATTTTTGTTCCAAAAGTCTGCCATAAGAAGTAATTTGGTTTATGCTGTACAAATACTGAATTAGGCCTTTAAGTGTCAGTTTAATAATCAACATGAATAATTCCAGAGATTGGAAGGGGGACAAGATCAGAAAATTGCACTGTGTTATAAACTTAGTTTATTGATAAGCATTCAAGAGGCAAGAATTAGCCAGCCTGTCCATTAGCAATAAAGTGTATGTCTCTTAAATTCTGTAGATTGGGAAGATGAGAGGAGGCTGTTTTATGCCAACAGAAATTGGTCCAGTAAAAGATATTATCTGACCCATCTTGTCTCTCTTATGCAGTTGTAGTTATACAGGATTTGTCATAGTGAACTAGACGATTAGTGTGGCAAATCAGGTGTCCTGGCTTTAGCTGTGGATAATGTGCTTCAGAGAGAGGCTGAAAAAAACCCGATGAAGCACCTTGTTAATTGTGCAGTGTTTCACCTGATGGCACAAAAAGTGAATATTCCTTCCTGACACCTGCAGTCAGCTAGTTTGCCCCCTGAACAATTATCTTGAACCTTCCAATTCTGCACTCAGCTCAGTCCTGTACATAGTTGACAGGACCAGTGGACAGAGCCAGAGAGAGATCAATTTGTTTATGCCCATTTTGTGTAAAAATAGATATCCTGGCAATAGTGTTTTCTGTCTGCATTCTTACCATTTAGTATAAGAGTTTTTAAAATTCATTTTGGATGCTATGAAGCATTTTTTTTGTCAGTCAGAGAGGGTATGGCTGGGAGTAAAGCCGTGTAATTTACTTTAAAAAATAATTCTGTAAGTTAAGTCATTAAATAATAGTTTGATATTTTCACGTCTCCTCAGTTCCTTTCATATCTTGAAGGATGGACAAGATGACCTAGGTCATGTTCATCTGTAATTTCATGGTATGAGTCTGCTTAATATGAGAGAACAGAAATAATGGCTCAGGACTTTTATTTGCTTGTTGTACATAAACAAAGAGTGCACCTCCTAATTTTCCTGGCAATTTAACCTTGCAGAATTTGAAATGCTTGCTTAGGTTTCTCCACATAGAGCATCTATTTTAAGCTTAAAAAGAGCATGCTAAGTACAGTAACAAATGCCAACATATAATAAATGGACAGTGTTA
The DNA here is from genome assembly GCF_026122565.2 of Emydura macquarii macquarii. Classification (NCBI taxonomy): domain Eukaryota; kingdom Metazoa; phylum Chordata; order Testudines; family Chelidae; genus Emydura; species Emydura macquarii. The sequence goes on along the minus strand of NW_027133034.1, from coordinate 518,588 downwards.
AGAACGACAGACCTCTAAAGTATTCCTTCCTTCCCTCTATCCCCTTCCAAAAAAGGTCAGCTGTACCTCTTTAAAAATGTTTGTAATACAGAAAAGGCCCACAGCCCTCCAAAATGAGGAGGCAATATCTTTTAAAAAATCAGATTTCAAGGTACGTAGCTTACAGTCATGGCAAGAGCAATGTTTGATTTTAACACATGTAGTTCTCCCCACAGATATCACATGGCATGTGTGTGTTTGGCTTATACACTGGTATAAACACAGTGTTCCATCATAGTATTTCTGTTGACACTTCCTTGTGTCATTTGTATCTGTGATATGGACTTATTCCAGAATTTTCTTAGCATAAGTCTGTGTTCAGATGAGAGCATCTTCTGGTGACATCAATGCATGCATGTCTCTAATGATGAAAAATAGTGTCCAGACAGACTATAAATATCTGATGCAATGTGTTCTGCCCAGCTCAAAACATAAAGGAAAACTAGCAGTAAAAATATGTGTTTTACCTTGATCATCTTCAGCCTCTTGGTGCTAGTGAACTCTGCCATCAAGCCATTTTGTTCATCTATCAAGAGAGATATGAGCACATATAAATATGGCCATGTGTGTGCTTTGATTTATAACTGTGATTTCATTTGTTACTTAAGTTTGACCCTCAGCCACCAAGCAAGTTGTCACTGTGCTTCTCAGTCACATACTTTGGAAATCTCTGTTCTTATATAACTTAATCCATTGAAAATATGGCTCAATCAATTAAAAACATAATTAAGTGTTCCATTCTTACAAAGGAGCATGATGAGAGTCCTTTAGGCTCTCTCCCCAGGGTGAACATTGATGAAGTGGATGGTACAGAAGTACCTCTCCTTTTTAGCTTCACTATTTATAATTAGGAAATGAAGCTTTTTTACCCGAGAGACCAGACTGGTTATAAAGAATCCATTTTATGTTCTTGGGTAAAAAGAGTTTGGTTTTTTTTTTTCTGGTTATAATTCTGCACTTGTCTGGAATAGCTCCTTTTGAACTGCTCCAGTCTGTTGAACAATTGCATAACTGGGCCACTCACCTTCAGTGGACTTGCATCTCATAGGAGCCCAGGATTTTTTCAAGTTCTGTAAATAGCATGTACTGCACAAGTGATAGGGAAACAGACAGGAGACGTTCATGATTTGGCATCAGAGACTTTTTTTTTTAGGACTATAGCTGACATTCTCAAATACTCCATGCACATATTTGAAGTAGGTACATGAGTGTCAGTGTTTTGCCTTCTCATATGTTTGCATGCACATGGCTTTCCATTAGTATTGTGAAGAGCAGAGCTAGAATAACCAGGAATGTAGCTAAAATGAGGCATTGCTTTATGAAATAGTAAATGAGACATCTGTTCTGTAAGCATATTGGTGTCTGAGCTCAGCTGAGAAGCACCTCTTTATAAACAGTCCATAACACCTGCTGTCAAGGATGGACATTGCTCTCAAATCCTTCTGCTAGTCCCACTTCATCCACTGACGTTCTCAGCCATAGATATGAAGGAAAAATACTTCAGTTCTATACAGTTGTTATCTTCCCTCAACTCATTCTCTAGTTGTCTGTTGCATAACTGAATTACCAATGTGGAATATCCTTTTTTAGGATCATTGCTTAGGTCCATTGTTATGTCTGCTCCTGTCCAGAGAGTTTTCTAGTTATGTAGACTGTAGTTTATTGATCCTGAATGTGTGCATTTTTGCCTTCTGATTATAGGTTGCCAGGTATTGTTATAATCACTGCTGCTGATTGGCTACAAGTTGTGCACACACCTAATCTATGCTAAAAGTCCTATTTATTTGTGTTTCCTTATCCTGCTGGTTTGCTTGTTTCATCTACCTGTTATATTAGACTTTAAGGTCGTGGGAGCAGGGACTCTCATTTAGTATATATTTTTATCCTGTGCCCAAGGGGGACCTCGATATGGTTGAGAATTCTAGATGCGACCACAATATAAGTGTTAAATAATAGATTTGCACAGTGCTAGCAATAAAAACATTTCTTCCAATGCATTTACATACTGCATTCCTTTTGTTTGTTTCCTTCTCCTTTCTTGCTGCAGTTTGGGCCCTAAGCCAAGTAACCAAGAATTATGCTTTTTAGAAGGGAGTAGTCATCCCAACTTTTCAGCTGATAGACTAGTTTAACTTGCTGTGCAACTTCTTTAACACCAATTTACCTTTTTTGCCATTCCCGGCTGTGAACTGGGAAAATCTAGCCTCCTGCTATTATAAGATAACTATAATTCCTTTCACTGGAGAGATGTTTGCAGACTCTACAGCAAGAGCTTAGCAAAATCTATTCGTGTTGACACTGTTTCCTTTTTTAAAATTGTTTTCCCTGTTTCCTCCACTCAACATCCAAATCCTTGTGAACCATTTATTGTAAATAATTTTGCTATCTTGTGGCAGAAACTACTCTTTACACAGTGTATGACATTGAGGCTTAGTGACTGGTTATCTGTTTTGCTGTGTAAGGCCTCCTGTTAAAGTCAGGGGGTCTCTTGTCATTGACTTTAATGAGAGTTGATCAAGAATATTATATATATATATATATGAGCCTCCTTCTAGGTAAGATAAAGGATTCCTGCCTACTTCTCTGTTCTTATCTCTTTTTTGTTCGCACTGTTAATTTCCCCCAATCTATGCAACTAACCACCATCTTTGCCTTTCTCTCACTCTGGTCTCCATCTTTTTTTCCATGCAGCCACTTATGCCTGGAAAGCACTCCTTAATCCTCTTTTCTCTTAGTAACTCCTTAAAACGCATCCAGGAGACCTGTAGAGCTTGGTACCATTTCAGACAAATGTTTCTCAGTAGTCAATAGGAATATACGTAGACTGAACCAAAATTGAGGAGTTGGCAAACTCATGTTAAACTTAACTATGGTGTCACTCTTGATTTTATTGCATCCCATCCCTCCAATCCATGCATTTTCTCTGTAAATTGTAGGTTCATTGGCACAGGGACCTAATCATCTTGCTCTCTGTAGAGCACTTGCAAAACTTTTGATGTTACATAAATAATATAGTCACAATTTTAAATTCTCCATTTCATACTTTCCATCCACCCCCATCTACTAATTCATCTTCCCCACACCTCACACAGTTGCCATCATGCATTTCCATTCCAGATGTACCCCTGTACATTGTATCAAGTGGGTGGGGGAGAACCTAGTCAACGAGTGCAATACGGGGAGTTCAGATCAAACATCCTGTTCCCTGCTTTCTGCAAAACTCTCCTCTTTGTATACTGCTCAGATTCTTCCTGTCAACACAAATAGCCACTGCCCAGAAGGGCTGAACTGAGCTCCCTCCAGTCCTCTGTTAAAATGCTGCTCTTGTCTGGTCATCAGCTATTGCTGTTGAACCACGTATAGGGCATAAGTCCTCTTTCCCTGTTCTGAAAGTCACCTCTCCTCATCTTTGCCAGTTTGCAAAGGGAGGAATGAGTGACTTTAAAAAAAAAAAAAATAAATAAATAAAACCCTTGAATTCCTGTGCCAGCTGTTTGAAGTTGGAATATTTTTTGTACTTTATTGTGAAACCATTGTGAGGCTCATTCCTTGGTTCTCATTTTGGTTTCTTTTAATGGGGTAACATATGCAGTATATTCTGGGTGGGGAGAGGACTTGAACTATTCCTGTTAATAATAAGTGCCTCCTGCCTGACTTGCTGTGCCACACACTTAATTTGCTCATACTCCTGTGTGCTCAGCAGATTCTGGTATTTCAAAGGAGTAGAAACTTTGAAGAAATAAATAATGGTAGAAATACCTAGGTAATACCATGTGGGACAATTTCTGCTCTTACACCAGTATAAAGCAAGGGTAACTCCATTGACCTTAGTTTGAGGTACATTAACTTTGGAAATCTACCTCCTAAATCCAGCTAGTCAGTGCATAAACAGTAGACAAATACACCCACTGGTGGGAATCACATTTTCTGCATACCTACATGCATTTCTTAGGCTTCAGCATCTTCCCCCTTCTTTCCGTAGAGAAAAATAATGCATTGCTTTATTCTTCTCAATGAGGCTGAAATATGGGGGGCAGGAGGAGTGGAAGGTATGGGGAAGTCTGCTTTCTGACAAACTTTTTTTTTGTTTGGTGATTTATTTTCTGGAATCTACAAACAATTTTTTACCCTTGGATCTCCATCTTTCTATACTATTTGTGGTTTTTGTGTTTTGCTTTTTTCATACTGCAACTGCCAGCAACGGTATCGGAATGCTTTCGGATTCACTTTTTTATCAGCTGATGACTACATAAAATGCCCTAAAGTGAAAGTAGCAATGCAGACTTATATAGATGAATTATTGGGGCATCTCTCTAAGAATCTTGCATATATTTAGTCTTGGAAGGATTACATTTTTATTGGTAAATGTCGAGAAACGTCAATTTCACCATATACACAGAAACTGATGAAAAAATATTATCATTGATGATTGAAATTTACAAGTAGGCAAAGTAAGAAAGCTGCTTGAGAACTTTTGATTTAAGGATATTTACTTTGTATATTTCAACATCTGATGTTGGCAATTTGTGTTTAAACAGCTTATAAAACTCTAAATTTTTGAATCTCAACATCTACTGTCATTAAATAATTTTTCTCTGACCTCCTCTCCTCTATAATTTCCTGTAACTCGGAAAATTTAAATTAATGAAAATAGAAAAAATGCTTAAAGCTCATAATTTTGTCCAACTGTGAATACTTAAATTGATTTAAAAATTTTTTAAAAAGCTTAAAAATAAACATTGATATTATCCATCAAAATTAAAAGAAAATAAAATTTGAATTCTGCCAAGCCTACATATATTTATTAAGCATGCTAAAATACTTGAGGGGGAGGGTAACGAATAGCTATAACCAAAGTAAAGTGTTTCTCTAAGCTTCACTTTGTCGGACTTATTTGTGAGTAGGATAATAAATTGTTGCTTAAGCAAACCAGCTGACTGATATTGATTTTGTATAAAGTATCTTATTTTTTATTAAAACACAAAGACAATAACCAGCAATATGTTCATTCATAGGCCAGATCTTTCTCAAATAAATTAGCTAAAGTAAGGACAGTGTAAAGATGTAACTAACACCCATCAGACCTGTTACTAATGTTGCTGATTTTGGGTATAGTGTTTTGTCAGCCTCAATTTTAGTTCTTTCTCTATTAAGGAACAATGTACTTTAGAAACATCTAAAAGGTTTTAGAATTAGTTAAGCATTGCCTGGGATGTCTGGAGACATGTGTGCCAGGAGTATGAAGGTTACATAAAAGAATTAGGGATAGAGCAATGCCTTTGAAACTACATGTGATCCACATCTACTGCTGTACACTCCTCTGAAGTTTATGCTTTGAGGATAAATCCAATGTGGTATATTGCCAAACAGAAGGATATAGAATGAAGGAAACCTAGTACTGGGAAGGCTTGATAGAAATAGTGATTTGAGGATAGCATGGGTAAACATGGTGATCAGAAGGATAGATAAATCTTAAATGTGTTTATAATTATAAAAAGAAAAGTTAGCTTTTCTTTTTGTAACCCACATTACCATCCAAACACACATTACTTAAAATATGGTGCTAGTGTATAAAGAGTGATTGTCCAAAAAACCCCCCTTATTTTTACAAAAAAAACCCCCAAAAACCCGATCTTCTCCCTGTGTGTTTTAGGTCAAATCTGCTTTCTGTAGTGACAAAGGTAAAATTATACTCTTGTTAGCACTGCACAGCCAACACTGCAACAGGAGGGGGAGCTGGATTCTGTTTCTTCTCACACATCATCAGTAGAATTGTTAGCCAAGTTCTAAGTGCAGGGGCAAATCATGCCTTTCACTTGCCCATGCTGCCCTGCTGTCTTAAGAGGGTAGCCTAAGGCATGACTTGACTTTCAGAACACTTATTACTGGTGGTGATACATGGGAAGAGAAGATACCAGTTTGAGTTGGGAGTCAGTTTTTCTACATGCTAGCCCTACAGTCTTGTTATTGTAACCTGAGCGATTCTGATCAAGAGTTAATGAGACATAATTAACAGAAACTCCACAATACCATTTCTCGTCACCTGTCAGAGTGAAATAGCTCTTTCTGAGATCCCAACATGAAAACCAAAGTTGTTTTAGAAACAACAAACAGTAAAACATGAAAATTATTTTATAGTTCATGCTTGATTCTACTCATCTTAGTTTGAACATAACATTTTTGTCTGTGTTTTCATTACAGAAGGCAGAAGAGAATGCAGAGGGAATGGGATCTGATCTTGGTCCTGATGGAGAGGTAAAGATTTTAAAAGCCTTATTCTCAAAGGAGTAGATCTCACTGAATAAATCACATTATTTACTGCTGGTTATTAAATATCAAGGAGCCAGATTCTAGAACCTTTTCTTGCCCAAATAATCCCATTGAGTTTAAAAGGGACTAAGTACAATGGATCTGCTTGCATTGGCAAGGTTTGCAAAATCAGACCATGTGTATTTGCAGATTTAGTTTATGAACACACATTGACACAATTTATAATATTTCACAGTACAAGAAATGTTTGCTTGGAACTCTTAGAGAGTAGAATTATGATGAATATATCACCCCAGGTTATCTTTATAAAATATGATCTGGTCATTTTAAATAAAATGAACATCAAAATGTAAAATTAGCATTTATCTGAGAATTTAACTTCTTATAAAGTAATTTGATTTCCTGTATTTTTGCCAAAGTTTGCCATAGCTCCTACTGGTAGTAATAGATCAATCTGTATTCTAGACTTGTGGCCCACTCCATTCAGGTACCCAATGCACCTAAGAGCGGGGATTTGGAGTGAGATTGGATGCACTATCACTATAACTTTCTTCTTAAATTATATCCATAAGTGCCTAAAAAGACCCATTTTTATAACCGGATGAAAATATATTCTGGTTAACTATCTCCTTTACAAGCCATTTTCTTTTTAAAGATCTGAAGCCTCGTCTCTGATGCATTGTAAATAAGTATTTTGAAAATCCCTTTAAGCTTGTGCACACGTATGGATTTCATGAGATCCAAGACTTTGTGTAGTATACAGTTTATTGGTCAAATATGATTCTAAGTGTAACACATTATATCATCTCATCAGTAGGAAATAAGCATACAACAGACAAGCACATCCATTTCCTTCCTAGCATGGGATAAAATGTGCTGTGTCGTGATGGCTCAAAGTAACAGAAGGCACTTTGTCCATCAGAAATAATTGCAAATGGAAACTTCTCCCATATTGTTCTTTGAACACTTCAGAGAGGCCAATAAATACTTCTAGCTCCTTAGTTCCCTCATTCCATTACATTTAATATTGGGATATGCATTTGGATGTTACTTGTGGAGATATTGGCCAGGCTGAGAAACTTTTGCTGTGATTACATATACTGTGGTTTTCAGTTTCTTCTTTTGAAGCTTTAACTCTGCAGACTTTGTTTGGTGTCTTCATTGTCTCTATGGAAAAGAAAGTGCAGATGTCTTAAGCTGTGACATTGGTTCTTCACTTTTAGCCCATTGATGAGAGCAGTCAGATGAGTGATCTTCCAGTCAAAGTGACTCACACTGAAACAGGCAAAGTTCTTCTTGGACCAGAGGCGCCAAAAGCAAGTCAGCTGGATGCTTGGTTAGAAATGAATCCTGGGTAAGTAGCTAAACAGACTAACAGGATTTTTAATAACTACTTTCACTTCTATTGATACTTGTAACAAGAGAAACATTGCCTGATTAACTACTCGTATTCCATTTACTTTATTCAGCTCTTTATAAAATGATTTGGAAATATACTGAATCTTAAGTATTTGTTTTTTCTAAACTCCTATCCTTTTGTCTTTCTGGACCAGCTATGAAGTTGCTCCTAGGTCAGACAGTGAGGAGGAGAGTGGCTCTGAATATGAGGAGGAGGTATGTGTACTTACTTATTTCATGTCTAATCGTGTAAGAGGAGAAACCCTTCTTTTTCTCTCTAGTGAGCAGAGGCGGAGGGGAAATCTCACAAAGGAAAGGAATAACAAATGTTAAAACAATTATAGGGACTATAATACCAACAAGAAAAACTAGCTCTTAATGCAACACAGGAGAGAAGAGAGTGTGTTTCATTTTTGGTTATTAATAATCATGATTCAGAACAAACAAGTAGATTCCTTTTGATATCAACATTCTATGACAGGAGATTATATCTTGTAGCTGTCAAGTCCATTTTATCTCCATATGTGTAGATTTGTATTTCTTTATTGAGAGCCATATGTTTTTAATCCTTTTATTATTAAAAAGCTACCAATTTAGGGGAAGAAGGACAGAAAAGACAAATTTGCTGTTTGTGATAATCAAGTGCTTGATTCAGTAATAAGCAAAACTGTATTAAAAGCATTTAGTAGAAGATATATACATCTTGCTTTTTATAGCTACATGTCAGCTTTTGGCATTTTATTTTAAGGATTTTATTTCATGTTGTTTTTTCCTTAGTAATCTTTCAATGAAAGTAGTTGGCTGTGACCTTTTTGGCAACAGACTGTAAAAGGGGGCTGATTAAAGCAATAAGACATGTCTGTATATGTTGATTTGTCTATTTTGTATCACCACATCTTGGGTGTACTCTAGGGACAAGGAGGAGGCCAGTTTGACATCAGTTACTGCAAATGCCATGATGGTAGCTGGGATAAATTCACCTCAGAGTAGTTTTGTTTATTTTTAAAATTAAGCACTTAAAAACAAGCCACTTGTGTTTGTGTGTGTGTGTGTGTGTGAGAATTCTAAATATTTTCTGTTCAGTTCTGTGGGCTGTAAGCTGTGGTGATATGGTGGAATTTTCACTCACCACTCAGCATGTTAGTTGTGTGAATATTGTTTTTATCCTATTTTAATCTAGAATCAGAAAATATTGGCAGGGTCTTAAATATTGAAAGATGCTAAGATTATGTTTAGTTGATATTTCTTCAGCCTACACATGTTGCAGATAGAATTGCATTGTGCAAGCTTTAAAACAATCTGTGCTTTACAATTGATTTAAAAATACACTCTAATATGTAGCTCCTGCAAAGGCTTCCACACTTGCTTAATATTATTTACTGTTTACTCACTGTATGTCAAATTAAGCATGTGTATAAGACTTCGCAGGATTGGGGCCTAGTAACTTAATCCTGTGGGGTGCTGAAAGCAGTAACTCCTGTTGACTTTAGTAAGTGGTAAGGGCTGTCAGCACCTCCCAATACTGGGCCTTGAGTATAGGATCTGCTACTCTCTGTGTAGAAAGGGATATTTTTGGTACAATTTTGTAGCAGCAGAAAGGAGAGAAATCATTCTAAAAGTAGTATGCTGATAGGAAGCATAGGGATATTTGCTTTAACTGATAAGAATTTAAGTTGTTACAAAATAGCATTACTTCAAAGGGAACAGAGATCCTTGGAGAGGCCACAATAATATCTGAAAACCTTTCAGTCCATTTATCAGCATCTGTAATATTAATTGGAAAACATGTGAAATAATAAATAAAGAACAAAACGTGTAATCTATTTAAAGACAATTTTAATAAATATTAAAACTGTTCAGACCTAGTGGATTTTATCAATTTGGCTTTTCAGTATGACTATACTGTGGTTTATGAATCTTCAGCATGATATGAAGAAGGATACAGTATGATCTATTCTATGAACAGGAAAGGAAGAGATGTTTTTAATATGAAAGATTAAAATGAGAAAATAAATGTTTTTTTGCAGTCTGACCTTGATTCATTTACATCACATCAAGAGGGTTGCAGTTGACAGAACAGAATAGATATCCATCACTTTTTCTTGTTAGGATTTCTTTTGTCGTAAAGCAGTGTCCAATGAAAACAGTTGATAAAATCCAAGTGAAGTCTGGCTGATGATATGACCAAGGAAAATGTTACACTTTCCTATTTTTCTGTCCCCTCTCCTGTTTGTCCATTGTCTACTCTGTAGGATGATGATGAGGAATCAAGTAGATTAGAAGCTGATGAGAAAATACTCCTGGATCCTAACAGCGAAGAGGTTTCTGAAAAGGATGCTAAGCAGATCATTGAGTGAGTGTACACTAGGGTGCCTTCTTTTCTAGGGATAGAGGGTGGATTTCTTACACCCCTATCTTTAACGTTAGCGGCATTACCTATTTTTATTAAAAGTACTTACATAAGAAGTGAAGTGTCAGAGCACTGAACAATTTGGTATAGTGTGAATAACATAATAGCTCTGCCTTACCTACCTTCTAGGACAGCCAAACAAGATGTGGATGATGAATATAGTATGCAGTATAGTGCTAGAGGATCTCAGTCCTACTATACAGTCGCTCATGCAATCTCAGAGAGGGTGGAGAAACAGTCTGCTCTTCTTATCAATGGAACACTAAAACATTATCAGGTAAGAAACCTAGCTGGAGTTTCCTTCTGAAGTTGCAAAAACCAGTTTACGGCAAGCTATAACCCTGCAGTTAACCCTTGCTTTATACATGACTTTTGCACTGTTGCATACTGATGGCCAGGTATTGTATAATATGCTTTTATTGAGTAAAGCATGTTATAATATTTAAAAGTTTATGCTACATTATGAAGGTGTGTAGGACTGAATGTTTTGATCTCTGAAGTTAATTCAAATTTGTGTTGCACGGAATCACAAATGTCCATTTGATTAGAAAATGATGATTGTCTGGAAAAGAAGATTCTGCCTTCCCAAAGAAAACATCACACATCTCACTTGTATAATAACATCAGCTCGATTACAGTACCTGTAATTATCATCTTCGTTGGAGACCAGTAGTGCTTCAGTTTAGGTTTTTGCTTATTTTTTTTAGTGAAGTACTTTTTTTAAAATGCCTCCCTAATATTTTAGTGCACTAACAGGTTGATTCTGGAAACCTTTTTATTCTGTTGCTTTATTCTGTTTATTCTTTATGCTGTTGGCTTGGTTATGGAGAGAATTGTGCTCCTAGGGTCTGGAGGTTGGGATCATCTGTGTGGCCTGTGGCTACTGACTCCCTGTGGCCTCTGAAAAGTCATTTGTGGCTTGATTTTTTTTTTGAGGCACTGAGCATCTGCAGTTCACTAGGAGGTTATTGAGAGCTTCAGGTGATCAGCATTTTTTTCAGTCTGACCCCTTAGCTCTTCCTCAGTTTCCTTACCTGAAAAACGGAGAATGATGCAATCTTATCTAAATAACAAGGATGAAATGAAAATACATCGTTGGTTTTTTTTAAATGCTCATAGAACACTAGAAGAAGGGCAACCTTAATTCTTACACATCCTAACTTTTCAGTGATTGACTTTGCAACCCAAAAGCTCTTTTACTGTGGTTTTTGGATGTGATTTTTCTAAGTTTTTAAAAATGCAAACTAAAAATTCAGCATGTCAGACTGGGGCCTTGATTTACAGCACAGCACTGCTTGAGTTAATGGTATCACTGGAGCAGTAGCAGGTAGGGTATTCTCTCTGTGGACCAGCACAAGTGGGGGATGAGACACACTTTGCCAGTGAGTTTCACAGGTATTTGCTGATAGTAGAGGAAAGGTGTGAGACTCAGGAATCCTGGGTTCAATCCTAGGTTCTTGAGGGGAGTGTACTTTAGTGGGTATAGAGCCTTCTGCCCCAGTCATTCTTCCTCCTATTTTTCCCCATCCCTGTCCTCTCTGTCTCTCTTCCTGACCCACTCTGTTCCTATTTCCCTCCTCCCCTGCCCTCTCCTCACCTCCTTACACTCCAGTCAGGCTACTTCCTCTTTCTCCATGCTGCCTATGTGCCATCATGGAACATTGATAGCACAGGAGGAAGTCACCTTGTTCTTAGTTCTGCTGCCAGAGCAGCTGGGTGAAGAAATTACAAAAAAAAGTCCTGCTCAGCCCTTTCAGCTCTGGGGTTCAGTAAAGACAGGAACTTGTGAGAATTTAGTTGCTAAACTCCATTAACTCTCTACTAAGCATGTGTGAACTGTGGGGTTTTTTCCCCCAGAGGCTTATAAAAATTGGCTGGATTTTGATTAATTCTTTTGGGGACAACAAAAGGCATATCCCTGCACCAGGGTGCCAGCCCTTTCCCCATAGCCAAATTTCAAGTATTTGCTCCACCAAATTTCAAGTCCCCAATTCAGAGTATGGAAAATGGTACAGCTTCTCAATGAAGTGGTTATAAGAATTTTTTATCATGGACAACACAATGCATTTTTCCATAACCTCATTTTTGGAAATATTTCAGCCTGAACAGCCCTAATTTGACTAAGTTATAAATAGAATCCTGTCCAACTCTTTTTAAAAATTTTAAATAATTTTTCGTTTTATTTTTTGGGAATTTTGTTTGTTTTTATCCACGTGCTGGGGAGTTGGGTCCTGCCCCCAAGGGAGGAGGGTTGAGAGACCCTGTGGGGTGGTATTTCAGAATTAGCCCTCCCCATACTCATGCTGCAGTGGCAGAACTGGTTCGGCAGTGGTAGGCCTGGCTCCCCGCTCCAGAGTTGCAACGTAGTGCACAGGGTCTCAGCACTGCTCAGGTTTGACCCAACCATCCCTCCACAGTGACATGGAGCAGCTAGGCCAAATTTGAGTGACTGGCATTTTGATCCTGGTGCATGGGGCTGCAATGCTGCTCACTCAAATTTGGCCCAGCCGCCCCCTGTCATGATGGACTGGCCAGGGCAAACCTGCACGGTGCTGTGACTCTGCACTGAGTCACAAAACCTGGATTGGGGAGCCAGGCCCAGCCCCCCAGGACAGCGGCTGATGCTGTGGGTGAGTTTTTCAGGCTCTCTTTTGTCTGACCTTGTTTTTCTTTTTCTTTCGTGTTATTTAATATTTGCCAAAAACAGAGGTCTCTAGCTGTAAGCAAATGAAAAAGTGTTAGGCAACTTCAGCTGTAGGCATTGCATATAAAAAACCTGCAGCTTGTACAAAATAGAACTCTGAAGCTTGGTCCACCTTGGACCTAAATATCAGCAGTGACTTTCATGCAGATATTATGGGATATTACTATATATACATATATATATAATTTATTTACACATATTATGTGCTGGTGGTTCCCAATGCATGCACTGTTGAAGGAAACCCAGTACCAAAGCAGTAGGTGAAGTGAAAGCTACTTCAGTAATATTAGGATTAATTACCTGTGCAGATCTCTGATAACTGAAGCGATTATTCTTCATTTCAGCTCCAGGGCCTGGAATGGATGGTTTCACTTTATAATAACAATTTGAATGGAATTTTAGCTGATGAAATGGGGCTAGGAAAGACCATACAGACTATTGCACTCATCACTTATCTGATGGAGCACAAAAGACTCAATGGCCCCTATCTCATCATTGTTCCCCTTTCGTAAGTAAAGAAATACATTCTACTGTTCTCGTTCTGTGCATTGGAAATTGGTTCATTAGCAGCACATACTTGTTTTTCACTTTATAGTGAGATGAAGCATGCAGTGGGACTATGTACTCTGAATCTAGCCTTTGATTATTTTGCCACATTGGCTGCCATTATGAGGATGACTAGATAAGGATGATAAAAGCACTTGGTTCATTAGTTTTGCTGTCCACTCAGCAGGCAACTGTATAGTATAGGACTGGTCTTTGCTATACAGCTAGTTCGACATAAGGCAGCTCCTGCCAATGTAAGTGTCCAACTACATCGACATCATAACTCCTCGTCCACAAGAGGCGTAATTTTTATGTCAGTGTAGTTAGGGCGACACAGTGTCTGTGTAGATACTGGGTCCCTTACATCAGTTATTGGCGGGAGCCTTGAAATTGACAAGAAAGCCAGGCGACTTTGGGCCCACCCCCCTCTCTGGGCTGGGAATTGGGGTGAGAAGCTGGAGCAGCTGAACCCTGCTCCCAGGGGATGAAAATCGACCTAATATAGGTCAACTTAGGTTTCTAGTGTAGACATACCCTCAGTGTCATTTATTCCTGACGTGATCCACGAGAGAGGAAATGCACCTTTCTTCTTTTTTATATTACATGCCTCAGTTTGTTCAGTTTTAAGGTGCTACTTGTAGCCTATAATTAGATCTTTAGAAGGCATCCCACTAAATATTAGGCAATTGTGCTTTAACAGCGCTGGATTTTTTTATGAGTAACTGTAACGGTCTGATGTGGAGTTGCTTATTGTCCCTAACCACTGATCATTGACCTCTGCCCAGCATATGCTTATTTGTCTTATTTTTCCCCCTTTTCCTGGGGCTCTGCATGGCATCTCTTCATTTATTGTGATTTTCTGAATGTGATCTACTCTGGTCTTTGCAGGAATGATTTTAACTGGGTATGGAATGTAATTAGAAAGTTGCTAAGAAAATTACCAGTTGTTTAGGGCTTGGGAATACATGGTGGGGCCTATAGATGTTAGCACAATACAAGTTATATTTATTTATTATTTCTTATGTTATCTACTTTGAAGTGCCCTGGCTTCTGACTCTGCTGCAGCACTCATTAACTAACTGAGGTAACTTCCAGAGCTGTGCAGAATCCTACTGATACTAGTTATGCTGGGCTCAAACAGAAGGAGAAATGCATGGTTGGGTAGAGCCCTATTATTAAAGCAATGTTTCCAAGGGGAAGGAAGTGTTGCTATCAATTTTCAAGAGTACAATGAAGGCTTGAAACTTGATTTTTTGTTAAAGTACTTGATATTGTGTTTTTTTAGTTTATAAAGATGAGGAGCTGAGACCTGAAGCATTTTACCAGTTCCTTTAGCCATTCTTTAAGACTATTCAGTGTGTTAGTACAGTTGAAATCACATAGTACAAAAATAAAGGTACATAGGTGGCTAAGGCCTAGTCTATACTTACTGGGGAATTTGGCGGCAGTCGACGGGAATTACGCAAGCTATGTAGAGTAGCTTGTATAACTTACATCAATTTCCTAAATTCTCTTCTGCGCACTATCTCCACTATGCTACACAGACGGGAAATGCATACCCATCGACGCAGCACAACACTTTTTTTGGAGGTGGTTTTATTGAATCAACTTCCAGATTGATTGAGCGGGTCTTCACTTCCACTCAGTTGATCCAGATAAATCGCTGACTGACACAACAGTGGTTCTGAGTATTAATAGTACATCATCACAAGTTAATATCCCTGATACCTTTTACCTTGGACTTTGTGGGGATATATCTCAGAAGTTGCAAGTTTTACTTGTTACAGCTGAGCAGCATGAGATGACAGATATGTCTTTTTTTCTGTACAGATCCATCTCTTCTCACTTTTTTATAGTCTGTGTGTTAACATGAATCTAAAGTTAAGCATGTGCTTAAGTGCTTTGCTGAATCAGGGCCAAAACAAACTTCTAAATATTACTGTTAAGACATTTTTCCAAATCAGTTCTCCCCTCACCTCTCAAATGAAGATGGATCGTATAGAATATCAAAATCTCCATGTTTCCTTTTTAATATTCAGTCTACATGTTCCAAGGCAAAGATATTGGGGTAAGTAAGAGAAGTGTGTTGGGGACTTAGCTTTCATTGTGAAAGAAGTATTAAAATGACAAAGTTATAAATAATACCTTAGATTTAAACAGATAACTAGATATTACACTAAATTGTTCATATTCTTAATCTCTTACCTAGGACTTTATCCAACTGGACATATGAATTTGACAAATGGGCTCCTTCTGTGGTGAAAATTTCTTATAAGGTTTGATTTGCTTTCTGTATGTGTATAAAACTGGAAAAGTGAAAAATAGACCCCCCTCTTCCTCATTCTCCATGCTCATCTGTAAACCCTGTTTGACTGTAAAGTTTTGTCATGTACATCATATACTAAACAGTGACAATTAATTACAGATAACAGATTACTGTAATAAACAATAATTTCTTTCAGATAGTGAAATGCAGAAGAAAATTGTTAATGATCATATTGCAAGATTTCTGAAGAGAGTAATACAAATGATAAATAAGACATATTCTGTATATTGCTGAATACTTTGGTGTTAGGCTTCTGCGTTTCCAATTTTTCCTATAAAGTCAAGCAGTTACCAAGGAGACTAGATAGACTGACTGCTGCTACTTCCATATAAGCAGAGCTTTGCAGTCCAGCGGCTAGTTTCCCGGTAGAAGATTACTGTAATTTTGCTCTTCTCTTCTCCCTCCTGTGGTCTTCATTGGGGAAACCGTTCTGAAGGGATATGGAATATGTCAATACATTGTATGAACATGCTACAAAGCAAAAATCAAAGAAACACCTTATGTCTGCTAATCCATGATTGTAAGAAATAGCAGAACACCATATACAATTATTTTCTTCATCCTTTATTTTATTTTCTCTTTCAGGGAACACCTGCCATGCGCCGTTCACTTGTCCCTCAGCTTCGAAGTGGAAAATTTAATGTTCTTTTAACTACTTATGAATACATAATAAAGGACAAACACATTCTTGCTAAGGTAAAAATTAATTTCTGTTGCCTCTTAACTGCAAATCTTCCTCAATATCACCAAACTATGTCTTACCTTGTGTCAACCTCCCATTATGTTGCCTATAGAAATTGTAGAAATGTAAGACAGTCCCCTGCACAGATACAGGACTAAGTATTATCTAGATCATCCCTGACAGGTGTTTGTCTAACCTGTTCTTAAAAACCTCCAATGATTGACAACTTCTCTAGATAATTTGTTCCAGTGCTTAATGACCCTTACTGTTAGGAAGTTTTCCTATTCTCTAACCTAAATCAGTGTTTCTCAACCTTTTAAGTAGCAAGTACCCCCTAACTTCTGAAAATTTTAATAAGTACCCCACACTCAATTTTCCACGGGATTTTATATTTACAGACTAATGCAAGCCATATGTTGGAAGAAGGGCTGAGTATATAAGGCCGTGATATGACAGATGTCAGATCTAGTGTGGGTAGGATTGCCACCTTTACACCAGGGGTGCACAACTCGAGTATGTACCTGGGCTAGAGGAGATGTTGGCCAAAGCTAGGAGGCTTTGAGCGGCATGCCAATGCCGGGGAATATAAAGTGCCATGCAATGTGCAGCGCACCAAATTTTTTGTCATAGATTTGAGAGGAGGAAGGGGTGAGAGGGAGACAGGTAAGAAGGGTGAGAGAGAAGGAAGGAGGGCGAGAAGGAAAATTGTGGTTGCTCTTTTTCTAAAAAGGGTATGACTGCAGGAGTACTATGGTGGCAGTGGGTGAAGGGAGTGTTTGGACCTGAAGTTCAGAGATAAAAAAGACACAAGAACACAGTCAGACACATGCAGCGATATGCTGAGGCACATGCGTGCGTGCGTGCGCACGCACACACACAGGCATAAGATAATTCAGAATGTAAGATTTATTCTTTTTTATTGAATTTTACAAGTTTTTTAAACAAAATAACACATGTATCATAAAAAGTATAGAACAGTAAAAACAATATAACTCAAACATTTATATTTTTATACTGGTAAAATCTGGGGCTGTCACAGTTGTTAATTTCACTGCCCAGCTAGAGCAGTGAAATTGACAAGTAAGCCTGTGGTTAGAGCCTGGCTACAGGACCGGGCAAGCTGCTGGGCTCTTCACCTGGCTTTCTGGGCACCGGCGTTTTGAGCTGGGGAGGGGGGCTGCCACTGGGCAAGTTGCAGGCAGCTGCCACCTGGCTGCCAGCCTGGGAGGTGGGTGACTGCCACCTGCTACGAGCTGGGGCAAAGGAGGCTTCCACGCGGACTGGGACCTGGGGATGTGGGCCGGTGGCTACTGCCCGTCTTCAAGCCGGGGTGCGGGAGGCTGTCCCTTGGCTCAGAGCCAGGGCGTGGGTGGCTGCTACCCAGTTGTGAACTCAGCTTTCAGGGCACAGGAGGCTGCCACCGGGCTCCCACCTGGGAGCTGGTACCGGGTGGGACGGAGGCGGCTGCCTCCCGACTTCCCAAAAAGCCAGCTACAGCTGACCACGCTGGTGGCTGCCGCCCACCTTCCCAGGAGTGGGGCGGCTGCCACCCGCTTCTCTTCACTGGGTTTTTCGCCACGTACCCTCTGCCTGTGTCTCGCGTACCCCTGGGGGTACGTGTACCACAGATTGAGAAACTATGACCTAAATCAATCACCCTTGCTGCAATTTAAGACCATTACTTCTTGTCCTGTCCTCAGTAGATAAGCAGAACAATTAATTCTCCTCCTCTGTATAACAACTTTTTACATACTTAGACTGTTGTCATGTCCTTCCTTGGTCTTCTCTTCTCCAGATTAAACAAACCCAGTTTTTTCAATCTGTCTGCGTTCGTCGTGTTTTCTAGACCTTTAATCATTTTTGTTGCTCTCCTCTGGACTGTCTCCAATTTGTCCACATCTTTTCTGAAATGTGGTGCCCAGAACTGGACACATTACTCAAGTTGAACCCTTATCAGTGCTGAGTAGAGTAGACAAATTACTTCTCATGTCTTCCTTACAACACTCCTGTTAATACATCCCAGAATGATGTTTGCTTTGTCCAAAGTATTACACTGTTGACCCATATTTAGTTTGTGACCCACTATAATATAGAGATCCTTTTCTGCAGTACTCCTTCTCAGCCAGTCATTTTCCATTTTATATTTGTGCAATTCCCAAGTGTAGTACTTTGCATTTGTCTTTATTGAATTTCATCCTATTTAATTTAGACCATTTCTACAGTTTGTCAACATCATTTTGAATTCTAATCCTGTCTTCCAAAATGTTTGCAACCCCTCCCAGCTTGGTATTTTCCACAGACTTTGTAAAAGTGTACTCTCTATGTCATTATCCAGATAATTTATGAAGATATTGAATATATCAGTTTTGTCATGTACATCATGACAAATCCTCCCTGCAGGACCCTGCTCGATGTGCCCTTCCAACTCAATTGTGAACCATTGATAACTACTCTCTCAGTATGGTTATCCAGCCAGTTGTGCACCCACCTTCTAGTAGGTTCATCTAGGCTATGTTTTTCTAATTTGTTTATGAGAAGGTCATGAGAGATGATATCAAAAGCCCTACTTAAGTCAAAATATATGACATTTATCACTTCCCCCCATCCACAAAGCTTGTCACCCTGTTGAAGAAGGATATTAGGTTGGTTTGACATGATTTGTTCTTAACAAATCCATGTTGACTGGTTTTGTATTTTCTTCTAGGTGCTTACAAATAGAATGTTTGTTTGATTATTTGCTCTATTATCTTTCCGGGTACCAAAGTTAAAATGACTGGTCTGTAATTCCCTGGGTTGTCCTTATTCCCCTTTTTATAGATAAATATTATATATGTCCTTTTCCAGTCCTCGAGTATCTCTCTCATTCTCCATGAATTCTCAGAGATAATCCCTAATGGCCCAGAAATCTTTTCAGCCAGTTCCTGAAGTATTCTAGGATGTATTTCATCAGGCCCTGCTGACTTGAAGACATCTAATTAGGCTAAGTAATTCTTAACTTGTTCTTTTTCTATTTTGTCCCTGGTCTTGCTCCCACGTATTTGTAAAATGCTTTCTTGTTATCTTTTATATCCCTAGCTAGTTTAATCTTGTTTTGTGCCTTGATCTTTCTAATTTTGTCCCTGCATGCTTGTGTTATTTTTTTTTTATATTCATCCTTTGTAATCTGACTTTGTTTCCACTTTTTGTATGACCCTTTTTTGAGTTTTATGTCATTGATGATTTCCTGGTTAAGCCAGGGTAGCCTCTTATTATACTTCTGTCTTTCCTACGCATTGGTATAATTTGTTCTTGTGCCTTAATAATGTCTCTTTAAAAAACTGCCGTCCTGAGCTCTTTTTTCCCTGAGACTTGCTTCCCACAGGATCTCACCTACCAATTCTCTGAGTTTACTAAAGTCTGCCTTCTTGAAGTCCTCTGTCTTTATTTGGCGGTTTCCCCTCCTACCATTCCTTAGAATCATGAACTCTATCATTTCATAATCTCTTTTACCCAAGCTGCCTTCCACCTTCAGATTCTCAAGTAGTTCCTCCCTGTTTATCAGAATCACATCCAGAATAGCCTCTTCCCTAGTCGCTTTCTCCACCTTCTGTAATAAAAAGTTGTCTCCAATGCATTCCAAGAAATTGTTGGATAATCTGTGCCTGCTATATTATTTTGCCAACAGATGTCTGCATAATTGAAGTCTCCCATCACATTTTTGTGTTTTGGATGATTTTGTCAGTTGTTTTAAAAAAGCCTCATCCACCTCTTCTTCCTGGTTAGGTAGTCTACAGCACGTACCATGACATCACCCTTGTTTTTTACCCCTTTTATCCTTACCCAGAGACGTGATCATTTTTGTTCCTCTGTTCTGTAAAGCAGAGTCCCTGGTTTTTCTTTGACTGACTGAAGCCTTAGGACTTTCATCTAACTCTGCACTCATTTACAACTGCAATTCTCAGTTCCTTCTTTCCTCCCTGAGAGCAGCAGGATTTTTCAAGCTGTGGCTAAGAGAATAATTTTGCTTTCTGGGGTCTCATCAATGCCACAAACTTGTCGACCCATAGTAAAATATTATCTTTTCTACACTTTATAATAGTATTTATTCTGATCTTCAATCTATGACTTCTGCTATTCCAATTCTGTGTTTCTGGGCAGAGACTGACTACTATTACAAAATTTCTGGTTGTGTGTTGGTTTTCTTTGTGGCCAGATAACAACTTATGCCTTAAATGTTATATCTGGAAAACTTTACATCTCCTAAGGATCCAATTTTATTAATCTAAATGTCTCCTAAGTGGTGGAGTTATTATTTAAAAACTCTCAAACTGACATGAAAATGATGCCTCAGTAGTAGTGGATATATTTTTAAAATGTGCAACTAATGTAACAGTGGCACTCTCTCTATATATTAAGCAGACCAACAAGGTGCGTACACACCTCACTGAGAGATCGTGTGATCTTACCGTCATCCTGTCATTCCTTTCCCTTCTTCTCACTCTTTAAGTGAGTTTAAGACTCTTTACTTGTCATGTTAAATGTAGTTTACGTGCTTTTTGGAGCATAGACGGTGTCGTGACTCATTTGGGGAGGCACCTAGTACGTCTCTCAATGCATGAAAAAATTAATACTAAATCCCAACAGTTTATTTTGTGTCTGCTGCATTTTTCTATCCCTCACTCTTGTTCTTTGTCTTCAGCTCTTAGCACATAGAGGGCTTGGGTAGCTATGTTTCAACATCTGCTCTGACTCTGCATTAAATCTTTCACTGTGGGAACTGAAATTTCCAGGGGTGACACCCATTGCTGCTTCCTTCATTAAGAAGTTGCAGTGCCTGCAGTGGCCCTGGTAACTTTGCCCTGTTTTGTTTCCTCCCATTAAGGTTAGAAAGATTTGACTGAATTAAAGAAATGTGCATTGTTCCTGACTTATGAGCACATAACATTTGCCTGTTTGAAAATGTAGTTGCTTCTTCTCTGAGTTCTTACTCATGACAACTTCATGTAGAGTTTTTTAGTTGTTCTCTTCCCCTAATAACCTGTACCTGACCCTACAGTGTAAGTCTCCTAACAACATCACCCTGTGAAAGATTCGAATTGGTGGAAATGAGCTCCTAACAGTGGCAGGTCCTGATACAGTTTTAGCCTAGCCACCATTTGTTCCTCATGCATTACATATAAGGTTACGGTTGCCTGGATAGTGCTACATTGGACTCTCATCCCCAACAAGAACTACCCTTAAAGCCAAAATAGCCAAGCTCTGACAACTTCAGCATCTCTTTCCTGTTTAATGCTTGGGGGAAGCATTTAGCACTAACCCTGACAGTGTCTTATCTCCATGTCAAAAGTTTGCTTTTCCCAGAGTTCACTAACTTGGTCAGAATTTTTTCCTGTTGCAGATTCGATGGAAATATATGATAGTAGATGAAGGCCATCGAATGAAGAACCATCACTGCAAGCTGACTCAGGTCTTGAACACGCACTATGTGGCACCTAGAAGGATTCTGTTGACTGGGACACCACTGCAGAACAAATTGCCTGAACTTTGGGCTCTCCTCAACTTCCTCCTCCCCACCATTTTCAAGAGCTGCAGCACCTTTGAACAGTGGTTTAATGCTCCATTTGCCATGACTGGAGAAAGGGTACTGGAACAGTTTGCATAAATCTAATCAGAAACAAACACTAGGATGGAAACAAAATGGAGTCCATGCTGTAGGAATAATGTCTGAACTCTCCCTTGTACTCACAGAATTATGTAACAGTCACCTTCATTACAGCTTTACAATTCTTCACTTAAATTTCTCTTTCTGGACTCGAAGTCCTGTTAATAATAAAATACAAAAGTACAGCATCGTGTAAATATTGCACTTGTATTTGTAATGAGGCATAATCTCCCACATAATCATAATGATCTTACATAATTCACAGATCTGTCTTGTAGTAACTCTGATTATTACATTTGTGAAGGTGGACTTAAACGAGGAAGAGACAATTCTGATCATCCGACGTCTCCACAAAGTGTTACGACCCTTCCTGCTGAGGAGACTGAAGAAAGAGGTTGAATCTCAACTGCCAGAAAAGGTTTGTGGTGGGAGGGTTCTATGAAAAATTTGTTTCCCAGTGTCTGGGATTTTTATACTTTGTTTTCTTTTTTAAAAGTACCATACGATGTTGCTGTTCAGGTTATCCTACAGAAGGAGACTTCTTAGGCACCAGTTAATTTTTAAGAAAAATCTCCAAATAAATCAAGATTTCTCTTTGCAAAGAAGAAAAAGGTCTAAGTGAGGAATTCTGAAGTTGACAGAGGGTTATTATGTGCTCAGTCTTTCATCCAAATCCTGTGTTTGACAATTTTTGCTAAAACTATAAAAACAATGAGAGCACTTTAAAGACTAACAAATTTCTGCAGGCATAAGCTTTCATGGGCTGCAACCCATTTCGTCAGATGCATGAAATAGAAATCAGATAGGAGGTATATATATATATATATATATATATATATATATATATATATATACATCCAAGGCTAAGTAACAACGATGGGGAGGGTAGGTGTAAACAAAGTCCATTCAGTTAGAGTAGATGTGGCCTATTCACAACCATTGATTAGAAGGTGAGAATATGTGAACAGTGACAATTACTTCTTGTAGTGAGAACCATTCCAAATCCCTATTCAGACCCAGTTTGATTGTGTCAAGTTTGCAGATGAGTTCCAGCTCTGCAGTTTCTCGCTGAAGTCTGCTTTTGAAGTTTTTTTGTAGAAGTATGGCAACTTTCAAGTCAGCTACAGAGTGTCCTGAGAGATTGAAGTGCTCTCCGACTGGTTTATGGATGTTACCGTTTTTTATGTCTGATTTGTGTCCATTTATTCTTTTGCGTAGTGACAGTCCAGTTTGGCCAATGTACATGGCAGAGGGGCATTGCTGGCACATGATGGCATATATTACATTAGTAGATGTGCAGGTGAATGAGCTCCTTATGGTGTGGCTGATGTGGTTAGGACCTGTGATGGTGTCACTAGAGTCGATGTGTGGTCAGAGCTGGCAATGGGGTTTGTTGCGGGGATAAGTTCCTGGGTTAGTGTTCTTGTTGTATGGTGTATGGTTGCTGGGGAGTATTTGCTTCAGGTTTATGGGCTGTCTGTAAACAAGGATAGGTCTGCCTCCCACAGCTTGAGTGAGTGAGGGATCATCTGCTAGGATAGGTTGTAGATCCTTAATGATGTATTGGAGAGATTTTAGCTGGGGGCTGTAGGTGACGGCCAGTGGTGTTCTGTTGTTTTCTTTGTTGGGTCTGTCCTGTAGTAGTAGGTGACTTCTGGGTACCCGTCTGGCTTTGTCAATTTGTTTCTTCACCTCTCCAGGTGGGTATTGTAGTTTGAAGAATGTTTTATGGAGATCCTGTAGATGTTTTTCTCTGTCTGGGGGATCGGAGCAAATCCAGTTGTATCTTAAGACTTGGCTGTAGACAATGGATCATGTAATGTGTCCAGGGTGGAAGCTGGAGGCATGAAGGTATGTATTGCAATCAGTTGGTTTTCGGTATAGGGTGGTATTAATGTGACCATTCTTTATTTGTATTGTAGTGTCCAGGAAGTGGATTTCTTGTGTGGACTGGTCCAGGCTGAGGTTGATGGTGGGGTGGAAATTATTGAAATCTCAGTGAAATTCTTTCAAGTGACTCTTTCCCATGGGTCCAGATGATGAAAATGTCATCAATGTAGCATAGGTAATGAAGAGGTGCTTGGGGACGAGTTTTGAGGAAGCGGTGTTCTAGGTCAGCCATAAAAATGTTGGCATACTGTGGGGCCATGCGGGTGCCCATAGCTGTGTCACTGACTTGAAGGTATAGATTGCCTCCAATATAGTTTTAGTACAGCTTAAAGGTAACGATGTCTTCTAAAACTGGTTTGCATAAAAAGCTTGTTTCCATAGTATTTATATTCAGGGCATTAATAAAAACCAGCCTTACCGTGCTTACTAAGGATCAGATTCTGCCATCCTTAGACTCACTGAGTAGTACTTTTACTCCCTATGGTAGTTGCATTGAAATAATTAAAACTCATGAAGTACCATGTTACTAAGGGTAACAAAGAATCTGATCCTGCATTAGGGAGTAAGAAACTTTCCAACACCGTGTCTTGTAGAGTTTTTTAATCTTACACACAACTTTTAACCAGGAGGTCATGCATCTCAGAATTTCTCAGAGCCAGATAACTTAAAAAAACCCCTTAAATTAAAGGGTTTGTTTCACATTTTATAAGAGACATATTTAAACCTTCTAGGTTACTTTATCATTGTATAAATAGTGTGCAAGTGCCAAAGCTCATACTCTGTTAGAATCCCAAACTGATGTTGGAGGATGCAGGAATCAAACCATTTGTGCTTTTCTAACACTCCAGGGGATACACCAAATCTATGCCAAATGCTGATCCTAGTTCTCTCATTTAAATTATATACAGCTAAAATTTAAGCCTAAAAAGTAATGTATTGCAAAAGAAAACAGTTACCCTTTGACTTGCTTTCTCCTTCCCTAAACCTGTTCCATCAGTGTGAATGAGCAGATGATAGAAATATACAAAAATTCTGCTCTCTGAAGCACACTCAGGAGTCAAATCAACAGAGGAGAGATATGCAGAAAAAGAAACAGCATTGCACCTATAATATGTGAACCTTGAAAACTATTTTTTGCTGTTCCTGCATTACACAAGATCAATCTGACAGGTAGCAGAGGACATGTGAAAACCAAACTTCACAACAGTTAGCAGTTTGTAGCCTAGTATCTCCACTACCTTATTGAAAAGACAGTTAACCTGCACTTAATTACAGAGTAGCTTTGCTTCCTCACATTTCTTTTAAATACACAAAGCTCAATTTGGTTAGAACATGAATCTTAGCTTTTTACAATTAAAATACCGAGGGCACTTTAAGGTAAAGTCTAAATCTTCCATTTACTTCCTTAGTTATGTTCTCTAACACACACAGAGGCTATGTCTTCACTGAAGGCGGCAAATTTGCCACTGTCAGATCAATTTCTCTGGATCAACTGAGCAGTCAGTGAAGACTAGCTCAGTCGATCCAGAAATAGACATATTAAGTCCACCTTCTCAAGTGGCTCAGTGCAGTGAAGACGGTGCACAAAAGAGAAGCAGAAAAGTTGACGGGAGTTATGCAATTTTTTTGTGTAGCTTGCGTAACTCCGGTCGACTGCCACCGAATCTCAGAGGTAAGTGTAGACAAGCCCAGAGAGAAATAAGTATCATTATGCGGGAGGTGAGTCTAACTCCTGGGAAGCAGAAAAGTCACAGGCAGTTCTGTATAAGCCTCTCTATGCTATATGCAACCTGTAAGTATAGCATGCAATTCAGAAGAAATGCCACCCTAGCAATCTGTTATAGTCTGCTTCAGATAAGGCTGTGACAGTTTCCACAAGGCTCTGTGTCCCTGTGCTTGGAATGAGAGAGCTCCAGGACCTGGAAACCAGCCTACAGGAGGGTGAGGTATGTGCCAGGTAGCCTGGGAACATTAGGGAGTCCTGAATTACACCCATTTCACTCACTCATTCTGGTGTGAGTGTCTGGCACAAATTTCTCCAGACCATGGTCAAGAGGCTAGATGGGGTATTCTTGCTTACATTGTTTTCCATCCTCCCTAGACTTAACTCTAACTTTAGCAGTAAATGGATTAATTCAATCAAAACAGAACATGAAGATTTTTGGAAAGGCCTTTCTGTTAATTTTCTTTTATCATAGAATCATAGAGTTGGAAGGAACCTCAGGAGGTCATCTAGTCCAACCCCCTGCTCAAAGCAGGACTAACCTCAGCTAAATAATCCCAGCCAGGGTTTTGTC
The DNA here is from genome assembly GCF_026122565.2 of Emydura macquarii macquarii. Taxonomy (NCBI): domain Eukaryota; kingdom Metazoa; phylum Chordata; order Testudines; family Chelidae; genus Emydura; species Emydura macquarii. Next base: position 492,385 of record NW_027133034.1, on the reverse strand, counting down.
AAGCCGCAGCTTAAAAACCTCTAAAGATGGAGATTCCACCACCTCCCTAGGTAACCCATTCCAGTGCTTCACCACCCTCCTAGTGAAAAACTTTTTCCTAATGTCCAACCTAGACCTCCCCCACTACAACTTTTATTCCGCCAGTGTCTCATGTTGTAAATGTGAAACAGTGTGCCCTTGCTTACTGTGGACCCAGTTCTGTTCCCAATGAAGTACATGGAAAAACTGGCAGGATTGGACCTTTGTTCCCAAATAATTTTAGAAAAAGAGGTGTTATGTTAGATACATTTCTTTATACATTTATTTTAGCCTGTACTGTGTTAATTACAAGAAATAGGCAGAGCCTTTATGGATCTCTGGCTATCAAATGCCAGTGCTGTTCAAGATGTTTCAGGGATCCTCTTCACCTCTGACCTCTGGCAGTCTAATGATCTCTGTCTAATCAGAATCAAATGCAAACAGCACAAATGCTGAACGATAAGTAGATGAGAACCACAGCATTTGAGTCCAAATGAAAATTATGGAGGAGAAGGAGACTGGGGTTTTAGTTTGTCCCACTATAGACAGATGGGCAGCTGTAAAATTCAGCTCTGTCTTCAGATGTGGAGGTTGGGAGATATTTGACTCCCCAGTTAAACCCAAAACTATTTGATGTAAGTAGTAATAAAGCTATTTTGTTACATGACTTTTTTTGTGACATTGTACTAACATTGACATGGCTCAGCACTTTGAAAATATAAACCAGCTATAAGTGCTCATTGATAGTATTTATTTAATGAAAGGGGCATAAAATACACATCTTTAATTAAGCGTTGTGAACATTATTGCCATTATGCCCTTCTCCATCCCAATATCTAGTATTCATACCAGCCTTCTTTGCTACATTTTTTATTCATTTTAACTTGGAACATATTCAGATTTGAGACTTGATCGAATTGCTACCAGTACAATACCATTATTTAAATTTGTATTTCAGTTCAGATTTCTTCCCATTGCCTGTTAGTGACAACCACTGTACTCAGTAGCTTTATTACAAAAGAGGGACTGATAAAATGCATACGTATGTTCATTTAGGGGAGTTGTGGTTGTATCCCCTTTTTAAAAAAAAAAAAAACATTTTTCAAGTCCAACATGATGCATTGGAATTATTGACACAAGAATCCTAATGACAGTTCTAGCTTGCTTGATAGGTTCTTGCTAAAGAAGCTACTAAATGAATATTCAATTGTCTCTCATCTGTGACCTCATCCTCCGAGTTCTCTGAGCTGAAAATAACCCAATTATTTTAAAATCAGTTTATTGAACATTAGGTGACTTGCTGATTTTCTTTTAATCACATCCTGCAAGATTTCTAGCCATTAATATGGCTTTATCATGTGCATATCATGATTTTTAGTCTAATTATTAAAAACATGGTGAGCATATACCAAGCCAGATTTTACGCATGAGTTATTTTGTAGAAAAGTGTGTGTTTGAAATTATATATGAAAAACTTCCCTGTGTTACTGGCTTTGAGACTATGTGATCAGAACAAACTAAAAATGAGTTCGTTCAGCCAATATAGTACTGAAATAGAATTGAATTTTGAGGGTCATACTGTACTTCACTATAATTAAAACAGTTTCCTCATGCTTCAATGTATGTTTAGGAAAAAAAATACATATTTCCATCCAAATATTAGCAAATGGCATGATACTTATTGCTGAAAGTGAATCTCATTTGTGCCAGGTATACAACCACAACTGATATTTTAAAAATGTTTTGTAAGTGTAATAAAGAAAATTCACAAGTTATTAGTCATTCATTTTGAGAACTCTGGTATAATTATAGAAAGAGAGAAAATGTAAAAATCTCTCTGGCTGTTTTGCTGAACAGCATATAGCCTCATGCTCAGGGACCAAACAATTTACGGTAGCCGTGGAACCCAAAGATAGACCTTGGAGATGACCATTGCAATGAGTGGAGCTGGATTCCAAGAGTGTGGGTGTCCATTTTACAATTCCCTCCTTCTACCTGGGAGATGTAATATACTGTTTGGATATAGGTTTTCTTAGGAGGGGAAAGACCTGCAGATAAATCATTCTAACATTATTATAGCTTGGCAAAACTTGGTGCTCCACTTACCTATTGCTGTTTTTCACACTAGGTTGAATATGTGATCAAATGTGACATGTCAGCTCTTCAGAAGATTCTCTACCGCCACATGCAAGCAAAGGGAATCCTCCTCACAGATGGCTCTGAGAAAGACAAGAAGGTACAAAGGGAACTATAGCACTTACCAGCAATACATTATGGCAGTGTGTTTACTGAATGCACAACTGCCCCCACACCAGCTGGATTTTCAAAAAAGTAAACTTTTTGGGATATCCTACTGCAGAAGTCTCAGTTGGGATGAAGTTACTCTCAACTGAAATGTTTGTGCAAAAAAAAAAGTATTTTTTCTCCATTCACAATGCAAAACCTGACCTTGTTTTTGACTATATAGTTTTAAAGATGTATTTCTGGGTCCGGTATTACAAAACCCCCATAAGAGGCTGAAACCTAATAGGGAATCCTGACTAAAATAACTGAGATTGTGGCAGCACTGGCTGCATCAGGTTATTTATCGAAGTGCTAAAAAGCACACCAAAAGTCCTAGTCTCACGCCTGTGGACTCTCTGAATTCTTCCTGCTTCCCGCCTGGCTCCCTGGTTCCTTGTCCAGTCAGTGCTAATCTCCTCCCTCAAACTTGCAGTCCTAGTTTCCCTTCCCCCCCAAGACTCATCATCCCTTATTAGCTACCTCTAGAGCATTTTAGCTTCTTAGAACCTTGTACTTTTCTTGTGGTGGATAGAGAAGCAGATAGATAGATTCAGGTAAGTGTCAAAGGCTGGCCCTGTAGAAGTGAAAATCAGCTGAACAGAATCATGCCCTACTTGTAGAGTTTAGACATCACACAGTCTATAGGGTCTCAAATCTAGATGGCAGACAAACACTGCCTCCCAACATAATCACTGTAAGTAGATACAAGCCCCAGTACACTTCCATGGCTTATTTGCAGATCTTCCATACATTTTCCCTCTTAGGCCACACCCCCTCTGACAATGGAGGTTGCACATGGGCTAGAAGGGACAACCAACTTCAACTTACTATATAATTTTTTCAGGGAGTTTCATATGCAACTCTGACTTTTCATTGCATGATATGGCTTTTAATTTTGGTATAGAAATATAAAATGCTGCCCTAAAAATTCAGATTTTTAAAAATCCTCATCAATTAACTAGCAATTCAGTTTTGCCATTTGACTTGTATCTTTTATTCCCTTAGGGAAAAGGTGGTGCGAAAACTCTTATGAACACTATCATGCAATTGAGAAAGATATGCAATCACCCATATATGTTTCAGCATATTGAGGTAAGGCTGTTATGTTCACTTTTCATGGTCTTTTCTATATGGATGGCTAATGTAATAGAAAACCTGGGTTAGAGAATTACACATATATGAAACGCAAACCAAGGCCACATTCATGTCTTAATTTTTATCTATTCTTCGCAATTTACTAAAGGAGGAGAAGGTTCTGAAAATTTCTAAAACTTTGTGCTTACTACTGAATAAATGCACTCTTCTCAATTTTGATGGCATATGTAGTAGGGAAAGTCACTGCCACTGTTACTTGTTCTGGAGGTGGCAAGTTTGGGGAATGCACTCATTTGGTTACCTGTATGGGTAGGCAGTATTTCTATGTTGTCCTCAGAGTCCTCTCAACTTTAGAGTTCCTGCAGATCTCACCTACATTAGTTGAGAGAAATAAGTCAGGAACCTGTATTTATGTGGTAAATCTGCCAGGCAGGATTCAGCTTCAGAGTTCTGGCTCATTCCTCAAAGATGGAGCCCAACATATATTACAGCCTAACTTTTTCCCATGGTACACAATTGAGTTTTCTTAGCAAGAGGGGCATGTGTGCATCTGTCCATGCAATCTTTCTTCCTCTCTGGATGTGTATTCACATTGTAGGCATAACAGCATAGGATGTGGATGTAGGAGCATGCCTATCAGCAGTATAATCAGAAAGAGAGTAGTCACTAAATTTTCAGCTGGATCTTTAAATGACTTATGTGGGGCTTGTTCTTTTGGGGGCATCATCTTCTTTGGGGAGTTTCTGTATTCAACATGACTTCACGACTACATTCAGCTACCTATGTGTAATGTATATGTGAACTTGCCTAAAACATGAAATACAAGTTTTGGTTTTAAATGTCCTTACATTGGAATCTCACTAATTCCACTCTGCTAATCCTTCATAATGCACACCAAAAAAGGTGCTTTTTCCCCATTGCTCAGCAAAGATTTAGTAGCCGTGCAGCAGTAAGATGTCTCATTATAGAGCCTTTATTGTTTTTACAAAACATAAATGTACTGGTACATTATGAAGTATTATTATAAATAATTAAAATGAAGCTACTGTTTACAAAGTAAATGAACAAAGTATATCTTGTGATACATTATCATTGTGGCTTTTTGTTTGCTCACTTGCTAATTCACAAAATTCAATAGTTTGCAAATGGGTCTCCCAGTAATTAGTGCAAATTAAGTTCTACTGTGTTTGCAGTCTGGTAAAGTGCACATTGACGGAAATGATTCCTACAAGCCAGGCATTTTAAGCAACAGTGGGAAATATCAGGCAGTGCTCTTGTACCATAAGGCAGACTCCAAGGTGTGTGGGTGGTAATGAGACTTGAACGCCTGCATTCAACAGATAATTATAGTGCTCATAGTGCTCAATATAAAGATGCTTGTTCTTGGATTACTGTATAATCTCAATATCTAATAATTCATTTATATTATTTGCAGGAGTCCTTTGCTGAACATTTGGGGTATTCAAGTGGTGTTATCAATGGGTAAATCTTTTTTTCCTCTCTTCATTGTATATTTGTAATGAAACCATTTGGCAGGATGTTTTACATTAGTTTCAAGAATTGTGTTTGCAAAACTAGGCGGTTTGCAAAACTACTTCTAACTGTAAGATTGAATTTATGTACCTCTGAGATGTTGTAATCAGTGTGGATCCCACAACCCACCCTCCATCCCTGCTTCTTAGAGTTTTCACAACATGGGTTTTGGATTGCCAAAGAATGGAGGGAGGATGACATCTAGCCTGCCTTTTATGCCCTCATACGGAATCATGAGTCAGCATAGAGTGCATGTGTGGCTCTCTCACAGACATTGCCGCAGCAGAGAACTAGACCCAGAATATGGACTAGTGCTGCCTAAGGGATGGAGAGCTCATTTACATTCTCCAGTTGACTCCCTCCCCATCTCAAAAAAGTATGTGTGATTCCTGCTTATGTATTGAGTGACACTTGGCTTTTCTTTTCTTGCACACTGGTTTCATCTGCCTCCTAAATAGATAGGAGCTGTATAACAGGCCAGTATGCAGGCCTCAAAAGGCCTCGTAACTTGTGGTCTGCATTGTGTCCTTAATAAAGATGCAGTTCCTAATGGCAAATTTTATTTTAAAGCTATAAGGCAACGTTTAGAGAGGAGTTGTGTATCATTTTTGTCTCTCTATCTTGTGGATGTTACACTAATTTAGGTTCCCTACCTAGACTCTCACCCTCTTACTGGCATGTAGCTTAAACCCCTCTTCAACAAACTCTGGCTTCAGCACACTTGTAACTCACTGAGGGGCTTGACAAAAGGAGCATAGTAATAAAAAGATGTAAGAATGTTCGGGTTAAAGGAGCCTGCCTTCTTCGTTAACTTATACCTTCCTCAGGCCTTTTCCTGCTTCGCTGAGTATAAATTACACCAGTTTGGACTTCTTCATGCTTCCTTACACATTAGTACATTGCTATTCGGATGACTAATGGAGACTGAGACTAATAGCACCTTCCACATTGCCTGTGAATTTGACCTATGGCTGCAGACTTGTCAATGACGACTGAAAGCAGATCCAGCAAGTGGCCGCTTATTTACCTATGAAACACTATTTTACCAATTCTATAAATTACTCTTGCTTGGGAAAAAGTAGTCAAAGTACTGGATTTATAAAAAAGGAAAATACTGGATGTGGCTGAAATTTTAATGAATTTTGAATAGGGCATTCAATCAGTAACGATTTTAGAGAGAGAAAAATACTGTTAATCCGGCTATGGCAGAATAAAGGAATCTCTTCAAGTCAGCAGCTGCCAGCATTATTAGAAATGCTGTTTTAAAAAAAGGCTTGTTGAGGTGTTTATTGTGTTGATTTATTTTTCTCTTAAACAGAGCCGAGCTTTATCGGGCCTCAGGGAAGTTTGAACTACTTGATCGTATTCTACCAAAGTTGCGAGCCACTAATCACCGTGTGCTTCTCTTCTGTCAAATGACATCCCTCATGACCATTATGGAGGACTATTTTGCTTTTCGAAATTTCCTTTACCTTCGCCTTGATGGTAAGCTGAGAGAGAAAACAAAGCACAGACTATAAACTGCACGGCAGTGTGATTGAGTGGATAGGGCACTGGACTGGGATTCAGGAGACTTGGGTTCTCCTCCTGGCTCTGCTCCCACCTTGCTGTGTCTGATTTTGATCAAATCACTTTACCTCTCTGTGCCTTCTTTTCCTCCTCCCACCCTTTGTCTTATCTATTTGGACTACAGTTTGTACAGCACATAACACAAAAGGGCTTCAATCTTGGCTATGGCCTCTAGGCACTAACCTAATAATAAACAAGTAAAGTATATATGGTGTGTATGTACTCACAGTACTACACTTGGAACATATTTGAAGCCATTATCAGGATGCATTTAATCTAGTGATCCATCAAGTCTGATCTAGTTCATTGTTTTTCAGATGAGATGTAAAATGAAAGTCTTCACCACTTGTCAGAAATAAAGTCGCTGTGGCAATTTTCTTATGAGTAGGGGTGTTAACTCCATGGTTCTGACAAAATTCCTATTACTTTCTACCCTCTTAAATTCCCATTCCTGTTTTTCCACAGGGGTTGCTGTATTTTTGTGACAGGTAAAGTTACACCTAGGTAACTTTAATTTACAGGAGAGTTGATTTAGTTAATGTCTGTAAGTGTTTTATGATCCTTGAATGAAAGCTGTTACAGAAATGTAATGTAGTAGTATTAAAATAACATAATACTAAAAATTGCCTGTTTTATCCCACTCAGGGGGATGAAATGCATAATCAACTTAGAATTTGAAAGTTGCTTGTTTTGGCAACAGCATATGACAGTGTTCAGGATGTTTAGCGTGTTATTCAGCAGTAACAACCTCTGTCTCTTAATAACAATTTGAGTGTCAGCTCTTCCTTTCTTCCAGTGTCAAATGTGACAATATTTAATGCAGTGTTGTGGTAGCCATGTTGGGCCCACGATTTGGAGAGTGGGTGAGGTGTAGTATCTTTTGTTCTTCTCGCCCACTTTGTCTCTCTAATATTTAATGGAATGGGACAATGTGTTTAGTCAAATAAAATATCCATAGAAAGATAGCGATTATAGCAAAATATAAAGAACAATGCCAATGAAATGGGAGCTCAAGTCACTTTTGGTTACTCACATTATCAACTTTTAAGTTGATTCAAAGTTTTTCATCTTCCACTCCCCCCAGTCAGTCTACATCCCCATCCTCACCTATGGTCATGAATTTTGGGTAATGACCAAAAGTACGAGATCGCAGGTACAAACTATGGAAATGAGATTTCTCTGCAGGGTGGCTGGGCTGACTCTCCAAGATCGGGTAAGGAGCTTGGCTATTTGGTAGAGACTCGGAGTAGAGCTGCTACTCCTCAGGATCGAGAGAAGTCAGCTGAGGTGGGTTGGGCACCTGATAAGGATGCCCCCTTGTAGGCTTCCTTTGGAACTATACCAGGTGTGGGAGGAGGCCCCGAGGCCAACCCACAACACACTGGAGGGATTATCTCTCCCTGGTGGCGTGGGAACACCTGGGAGTCCCCTAGGAGGAGCTGGAACCTGTTGCAGAAGAAAAGGCGCTCTGGTCCTCCCTACTCTCCATGATGCCGCTGCAATCCTCACCAGGAAAAGCAGTATAAAGGAAAAGAAAAAGAAGGAGTTATCCCACTTCTGTCAGCTGTGGGCCCATATTACCTCAGACTGCTGGGTGCTATGCACGATGGCACTGGGATACACCCTTCAGTTCTGTTGTTCCCCTTCTCACTCCCCCTCCCTATTCCTCATCAGGAATCCTTCTCACAAGCAGCTTCTAGCCCAAGAGGTGCAGTCGCTCCTAAGGGTGGGAGCAGTGGAGGAGGTTTCACCAGAGCTAAGGGGTTGGGGGTTCTACTTCCACGGTTTCCTAATCCCAGAAGCCAACTGTGGTCTCTGACTGATTCTGAACCTGCAAAACCTCAACAAATTCATGAAGGAGCTGAAGTTCCTCATGATCTCCTTGGCCTTCATCATCCATTCCCAGGATCCAAGTACGCCGCCCTCAGTTAGAAGGATGCTTATGCCCATATTGCAATCTTTCACGGACATGGAAGGTTCCTCAGATTCATCGTGAACCATATGTACTACCAATTTATGGTGCTCCCATTTGGCCTGTCGATGGCCCCTCAGGTGTTCACAAAATGTATGGCTTTTGTCATAGCCTTCCTCAGGAGACAGGAGGTTCAGGTTTATCTGTACCCCGACGACTGGCTGGTCAGAGTTCGGTCCAAACTTCAGGTAGAGGCAGATGTGAGGCTAATACAGTCCACTTTCCAAGACTTAGGTCTGCTCATAAATATGCAGAAATCCACTTTCTCTTCAGTTCAGAGGACAGAATTCATCGGGACAGTACTAGACTCGGTAGACTCCCAAAGGCACGGTTCCAAGCAATAATGAGGTTTATAAAAAGCCTCAGGAATCATGCCGTCACCATAATGAGAAATTGCTTGCAGCTCCTGGGCCACATGGCATCATGTTACCTATGTGGTTCAGGATGCAAGACTGTGGCTCAGACCTCTTCAGGCATGACTGGTGTCTGTATACTTGAGAAGCCGCCACCAGCTAGATTCAGTCATTAAAGTCCTCCCATTGGTGATTTCTTCCCTTGAATGGTGGCTAAACCCGCTAGCAGTGTATGCAAGAGTCCCTTTCTCAAGGCCGCAACCATCAGTGTCTATCGTCACAGATGCATTGGCGATGGGTGAGGAGTTCACTTGGGGTCCCTCAGAATGCAGGGCCTCTGGTCTCTGGAAGAGCTCTTGCTTCACATCGACGTCAAAGAGCTCAGGGCTGTTTGTCTGGCCTTCCAGGCATTCCAAGGGAGAAGAGAGGGGAGACTGAAATCCTTAGTGAACATCAGATCCACCACAATCTCTCCAACACAGAGAGAACCACCTATTATGAAGAGCTCAAAGTCTCCACAACAGAATTCACCCAGGAATTTAAGGATACCATCAAATCCTTCCCCAAATAACTCCAAGAGAAACTGTACAACCTTATCCACCATGAACCTACCCCAAGAATCTTCTACATGTTTCCCAAGTTTCACAAACAAGGAAACCCCAGCAGACCCATCTTATCGGGCCATGGTTTCTTACTGAAGGAATATCAGGACTCATAGAAACCATCTTCAAAACATTCACCACACAAAAGGCCAGCTTCCTCCAGGACACAACCAACTTCCTCCAGAAACCCGGCAACATTAACAACCTCCCTCAAAACACTATCCTTGCCACTATGGATATCACCTCCCTATATACCAGCATCTCTCACAATGACAGTGTTACGGGGTACTCGCTTACCGCAGGTTGCGCTTCCTTATGGCTGCTCTGGGGAATAGCTCTCTTCTAGGTCTGATGTTTCCCCTGGGGGTCTCTCCCCCATGATCTTCTCCATCACTCTGGCCACTATCTCACTCCAGGAGCTGCAGCTTCCTCTTTGTGACCTCCAGACAGGTCACTATGGGGTTTCCCCTTCTGTGTATAGAGTCTCACTGGACCCACTGTCCAGGCATTGCCTCTCTGTCAGTGGCTAGTAGGGGAACCCGGGCCTGGCCTGGCCACTACTCTGGGTTCCAGCCCAGCAACCCTGCAACATGCAGCCAAGGTCTGCTCAGTACCCAACCTTGCTGCTCCCTCCTTGGGCTGCTTCCTATTTATCTCTCACAGGCTTTTTTCTTCACCCTTCCCTCAGGGTGAGGCTCCCAGGGTTCTACTCTTTTCCTGGGTTCCCTCCTTCCTTCTCTTTCTAATGCACATAGGGTAGCTATAGACTTCCTCACTATAACCATTTCTGTTGCCAGCTTCCTGGTTTTATACTAGCCCAGCCCACACCTGCTCAGCTGAGCTCTATCTTCCAATCAGGAGTTTCTTCTCTGGCCAAAACCCTTCATGTGTGGCCTATCTCACTAATTGGCCCTGTCTCAGCTTCTTTAACCCTTTCAGGGCTGGTGTGGGGGTGAATACCCCATCACAGACAACATCACTGCCTGCCTCAAGTATCTACAAGACAATGGCCAATACTCAGGTATCCACCAGAAACACATTGCTAAACTTACCCATTTCGTCCTATATAAAACCCTAAGTGGCACATAGGGTTTTATACAGGCCTTTGGTCATGGATTGATTTTCCTCCCATTGTGCATTGTTGCCTTTAGACCTTGAAATTTAAACATTAGTGATCCTCAGATGTTAGTTTTGTTTTGAGGCAAACAGTGAAATTTTTAATATAAATATGTGTATACATTCATATGGTTATTTAATGTTCAGATTCTAATGGTGTCCAGAGGGCCTCAAAATCAGGGCTTCATTGTACTAGGCTGTGTACAAAACATAGAGGTGCCCCCAAGAGCTTACAACCTAAGATGAACAATGTATAAAGGGTGTGGTGTGGGGAGGAGATATGATTCTATATATGTATATTTGCTTGTCATAGCCATGAAATGTTGACTGATTGGTTGAAGCTTCCTTTGGAAATGTATAGTATAGTTAAAACCACAATTTATTTGTGGAAACCTTCATCCAGTAGCCTAACACTTACATATTTGGCTAAAACACAGATGTGCAGTAATGACTAACTCAATGTGAAGTGCAGGTGGGATGACTGAGGACAAGCAAACTGAAGTTTGCATTCCCCATGCACCCTAATCAACTTGTGTCTTTTCTAGATTATTTCTGTATAAGATTTGTGTCATGGGATTTCTTTGCATATCTTTTCAGGTACAACGAAATCAGAGGATCGGGCTGCTCTGCTGAAGAAGTTCAATGAGCCTGGGTCACAGTACTTTATCTTCTTGTTGAGCACAAGGGCAGGAGGCCTGGGCTTGAATCTTCAGGCAGCTGACACTGTCATTATCTTTGACAGTGACTGGAATCCTCACCAGGTTATTTTTACTTACTTCTCAGACGATGCAATGTACAAAGAGAATTGGATATGCTTTTGGGGCTTCCTGTTTTAATTTGGGAAAATAGATAGTGAAATAAATGGACTCTGTACCTCCAAATGCCACTTTGGTAAAGAAACAGTACTAAGCTACTACTTCTAAATGATTTGTTTTAAATCAGTAAAGTGGTATTTTTTCCCCCATCTAACAGGGCACCTTCCATGTCAGAGCTCTGTGGATTCTGTCTCCTATTTCCACAGTGTAGCTATCCTCATCCTTTTAGTCAAGGAGATAGAGCAATTTACTATTTGGAGCACAGGAATGCTGGTTTTTTAAACAACTAGCAGTGTGGCAGGAAGAGTAGTATAAGGCATGCCCTCTTTCAAGAGGCTAATTGCAATACTTTTGCAACAATCTTTCAGTTTCATAATAAGGGTGGTGTAAAAAATCCCCTTATGTTTTTCTCCCAGATGGTGGGAGACCCTGACCATGCCCAGCTATTTACACTGGGTGTACATAGGCCCCAGTTCCTTATTTCTTGCAAGGAGTCCCTGTTCTTTGTTGACTTTCTTAAGTCCCTTCTGATAGGGGATCAAAAGGAAAGTTTAAATGTCTCAGTACACCCGAGAATAAATCCTTCCCAGAGTCCGTCAAAGGGGGAAAAAAGGCCAACAGTACCTTCTTAGTTCAGAGGCCATCTGCGTAGTGGTTTTTGAGGAGCCCTTCTGGCTGGGCTTCTGAATCAGGCTCATTCTGTCAGCCTTATCCTGGAAGTTCACTGCACTCTCTGTAGGATCAGGGTGGAGATCTCCTGGATGGGAATTCCCCCTATGGCTTGAAGAGTCACTCCTGCAGTCTCCTGCTCTGGGTGATCTCTCTGCCCAGCCGACTGCGCTCCCAGCTGACTGGCACCACACACAGAGCCTCTCTGGCACCTTCCTTATCAGTGTGGGGCCCATACACTCTGTCACAGGTGGCCATAATAGCTAGACATAGGGGTAGTAGTGAGTACAAGATACAGTCCCCAGGTAGAATATGTATCAAACTAATACCTAGTGTTAGCCAAAAAGACAAGAAGAGGCAAGTGTGTTCTGTGTTTGTCTCTTAGTGACACATTTTTTAAAAGTAGAGGCTGTATATGCATGGAATTGTATGCCTATATTTGTACTCATATAACATGTACAGTTAGCTAGTCAAGTGCCCCATTCAGAACTCAGTGGATGGATTCCTTCAGAGAGGCTGAAAGGATTTTGTTTATTTAAGATAGCACAAATGCACAAAGACCAGGATGATGAAAGACATCAAGATCCCGAACAGGAACTTTGAACAGTTCACAGCTTGTATATTGGTTTGAGGTTTCTGAAAGCAATTCAAAATGTACTGTTTCAAATTTTCATTGGGTTAGTTGTGTGACATTTATAGTACAGTACACTGTATGCGCAGCAGCCAGGTAGCAGTATGCACAAACTGTAAATACTATTTGCCGGAGTGCCAAATAAACAAACTGCTAAATTCTGAAATGCCTTCAACTTCTGTTTTTCTCTTGGGGATGGGAGCAATTTGTGAATTTTAATGATGTGCTAAAAAGAAGATATGATTAATATTTGTTCGAGCCAGACATAGCACTTGTAGCAATGGAAGCTTCCACTTTCCACTACTTGACATCCCCAATCTATAAATGAATTGCATAAATGTGTTCGTACTGTGACTTTATGTTCACTTTTATCCAATGCTGGCTGCAAATATGCCTTTAATTCAAAACATTCTATAAATTTAAGAGCCTAGAGCAAAAAATGTCTAGGCAGGGCTTTCTTGAACATCTGGCAATCCTGAACATCTGGACTGACACAGGCTGGTTTTAAAAGACTTTTAATCCTTATTTTAAGAAGTCTAGTTCATACAAAGTAACACGACATTGTGATAGTACAATGCTTCCACTTCTAGATTAACTGCCCTGCATTAGCATTGTTTGTATCTGACTGCTGGAGTAAGATTATGACTTTGGAAAGCTGATATGAATGCAGTGGGCATCTTAATAGAATTCTAAATAAATAAAATTAACCTCAATCCTTGACCTGCTGTGTTCTCTCTGGGACTGTGACTTGTGTGTGGAAACTGCCAATCAAAATGCTGACATATACCTACTAAAAACTAATTTGAGACCATGAAATTCATGTCCCTTGAATCCAAATTTAGACAATTTGAACTCAGTTTCCAAAGAGGAAGGACTGGTGGCCTAAGCCACTGATTCACTTTGTTCATCACTGTGTTTGTTTACTAGTGCCCATAATATTCTCTCAGTAATGTTCTCTTCCTAAGGTATAAAATTCATGCCTGGATTTCGACCTTCTGCCCTCATTTTTGCACCAAAAATTTTGGGCAGGTAGAGCATTGTTCAGTTCGGGATTTTGGTTCAGACCATTTCTACTTGTGTATTTTATTCTCATAGACATTTTAAAAACCAAGCAGCTGGTTTGCATAGGAGACAGATGCATTGTATGTAATGCAATATTTTTTTCTCAAACAGGATTTACAGGCACAAGACAGAGCTCACCGAATTGGTCAGCAGAACGAGGTTCGTGTCCTCAGACTGTGCACTGTCAACAGTGTGGAGGAGAAGATACTTGCTGCTGCAAAGTATAAACTCAATGTAGATCAGAAAGTTATTCAGGCCGGCATGTTCGATCAAAAATCTTCAAGCCATGAACGGAGGGCTTTTCTACAGGCTATATTGGAGCACGAGGAAGAAAATGAGGTACTGTAGTTGGAACATTGTTTAAGTGCTCAAAAAAGAGGAAAAGTTATTTCAAAGTAAATTGGCTAGAACATAAGACTATGAGACAAATTCAAAGAAACCAGGCCCAGTTTACAAATTTGGCTTCCGAGTACTGCATTTGGGTGTTCAGATTATCACATGGTACCTATAATGTTAAACAGAGCATCTCAGTGCAGAATTAGATTGTAACTTTCATTCATTCCCCTCCTTCCTGAAGTTGGGGAAGTGGGCACTCCATAACTATAGACCAAGATTTTCAAATGTAGATGCCTAAGGTGAGGCTCCAAAATTCATATTTATGTGCCTAAATAGCCTGATTTTTAAAAGTGCTGAACACTCAGCAGCTTTGCAGGTTAATGAATACAGGACCCTGCCTCTGTCCATAGCTGCTTCTGTCTTTTATGGTCCTGAATGGAATTAACAAACCCTACCTTAATGTGTTTCCAGGGTGAGCCAGCAGAGTACTACTACTTCTTTCTGCAGTTCACTAGAGTGTGATAACTTGTTACATTGAAGCTTCTATATTCCAACGCATTTCCTTGTCAGCATTGCCTCCTCAGGGGCCAATGGATTGCTGCAAAAAGCTTCCAAATCTTTAATTTTAATTGTCAGAAGTGTAATAGTAGAAGAAAGTTGCCTCTGCCCTCCCACCCCCTTTGGAATTGTGGCAACAGAGTGCAGGAAACCTTATTCCTCCCTTCCCTTTAAGGAGGTTAGTAACCATTATACACACTAACAGAACTCTATGCAAATACTAGATGTGTGACACTTTTTCAAATAATTCTATTCTGCAGTGATCTCTTCATTGCCAAACCCTCCTCCACCCCCACACCCAACAACCTACACGGTTACAGACTTTAAGGTTCTAAAAGCCTTAGATCATCCCTTTAAATATTCTTACTAGCTTCTGAGTACGAGTTGCATTGAGTAAATAGCATCTCCTGTAGCCTCTGCTTTCATTAAAATGCAAGTATGGTTCTCCATGAGACCTCATGAGTTCTCAAAGGTCAGGAAAATTACTTCTTCACTAATTAGACTTTGTTTAATAAACTGTTGCCAGCAATACATTGATTATATTCCACTTAGAAAAAACTAGTATGTCATTAGCGGAAGTGGGTTTTCTGTGGTTGTCAGCAAATTGAACATTTTACATGACAAATATGAAAGGGGTTGCGCACAAAGATGTTGTTTTTATTAATGATCCTTTGTTTTCTATTTTAACTCAACAATGCAATTATAAATTGGTTTAACTCACATTGAAGTAACAATATAGTTGTCATCCAGTCAACAGCATCCACCAAAGAAACTAAACCTAATATGGGTAGAGTAGATTGAAACAAATAGAAATCTTACAGTAGGGTTTTGGGTTATGCTGCACAACTGGCATTCAGAGTTCCTGGGCATGCTTCTTTTAACAGCTGATCCTTTGAGCAACCTATGAAATAAAAATCTGCTTCTTATGCATTGTTAAGCACAGTTGTGCACAGCTTTGTTCTAGCTTTGCTTGCAGCATCTGAGTCATTTTTTTAAAATAACTTACTAATGCTAGAAAATGACCTTGAACAATTAATAACTTAAAATGGCCCACTTAATATTTAATTGTGTGAAGATATATAGTATCTTCTTCTTTGAGTGCTTGCTCATGTCCATTCCCAATTTAGGTGTGTGCATGCCACATGCACCCGTGCCGGAAAACTTTTTCCCATAGTGGTACCTGTACAAGCTGGCTCTAGTGCCCCCTGCAGAAGTGCGCACATGCGCCCGCATATATGCGCTGCCAGCTCCCCCTCCCTCTCAGTTCCTTCTTGCCACCAGTGACGGTGCTGGAACGTCTCTTGCCTTCTCAAGTTCTCACTGAAGCTAGTGGTTTTTCCTATTGTTCTAGTGTATATAGTTAATAGTTTTTCAGTAGTTAGTTATAGTTCTGTATTTGTGAGAGTCCCAGCATCGGGGCATTCCCCATTCCCTGGGATTTAAACCCTGTGCTTTGTGTAAGAAGTCTATGCTGAGGAACAACCCTAATCAAAGTTGCCTAAAGTGTCTGGGGGAAGCCCAAGTCCGTGAGGTGCAAAATCTGCAAAAGTTTTCACCCACGGACTAAGAAAGACCGGGATATCCGTCTTAAGGCCATCCTGATGCATGCCTGATGAGTCGGCACTTAGACGGCAGGTCGGACTTGGCACCGAGTACGGTGACCTCAATGTGCAGTGCCCCTCTGGTGCAGCCTTCGTCATCTTGGCACCAATCGCCATCCCTGGTACCAAAAAAGAGGTCCAAGAAGATACACGCTGGTCACTCACCAGCAGATAAGACTAAGGGGGACCAGGTGAGACCCGCATCGGGCCGTAACCCTCTCCACCTCCGTGGGGTCCCTCGCCACTGCGAGCTTAGACCCCAGCACCGGGCCCTCCACCGATCCTGGGTAGTGGTAGAGGGCCTCACCACCTGGTGGTGCCATCAACCTTGGAGGCCTTCCAGGCTATGAAGGATCTTCTGGCAATGCCCGTGCCGCCGAGGAACGACAGGCCGCCGCACCGAGATGCAGCACTGGCAGGTAATCTAGCGAGGGACAAGCCAGCTAACAGATCTGCCCGGCAGTCCCCATCCCCTAGGCACCATTCACCGGTGTGTAGGCAGTCTCCGGAGTTATCTTGCTCACCTGGTCAAGACAGTGTTACACCGGGCTCCCAATGCCTGTTGCAGGAAGATCGGCATTGGGCAGCAAAGCATTGCTTTAAGGCCTTGCAGTGACACAGGTCACTGGGCTCCTGGCATGTCTCCCCAGCAGCTCAACCCCACCCTCCTAGTCCTTATAGGAAACCTAAGGACAAGAGCTGGTCCTGCCACGCCCATCATTTGGGCTTTCCGTACCACTCTCTGGTGCTGGAACATCACCACGGCACAGGGCGATATTCGGAGTTGGCACCGCCTTAGCCGTTGGACAGTGGCGCCTCATCCTCAGAAAGTGAGGAGGTTATTCAGACAAGGCACTCCAATATCCGGCTTCCTGACAATGCCACCAATGTGGGCGTGGCCGCAAGGACAATATCTAGGACCATGGCCCTACTGGTGGGGTTTCCATCTGGGATTCTGTGGACTGAGTCCACAAGTGGTATATCAATACTGAAGTCTTCTATCCCTCAGACCTCGGCACCGCACTTGGACTTAGAATTGGACCATGAAGGGTCACAGGCCTCAACTACAAGGAGGATCACCTCATCCAGAGCAGTCCCTCCCACACCTCAGCTTTCGGCCTCTTCCTTGTCATCCCCGGACGAGGTAGTGGCAGGACCTTCTTCAGCGTTGCCTCTGGATGACTTCAGGTCCCACCAAGACCTGTAAAAGAGGATTGTGTGCAACCTGGACCTCAAAATAGAGGAGCTGTACAAACAAGCTCTTTGGGATCCTGGTGTCAGCAACTCCCAGCAGGGTAGCCCTCCCGGTACATGATGGGGTGGTTAAACTAGCAAAAGTAGTGTGGCAGACACCTGCCTCCTTGCCCCTCACGTCCAAGAGGGCAGAGAGAAAATACTATATACTTGCAAAGGGGTTTGAGTACCTTTACACCTACCCCTCACCGGGATTGCTGGAGGTCACCACTGCCAATGAGAGGGACAGACAAGGTAAAGTGAGTTCGACCCACAAAAATAAAGAAGCAAATAGACTGGACTTGTTCGGTCAGAAAATTTATTCCACTGCAAGCCAACAGCTAAAAGTGGCAAACCAGCAGGCACTGGTAGGTAGATATCATTTTAATATCTGGCAGTCGCTAGAAAGGTTTACAGACTCGCTGCTCCCCCCCTCCAAGTAAGAGTTTGAAGCCATCCTGGAGCAGGGGAGAACGGTGCCCAGTGCATCTTTACAAGCTGCCTCCAATGCAGCAGACTCTGCAGCCAGAACCATTGCCTCGGCAGTATTGATGAGATGGACATCATGGCCGCTGTACTTCGGCCTTCCGTTGGAGATCCAACAATCGATCCAGGACCTCCCCTTTGATGGCATGGCCCTCTTCGCCGAACAGACGGATTCCAGGCTGCATGATGTGAAGGACCCGACAGCGACACTGTGGTCCATTGGCTTATATACCCCATCCTCATCCAGGAGGCACTTCAAGTCCCAGCACCAGCAGCAGATTGGGGACAATTCCCTCAGGGAAACCTATAAAAGAAAGAGCAAAGGGTACAAAAGGCACCAGAGCCACTCATCATCTGTTGCCCCATAACCGGGCTCCAGCCACCACAACCGAGGCAGAAAGCAAACCTTTTGAAGGTGCACCCAAGGGCGACCTATCAGTTCCACCCATGGATCCAACCTCCATTTTGTTCTCTTCCCATTTAGCCCGTTTTCTCCCAGCCTGGGTCGCCATAGAATCAGACAGATGTGTGCTCAGCTGGGTCTGATGGGTGACTGTTGGTTACATTCTACAGTTTGCCTCCCTCCCTCCTTTTCTGTCCTCTTCAGGGACCCCTCTCATGAGCAACTCCTCGCTCAGAAGTTGCAAGCACTCTTGCAGGTGGATGCAGTGGAATAGGTTCCCCAGGACCTACGGGGTCAAGGTTTTTATTTTCGTTATTACCTGATTCCAAAGGCGAAGGGAGGCCTGAGGCCCATCCTGGACTTAAGGCGCCTCAACAAGTACCTCAGAAAAAGTTTCGTATGGTTTCCCTAGCCACCATTATTCCTTCCCTGGATCCTGGTGACTGGTACATCGCCCTCTATTTAAAGGACGCCTATTTTGACATTTCTATATTCCCTGGTCATAGGAGGTTCTACTTCGAGTGATTGCTCATATCCATTCCAATATAGGTGAGTGCATGCCCCGTGCACTGGTTCCCGGAACTTTTTTGCCCTTAGCAAGCCCCGTAGGGCCAGCTCAGGCGCCCCCTGGCGTGCCGCGCTCATGCCGTGGTATATCAGGTGCCGCCGGCACTGAGGGCCCTCAGTTCCTTCTTTCCGCCCGTTGAAGGTTACTGGAACGTCTGCCTCTTGCTAACAGCAAGTAGCTTCCCCGTTCTTCATTGTTCGTTGTTGATTAGTAGATAGTTGTTTAGGATAGCAGTTTAGTTTGAATAGTTAAGTGTTAGTGTTAAACAATAGATAGATAGCCCTGTCGGAGTCAGCAGAAAGAAGGGATTGAGGGCCCTCAGGGCCAGCAGTGCCTGATATACCACGGCATGAGCACGGCACTCCAGGGGGTGCCTGAGCCCGGCCCTACAGGGCTTGCTGAGGGCAAAAAATTTCCGGGAACCAGTGCCCGGGGCACGCACTCACCTATATTGGAATGGATATGAGCAACACATCTCGAAGAACAACAGTTACTGGTAAGTAACCCTGTTTTCCTATGGTTTATGGTAGGGGACCACCATTACCAATTCACGGTGCTCCCCTTTGGCCTCTCAACTGCACTAAGGGTCTTCACCAAGTGCATGTCGCTGGTGGTGGCTTACCTCCGAGAAAAGGGAGTTCAGGTGTTCCCTTACCTGTACGATTGGCTCATCAGGGATAGGTCAAGGTCTGAAGTCCAGGCCAACATCACAACCACCAGGAATGTTTGCCAAGCACTAAACCTCCTAATAAACTAACAGAAATCAACATTAGTCCCAGTACAAAGAATAGAGTTTATCAGTGCAATGCTGGACTCTACCAAGACCAGGGTTTTCCTTCCCGAGGAAGGTTCTGGAGAATGACAGAGCTGCTTTCTCACATTTCAGCCCACCCCCTCACTACTAGGCCACATGGCAGCCTGTACTTATGTGGTTTGACATGCCAGACTGCATTTTAGGCCCCTTCTGATGTGGCTGGCGTTCATATGCTCTCCATCCAGACATCAAGTGGACAGGATACTTATGGTCCCTGCACATATACTTACCTCTCTGATGTGGTGGACGAGACTGCATCAGGTGCTCACGGAAATGCCCTTTGAGACACCCCAGCTGTCAATTACACTGATCTCCGATTCCTCAGATTCAGGATAGGGAGCTCACTTGGGTTCCCTAAGAACCCAGGGCATGTGGACGGCAAGGGATCTGGCATTGCACATCAATGTCAGGGAGCTCAGGGCAATTTGCCTGGCTTGCGGAGTCTTCCTGCCACATCTCTCCAACAGGGTAGTGCAGATACTCATGGACAATATGGCCTCAGTGTACTATATCAACAGACGGGGGGTCGCTACTCCTGTGCAAGGAGGCCATGCATTTCTGGGACTTTTGCATCAGTCACAGCATTCACCCGACAGTGGTGCATCTTCTGGGTATCAACAACTCTTTGGCGGACAGACTCAGCAGATCCTTTTGCTCTCGCCACAGGTGGTCACTACATCCGGAGGTGGCGACTCGCATCTTCCAATTGTGGGGCAATCCCCAAGTGGATCTCTTCGCCACCACGGACAACAAAAAGTGCCATCAGTTCTGTTCCCATCAGGGTCTCAGCGCAGGCTTCATCACTGACACCTTCCTCCTCTCCTGGTCAGGGAGCCTCATGTTTGCCTTCCCCAATACCTCTGATTCACAAAGTCCTGCTGAAGGTGAAGAAGGACAAAGTACGGGTCATCCTAGTGGCCCAGGCTTGGCCCCATCAGCATTGATTTGGAACATTCCTGGAACTAGCGGGGCCCAGACAATGTACCCTTCCGTTGTGACCAGACCTCTTGAGACCAAGATCGTCTGCTCCATCTGGAACTGGCCTCCCTGCATCTGACAGCATGGATGCTCCGTGGCTGAGTCAGGAGGAACAGGCCTGCTCAACCCAAGTCCAAAGGGTGCTCTTAGCGAGCAGGAAATCTTCTACCAGATCAGCTTATAGGGCTAAGTGGAAACATTCACCTGCTGGGTGGCCGAGTGTGGTATCTCGCCAATGGAGACGTCAATCCCAATGATATTGAATTATCTGCTCCATTTTAAGCAGGAGGGTCTGGCCTTTTCATCCATTAAGGTTCATGTAGCGGTTATATCTGCCCTCTTACATTCTTATCCTGGAAGGTCGCTTTCCTGGTGGCCGTCTTGCAGATGTAATGGGTCTCGGAGATCAGAGTGTTAACCTCAGAGCCCCCTTACACTGTGTTTTATAAGGATAATGTCCAACTACACCCACACCCGGCCTTTTTGCCTAAGGTACTCTCACTTTCACCTCAACCACGATATATTCCTTCCGGTCTTCTATCCCAAGGCTCACAACTCCAGTGAAGAGAGGTGTTTGCATACTCTCAATGTGAGGCAGGCTTTGGTGTTTTACATCGACAAAACCAAGGCCTTTCGTTGTTCAACGCAACTGTTCACTGAGGTTGCGGACCAAATGAAAGTGTCCTCGCAGCAAATCTCAATGTGGATTACAGCCTGTTTCCTGGCTTGCTATGAGCAGGCTAGAGTCGCGCCCCGGCGTCCCTAACAGCTCACTCTACAATGGCGCAGGCTTCATCCGCAGGTTTCCAAACGCATGTCCCCATTCAGGATATCTACCTGGTCATTTGTACATACCTTTGCATCTCACTATGCCTTGACGCAGCAAGCTCGGGACGATGCTGGCTTTGGTAGAGTGGTGCTCCAAGTGTCACGTCCACAAACTCCTTTCCAGCTCCAGGGACATTGCAGGTGAGTCACCTAAATTGGGAATGAACATGAGCAAACCCTCGAAGAAGAAAGAACGGTTACTTACCTTGTAACTGTTGTTCTTCGAGATGTGTTGTTCATGTCCATTCCACACTCGCCCTCCTTCCCCTCAGTCGGAGTTCCAGAAAGAAGGAACTGAGAGGGAGGGGGAGCCGGCAGCACATATATGCGGGCACGTGTGTGTGCTTGAGCCTGCTTATACGGGTATCACTAAGGGAAAACATTTTCCAGCACCGGTGCATGTGGTGTGCACATACACCTAAATTGGGAATGGACATGAGCAACACATCTTGAAGAACAACAGTTACAAGATAGGTAACCATTCTTTCTTGTTTTGCTACACTTATCTCCTTTAACTAACAGAAAATTGATATTTACTAATAATTCCCCACTCTGCAGGTTCCTGTCCAGAAAAGGCCTGATTCTAAAGTCCTTATTAATTCTGAAATGTATTGAGACAAAACTCCCACTGAAGTCAGTAGGAGTTTGTGTGTGTGTGTGTGTGTGTGTGTGTGTGTGTACGTTAGCTTTATGATCATCCCACAATACAAACTTAATTGTAAAATTGTGGTTGGTAATCTATTGTGGTAGAAAATCAAGTTTGACAGCAGGGAAGCTAGAACTTCTTGAGCTCTGCTTATGTTGGGTTATAGACAGAGTTTCATGAGATCAGTAAACTCAGTCTTGCTGTAAAGTTGTATCTAGTTTCAAGGTTTACTGTCATGTAATTTACTAACTTTGAACTAATTCATCTAAAAGCAAAACAGAGATGAAATTGTAGAGAAGTTCATTCATAAGACTATGCTTGGCTAAGTTATAGTTTTGATGGGTGACTTTTTTAATAATCCAGTTTATTGGTAATCTAGTTACAGATATAAAGATTGCAAACATGCTTCTAGAATAGTTTGTTGAGTTGTCTAGAATCTCTAGAATATGTCTAGGTGGCCTGAAAACTTTATTAAAATTGCTTATTGACAACTCATGCCAAAGACTTCTCTCAAGTGAATTTTGCAAGAGTTATCCAACCTTCTCCTTTCTTAGGCTTTTTCTTGTTACCTATGAATAAAAATTAGAGGGATAAGAATTGAATTGCAATTTCAGCTGAATTGGTTTTTGTGGGATGGTCTAAGTGTAGAGGGGCAAACCTAGTAATCTCACAAAATATTGTTTGGGCTCAGCACAATATCATTGTTACAATAGTGCTTATACAGTGAGTTTGTCTTGTAGGATAAACTTTTAAAGGCAGCAATCCTAGGAAGGAGGCTGGAAAAGAGTCCTATTCCGTTAAATAATTGCTATAGCAGTTGCCTGTACAGACTTAAAACTAATGGGCTTCACTGTAGCCAAACATCTGATACACATGGAGGCATATCCTCAGCTGTTGTAAATTGTTATAGCTTCGTTAGCTTCAACAGAGCTATGACAGTTTATACCAGCTGAGTACCTGCCTCATGGACTCTTTTTCAAACTTATTTCCACTACTTTTTGTTTTGTTTTTGTTTTAAATTACAATTCCTTTTCTGTAAAGAAGTTCTGCTTGATTCCGATTTGATTAATAATCATTTTGATCAAGGAATCTGCAGCTGTTAGGCATTAATACTAAAACAATGAGGTACGCACCAGCTGCCTGTCCCTCAGGGTTAAGAGTTTGGCACATAAACGGAAATCTTAGTTAAATGCAGTTAGCATGCACACGCTCTGTGAAGCATCACAGAGCGACAGTTTATCTTCATGGAAGTCTTAGAAAAAGAACTGAAAGAGAAGTAATTACCTTTGTCCATAATGAAGATACATATGTTATCATAATGAGAAAAATACTCGTTTTAAATGAATGAATAGTTCAGATAAATTCACAGTTGAAAAGAAGGTGGAGTGGGGGGACAGAACAGTAAATTGTCTTTACCTGTCTTAACATAATTAAGAAGGAAAATGATAATCTAATGTAGCAAAATATAGTTTGGCCCCTTTAAAGAGGAAGCGGGTCTCAGGGTTAGTCCATCCTGACATGGTCTCTGTAAGGAATAGGTGTTTAAGGGAGCAGTAGACAAGCTGGTATGAATGGTAGCTAGGTGGTGATCAGGGAGCTACCTCCTGGACATAATAAAAGCCAGCTGTTAGTTGACTCTGGGGAAGAGAGGCTCCATGAAGCAGAGCTGGAACCTGGCTACTGTGAGCTGGGAAAGCTGGCTTGAAACATTGTACAGCCCCAGAAAGGAGGGCTGTGGAATCCCTTAATGAGATGGGAGGGTTTGGGCCCGAGGGGCCAAAGGAAACTGTATATTTATAAAGTCTCAATAAATGGGATCCAAGGAAGGGAAATATTACTATAAGTACTCTTGGCTGCAAATAAGTTTATTTGGGAAAAGCAAGAGGAGACTGAGGTTGGCATGTCTGCAGGGCTATGCTGTGCCATGAGATGGCATGCTCTCTGGATGCTGCCCTGCCACACTGTTACCTGTACATTTTCCAGGTATTACAGTAATGAGTGTTTTGATAAGAGCCCAAACTACAGTCCAATGCTTAACAGTAGTGGTTGTGTTAGTATTTAGAACAGTGGTTTTCAGCTTGTGTTCAGTGGACCCCTGGGGTTCTGTAGACTCTGTCTAAGGGGTCTGTGAAAGATGACTATCAAAATCAAGTTTCAGATCCCAGAAAAGGCATTTTGCTTTTATCATCAATCAAAAGTGTGTGAATACCCCCACCTATAGGTCAAAACCTGCAAGTGTTGTCGTTCCAAAGAAGCCCACAGTTTAGCACCCTTTCTCACACTAAAAAAAATGAGTCCTGTAGCACTATAAGACTAACAAATTTAATTTCTGTAGGCATATGCTTTCGTGGGCTGTAACCCACTTCGTCGGATGTAAGGAACAGAAATCAGATTGGGGGTATATATATACATCTAAGGTTAAGGAACACTGTATCAAATGCCGTGCCGAGCATGTGCAATATTTATAGTTGAATTCTTTTCAGTCAGTTTTCAGTCTAAGACTTCTATGACGGGTCTGTGAACCACAGGTTGAATTTCCAAAGGCGTCTGTACTTCTATCCAAAATTTTTTAGGAGTCTGCAAATGAAAAAAAGTTGAAAACCATTGATTTAGAAAATAACATTTGGGTTAGACATCAGCTTTAACTTTTTCTCGTTTTAGTCTGCTACTGAATTTTTCCTTGTGAGTAAAAATCTCAGACTCCCCAAATCAATATTGTGGCATAATGTGGCTTAAGTCACTGCAAACTTTAAATCTCCTTCATTTCTCAGTCAATGTGTAATAATCTTTTAAAATACTGATCTTCACTGTATTTAACCAATTTTTAACCAGGACCATTCCCAATATGCTACAGAACTATTCCATTAAAAATATAGTAAATGAACAATAAGGTTTTAATATTAAACACTCAAAAGTCAGGAAATCCTGAAGTTTATACACACAACTTAAAGTCTGCAACTAGAGCGTATTCATTTTGATACAGGCTTAAATTATATGATCACATACTGTTTCCCATGTGTATAATTGTATGCATGCCTAAGTGTTGGCAGGACTGGGGCCTAGCTGAGATGTAGTTTGGGAATTCCTAGAAACAGGGCATTGAAAATGTTATCGATGGGAAATCCTATAGATTCTTTTTCTGGCATACACAGAATATACCTGCACCGTATTGTAGTTCTATATATATGTGGACCTGGGGGGGGGGAAACTATAATAAAATTAAACAGAACTTTGAGAAATAGTATGTCATTGGAGAAATCAAAACTTTTGTAACGTATACTCATGGAAGCAGAATTAAGGTTGCAAGTGTGGCTTTGTCTTTGGTCTGTACTGAGTTTTTGAGTGCTTAACCATGCAGCTTTATAGTTCTCTTAACATGGGGCTTTGTTCGGATGCATGGTTAGGTTTTGTGTTTTTGTGATTTTACTTTTTTTAAACTCTCAAACCTCTCTTCTCTCCCCCTTCCTCCACCACTCAAATTGCACAGACTTTCCATCAACATTTCCCTTTGGGCAGAGAATAAGCATGGAGTACTTCACCCCAAAAGATGAGAGTTTTGGAAAATTATGAGTGACTGAAACTGGGATTAGAATGGAAGCTACTGGGCAACATGGACTGTACTGGTCACCACATCTCCCATTCTAACAACTTGGAAACATTTAATACTACCAAAAAAAAAAAAAAAAAAAAAAAGTCTTGCATATTGGTGATAGGAATTGTGTGGACTACTTTTTTTTTTTTTTTTTTTTTTTTTAAACAAAATGGTACAAGAAGTTAGTCTAGTGTCCTTGTTGTGGATGTTGCAGATGGAAACTGACTGGAAGGGTTATTGCTAAATGCAGAATTTTTTATAATTATGCCATTGGATTAAATACTGGCATTTCCAAGGTCCATGAAGAGAATTAGACCTGCTTCCCGTTGAAGGAACTATGCAGTTACCAGCTCAGCCATGAAGTTACATAAGGTGTAAACATACAGTCTGATATTTTTTAACATACCATTTTTTAAAGCTACCATGTTGACTACTCTTGAGAATGACATCCTTTCTCTGGAGAACAGGTATAGCATGAGCAGGGGCAATGCAGGCTTTCTTCACAATGCTCTGTCAGTGTTCTTCCAGTCTGAATCTGAAGAGCCATCTGCATCTGTGAGAGGGTAGTTTGGACTCCAGGCCTGTTTAGTCTATTCAGGCCTCTCCTCTGAGACCGCTAAGGTTGCCAGTTCTGATGTGGAGACATGTCAGCCAGTAACTGGACTTAGAACACCAACACCTTTCACAACGAAAATATTTGGAGAGGGAGCTGAATACTCTAGACCTTGATCATGCTGAAAGTGGGTGTTGTCACTGTGCAGAAGTAGCATTTTGAATGGAATGCTAGATTCTAGATTTATTTTGTCAGTGAGCAGTGTTTGGATTTTATATCTATGTTTATGTACAGTAACTTCTTTGTCAAGTAGCTGAAGACAGAACTTTAAGTCAGAGCTTGTGATGGAGTGTTAGGTTAGAAAAACAAAGCGTGGCCAATTCCTTTTCCTGTGGTTAGCAATACTCTGAGCAAGGGGGAAGGAGGAGAATTCTAAGGCAGCACAGAGAGCATGGGAAGGCAGTGGCATTTCGGGGGGGAGGGGTCCATGAAGAGAATACTGTGCATTAGCTGAAGGGAAATGTGTCCATTAACTGAAAAAATGATCTGACAACAAGCTGTGGTTGTGACCGAGGAAAACCACAAACCAAAATGTCCTGGTTTACATGTTTGCTCATTTCTTCATACTACATTTATGAAGGTGGTAATAAGTCCCAATTGCCTCTGTGATGAAGTCAAGCCTCTTTTTCCGCAGAATCACCCATCAGCTAGATACTTTCAGTTTTCGTTTTGATTTGAGTGTTTCATGTGTGTCAGCCTCAGAGAGAAGGAACGTCCCTGCAGTACTGACCTGGTAAGAACGGATGTGTCAGATCAGCCACTGCTTTGCATGTCCATAAATCTTTTTCTCTTTGTCACTAGGAAGAAGATGAAGTTCCTGATGACGAGACTCTGAATCAGATGATTGCGCGACGTGAAGAGGAATTTGATCTCTTCATGGTAAGGGCACTATAATGATGAGCAGTATAGCGTCTTCCATAGTCCTTTCCTGTTAACACTTGTGTTGCTAAAGCTGCTACTCTTTTGGAATTCAAACTATAGAATTGTATTTGGGGGGGGGGGGAGGATGGGAGGAGAATTAATTTATTTTGCTCCCTATTGGAAAGAGAATGTAGTCTCCATTGAAAAGAGAGCAGCTTCACTTGATGACTAATAATGGGTAAATCCTGAAGAGTGGCAAGGTGAAGTAGTGTCCATTGCATTCTACTCACAACTATATAGGAAGGAGGATTCAGAGTTGCCTTGGAAGAATTCAAATAATGCATAACAGCTGATCGCTATTTCTGGCTCTGATTTTCTGACACTATTCATTTTTAAATGGTTTTACTCGTGTTGTGCTCTAATGCATTTCTAAAGGGGCAAATACAATAGCTTAACCAGTGGTATATTAGGAATCTATGGTGGTGCTCTTTTTTGCTGTGCGGTTGCCACAGGTGATGTCAAGGGTCCAATTCTCCTTGTCTGCCCTGAGAAAATGTAACAATTTTTAAATCAGGACTAGATGACACAGAGGTACAAATGCCAGCACCTGGTCTACATTAGCACTTCCATCATTGTTAGCAGCAGTGAAGCTGCACTACTGGGAGAATTGCCAGGAAGTCTGTCTAGACACAGCTATTGTGATTGGCCATTTTGTGAGAAACTAAGGTAGGGATTGTTCAAGGAGCCTCCATACCTTCACACACAAGAGCCTGTCACAGTCCCAGAACCTGTGTTCATGCAGCCTTCAGAGCACAAACCCAAAAAGGGATAGGTGTGGAGGTGGAATCATTGCACTCTACCTCTTCTGTACTGGGAGAGCAGGCCACTGCATTCTCTAAGATATTGACAGATAGATAGACATACATACATATCCAGAAAGATCAGGAGGGACTGTAGAGCTTGAGGCAGTGTTTCGCAACCTTTTAGGTAGCAAGTACCCCCTAACTTCTGAAAAATTTAATAAGTACCCCAACACTCAGTTTTCCACTCTGAGAAATACAATCTTTTTCCCCTTTATCGCTGGACGACTGTATTTCTCATAAAGCAGGAGAGTTCTGAGTTCTGCAATGCTGTGTGGCTATGGCAGATCACAAAACCCCCTGTTGTTTCTCCTCTCCTTCCTCGATATAGGAGCAAAAGTCAACGCCAGCAAATCACTATGGCCTGATGGCGGTTGTGACCTGGTGTTCTCCTCACACAGGTGGGAACTTGTGAGGTATGAGCAGGCACTAGCAGCCCACCAGAGGGGATAGCAGCGCTCCCGTGGCCATCCCTAGGGGGGTGCAGGCATGGGGCAAATCACACTGTGTGGGCCCCTCTTAACATTTTTATACTGGTAAAATCTGGGGCTGTCATACTAGAGCAGTGAAATTGAGAAGTAAACCTGCCCGTAGAGCCTGGCTCCAGAACTGGGCAAGCCGCTGGGCTTTCCGCCTGGCTTTCTGGGCATCGGCCTTTGAGCTGGGAAGGGGAGCTGCCACCTGGACAAGTTGCAGGTGGCTGCTGTCTGGCTGCCAGCCTGGGAGGTGGGCGACTGCCACCTGCTCCAAGCTGGGGTGGAGGAAGCTTCCACACAGGCTGGGATCCGGGGGATGTGGGCAGACAGCAGGCGGCTGCTGCCCATCTTTAAACTGGGACACAGGAGGCTGTCTCTTGGCTCAGAGCCGGGGTATAGGTGGCAGCCACCCAGCTGCAAACCCAGCTCGCAAGGCGTAGGAGGCTGCCACTGGGCTCCCACCTGGGAGCTGGGACCGGGTAGGATGTGGGTGGCTGCCACCTGGCTTCCCAAAAAGCCAGTGGCTGCTGCCCAAACTGGCGGCTGCCGCTCAGCTTCCCAGGGCTGGGGCGGCTGCGGTCTATCTCCCAGCTAGGAGGTGGGATCGGGCAGGGAGCCAGTGGCTGCCACCTGCCTCTCCTAGAAGCTGGCAGCTGGCATCTGCCTCCCAGCTGTGAGTTGGGACTGGGCGGGAAATAGGTGGCTGCAACCTGACTTTCCCAGAAGTGGGCAGCTGCCGCTCACCTCCCTTCACTGGATTTTTCACCGCGTACCCCCTGTCTGTGTCTTGCGTACCTCCAGGGGTACGTGTACCACAGGTTTAGAAACTATGGCTTGAGAGACAAATCCGTCTTGAGAACCCCAGAGGTAGTACAACTGCACACCATCTCTTGCTCAGGGATGTGCCTCAAAGCACAGTCTGTACAGAAGTGTGAATTGTTACTTATACCAAACTTCAGGTGGACAGATGGCCGAGGCAACATTTTCCCCTTGTGGCAATGCATCATATTGCTACCAGCCCAGTCCTGCTATGTTCTACTTAATGTTGCCTGTGAAGAACTTACGAGCCCAAAGAAGTGATATATATGAAAATGGGTCATTCAGGGGTGCTCTGTCATTTAAATATTCCCACAGTAGGAGTCAAGTGTGAAGAGTTTGGCAGGATAGAATCCAAGAGACAAATGTTTGATCTGCCAGCACTGTTAGTCAGTTGAATGGTTACAGATTATGATAGTAAACCAAATGGCTCCTTTCAGATTTCTATCACAGATGTGAATTTTACATGCTTGGTGGAATTTCCTGCTGCTGCTGTTGTGTTCAAAGTTGGTAGTTGACTTTACAAGATACATGATGATGGATGTGGGTGCTGTTGTATCAGAGATAAGGACTGAAATGTAAATATGTATTTTTCACTGTGCAGTGCAAGCAGATTTGTTGCCTGAAACAGCATCACAATTCCAGAGGCCCAGAAGGAAGTAGCCAGAATATAGTCATGTGCAACTGCTCTTGGACGACATGTCAGCCGTCATCTATATAAACAAACAGGGCGGAGCTTTCTCTCTAACTCTTTGCGTGGAAGCCATTCATCTGTGGAACTGGTGCCTCAGGCACAATATAACACTCCACATGGTCCACCTTCTGGGCACCAACAATACCCTCGCGGATGCTCTCGGTTGCTCCTTGCACAACAACCACAAGTGGGAGCTCCACAACCCCATTCTCCAATCTGTCTTTTACCAGTGGGGCACGCCACACTGGGACTTCTTTGTGACTCCTGCCAACTGCAAGCTCCCCCTCTTTTGCCCCGGGGTGCTTTCAGAGAAGGTTCTGAGTGCGGCACGCTTCTCCTCCCTTGGTCACCCAACCTCCGATACGTCTTCCTACCCTTACCACTCCTTCTACAGATCTTGTGCAAAATATGATGAGACTATGCAGTTCTTGTCCTCATTGCTCCCTTCTGGCCTCGCCAGTATTGGTTCACCAACCTCCGTCACCTTGCAGTTTACCTGCCGATTTGCCTTCCCCCATCCCAAATCTCCTCACATAGCAACGTGGCCAACTCCAGCACCCCAAGCCAGAACCACTTCACCTCACGGCTGGTATTTGGATGAGCCTCACGAGTAGACAACATGTGCTTGACACCATAGCAAGTGTCCATGTACTAGAGCATGTTACCAGGCGAAGTGGAAGTGCTTCACGATGTGGGCGGCCCATCACCATCACCTCCTAAACCCAGTCTCTATCCCCACTATCCTCGACTACCTTCTCCATCTTTGACGGTCAGGCCTTACTCGCGCCTCTATCTGTGTTCACATAGTGGAGCTTAGTGCCTTCCTCCCACCAATTGATGGTTTTTCCCCCTTTAGCCACCCTACTACTACTTGTTTCCTCTGTGATCCCATCAACACCTTCCCATTGGTCCGAACACCCGCACCCCCCACTCTGACTCTAAACCTCGTCCTCTCAACACTAAACAAGCTGCCTTTTGAACCACTGGCTAATTGCTCACTTGCCCATCTCTCCATGAAGGTAATCTTTTTGGTGGCAATTACATCTGCCTGACAGGTTAGTGAGCTGGCAGAGATGATGGCAGACTTGTCCTTTGCAGTCTTCCATAAGGACAAGGTGTCTTTACAACTCCATCCCAAGTTCCTACCTAAGGTGGTCTCTCCGTTCCATCTTAATCAATCCATTCACCTCCCAATCTTCTATCCAAATCCGAATGCCTCACAGAGAGAGCAGATTCTGCACTCCCTTGATGTCCATCGCATGTAGGCTTCTACCTACAACGTGATTTCTGGACCTTGCCCAAAAGTTTTTTGTTGCCATTGCAGAACATTGCAAGCACCACACCCTTTCCTCTCAGCATCTCTCAAGTGGATCTCTTGCTGCATCAAGAAGTGTTACTCCCTTTCCCAAGTCTCTTTGCCATCTGGCATCACTGTTTACTCCACACTGGCTCAAGCGACCATGTCCATCCTCCTCATGTCAGGACATTTGTAAAGTGGCCATGTGGTCCTATGTCCATACATTCACCACTCACTGTGCCATAGCTCTGTCAGCAGCAGCGGGTGCGGCAGTTGGCCATGCAGTCCTGCAGATTCATTTCCATGAGCCCTCTCTCCCACCTCCATGCTTTGTACTGCTCACTATGTTACCCATGTTTGGAATCCACATTCGGACGAGCACTTGAAGAAGAAATGGAGGTTACTTACAGTAACTGGAGGTTCTTGGAGATGTGTGGTCCCTATCTGGATTCAAATCCCACTCTCCTTCCCCTCTACTACGGGCTCTGTACCTGTCGGTAAGAGGGACCTGGAGGGGCATCAACCCATGTGGCCTCATAAGACCTCAGACACACCATGTGGCCAACACACGACACACACGTGGGACAATGAACAGTGCTATGAACAGCTCCAGCACATGGTACACATGCGCACCCATGTTTGAAATCCAGAAAGGGACCAGTTACAGTAAGTAACCTCCATTTCTGCTTTCTCTGATGTCTGTGCAATCATATTCTCTCCACTGGGGTTGCACAAGTGTAATTGGAATTTAACAAACAACTATGTTGATACATAAGAACGAATAGAATTTAGCTGCCTTTCTTAGCTGAGCTAACTGGGAATAAAAGGTGGTAATTTATTTTAGTCATGAAAGTGAGCAGTTCTAACTGAACTGACATGGGAGCTGATTGATTTAGCAAGAAGGCACCGTTTGTACACTCATTTTTCAGATTAGAACTGTTCCTTGGCCTAGATCCTCATGTGCAGCTGAAGAACATAAAAAACCATTCAGGAGAGATGTGCAAAAGTGACTTTCACTTCCCTATTAGGGCCAGTTGTGTGCCAGGTCTGCCCCCTGGCATACTCAAAGAAACCTGAAGGGACTGATATGGCAGCTGGTGATCAGTGAGATGTAAAGAACCTGCCGCCACATTACCTTCCTGGCCAGGCCCCCTGTGCTGGCAGTGGTGGAGAGAAGTGTAGAAGCTATTTTGCAAACCAATGAGCCCCTGTACTGGTGTGATTCTCTTCTAATGAGTTACAGCACATCTGTGCCCAACCACATTGCATCCCAGTATCAGGCCTTTATACTGAAAATATTTTTTGTAACGTTACTGATCAAAAATAGTGACTAGATTTAGATCGTGGTCTCTTAAACATGGCTTTGACAGCCAGGTCATTAGCACCAGAAAACAAGATATTTGTGTCTGAGGTATTCTGGATGCCTAAATTCTTCTTCTCTCCACACAACTTCTACTACCTTATTCATAAATACTTCTCTATAGTATACTATCACTTTAGCAAATCTGTATAAATATTTTTGTATGCTGTGATAATCAATGGAATGCTTCCCCCTACTTTTATCCCACTATTCTATCTGTTTAGACTTTTTTCAACTCTTATTTCACATACACATAGCACTGGCTGCCCAGAGGAGATGACATGAAATCCAACCAGATCCACCTGCTGGGTCTTTGAGATTTACTATATGCTTCCACACCCCACCTTGATCTCCTAGTCAGCAGCAGAAAGCACTTCCCATTTTTAGGACAAGAAGCATTGCACATAATCCTACTTCAGTGTTCAGCATAAGATTTATAGCTTGCTTCATGTTTCAAAGGTAGTAATACATTACATTTTTTTCTTGCTTTTGGATACAGACTTGTAATTCTTTCACAAATAGATATTTAACAGTGGCTTGTACATATGAACAGATAAAAAGAAATCCAAGCATTTTGTCAGGTTTGTTTTAAGACAGGGCATTATATATTAAAGAAATTGCCTAGGGCAGCAGTTCTTAAACTGGAGTTTATGGCCAGCAAGGCGTCAGCCAAAGTGGTGCATAGAAATCTTTTTATTAAAAATAAATAAATAAGTCAAAGTCTTGTTGCTTTTGTGTGTGTATCATTTCAATAAACAAATGTATACACGCATGCAGCACTCATTGGAGTTCTATGCAGCCTTTGCAACTGGATCTCTACCTTCTCTGCATTTCAGTTTCAGGTTACTATCAATATGGTCTTGCCTAGGGTCACCTTCAGTTTTTCCCAGTTATTTAACGTTCAAAGTATCTCTTTCATTCTCTCACCTCTTTACCTATCCCCCCTACACCCACTACAACTGCTCCTAAATCTGATCAAAACCTGCCTTGAATTTGGGGAGGAGAAACATCACAGAGGGGAGTTAAGTTTTCTACCTAAACTGGAGTAACCCTGGCCCCACCAAGTGTTTCCAAGCACATCAGTCCCCAGACTCGACAATGATAGAATTATGTGTTCTCTCTCCCTTTTTCCCAGGCTCCCAGTAGCATGATATCTCTGGGTACATAGTGATAGCTAATAACTGTAAATAATGTGGGTAACCCCCAAACCTCATCTATTATTGACTTTTCCTGTCACTTGCTGCAGGTGAGAGCAAGCATATTTTCTGGTCAAACAACTAGCAAGAATAGAAAAAAATCTGCTATGAGAATTAGCTGTGTCATTAAAATGTTTATCAGTGTGTTTTCCTGTCTTACTTGATAAACAAAATAAGAGAAAATATGAAATTGTTTCTAGTTAAAGTATAATATAAATAAAGCTGTGTCTAGTGCTATTTTTAACTTAATTTAGGACTCCTAATCTAAAACCATTCTTTGAAATAGGATCTTAGAACCCAAAAAGTTTGAATTGATGCTCTAGTTGTGCTATTTTAATTAGTTTTCCTTCTCAAAACCAAAATGACAATATATTATTTAGCCTTATGCTAAAAATAAGTAGGTGTTAGCTCCAGATGAGGGCTATCCTTCTTGTTGCTCCTTATTAGGTCCAAGATAGAGGTAGTATAGAAGGAATAGGGTGCTTGTTTTATAGGTCAGCAATACAGGATGTTTTTGAAGCTGATGGTCTTAGGCCCTGATCATGCAGACACAAGTACATGTTTCACTTTACTTACATGGAAGTGTTTGCAGCATAGGGGCCTTAGTTGCTAGGTTGGTTTCAGGTATCATTGAGGATGCTATGTGTGCGTGTGTATACCTTCTTTATAGTACCATAGTTACAGTAAAACAGGGTAGAAGCATTAACTTTTATCTATCTGACGATATATAGGAAAAATTGATCATAGGTGTCCCAGTAATACAAGGGCTTTTATGAGCATCTTTTGGGAAAACACAATTCCCATTTGAAATGTTTTGTAGTCAGGCTCGTTGAGAGTCCTCTCACATTTTCCCTCAGGAAAGAAGCATAATTAATATGTATTTTAACTTAGCCTTTCAATCCATGTCTTGCAAATAGCAAATCAAACACTTCTACAAGGGTAAAAAATGAATAATTTAAAGGATGCTGATCTATGAACTTATGGGAATAGTGTTCTTTACTAATCCTGACAAGACACACATTCTTTTGAGGCCTTTTCTCTGGCTATGGCTACGCTGACAGCGGCAAATTCGCTGCCGTCAGATCGATTTCGCTGGATCGACTGAGCACTCAGTGCAGACCCGCTCAGTCGATCCAGAAATTGATGTACTAAGTCCAGCTACACAAGTAGCATAGCGCTGCGTCGACAGGAACAGCAGTGAAGATGGAGCGCAGAAGAGAAGCTCAGCAGTCGACGGGAGTTATGCAAGTTTTTTGGTACTTTGCGTAACTCCCATCGACTGCCGCCAAATCTCGCGGGTAAGTGTAGACAAGGTCTCTGATTCTAGCTGTACATTTTTTGCCTGACCTGTCAACAGCTGAAACCACCTAGATTGCTAGTTAGTTAATACATAAATTGGTCATATTTAAAAAGGGAAATGGAAAAGTCTGTGTAATATAGGATTATATTTAAAATGCATGTAATGTAAAGAGATTCAAGACGGCGACTTGACCACTTTTGTTTTGGTTATCCCAGAGATGTGAGAGAATGATGCTCCTCAATTTGTACTATATGTAGGACATTGCGTAGCCACAGCAGAGGGAAGAATGTATTGTTTGGGCGTAAAAAGGCTTGTAACAAGTAATCAGTGACCACAATGGTAGCAGCTTTCAGTGTTACAGTATCTTGGCCATTTTGAACTGTTTTTTTTTTCTTCAAAATTTGAAGTCCAAAAATTTTGCAACCACCTAATGGTCGCCTACTTAGTTAATGGGAATTGAGCTTCAAATCTCATATGCAGCTTTGAAAATCTCAGCTGTAATGTCTATGCCATTTTATGGAATAATCGCTTGCTAAATATGAAAATAATTCAAGCCTTTCTTTGAGTCATTAAAACAATAGTTCTGTAACACAATCTGATTCTTCTAATATTCTTAACTTTTTAAGTAGCATAATCTGGTGTTTTAATTTATACATGGTGTTCCAGTAAACAGCAATCAACATTCCAAGTGGATAGCATTCTAGCTCTGATAACGAAGAGACAGATTGTCCTCTGAACAGGATTGAGGCATAGGAACTTCTTTATTCTAATTCCAACTCAGAGAATTCCCTCTGTGACTTTGGACGTAGCTTTCCCTTTCAGTAAAATGGGAATAACACCTCAAAAGGATGTTATCAAACAATTTTAGTGTTTATAAATCACTTATATCAGTGATAATAGACTATAAAATATGTGCAAAAGTAGAGACAGCATTTTAAACAGTAACTATCCCACTATTGTCATGGCCTGATTTTCAGGGGTGCTAAGTATCTGCTCCTCCCATTTACTTCAGTGGGAGCAGTAGGTTCTCCGTACCTCAGAAACAGAAGCCACTGTGTAATAACAAACTTGAATTGAAGATTCATGACCAGCGATCATGTAAGGATATTCCTCGTTATAAATACTCTATAGAAGTATGAAGGATTTGGGAGGAAATATAGTCAGACTGATTTAAAAGAACATTATGTAAAACTTCCTACAGTATTAAATGCCCAGCTTTCCTCCTGCTCTTACCCACTCTATTGACTGCCCTTGCAGCGTATGGACATGGATCGTCGTAGAGAGGATGCCCGAAACCCCAAGCGCAAGCCTCGCTTGATGGAGGAGGATGAGCTGCCATCCTGGATTATTAAAGATGATGCTGAAGTTGAAAGACTCACCTGTGAGGAAGAAGAAGAAAAGATATTTGGGAGGGGGTCCCGTCAGCGCAGAGATGTGGACTACAGCGATGCTCTCACAGAGAAACAATGGCTCAGGGTATGTGCCACATTTTCCTTTCTGACAGCTGGTATTTGTTTGTTATGGGATTTTTGTTTTTGCTTTGGGTTTGTTTGTTTTTTTTTGTCAGTGATAACTATACAAAGTTGGAGTTAGAGGAATGTCTCTGTAAGCTGAAATTTGCACAAATGAAAAGACTACCTAATAGCTAAGATCATATACTCTTTTACGATTCAGACTTACAGATGCTCAAAGTGAAATTAAAATCTAAGTTAAGTTTCTGGAGCCAGCATTGTTGCTAGACCTAGAAGCAGTATTGCTCTCTGTGTTGCAAACATTCTGTTCCCATGGTTCTAGCTATTTTTCACTCACATACGGTTGTAATTTTCCAGTGATGCAGATGTTTTTTCTTTGTCTACCAATCCACTGATTACTGCATTTTGAGCTGGGATAAAACAAGGAACAAACATAAACTAAGCTTTATTGGAAATCCAAAAAACTTTGGAAAAGTCTTCTCTCTCACATTTCTTTCATTCCTGGTTCCAGTGAGATCAGGAAACTTCCAAAAGAGCCTGTTTATTGCAAGATTTCCAGGTTGAGAGAGCTTTGGCTCAAGAATCCAAACTTAGCTGGTTATTCACACCAAACCTCTGATTCTTTTGACGTTTTCCTATCACATCTACACACAAACCTAAAATAATCTTCGGTGCATAAAGCCTTTCAGTAGCTTATTATTTGTCTGAATGTGGCAGGGAGTTGACATTTAATCTTCAGAAGGTATTTCCCAAACCATTTCAGAGACTTTTAGCATTCTTTTCTCAACTAGACTTTCCAAAAAAAGATTGCTGACAAAAAATATATATTTTATCAATCTGCACATATCCACCTACTGTACTTGAGTAAGTAGGCTGTGATCTATTATGGTATCACATACCTGTGTGGCTGACCAACAGCAGCAATGGACACTGCCAGCATGAGTGTATATTCAAAAGCTAACTAATTAGGGTGAGCATGTAGAGGAGAGAGAGATTGCAGAGTACATTTACTAGGTAGGTGGACAGATCCAACTGACCTGTGTGGCCTTTGTCCAAAAATGCAGTCTAAGGGCATGTTACTTTTAGCTAGACTGTGTCTACATGAACATTTAGTTCACAGCAAGGTAGGGTGTGACTCTACCCCATGCTAGCCTGCTGCAAACGTACCGTCTGAGTGGACTGCTGATGCGTTTAGAGAGGACTAGATCAACGCATTTTAATGAACTATTGATGTGTATTAGCAGGGTCCACATGGACATCAGTCCATGGCAGGCTAGTGTGGGGTAGATTCAGAACCAAGCTTGCAGTAAACTATTTGTTCATGTAAACAAGCCCCTAGTCTGCATTGTGAGGCTGAGGCTAAAGAGTAGAGCCAGAGTCAGAAGTGGTGTGGAAAGAGGATATAAGTTAAAGGAGGTGTGGCTAAATGGGTGTAAATCTAGGCAGTTAATGGAATCTAGTGGAGTTTGCATGTTGAGAGGATATGGGGAAGATGCACATAATGTCAGTTTACGCTCCATTTAGACTCTCCTAAACTCCAAAAATCCAAACTTAGGCTTCCTTTAGACTCACCTAGATGCACTCAGATTTCATATCATTCCAGGAGTACCTGTCATCACCGGAAAAGTGCAGTTGGGTTACAACAAGGCATACCTAGGAGTGAGTTACTGCAAGTATTAGAAGGAAAGGCTGACATGTAGACACTGCTAATGATTTCACGACTGTATTCTGACAGTTAATCTTATGGGGTTGCACAACACCTGTACACCTGCTACACAGTAATAAGACTTCACCATCAGATAGATATTGGGAAATTGAATCACCTGACATT
This sequence comes from Emydura macquarii macquarii, assembly GCF_026122565.2. NCBI lineage: Eukaryota > Metazoa > Chordata > Testudines > Chelidae > Emydura > Emydura macquarii. The sequence continues at coordinate 453,848 of NW_027133034.1, read as the reverse complement.
TGATACATTTTATTTTTTAATTGTTTCATCACTAGAAGTTTTGATTTGACTAGTTACTATTTATCGTGTGGGGATGGCAGGAGAGAGAGAGTTGTGTTGTCTTTTTTGTTCAGTTTTGCTTCTAATTTGAGCAGCAATTTAAGTTTTCCTACATTTATGAATTGGAGTACCTAGGGGATTATAGAAGATGAGATGACAATCTTTAAATAGATACAACTACCAGAGTTATAATTAGCTATTCCCGAGGCATTGCTATTGTAACATGATCTCGTGCACATTGGACAGAAATTTTAGATCAACCATTTCTTTGCTAATGAGAACTTGTAGACAATAAGCTGCTTTAAAGTAACACTAAGGTTTTCCAAAAATACATACAATCCAGTAAATTCTAAATTAAGAAAGACATTTTGTCTTTAATTCATAGAATTCTTCCCTACACAGTCCTGCATTCTTTATTGGGCCACTGTCCTTGGATCTGTTACAATAAATACTTCAGCCTGCTTGCAATATGGGGGCAGAACTAGACCTGTCAATCACTGGCAGCCCATAGTTCTTTCCAGTTTATCTGCCTCACCAGTGGTCAGCGGCTTCCCAAGATCACCCTTGCTTTAAATCAGGCGTTGTAAGGGCTTATTTTTATATGGGAATTTTGTATATGTTACTTTTACATTCAATCACAGAAGATATTTTTTAAAGTATTATTTTGTAGCCAGCTGTCAGCAGCCATTTTGTAGCCAGGGGAATACAGATTTGCTCAGTAGTGTGACTGCCTTGTGTTCATTACTCATTCCAATTTAGTCTTTCAGCTAGTGGTTCTTATATTTATCTAATCCTAATGGAGATTTGTTCTATCTTGGAGTGATTGCTCATATCCATTCCAATATAGGTGTGTGCGCGCCCCGTGCACAGATTCCTGGACCTTTTTTTCCCTAGCAAGCCCCGCAGGGCCAGCTCAGGCGCCCCCTGGAGTGCCGCGCTCATGTCGTGGTATAAAGGGCACTGCTGGCCCCGCGGGCCCCAGTTCCTTCTTTCCGCCTGTGACGGTTGCTGGAACTACTGCCTCTTGCTGTCTGCAAGTAGCATTCGTACTCTAGCTGTTGTTGACTCTTCTTTGAAGTTCTAGTGTTAAGTAGTTGTTAATAGTTGTTAAGTAGTTTAAAGTAAGTATCCCTAAAGGGGTTTTTCCAGAGCCATGCCTGGCTCTACAGGCTTTAAAAGCTGCGACCTCTACGCTAAAGCTTTTCCCATCAGTGATCCTCATGACCGCTGCCTCCGATGCCTCGGAGAGCAGCACAGAAGAGAAGTGCCGGATCTGTAAGGCCGTCAAGCCCCGGACGCAAAAAGAGAGAGACGCCAGGCTGAAGGCCATCTTGATGGAGTCCGCGCTCCGGCCAGCGTCTGAACCATCGCGGTCCCCGACGGCACCGAGTGTGTTGTCGGTGCGGAACGCCCCTCCGACACTGAGGCCGAAGGTACCTAAGAAAAAGACGCGGCCTGAAGCCGCACCTATGGACTCCTCCCTGCTACCGGGACAGCAGGGAGCGATCAAGGAGACGCCCCAGCCACGTGCCGTGGAGATTACTCTGGCACCGGCGTCTCCACGCAGGGAGCCTCCCCCGACTCCTGGGGGTGGGGGAGCACCCCTGCAAGGGCCGTCGACACCGGAGGCATTTACTGCGGCACGCGCCCTCATGGCCATGCCCACGCCTCTTCCCCCCCCTTGGCTGAGGGCTCAGGGACCTGCGTCTCGGGGCAAACCTGCGCTGGGTGGCCCCGGTGGGTGGAGACATCTGCAATCCAAGTCTCCCCCCAGACGGTCACGGAGGGTGGAGAGCATCTGCTCCCCTCCGAGCTCCGACTCTAGGTCGTCGAGCGCCTCGGCACCGCAGCACCGTGGGCGGTCGCGAGGCTGGCACCGGGGTCATCAGAGATCCAGCTCCGACCCTGGCAGGGACCGCAGTTCGGGCTCGCAGACTCCGGTGCGGAGCCCGCCGCAGCACCGTTCCAGATCCCTGTCCTGCAGCCGCAGCCGATCCAGGAATAGCAGTCCACTCTCACCGGTCCAGGCACTGACGGCATCGAGGATCCGGGTACCGACCTCCGCACCGGTTCCAGATTTTTTGGCACCGCCGTCCTTTGTGGTCCTGCCACCTGTGTCGGCACCGACAGCCTCGGCACTGACAGCCGTGCGGTCCAGATCTGCTCCATGCAGCCATCACCGACGCCGCTCCCGCTCTCAAGGGGGCAAGTGGCGTCACAAGACATCTCGGTGCAGGGGCAGGTCCTCGACCTCTTCTTCTTCGACCTCGTCCTCCCGCCAGCACCGAAGGCTTCGGCGCCGGTTGACATCCTCGTCGCGGAGCCACTCTCCATACCGGGGTGGCAAGCGACGCTCTGGTGGCTCAGGTGGCCGGCATGCTGCAGCGCACCAACCACAACCCATACCAGTACTGGGATGGGGCCAAGGGCCGTGGCAAGGCCTTATTGGGGGCCATGGAGCGCACAAGTGGCTCAAAGGTCTGCGTCACTGCATTCCTCGGCGGCCCCGCCTGCACCCGTTAGCCAAGCCAACCCAGGGGCATGATACAGAGGGACCCTCTACAGGGCCCATTCCTCAATCCTCCTCCTCATCTCTAGACGATGTTGCGGCCAGGGATCACAGGGCTCCCCTGTTCGACTTCCGGGCCCATCAGGGCCTTCTAAAAAGGGCTGCTGAGAACTTGGGCATGGAGTTTAAAATCATGTCTGAGGAAGAGGACCCCCTCTTTGGGCCATCAGGGTCGGCGGGCCCTTAAAGAGCGACCCTACCCATACATGATAGGGTCATGAAAATTGCCAAAAACCTCTGGCAAACCCCATCCTCAGTACCTCCTAGGTCCAAGGGGGTAGAAAGGAAGTACTATGTGCCTAAGGAGCCCTTTGAGTTCCTCTACAACCACCCAACGCCCGGCTCTCTAGTGGTTGACGCAGCCAATCAGAGAGACTGCCAGGGGAACCAAGGGAATACTCCCAAGGAGAAGGATGGGAGGAAACTAGACTTCCTTGGGAGGAAAATCTACTCTACTGTAGCCTTGCAGTTTAGAGTAGCAAATCACCAGGCTTTGTTGGGGAAGTACAATCTCAACCTCTGGTCATCGCTATGGAGATTTGCATTGGCGTTACCATCTGACCAAGTGGCAGATTTTGCCATGGTGACCCAAGAGGGAGAGGCTGTGGTGAATGCGGCCCTGCAATCCACCAGTGACTCGGCAGACACAGCTAGCAGGGCCATGGCTTCGGCTGTTGTCATGCGCCGTTGCTCCTGGCTCCAAGCATCAGGCCTGTCACAAGAAGTCCAGCAGGCCATACAGGACCTCCCTTTTGACGGCACCGGGCTATTCTCTGAAAAAACAGATGAGAAACTCCATGCCCTAAAAGACTCTCTGGCTACCCTGAAGTCCCTAGGGCTGTATACCCCCCAGGCCTCGAGACGTCAGTCCCGGCCTCAAGTTCAGAGGCAACCGCGCCCCCCCTCCCCGCTGAGACTGGCTCCCTGACCTGCCCAACCAAGGAGAGGTCAGGATTGCTACGGGGGGCCAAACAGAGGATTCCAGCAAGGGTCCTCTGCTGGGGCCCAGCAAGGGCCTCCCAAAGGGAGTAATTCCAATAAACGTTTTTGATAGTGTGCACGAGGGTGGCACTCTTCCTTTTCCCCTGGATCTTAACTGACCGTTTGCGGAAAGGCTCCAACCTTTCTATGCAGAGTGGGAAGCCATTACTACGGATCGTTGGGTCCTGGAGGTGGTTTTCAAGGGCTATGCCCTTCAACTTACGGCCTTTCCCCCCGACTCCCCCCCAGGATATTCCCCCTCAGGGACCCTGCCCACGAACAGCTCCTCGTACAGGAGGTAGATTCCCTCCTAGAGCTTGGGGCGGTGGAAGAAGTCCCAGTGACTGAGAGGGGGAGGGGATTCTATTCAAGATATTTCCTGATTCCCAAGGCCAAGGGGGAGCTTAGACCCATCTTAGACCTACGCTGTCTGAACAAGTATATCAGACGCATCAGGTTCCGCATGGTCTCCCTCGCCTCCATCATTCCTGTCTTAGATCCAGGGGACTGGTACGCTGCCCTCGATCTAAAAGATGCGTACTTTCATATCTGTATATTACCTGCCCATAGGAGGTTCCTAAGGTTCGTGGTAGCGGGGCGCCACTATCAGTTAGGGGCCCTGCCCTTTGGTCTTTCCTCAGCACCCAGGGTCTTTACAAAATGCGTGGCGGTGGTAGCAGCCCACCTGCGCCGCAGAGGGGTACAAATTTTCCCCTACCTGGACGACTGGCTGATCCGGGGCAAGTCCAGGGCCCACGTAAGGAACAGCCTGCGGCTTACTTGTGCAACATGCACCAGAATGGGGCTGCTCATCAACGAGCAGAAATCCACATTTACCCCGGTGCAGCATATAGATTTTATTGGGGCCACACTGGACGCTATACAGGCCAGAGCCTTCCTCCCACAGCCTCGGTTCAAGGCAATGGCGACCATAATATCCGATCTCCACAGGTTCCCCACGACTACGGCCAGAAACTGTCTGCAGCTGTTGGGACACATGGCAGCCTTTACGTATGAGGTGAGGCTGGCTTGCCTCAGGCTTAGGCCTCTCCAGGCGTGGTTGGCCTCAGTATATGTACCAAACAGGCATTCACTGACTAGAGTGGTCATTGTACCCCCACAGGTGCTGTCGTCCCTCAATTGGTGGAGGGACCCAAGGGAAGTGATGAAGGGAGTCCCGTTCAGAGACTTGGCCCCATCAGTGACTCTCATCACAGATGCGTCCGATGTGGGATGGGGAGCCCACATCAGCCACAACCTGGGCACCCAAGGGATATGGTCACCCGAGGAGAGAGCTCTGCACATCAACATACGTGAGCTCAGAGCAGTCCAGTTGGCCTGCAAGGCTTTCCTCAAATTCCTGAGGGGCAGGGTAGTTCACGTCCTCACGGACAATATGGCGGCCATGTTTTATGTGAACAGGCAGGGGGGAGCGCGCTCCTCGGTTCTGTCAGGAGGCTATCCGACTCTGGGACTTTGCAGTAAGGCACGATTTTCATTTATTGGCCTCTCACCTCCCCGGGGTCAGGAATGACGAGGCAGACTGCCTTAGCAGGTCGTTCTCACCCCGCCACGACTGGTCACTGGACCAAGAGATAGTGACTTCAATTTTCCAAGAGTGGGGTGTTCCCCAACTAGACCTGTTCGCATCGGCCTGGAACAGGAAATGCCTGAGGTTCTGCTCGCTTCGGGGTCGCAAGCCGGACTCCCTGTCCGACGCATTCCTTATAGACTGGACGGGGGGGCCTGAGGTATGCATTTCCCCCCATCCCACTCTTGCCCCAAGTCCTTCTCAAAATCAAGAGGGACAGAGCGGACATCATCCTAATCGCTTCAGCGTGGCCGAGGCAGCATTGGTACAGTATGCTGCTCGACCTCTCCATCACCGCGCCGATTCCGCTACCCAGGCGTTACGACTTGCTATCCCAGGACCAAGGGCGCCTGCTGCACCCGGACCTGGACTCCATCCACCTGATGGCATGGAGACTCTCTGGCTGACGGAGGGAGAAAGAGCCTGCTCCTTACAGGTCCAACAGGTGCTGCTGGGCAGCAGAAAATCGTCCACACAGGTTACATACAGGGCCAAGTGGAGGCGTTTTTCCTGCTGGGCGGAGTCTAAGGGTATACCGCCAAGTTTCTCGCCTATACAGGCGATCTTGGAATACCTGCTGCACCTTAAGCTTCAGGGCCTAGCTCTGGCTTCCCTCCAGGTGCACCTGGCGGCCATCTCGGCCTTCCACCAGCCAAAGGAGGGGCGGCCCCTGTTTTCCCATCCATGTCAGTTAGGTTCCTTAAAGGGGTGGAGAGGACCTCAGGTCCGGGACCCGGTACCGCCTTGGGATCTCAACCTGGTCCTTATCATGTTGCTGAGACACCCCTTTGAGCCCATGGCCATATGCTCCCTACTCCTCCTGTCTTGGAAGGTAGCCTTCCTGGTGGCCATTACATCGGCTAGGAGGGTCTCCGAGATAAGAGCTTTGACCTCGGAGCCCCCCTACATGGTTTTCTATAAGGATAAGGCTTGGCTGAGGCCCCACCCGGCCTTCCTGCCTAAGGTGGTGTCTCAGTTCCACTGTAATCAAGATATCTTCCTCCCCGTGTTTTTCCCTAAACCACATGGTTCAGAGGAGGAGCGGAGGTGGCATTCGCTGGATGCCAGACGAGCCTTAGCTTACTATATTGAGCACACCAGGCCCTTCCGGAAGTTGTCACAACTGTTTGTGGCAGTGGCTGACCAGATGAAAGGCTCACCAGTCTCCACCCAGCGAATCTCCAACTGGATTACCGTCTGCATCAGAGCCTGTTACGAGCAGGCAGGGGTGCCCCTTCCGGGCGCTGTGAAGGTGCACTCAACCAGAGCCCAGGTCTCATCTGCGGCCTTCCTGGAACGAGTGCCCCTGCAGGACATCTGCAGAGCAGCGACCTGGTCGTCGGTCCACACCTTCACGTCGCACTACGCCATCGTGGAGCAGGCGAGAGAAGACACGGGTTTCGGCAGAGCCGTGCTGACAAGAGCAGGTAACCGATAACTCCTACGCACCTCCCAGTTATGACTAATTAATAACCTATATTGGAATGCATATGAGCAATCACTCGAACATAGAAAACAAGGTTACTTACCAGTAACTGTTGTTCTTCGAGATGTGTTGCTCATATCCATTCCAAACCCACCCCCCGTCCCCACTGTCGGAGTAGGCAGAAAGAAGGAAATGGGGGCCCGCGGGGCCAGCAGCGCCCTTTATACCGTGACATGAGCGCGGCACTCCAGGGGGCGCCTGAGCTGGCCCTGAGGGGCTTGCTAGGGAAAAAAGTTCCAGGAATCTGTGCACGGGGCGCGCACACATCTATATTGGAATGGATATGAGCAACACATCTCGAAGAACAACAGTTACTGGTAAGTAACCTTGTTTTTATTCAGGCTTTGTTGGAGGCCAAGACATTGTGATATAGGAGATAAAAGATAGATATCTGCAAAATTGGGTAAAAGCTGTTGTATGCAGAGTCCTCTCACACACTGTACTTGAATCTTTTCTGATTTCTACTCTTCCTTGTTCCTCTCTCCTTTCTGGTTACAGTGATAACTTTCTTTTGTATCACAAAGTTCAGTGATGTGCTGAATATCTGCTTAATAGTCAAATAAGTTCTTATTTGCCCAAGGCACTGGGAGAAAATTGCATTCCAATCTAACTGGTGTGCTGTGTCGTATTTTATTGTAGATCCGATTGAATTTATTAACCTTTTTTCAAAAATATTATCTTGTTTCAAGAATGTGTCATAAAATCATAGAGTTGGAAGGGACCTCAGGTGGTCATCTAGTCCAACCCCCTGCTCAAAGCAGGACTAACCAGGACTAACCTCAGCTAAATGTGTCACTGTGACCCAATGTCTTGAATCCAGGGATACCAATTACTCCATGACAGATGTCACTACACCATAAGCACCAAACCTGCCTTGCAGTATAGGAACCTGAACAGACCAGTCTTATGTATGTGAGACTGCAATCTGTCAGAGCAGCACAAATTGGGCGTGAGTTACTTCACACTGGTAGAAGGGAAGATTGAACAATATGTTCCTCTCCCTCTGGTGAAGAGTGCGACAAGTCTTCTCCCATTATAGTTCTGCTAATAGGAAGTTGAGGAAAGAAATTAAGCTAGCCCATGGCTTGCAAGTCTGCATGGAGGCTAAGTTCTTTGTTACTTGTACTTAAATCTAGCTGCAGTTGAAAGACATTCCATTCAGAGTGACAATTTCAGAAAATAAAAGAAAATGAGGTGTCCTGACTGCTACTTCTAAGCACAATGAAATTAAAATTAATGATTCACTTTAGATGAAGGGAGCTTTCTGTGTTTAACAGTCCATTAGAAAATAGTGAGTTTGAAGCATGAATGAGAATTACTCACCAATATTTGTTTTTAAGCAAATAAACTGTCCTTACTCTGCTGGATACCTTCTGCGTTAAATATTTTGAGGCAGTACCAAAAGTACAAATGTTGGGACTTAAATACGCTTTGAAATTACTCCTTTGTAGTTGGGATGTGCTCTCAGAAAACAAATCCAGAGTCCCAGAAACTGGTTTTGTGGAGAGAAGTCTTGCAGTAAGAAAATCTGAGTAGCCATTAAGGAGAAACAAAAAGCACTAAACATTTTATAGTTTGTTAATGGGATTCATTTTCCATTTTCTTTTCGGTCTGTTTCTCTGAGATTTTTAAAGAATATCTTAACAAATATTACTATAGTTTCTACTGGTGCTTTACATGGATTCTCCTCTAGGAAACATTAGACTAATGAAGTGACATAAATGTTGTAATGGGGGACACAAGCCTCCATGAAAGGCAGGAAGGGGTTAATGGGCTACTGAAGGCCCAATTAACCCGAATTAAGACACCTGGAGCAGGAAGCAGGCTTCCAGGAAAGGGCTTAAAAATAAGAGGACCTATTGTTCCCATTCAGATCTTACATCCTCAAAGGAGGAATGAAGAGTCAATCATGCATATGATTTTGTATTGGAACAGAGGTTCTTGTCTTGGGTTTCAAGGTTCTCTGTCCTGTCGTGTTGGATATAGGGTGTGGCTACCATCTTCTGAATCACAGTGTCAGAGTATTCAGATGGAAAGAACGTTTCATGTCGGATTCTGCTTGCTCATGATCCGATTCAGACAGTTCTCCTCTTTAGGAGTGCGATTACTGGATGGTGGTGAGTTTTTTGTTTATTAATCCCCGCCCCCTCCATTTCCAGAGTTTTGTTTTTATACTCTTTGAGTTTATGGAGTGAATGTTACCTCTGGGATCCTCACTAGTTAAATCACAATGCAGCAGGGCATTTACCCTCACCTTATTGTGAATATTGAAGGAAGCTGAAGTCATATGTCTTTGTTCCAGACATTATTTGCCTTGAGTGCATCTTGCAAAGTTTAGACTGTGGAGGGACTGGGATCAAAGGAAGCCCCTTCCCCAGGGACAGTGAGGGTCTGTAAGATGGGACCAAGTTATATTCACTACCTATCACAGGCTCCTACCCTTCCCCTTGTATCAGAGAGTGTAACTGTCAGCCCTCCATCTCTGTTTCCAGATCCCTGGTTTTATAGAAACCCTGCCTGTTTCTGCCCAGGTGACCTTCATCCCCAATTAAACCTCACTGTGCTCTAGCTCCATTCCAGGTGCAGCCTATGGCATAATTACCTCCTTTCCATAGGCTCAAAGACTTTAAAGTCAGAAGGGACAATTATAATAATGTAGTCTGACCTCCTGCAAAACGCAGGCCACAGAACCTCACCAATCCACTCCTGTAATAGACCCTGCCCTATGACTGAGTTATTAAAGTCCTCAAATCATGGATGAAAGACTTTAAGGTACAGAGAATCCACCAGCAAGTGAGCCGTGTGCCATGCTACAGAGGAAGGTGGAAAACCATTCAGAGCCTTTGCCAATCTGCCCTGGGGGAAAATTCCTTCTGGACCCCAAATATGGCGATCAGTTAAACCTTGAGCATGTGGACAAGATTCACCAGCTAGACACCCAAGAAAGAATTCTCTGTAATAACTCAGAACCCACCCTAATACCCCTTCAGAGGCCATTGGCATATCTACCACCAGTAGTCAAAGATGAGTCAATTGCCAAACTAGGCTGTCCCATCATACTATCCCCTCCATAAATTTATCAAGCTCAGTTTTGAAGCCAGCTAGGTTTTTTGCCCCCACTGCTCCCCATGGAAGGCTATTCCAGAACTTCACTCCTCTGTTGGTTAGAAACCTGTGTCTAATTTCAAGTCTAAACTTTCTGATGGCCAGTTTATATCCATTAGGTCTTGTGTCCACATTGGCACTGAACTTAAATAATTCCTCTCCCTCCCTGGTATTTATTCCTCTGATGTATTTATTTATAGAGAGCAATCATATCTCCCCATAACCTTCTTTTAGTTAGACTAAACAAACTAAGCTCTTTGAGTATCTCTCATAAGGCAGGTTTTCCATTCTGTGGATCATCCTAATAGCCCTTCTTTGCACCTGTTCCAGTTTGAATTCCTCTTTCCTTAACATGGGCCAGAACTGCACACAGTATTCCAGATGAGGTCTCACCAGCGCCTTGTATAATGGTACTAACACCTCCCTATCTCTACTGGAAATACCTCGTCTGATGCATCCAAGGACTGCATTAGCTTTTTTCATGGCAACATCACATTGGCAGCTCATAGTCATCCTGTGATCAACCAATACACCCATGTCCTTCTCCTCCTCTGTCAATTCCAAGTTATGCATCCCCACCTTATAGCAGAAATTCTTGTTATTAGTCCCTAAATACATGGCCTTGCACTTTCCACTATTAAATTTCATCCTATTTCTATTATTCCAGTTTACAAGGTCATCCAGATCTTCCTGTATGATAGCCCGATTCTTCTCTGTATTGGCAATACCTCCCAACTTTGTGTCATCCGCAAACTTTATTAGCACATTCCCACTTTTTGTGCCAAGATCAGTAATAGAAAGGTTATATAAGATTGGTCCCAAGACTGATCCCTGAGGAACTCCACTAGTAACCTCCCTCCAGCCTGACAGTTCACCTTTCAGTATGATCTGTTGTAGTCTCCCCTTTAACCAGTTCCTTATCCACCTTTCACTTTTCATATTAATCCCCATCTTTTCCAATTTAACTAATAATCATAGAATCAAAGAATATTAGAGTTGGAAGGGACCTCAGGAGGTCATCTAGTCCAACCCCCTGCTCAAAGCAGGACTAACCTCAGCTATATCATCCCAGCCAGGGCTTTGTCAAGCCTCAGCTTAAAAACCTCTAAAGATGGAGATTCCACCACCTCCCAAGGTAACCCATTCCAGTGCTTCACCACCCTCCTAGTGAAAAACTTTTTCCTAATGTCCAACCTAGATCTCCCCCCCTGCAACTTGAGACCATTGCTCCTTGTTCTGTCATCTGACACCACCGAGAACAGCCTAGCCCCATCCTCTCTGGGACCGCCTTTCAGGTAGTTAAAGGCCGCTGTCAAATCCCCCCTCATTCTTCTCTTTTGCAGACTAAACAAGCCCAGTTCCCTCAGCCTCTCCTCATAAGTCCTGTGCTCCAGCCCCCTAATCATTTTGGTTGCCCTCTGCTGCACTCTCTCTAAGTTGTCCACATCCTTTTTGTAGTGGGGGGCCCAAAATTGGACACAATATTCTAAATGCGGCCTCACCAATGCCGAATAGAGGGGAATAATCACTTCCCGCGACCTGCTGGCAATGCCTCTCCTAATGCAGCCCAATATGCTATTAGCCTTCTTGACAACCAGGGCACACTGCTGATTCATATCCAGCTTTTTATCCACTGTTACCCCCAGGTCCTTTTCTGCAGAGCTGCTGCCTAACTCGTCGGTCCCCAGTCTATAGCTGTGCATGGGATTCTTCCTTCCTAAGTGGAGCACTCTGCACTTTTCTTTGTTGAACCTCATTAGATTTCTTTTGGCCCAATCCTCCAGTTTGTTTAGGTCACTCTGTATCCTATCCCTACCTTCCAGGGTATCTACCACTCCCCCCAGCTTAGTGTCATCCGCAAACTTGCTGAGGGTGCAATCTTTTGGCCTGTCCTCCAGATCATTAATGAAGATGTTGAACAGAATCGGCCCCAGGACCGACCCCTGGGGAACGCCGCTTGTGACCAGTTGCCAGCTAGACATGGAGCCATTGATCACTACTCGTTGAGCCCTATGCTCTAGCCAGTTCTCTATCCATTTTATAGTCCATTCATGCAACCCATACTTCTTTAACTTGCTGATAAGAATACTGTGAGAATCATAATAATCCATGTGGGATAGGCCATGTCAGGTGTGGTTAGGAAGGTTATGATATGCTAAGTAAGAGAATATTACTTATGTTCATGTGTAATATGTGAAATGGAAGTTATAGATGTATTTGAGATATCTGTGTTTCAAATTGTGCTGCCTGGGCAACACCCCAGATAGGATGGCTGCAGAATGGCCAGCGTAATGGCCCATTAAGGCCTTCCCAGGTACAAGGGGCCCAGAGAAAGAAGCCAGCATCACTAATGAGTCACCAGAACCTGCTTACGTGACTGGACCCCAGGCCCACCTGAAGAGTCACCAGGATTGGTCCATGTGACTCTGGACTTCCTTTTAGCTCCTGCAAATTTCACAGGCCACATGGCCAAAAGACAGAGGGTATATAAGATCAAGCCAGAGAAACCATTTTGTCTTTGCTCCTGTCCAGTCTGCAGACATACACCTATCTCTGGACCAATTCATCTTGCAACTGAACCAAAGGACTCAGACCCATCCAGATACTGGATGTGAACCAGAGAGAACTATACAAGCCTGCAAATCCACCTTTCTTCTAGAAACCTGATGCGTATGGACTTTTAATCATTTGTATATCTGTGATTGCTCTGATCCTTTAACACTTCTCTCATGGTTTGTTTCTTTTTACAATAAACCTTTAGTTTTAGATACTAAAGGATTGGCTGACAGTGTGATACTTTAGGTAAGATCCAAACTCGTATTGATCTGGTGCTGTGGCTGACCCTTTGGGGTCAGAGGGAACCTTTTTAGTAAAGAGCAGAGAGTTTAAGTAACTGATCTCTTTACTGGACCTGGTGCTGATTTGGGAGCCTGGAGCTGAAATGCAGTAAAGGGGGCTGTGGGCATTTGTGGACTGGCTTCTTGACACCCTGTGTGGGGTAATCAGAAGCAGTTCATGGCTGGTTGGGAAGCCGGGCTTCAGTGTCACCCACCAGCGGGGGAGAATCTGCTCTCCTTTTGCAGCCTGCCCTGACCTTGGCATTATCTGTTGGCCACCCTGAGCACGGGTCGTATCACACCTTCCTCTCTTCCAAGTGCCTTAAAATGGATTCCTTAGGGACCTGCTCCATTATTTTTCCAGGGATTGAAGTGAGCCTGACCGGTCTGTAGTTCCCTGGATCCTCTTTCCTCCCTTTTTTGAAGATGGGCACTATATTTGCTTTTTTCCAGTCCTCAGGGACCTCCCCTGTTGCCACGAGCTTTCAAAGATAATAGCCAATGGCTCTGAAATCACCTCAGCCAATTCCCTCAGCACCCTTGGGTGCATTGCATCCGGCCCCATGGACTTGTGTATGTCCAATCCTTCTAAATAGTCTTGGACGTGTTCCTTCAGCCCTGCGGGATGTTCGCCTCCTTCCCATTCTGTGCCACCCAGTACAGCAGTCTGGGAGCTGATCTTGTCTGTGAAGACAGAGGCAAAAAAGGCATTGAGTACCTCAGCTTTCTCCACATCCTCTGTCACTAGGTTGCCTCCCTCATTCTCTAAGGGGCCCACACCTTCCCTAATCTTCCTGTTGTTGGCAACATACCTGTAGAAACCCTTCTTGTTCCCCTTCATGTCCCTTGCTAGCTGCAACTCCAGTTGTGCTTTGGCCTTCCTGATTTCATCCCTGCATGTTCGAGCAGTATTTTTATAATCCTCCCTAGTCATCTGACCAAGCTTCCACTTCTTGTAAGCTTCTCTTTTGTGTTTAAGTTCGTCAAAGACTTCTTTGTTAAGCCAAGCTGGACGCCTACCATATTTGCTATTCTTTTTGCACATCGGGATGGTTTGCTCCTGTGCCCTCAATAAGGTCTCTTTAAAATACAGCAAGCTCTCTTGGGTTCCTTTCCCCCTCATATTAGCCTCCCAGGGAATCCTGCCCATCAGTTCCCTGAGGGAGTCAAAGTCCGCTTTTCTGAAGTCCATGGTCCATATCCTGCTGTTCTCCTTTCTTCCTTTTGTCAGGATCCTGAACTCGACCATCTCATGGTTACTGCTGCCTAGGTTGCCACCCACTTCTACTTCCCCAACCAAATCTTCCCTGTTTGTGAGCAGCAGGTCAAGAGTAGCACGGCCCCTAGTGGGTTGCTCCAGCACTTGCACCAGGAAATTGTCAGCGACACTCTCCAAAAGCTTCCTGGATTGTTTGTACTCTGCTGTATTGCTCTTCCAGCAGATGTCAGGGTGATTGAAGTCTCCCATGAGAGCCAGGTCCTGTGAACTGGAAATTTTTCCTAGTTGAGTAGAGAAAACCTCATCTACCTCGTCCTCCTGGTCTGGTGGTCTGTAACAGACACCCACCACGACATCACGCTTATTGTTCTTGCTTCTAAGCTTAACCCAGAGACACTCAACTGACTTATCTCCAGTTTCATACTGGAGCTCAGAGCAGTCATGGTGCTCTCTTACATACAGTGCAACTCCTCCCCCTTTCGCCCCTGCCTGTCCTTCCTGAACAGTTTATACCCATCCATGACAGTGCTCCAGTCATGTGAGTTACTTCACCAAGTCTCAGTTATTCCAATCATGTCGTAGTTTCTTGACTGTGCCAGGACTTCCAGTTCCTCCTGCTTGTTTCCCAGGCTTCTTGCATTTGTGTACAGGCACTTGAGATAAGTAGCCGATTGGCCTACTTTCACAGTATGAATCGGGAGGCCTCCCCTGCTGCACCCTCCTCCTTCTGCTTCTTTGTGGTGTCCCTCTTCCCCACTTACCTTCGGGCTTAGGTCCCCGTCCCCCGTCGAACCTAGTTTAATTCCCCATGTGGAACTGTATCAAATGCCTTACTGAAATCTAGGTATATGTAAGATCTGAATGGGAACAATGAAATCAGTTAAAAAAGAATGAAGAAATATATATAACTAAATTTTATGAGAACCAAAGCCCTTCATTATCACAGGCTGTGGCAATAGCAACATCACTTGTGAAAGATAAGTAATACTGCAGAGGAAGAATCTTTTTCCAAATAAATAGGAAGGTAGAGGATAGTCTGTGTAGACTTAGAAGCAACAGCAGTAGCCATGTACACTTCTGTGATGGAGCTTAGCCCCCATCACCTGCAAAGCTAGGAAATACACCTAACTGGTCATGCGCTGCACCTGGGGAGGTGACTAGTTAATTGGCTTCTGGTCAAAGAAGGCAGAGCTAAGCTGTAATAAGTAGACTGAAGGAGCTCAGCTGAGGAGGAGACAGGTTTTCCTGGCAGAGTTAGGGTTTAACAGGACGATAAAGGAGGAAGTACACTACAAGAGCAGAATTGACTCGCACGGGGAAGCCCAGAGGTAAGGTTTGCAGGTAGAAAGGGAATTCCCAAAGGGGCAGAATTGTTCAGATTTGTTTGGACTTGTTTTGTGATACTCTGGAAGGGGTTTGAACTTTGTGACTTGGATAGAGGGCTGAGCCACAGAAGCCTGGAGCCAGGGGAAGACAGCTAGCAGGCAGCATTGGAGCCGAAGATACCAGTGACATTATGCTATGATACAAGGGGGAGCTCCAAAGTGCCCCACCATAGCTTCTCTATCAACAGCCTACACTGGAATAGCAGTTGTCCTGGTATGATGAGTGGGAGGCAGTCAATTGTTTGAACCATGGTGAATTCTTACATAGTAAAAAAAAAAAAAAATCCATCTAGCTATATCTTTCATGCCTGATTTTTCTGTGGACTCAATGCAATTTGCTTTAAGTGTTCTGGCCTCCAACTCGAGGATAGCTGGCTCTGATCCCAAATGGCAGGTAAACATTGCCAGCTGACAACCTGCCATCAGATTTTAAAATGAAAATCTATCGGGGGAAACTTTGAAGAAGATAGTAGCCAACAATGCTGGGAAGTCTAAGCCTTTACTACCAAATCAAAGAAAGTATTAGGGAAAAAAAGAGGAAAAATCAGTCTATAGAGGCAAATGGTCTTTTTTTCCCTATCAGCAATAGACATACTCTCAAAGTTAACTCTCTCCAACCAAAGAAAATACTGGAATAGAAAATCCTCAACTAAGATCAAAGCAGGCCATCTTTCCAGACTCCTCCTCCATCATATGGCAATTGAGAAACTAGAAGAGCTAATACCATAGAGTGTCATATGGCCTGTCCGTCCACCAGAGAGGTACTGCAGACATCTTTCTTATTGTAAAGAAAGTCAGGTGGAGTGAAAGGGGTTCTGGAACTCAAACAGAACAACTTAGCTACACTACTAATGAAACACACTTTCTCTGCTACCTGTCCCAGATAAGGTGGTACAGATGGTCAGGAAGGAAAAAGGCTACTATAATACCCAATACCACATCCTGATCTGATGTTATTGGTACATCCTCCTCTGTACCCCCTAAAAACACTGGAACACTTGCACCAGAATTCTGGATATATTGGGGCAAGGCAGAAGTACTAATAGAATTTCTTCTCTCTCTCCTGTCTCCCCATAAGATTATAAGAGTGATAGACACTAATTGCTTCCAGAATCCTGTCTCTGCCCACAAATTTATGCATCTCTTTGGTTTATGCTGAACACAAGATAAACAGCAGAAAACTGGGCATCCCAGATATTAGATTTTTCTACATGATGGATTATTAGACATGAATCTGAAGCCAGTAATACTATTGAAACATATATCTTCCATCAGCATTTTTTTTTCCTTCAACACAGACTCCAAATTGCACATAACAGATTACTCACAAATGGAAAGACTGCTATGGACAGCAAGTCCATTTTCCCAAATAGAACCACTTTACAGTTCTGCAAACACTAACATCTGGCCCATTTGAACCTATGTCTGAGAAATCCTTGCACTGTAGCCCATCAATCTCTACTGCAAGACAAGACAACCCAGCACTGTTGACTAGCTTGTTATTGCAGAAAATAACAAACTTGCCATTCCAGTGGCACAAAACTTCTGTGTCTGGCCCTGAAGGCTCATGTAGTTCTGGGCCTTAAATATGTCTAAAGACAGTCTGGCCTGAGGCCCAAGATGGGCAATAGACACACTTGGGAGAAATGAAACATTAAGCTGTCAGGTATGTTTTTTTTTTTTTTTTTTTAAAAAGCCATATCTGCTCATGAGTTTAGAATGTTATAAGAAATCTCACTGGAGATGGCCAAATGTGCATAAGTATTGCAATTTATTGTATGAGTATTATCTCAGAAAGAGAGAGAGACCGAGAGAATGTGTATGCGCATGTGCGTGCACAACTAATCATTTCTCTGAACAAAATAAAGAAAAAAGAGCACTTGAAAAGATTCCTATTGTACGTTCATTTTAATAAATGTGTTTGTAATGCTATGGTACAATTTTGTCTCCGTTTGAGTCTGATGAATTACAAACACAAATTAAAAGAAACCAAAAATTTGCTCTTGTAATTCCATAGGTAGTTTTGGGAGAGTTAAATTCTGTTTCTTTGAATATTGGTGAATTTTCAGTAAATTAGTCTCCAACACTTACCTAGACAAGCAGTGGCCCTCCTGACTAGATCTCCTTTGCCACTGAGTCACATGGACTAAGGATAATTTTCTCTGACTCAACTCACCAGAATTCCTGCAAAAGTAGGCAGACTTTTCAGATGCCTTTGGCTGAAGTTAATCATGCAACTGTTTCTCTTTGCCTAATCTCAATTTACTGTAGGTTTTGGAAATGTAGGCAATGCTCCCTGGAAATTCGCCTACTTTGGAGTAGCTGCTGACATCCCTTCACAAATTTTTTATGCTGCTTCAACATCCAGCACTTTTGCATGTAATCTTTCCTAGGTCCACTTTAATTTTGCATGCAAGAGTTTAAAGTCATGTATAGAGAGGCAGCAAACTCTCCCAAATCACAAGAACAATACAGGAATTGTACAGCAGATGGATCCACAACACTGACATGAATAAGTAAGACTGCTCTGTCGTAAAGCCAAACAATTTGGTGATAAATATTTTAAGAGAAAGAGTTGGGGGATTTATTAGTGAATGTTTCACTTTATTCCTTCTCAGTTAAATAGAGTCAAGGGGCTCTTTATTTCTTTGTTTTAATCTCAGCCTGCTAATTCAGTCCGAGCAGAGGATGAGGGTCACATCATCCAAGCCTTGTAGCCAAATCTTCCCATCAAAACACATGCATAACAGGAAACAAAATCCATGCAAATGAAGTCCAAAATGTTCTAGTATTTTGAATGAGGGAGTTGAGTTAAACGAGTGTCACTTCTCCCTTTTGAAAACCTATCGAAATCCTCCTGTGATCGCTCCATAGATTTAATGGGTGTGATTGGGTGGGTAGATATTATCTGTGCAACATCATTCCACTCTAGAGCTGAACAGATTATACCATGTAAGACAATGTTAATAGTTCAGTGTTTATCATCTTCAGCAACCTAATGAATCTCCATTTCCCTGCAGCTCTGGATGGCTGAGCCAGCAGGGTATCTCCACCTCTAACCCAGTGTGATGCCAGAACCTCTTTCACTCCTCCCTCTTTTCCCTTCCCTGTCTCCCATTCCTCAGTGGTTTTACTCTCTGCGTGATTCCTGTGAACTGTATTTGTCCCAAAATGGTTTCTTATGATCATGCCCCTGCTTTTTGCTCCCTCTCCCCTCCATGGGGTTCACAACTGTAAGATCCAGAATAGAGTGATTTACATCATGGTGAAAATCAGTGCTTAAATCACACAATTTTTTTAAAAATCAAATTAGGTCAAGCTTTGTAAAATTAACTTGAAAACTTGTACTATTGCAATTTAAGATTAAAATTTATCATGAACTAATTTATAAAGGCTGTTTAATGTGCCACGACTAATAGAGAGTATGTTGTTTGAAGTTTACAAAACTATTTTAGAGAAAACCAAAATATTGAAAATTTAAGGCCTGATTCTGCAACCATTTAAGCAGGTATATAATGTTACTCATGTGAATAACCCCACTGATTTAATGGGACCACTCATGTGCTTGAAGGTAAGCATGTGCATAAGTGTTTACAGCACCAAGGGCTAATATTGTATCTCTATTAAAAACTTGCTCTTCATGGCTTAAAATCTTTGTCACTTCAAACCAAAATGCTTCAGTGTTAATAAGGAAAATGTATTTAGACTTTCAACACACTAATACAATTATAGGGAATTTTTATGTGCACACAGATACAATATTTCAAAATTAGGAGCCTAAAGTTAGGTTTTTAACCCATATTTAGGCACTGGATGGTGGAATTTTCAAAAGCAAAAAAAGTAACATAGATGCACAAGTGCTATTGGCTTGAAACTGCAAACTGATCGTGGAGTATAGCCTGGTTGAAGTATTTCAGTTTTCTTGACTTTTGAAAGTTCAATATACTGGAAGAGGTGGTGTGGGTTACAGACATATTTTATGCATTTGCTTACTAATATTGTGTTTGTAAAGGAAAATAAAAATGCTCAAACTCTTTCCTTTCTACCAAACATAGTTTTGGAAGGAGATTTCATAAGTAATTCGCTTATCCGGGATGTCTTTGTTCAGTTTTTCTTACCCACAAAAGGGTGGGGTCAGCAGTAGAAGCAAGAAAAGCTTAGGTGCATCCATTGAAACTTTGCTTGTGGCAGAATTAAAGCAATATTGTGTAAGTTCACTCCGAGCAAAATCAGTCTTGTTTAGCCACTGCAGGATGCCATTCAACAACAAAGGCAACATAAGTGAAATTCAGTTAAAATAATCCTTTCAATCCTTGTATTAACTTTAGAAGTGTATTCACTGTACTAGCAACAGCATATTTTATGTGTTGCGTTGTTTGGCTGTGCCTGGAATACGATGACTTTCTAGGGTCACTATTCTCCTTCATTTTGAAGCACTGGGAGGAGAGGAAGGTGATCAGGAACAGTCAGCATGGATTCACCAAGGGCAAGTCATGCCTGACTAACATGATTGCCTTCTATGATGTGTAGTATATGGCTGGCTTCCCTCTAGTGGGTCTCATGCTTTGCTCCCGTAGTGGGCCAGGAAGTTGCCAGTCATCCCATCTTTCCTGGGGGAGGGACCCAGGGCCCACCATTCCTCTGCATCCCAGCCCAGGGGCCCTATGAACAGCAGCTGTAGACTGCTGGCTATGTATTTTGGAGCTGCAGCCTCTTCTCCTGCGCTACTTTCCCCCCTCAGTCCTTCTGGCCTCTCAGGCCCTCTGTCCTTGCTGGGCTCAGTACCTCCTTTTGGGGTTCCTCCGCTCTCCCACACTTTGCTACTCTGGTCTGTTACTTCACACAGCACCTCTACTTCCTCCAGCTTGTGCTCTGTGCGTTTGGGGGCGGAGCTGTTTTATGGAGCACCTGGCTGATTCTTAATAGGCCCCAGCTGCCCCTGGTTAGGCTGCAGGGAATAAAGCCCTGATCATTCTGGGGCTGATGTATCTCTTGTTGTGTACTCTTCTGCTGCCCTTGGTATAGCACAGATGAGATGACTGGCTCTGTGGATGTGGGGAAAGTGGTGGATGTGATATACTTTGACTTTAGCACAGCTGTTGATATGGTCTCCCACAGTATTCTAGCCAACAAGTTAAAGTATGGGTTGGATGAATGGACTATAAGGTGGATAGAAAGCTGGCTAGATCATCAGGCTAGAAGAAAGTTGGCTAGATTATCAGTGGCTCGATGTGCAATTGACAGATTGGTATCAAGCAAAGTGCCCCATGGATCATTCCTGGGACTGGTTTTGTTCAACATCTTCATTAATGATCTTGATGACAGGATGGATTGCACTGTTAGCAAGTTTGCAGATGATGCTAAGCCGGGGTGAGTGGTAAATACGCTAGAGTATAGGGATAGGATATAGAGTGACCTAGACAAATTGGAGGATTGGGCCAAAAGAAATCTGATGAGGTTCAACAAGGACAAGTACAGAGTTTTGCACTTAGTATGGAAGAATCCCAAGCACTCCTACAGACTGGGGAATGACTGGCTAAGCAGCAGTTCTGCAGAAAAACACCTGTGGGTTACAGTGGAGAAGAATCTGGTTATGAGTCAACAGTATGCCCTTGTTACTAAGAAGGCTAATGGCATATTGGGCTGCATTAGTAGGAGCATTGCCAGCAGATCGAGGGAAGTGATTATTCCTCTCTGTTCGGCACTGGTGCAGCCACATCTGGAGTATTGTGTCCAGTTATGGGCCTCCCACTACAGAAAGGATGTGGACAAATTGAAGAGAGTCCAGTGGAGGGCAACAAAAATGATTAGGGGGCTGGAGCACAAGACTTATGAGGAGAGGCTGAGGAAACAGGTCTTATTTAGTTTGCAGAAGAGAAAAGTGAGGGGGGATTTGATAGCAGCCTTTAACTACCTGAAGCGGGGGGTTCCAAAGAGGATGGAGTTAGGCTGTTATCAGTGATGGCAGATGACAGAACAAGGAGCAATTGTCTTAAGTTACAGTGGGGGAGGTCTAGGTTGGATATCAGGGAAAATCTTTTTTTACTAGGAGGTGGTGAAGCACTAGAATGGGTTACCTAGGGAGGTGATGGAATCTCCATCCTTAGAGGTTTTTAAGGCCTGTCTTGAGAAAACCCTGGCTGGGATGATTTAGTTGGGGTTGGTCCTGCTTTGAGCAGTGGGTTGGACTAGATGACCTCCTGAGATCCCTTCCAACCCTAATTTTCTATAATTCTATTATTAATTTTGCTTATTAATATAATGCCATATATGTAAATAGAATTTTCCAAAAACTTAAGAGGAGGGCACTGCTCCAGGGAGTTAACAAATTAATTCAGAAATATACAAACAATAACAGATTAGGCACAGACATCATCTGGGAGAGCAACCAACAGAAGTAGATTTTAAAGAGAAGGAAGCCATTTGGCACATAGGAAGCAGGAGGCATCATCAGGCATAGCGTACAATCTGAACAAAGACATAAATGGAGAAGGGAAGAAGAAAGGGTCTAAACAGGGAATGAATGGAGGTGTAAACATTGGGAAAGCTGCACAGGGCCTGAAAGATAAGACAGATGAAATAAACTTGATGGGGGAAAAACAAAGGTCTTCTGATGTTTTGGCATAGGGCATTCCCGTAGCTAGGGTCTTCTCCTGCCACCTCTTCCAAATTGGTAATGAGTCCTGTTTTGTGAAGAAATAACTTTTTGTCAGTACCTTCATGCCTGATGTTGACATTTGTCAACTTTGAGTGAGTAGCCTTTATTTTACAAACATAGTCATAGCTATTTAGGAACTGTATGCCAGTAGGTGGTGCAATATATGGATAAGGCATTCTCTTCTTTTATGAAGGATTTTACCTTCTTGGACTCAAAGGGTTTTAAGATCCTACCTCCTTTATGTTATCTTATTATTGATGTATACTTTAAATATCTATTTTGGGTATCGTCTCTGAAATACTGTTTTGACTGACATTTCATTTACTGTCAATATGCTGGAGTATATGATCCTTGAATAGCTAGTTTTTCTGCTTCAATACCCTTTTTATTGTGTTTAAAATACTATAAATTAGAAAACACAATAAAGAAAAGCAGGGGAAGCCAGTGAAGGGTTTCAGGTGGGGTATTTCTCCATTAATATCCCACTTCCTCATTGAACAGTCACATGTTCAGCTTTCTCTTACTCCCAAGTCAAAACCCTACCATGTCTTGTTGGTTGAAGCCTGGGATCCTATCCAATTTCTGATGGACCTCTGAAAATGTTTTAATTTTTAGGCTTTATTTAAAAAATATTTTTCTGTGAGACGTTTCTCCTCGTTACTTGACTGATACTGCACATGCCGCATGAAAGGCGCCTGTCCCCTGGCTAGAAATGGTTTACCTTGGATTAGATCATCCTTTTAATATCCCAGTTTACTTCCTGGCATCCTAGGCCAGTTGTTGGGACTATTGCCTATCAAAAACACACAAAAAGAGCTTTTAGTGGGGTGGGGAGAAAACAAAAACAATATCATAAGCAGAACCATAAGACAATAGCAAAAGATGAGTCTCCCAGACCAGACAATCATTGTCATATCTACAGCGAGAGTCCTGTGGCACCTTAAAGACTAACAAATTTATCTGGACATAAGCTTTCGTGGGCAGAAACCCACTTGGTCAGATGCATGAAGTGGAAACTTCAGTTTGGTAGGTGTATATATACATAGCCAAGGATGGGTGAGTTACATCACAGTGAGGAGGGCAAGTGTTAACAAGGTAAATTCAGTCAGAGTGGATGAGGCTATTCACAACAGTTGATGAGAAGTGTGAATGTCAAAAGAGGGAACATTATTTTTTGTAGTGGGCTAGCCACTCCCAGTCTCTATTCAGACCTAGTCTGATAGTGTCATATCTATGTTTGGAATGAAGAGTTTCCCTCTGCTTTGAAGGTAGATTTCTGTTTTTGGCCTTGAAGACCTGACAGTTTTCTGTTTCACCTGTCCTTTGGTAAACATTCAATGAAAATGTTTAACAGGACAACTAATGTTCTAGCATCGCAGCAGGATTTCTTTGTTTATGTGGCTTTTAGCGATGTTGGGCACTGATGTCTGGAGGGAAAGGAGCCAACTATAGCAATATTCCTGAAAGAGACTGACTGAGGTTGAGGGGGAATGAGAGTGGGACTTTAGAAGAGATATTTGTTCTTTGTAGTTTTCTCATTTAATCCACAAAAAAAGGGTGCATGGTGATCAATGTGGTCAGCATTATCAAGGAGCCTTATCACAGCGGAACTAAGCCATGCCTGAAGTAGACGCTTGCAGGTTCCCACCATTGCAGGTCAAGGTCATGGCTATCTATGCTGCTTAACTTTCTAGTAACTGTGCCTAGCGGTGATCTCAGAGCAAAGGAAGTTAATATATCTTGGTCCATGACCTCTTATGACGTAGTGCCCTTTAATGCTGAGAGAAAGGGAGTGGAAGTCAAAACTACTGAGTTTTATACCCAACTCTGCCACTGATTCACTGTGTGACCTCAGTCAAGTTACTGGATTTGTGCTTCACATAAAATTAGTCTAATCACTACCTAAAATTATGCTGTACGGTTTAATTAATTAGTATGGTGCTTTGAGAGCCTTTCCTGAATGGTGCTATATAAGTTGAAAGTATTTAATATATGTCATTATATATTTAATTGTGTGTCATTACCCCACCTTGTTCTAAGATACAACTTTTTAATTTGTTTAATGCAATATCTTTGGGTAGTCTCCCTGTAGTGTGTGTTTTGTTTTTTAAACTCTAATATGTGCCTGATAAGTGCATCTTATTATAGCAGCATTCCCTTGAATATCATGGGAGTGTCCTAAGGAAGGCGATTGTTACTAAGTAGGGTTCAGGACTGTGTACGTTACTGGCTGTTGGTGCCATAATTCTTAAATGAAAGTGTGTGCTCATTTTTCTCAGCACATTTCACATGTTCAAATTTTCCAGACTCTCAGCTAAGTGAATGTTGAGGATATATCCATAATGTCCACATTCTCCAAAGGGATGGAACAAAATATGAACTGGTTTGACCCTCCATATTTTGCTTGTATGCTGTTTCCACCAAGAGGAGATTAAGAAATGCCCCTCTTAATTAGAGAAATGAAACTTCAAACCGTATTGGGCAGGCCATTTTGGGGGGCAGGCCTACTCTTCTAGCACTCACTTCTGTCTGGTTGCTTTCAGAAAACGCTGTAAGATGTATCTGGCAAACTTTTTCCATAAAGGATGATTTTAAGTTTTTTCCCTTTCATCCCTTTTCAACATCCACATCATCTTATCTCCATAGAATTCTGGTGCCTTGGCAGTTTCCAGGCTCTTGGCTTCCTAGCAAGGAAATGTTTCTTGCCTTAATATAGTAAGTATTCAATGAACCAGTATACTGCAGTAATGCACTGACTTCTGTAATAAGTACATGGTTATTAACAGTGAAAGGTTTTTCTCAGTATGAGCCTAGTTGCTGAGGTCCTCCCAGTTGGCTTCATTGGGAATTGAGGTCAGGAGATGCTCAACTCTTTGCAGAATTGGGCTCTACCTGAGTTTGGTGCAGCTTTCTTTTAAGATAATAGGATCCAAGCTTAATTGTGGTCACACATTTCGTTTTCTTTAGGGAAGGAAAGTGTTAAACTCTTATTTGTACACTGTTTTCCTGACTCCCTTTCTACTTACCTCATAATTCAGAGGCAGTTGAGCATGGGAGATGTCTTTGTGCTGTGTCTTGCACTCTTGCACAACACGTCATCCAGTCAGAAACTGGGGATTTGCTTCTGGGATTTGTTTCATTACCGTGCTGGTAAAGGTTTGGAAGGACATTCTGTTTAGTGTGGCACTCTAGCCCTGTGTAGCAAGATTTTCTAGCACAGAGCTCAGTTGGCTGTACTGATTTAATCAATCTATCATCATTCATATATAATATATATATTTTAAAATTATACATTTCTCAGATATGTGACTTACGTGTAGTTGTATTCAACTTTTTGGGCAGCATAAATCCTAATTTTAGTTTTGAATTTTACTGTGGGGTATTTTGCTGTCACTTGTACATAAACTACAGTATTTGACTGTACTTAGTGTCACTGATTTCCTGGTGCCTACACTACAGCCTTAATTTAAGGAAAACAATACCTACATTTACATGTATATGCATGTAATTTTGAGAACTAATTTTAATAACAGATTTATATACATTAGTACTGAAATACAATTTTTTAATATTCATTTGCAGATTTTTACTATTCTGGCAATTAATTCACTGTCATTTGTCTGCTAATCACAGATTTACAGAGTATAAGAACAAATGTCAGCTTTCTTATTTGTGTTTTTATTTTTTGGTTTTGTCGAGATCGAAAATGTATCTTCAAATATACTGTACCCTGACCCTTTATATTGGCCCCAAAAAAGTAACAGTAGTTACCCTGAGCAACAATTAAAGGTGCAAATGTAAATAAAGTAATGTGGAGGCTCTGGGGTGGAGGTAGTGCTTTAGTTTGGGGTTTTTTAAGAGCAAAGAAAGTCTTGGCAAGCAAAACCCTGTTTTAGTAGCAAAATATTAATTTTTTAAAAAGAATATCCATTTTCTAAAGCAAATTAATTTAGATTATTTACCTTGGTTTTTATTTTTTAAATTGAGTAGTTTTCATAGTAATCTCAGGTTCAGGTTATTGAGACTATCTGTTCATAAGAGAACAATAAAATTGTATTTTGTGTAATAAGTACAATTTTAAAATGCACAACATTCTGTTTTTTAATTATGTATGAAATTGTTCAGTTTTGTGGTTAGCATTTTAATTATAACAAGAATCAATAACTGCCCAGCTAAAAATCTATTTGGATGCCTGGAATAATAAGGGGAAAAATATGATAAGTAGTTGTCAATATTAAAGCAGGCTGAAGGAAGAAGGCTTTGGGCCTTGTAGTAGGTAGAATGAAACAGCAGATTTGAGTATCCACAATTCTTTCAGTATTAAATTTTCAGTAAAATAAAATTACTTGTATATGAAAACATAGCCTTTCCCCAGCTCTCTTTTTTTTCCTGATCAGCTGATGAAGAGACTAGCAGCTCGCTGCTTTGCTGGCTTGTTAATTTTATCCCCACTAACTGTGATTTCCGATAGCCGGCCTGCTGATAGTGGTAAGGTAAATATCCTTTTTCATTGCCGTCTTGAAGATTCAGTAGAACTACATCACAGGCATGTGTAGGTGTGTAACACATCAAAAGCCGGTGTTCTCCGTATTTCTGTGTGCAACTGAGTGCTTAAGGAGAGCAATAACATTAACTGTTGACAGCCTTGCATGCTGTATTTATTATTAGCATTTCTAGCTTCCAAGATTTATAGTGAAATTTCCTTTTCTTAATCTTCGCTAGCTGCAGTGGTGTATAGTGGGTGTCCTGCTTTAGCCAAATGAATATTAATGAATTTGTTGCAGATTTTTTTTCCTTCCTTTTTCCTCCTAACTCATCAGATCAAGCCTCCTTCATAATGGTTATCTGAATGCTGTGGAAGCATGATGGAAATTGTCTTTTGATTATTAAGGCCTAGTTTCAGACTGTCCCTCAGGATTCTGTGTTCATGTTTGTTCAATGGATTTGCACATCGGAGGATGCATAGGAAACAGATTTTAAAATCCCACTGGCATTTTTAACATGCCAGGTTGTTTTGGGTTGTGCACCAGGTTTTTTTCACAAAACGTTTTTCAAGAGACATTGTACACAAGTGAAAGAAATTATGTCTGGGCTATAATCACTCTTTTTATATTGATTGTTATACTCACATGATCATAAATATTAGCCATGTTTGGTGCTGTGGAAAAATGAAGGTAATTGCCTTATGATTAGAGTTCTTTCAGCTACAAGAAAGAATTGATTAGCATTTGCATGTACTCAAGGCAATACTGAGAGGCAAGAGAGACAAATATCAACATCAGTTATGTTCTGAGAGAGCATTAATCCTAAAGCCTAATTGTAAAATTTTGAATTTTTTTCTGTAGTCTCTCTTTATACTTTTTTTTTAATTTCAGTTTTCTGATAATTAATTTTTTGTTTGGGTATTTTGGGGTTGTTTCCCCCTTTCACCTCCCTCTTCCCCCCACTGCTGTTGGGGGATTGTTTTCTGGGGTTTGGGGTTTTTTTTCCAAAAGCAAAAAAAAAGTTCAGCCTCTTGTCTTGTCACATGGATCTGTTAGTATACGAGCAGGTTCCCTTTATACCTGGTTTGTTTTCGTAGACACTTTATTATCTCTCCGCATAGTTCTGCTGGCTCTGGTTAAAAGCACATGTTTGCAGGTAATTAGAACTAATGTTTATTGTTTGTGACTGTCCTTTTGTTTTTCTTTTTCCATGCCATGGTACAAGTGCTCTTTACTATAAAACACCATATTGTCACTGCTTCTGCCTCTTCACTGGTTATTATACTAAATGAAAATTGCACAACATTTTAGAGATGGTTTTAACTCTTAAGTGATTTGTAAATTAATTTGAACTCTTTTGGGAGAGAAGGCTGTAGTGTGTTCCTACTTAAAATGAATGTATAGGAAGAACTGTGTTACTTTCTTACATTGGTACCTAATGTGAACTGTCCTGTCTGCAAACATGCATGTTAAAATCTGTTTGAGCACATAAACAATACCAGATATGACTGTTATTAAAGTGAACAAATATAATGCATGTCTTGCTGTATACTTACTAACATAGTGCCACAGGCCTTCAGAGATATGGACGTGTAACTTGCAAGGTGGAACTGAGGGTTCAATTTAATATGAATCCTTCTAGGATGAAGTTTAAGTATAATTACTTTAAGTTTAGTGTCTTATTGATTGCCACTAACTGATTTTTGTGCTGAACTCTTGTTTATAAATAGATGGTGTGTTGAATTGTTTACATCTGGCTGGTCTTTTAAAAATGTGATTTTTTTTTTTTCTTTGCATCTTTGGTTTTTAAAAATATAATTTTTCTAAATCCATGGTTGACAGGCAATCGAAGACGGCAATTTGGAAGAAATGGAAGAGGAAGTCCGGCTTAAAAAACGGAAGAGGCGAAGAAACGTGGATAAGGATTCTGGGAAGGAAGATGGAGAGAAGGCAAAGAAGAGGAGAGGCAGACCTCCTGCAGAAAAATTGTCACCCAACCCACCTAAACTGACAAAACAGATGAATGCCATTATTGATACTGTGATAAACTACAAAGACAGGTAAGCTCTGAATTGGTTCTTTGTTGTTTCCCAGTCTTTTTAGGGTTGCTGACAAACCGTTTCTAGGATTTTAATAGTGTGGTGTTTTTTAACTTTAAATAAAAATGATCTCACTTTGAGCATGAACTTGCAAGTCTTTCATGTATGTAATTTCCATTAGTACACACAGGGATTTATTGAGAATTTAATTTACAAGACAGCATGTATCCTCTTTGTTTGGAAATGCCAGTGCCCTATACAAGAGAAGTATTCCTTAGTACAGTGGACCCCATTAAACCAGATATAGATAATCCCAACAAAACTTTACAGGGGGGTTGTTTGTTTGTTTTTAAATAATCAAGTAGTACAAGCCAGTTACAAAATATTTTCCTTTTCCAGATGCTATTTACATCCCTGAACTTCTCCCTTCTCTTAATTTCTGTTTTCCTCTTCAGTCCTAACTTCCTGATTCCTACCCCAAGCCAGAGGCTCTAAATAAGAGTCTTCCTGATGGCTCAGAGTGTTCCGTTTGCCTAATACAGCCTCTTACCTTAATGATTCAGCCGTAGATCTTTGAAACTACTGTTTTATTAGTACAAGTTCTCACTGGCACTTAAAACAATTCTTGAGACTCTTTAGGGATGGAATGAAGAGCCCCTGAACTCCTGACAAAGAAAATGCTGTAGAAATATATGGCACTGCAACCCACCATAAGTGACGTGAAGCTAGTTTCTCCTTATAAGCCAGTTTTCAACATACCACCTCTCTTAACTTCCTCAAAAAATTAATCCCCCTGAAATTTCACACGACACCTCCTCCTAAAGTAGAATCTCTTTTTATTCTGATTTTCAAAATAGCTTTGCCTATAGACTCCAGATTTGTATTTTGTTTTTATTTAGTGTTTTTACAGTGAAATTACAAAGATTTATAATAGGAATCTGCACAGTAAGATAGGAAGAAGGGGTTAACAATGAGTAATTGGAGCCGGAATATGAGTAAAAAGGCACAGAAAGACGAAAGACTCCTAAGGTAAAGAGGAAGTATTTTTTCTGCTTCCTTGTGTCTGGCTTATACTGAGAATTGGTAAACCAGTCATCTTGTTATATTGCTTAAAGAAATTGTGTGTTAAGACAGTCTCTGCATGAGGAAGTTGTTCCAATTTTGTACCAGTTATGAGTAAGTTGTACCAATGTATCAAATGTTTTGTGATTTGGTTAAATCAGTGGAGCCCTCTTGTGTCAACGCTCTTATTTTGATTTGAATGCTCTGTATCAATTTATTTTAAATCTGTAAGGAATAAACTTAAGCTAAAGGACTATAAAGCACCATAAAACTAATTTAAGAGGGCTAGGTCCACAAAGGGAACTTAAACTCACTGTTGAAATTATAAAAATTTATAACAGAAACAGCTTTTATAATCCACATTAAGATAGGCATGCCTAATATTTTGGCACCCTGCTGCCTAATGGAAGTTACAGCCCTGAGTTAGGCACTCGGTCTCCCTCTTCAATGCCTGGGGAGAATTAGGCACCTAGGAACTGGATACACAAAAGCCAGCATGCTGAGCAGGGAGCCACCTAAACTAGCCAATAGGAAATGTCAAGGAGAGGGGTATGAGCCTAACCCCACTCTTCAAAGGGAGTTTTAGGGGCCTATCTCCACTTGGGATTCACAACAGTTAATTCTCTCCTGAAGCTAGGTGCATAAGCCGTTTCCCAACAAAACATGGAGAAAGTCCTACCACTGCACTTACAACCTTTAGCCCAGGACTAGCTTACTCCCCGAGAATGTGGGAAACCCAGGTTCAGTCCCTCCTCTGCCTGATATGTAGCAGGGATTTGAACCACATCTCACCTCACAGGAGGGTGCCCTAACCACAGAGTTATGGGATGTTCTTGGGTGACTCTCTCCAGTTGAAGCCATTCTGCTTTGTATTAAATAGTATCTGGGCCAGAGAGTGTGAGAATGACTCTGTAGCCCAGTCCCCTCAGCTATAGAAGACCTAAGTTCAAGTCCCTGTTCCAATGAGTGAGTATCTTCAGTGGAACAGCTTCAACAAGAAAGATTGAGAGGTACCCATCCCAGGATATGCCGTAGCCTAGAGGTTTGGGCACTGCCCTAAGGGGTGGGTGGTGTGGGTTCAAATCCTTGCTCCAAATTAGGAAGATGGGGGAATTGAAGTATGGTCTCTCATATTCATGGGTGAGTACAGTAACCAGTGGGATAACAAGAGTTATAAGGGGGCACGGGCATCACCTTCTGCTCCAGTTATGTTTTGTACAGGGCCCAGTCTGCTGAGGAGCCTCTGAGAACACCTATTGGATCAGGCGAGATAGGTGAGGAAATGCCTAATTTGAGAAACCTGTTGGGGCTAAGCATGAGTTAGGTGCCCAGGAGTCTGTATTGAGGCAGCTGTGCACATGCCATCAGCAGACTTTTAGGTGTGTAACAGATTTTACTGGTGGAAACTTAATGCCTAAGAACTTTAGGTGCCCACAAGGCTATGTGGCAGCTGAGCAGGATGTTTAGGATCTAAATTAAGCACCTAACTCCCTATGTGGATCTAGCCCAGAGTGCCCATCCAAGGGCAGCTGTGCTAATGTAACCAAATTGGGTTCTAAAATAGGTCCCCTTCACTTGCTATAGTTTCACAAGTAGGTGAGACCTTAAACTACAGATTTGTGGGTACCTTCAGTCCGTGGAAGGATGCCTTGCTTGCTTACTGCTGCTGTTTGGGCCACATTTTTACAGAGCTGATTTATGCATGTGAAGAGGATTTGGGGAGGCATGGAGAATAGGGGCACAGGAATAGGGGCAGGGCATGGCCCAGGGCCTGGAAGAGGCAGAATCTTGTATCATGTTCAGTATATGAATGCTTAAAATAGTTTATCTATACAACTTCAAGTTTTTACGTTTTCACTGTGAATAAAAGCCTCACGTCTGCTCTTGTGAAAAACAGAGGGTTAATTTAAAGGAAGCTGATTAGGCTCCTAGAGAGAGTAACTGACACCAAGCAGAGATTCACAATGGTTTTGGACTAAGCTGCTTACTGGAATGAGTTTGACTCAATATCTTTTCTATAAATCTGATTGAAATTAATAAGCAAACAGAAATGAAATCATGAAAACATATAGCTAAGGCTAAACTATTAAACTAAGGGTTAAACTATACAATTATCAAATCAACATCAAAATAAGATTAAATAGACATTAGCAATATTAGAATCAGGTCATCAGTTTAGTCAAGTTATCAAATTAATACAGCAGTTAATCAATTCTTATATATCTTAAAACAGGAAATGCACAGAGGTTGCTGTCTATTTAGATGTAAACCCCAATTAAAGGACTTTACCTATGAGAGTATAATCAGTTTAGCTGGTTGAATGTTTTAGTATTGAAACAAATACCTCTAAGTTATATCCTCCGAATCATTTAAAGCGTCCTCCTTAGATTTTACTGTAATATGCAGTGATGTATAGTGGCTAATCTGTTTCACCTCTTCCCCCACCCCCCAACACAAATACAGACTTTAACAAAATGCTCTGATAAGCAGAAATTTCAGCTTTCATTTAACAGTTTAGAGCTATGGGTGAGTTTCTCTGAACACTTTCACAGAACTAAAAACACGGTGTATGATTTTAAGGCACAGGTATAGGGCTATTTTATTGGGGAACTCTTCTTTCTGGTGCTTTAACCCCATGTTAACTGTACAGGTGTCCATATAAACATACACACCTTCAACTACACATTCGTGCCATAAGCAGATAAAAAGCTGGACATTTCCCAATTCATAAAAACAAAAGACAAATAGAAAAAGGAAAAATACTTTAGATAAAAAGGAGATTCAAACTCTTCAATTCTCACAATCCTCAGATTCACATAGAGTAGGAGCTATAACTGCAGTCAAGACCAGACAGTGATGTTACGGCACAGCATTTCATGCTAGCATGCTTCTTCTGGTAAAGGGATACTGGTCAAGGCTAGATAGCCTGTCATTGGTGTCATGATTTCCTTCCCTAGACCTGATCAATCTTGAGATAATGGAATATCAGCCTTCCTGAGATGGCTTGCTGATCGGAGGGAGGAGAAGCCTTCTGCCTTTACCTTTCTTTATGACTGACAATTCTAGCTTACTCCACTTTGAGATCTTCTTTGGGTCTTTCAGGCAAATCAGGTGGGCAGTACACCCCTAGATACAGTCAATGTGATCCAACCACATTGAAGTGGGCTAGCCTTGGCCTGATATCCATTTGAAAGCTTGCCTCTTAAGCCAGCAATTTGTTTAAATAACCACTATTGCCCCTACATATAATGTGAACCCAAAAATACCAAGATTAGAAAAAACATGAGGTGAGTTTTGAGGCAGTTGCCCAAAGCCTCTCCCTTCAGGGTTAAATGGCCATATGATGGCATGTGTGGAAAAGAGTCTCTGAAAGACCTTAAAAACAACTATTTATCTAACAGAAAGAACCAAACATACTCACTCCATTGTGCATCCTTCACCATTTTTTGGTTTAGATCTCTTATAATAGCTGTCATATCTTGCTTTGGAAATGAGAAACAGGTAGTTATATGTTAACTGGGTAAAAGGTTACAAAAAGTTGTCCCTTTAATAGCTTTTCATAAAAAAGCAGAAAGTTGCCTTAGGACTTAGTAATGTGAATCCTATTTGAAATAGAAAAAATTAAATTTTATACTAAATTTGTATTCTCATGTGTACTATTTCTCTCACACTTTCCACCACCCCAATATCCCACCCAGATATAACTCATACACAACCTTCCTATCGACTGGCTAAAGTTGGAATGAATGAGGCTCAACTGTTTTGAGCTTCATCAGCTCTACTGAAGTAAAATCCGCAAGAAAGAGGCTTTAGTGCTCCTGCTGTTAGTGCTGGGGAAATAACAAATAAAAATTTGCATTGAAAAGAGTGAAGGTAGGAAGTGTATTTCTGACACCCCAAAATAATATTGCACTGTCTTTACAAAAATGTTGCACCTTTTGCAAACACCAAATGTTCTTTGAGTGGTTACAGATGTGTATTCCACTAACTCTCTGCATGAACACTGAAGCCAGAGAACTTTGCTTAGTAGTATTCTTGCTTAGCATCCTGTGGCCCTGTAGCCTTTTCCATGGCTATTTAAGGGCAGCACCTTCCCAACCTCTTCTCTGTTCCTTCTCACCACCCATGGCTTGAGTTGGAGCATTACGAGTGGTATCTTGCTTCATGCTATTCTATCAGAGTTTCTGTGATTTTTGTTAGTTAGTTATAGTAGAACCCCTAGATTTTAGTAGTTAGTTAAGTGGAATTTAGCCTGGTGGGATGCCCTCACTATGTTTTAAACAGCTTGCCATGTGGGGTGGCGATCCCTAATAGCAACCCCCAAGACTCAGTGTTTTCTGTGCCTAGGAGAAGGGCACATTAAGGAAAGGTGCTCTATCTGTAAGTCATTCAAGAAGAGAATGCAGGTAGCTAGAGACTTGTCTCAAGAAGCACCTTTTGGAGCAGGGCATGAGACCCACTTTGGCACTGAGGACCTCTGCAGATTGCCTGGTCCCACAGAGACTTTTGGAGCCAGCCCATGAATTTGTTCCAGGCTCAAAGTCTGATATCTGTCTTAGGAGGAAGAGAGGTTGTTCTCCTTCCTCTAGTCCTCTTGAGGAAAAGATCTTTATAAGAGGACTAGAGCCATTCCAGTGTTTGGAGAGATTCCTCCTCCTCTTCTAAGAGGAGTGCAGCCAGCACCATGATTCCTCTGGTAAGGAGCATAGAGCTGGGCTGTCTAACCTCCCCCTCTGGTTCCAAGATGAGATCGATTGGACACCATACCAACAATTTTGGTACCATCCGTGGGATGCGCGTTAAGTCCGGTACTGACAACATTGGCATTGGCACAGGCTGTCTCCACGCCATTGGTGTTCCAGGCATCATGAGACTTGCTCTGCCTTTCTGTTCCTGACTTTCCAATAATTCAGGAGCAATCTGGTGCCGTGGCTTTTCTACTGAATCTTTGGTGTCTTTGTTTCTGCACCCATACCAATGGTGTTTACATGCTTGTTCAAAATGTCCTAAAAGCTAGACAGTCAAAGGGCAGGTTACGTGATGGTTGGGAGGAATGGAAAACCCAGAGGTGAGGTGCAATTATGTGATTCGCAGCCTC
This sequence comes from Emydura macquarii macquarii, assembly GCF_026122565.2. Classification (NCBI taxonomy): domain Eukaryota; kingdom Metazoa; phylum Chordata; order Testudines; family Chelidae; genus Emydura; species Emydura macquarii. The sequence continues at coordinate 419,295 of NW_027133034.1, read as the reverse complement.
CTTACTCAGGTGAATGTCTAGGATGATTGATTTAATTTCTTCTACTCATCAAATGATAAATTCCCTTTCTCTTATTATACACCTTCTTAAAGTAAGTATCTAGGAAGTCCCAAAGCAGAACTTACCCCAGACTTAATACAGCAGACCCTGAGAAGCTCTTTGGAAGGTGGTAGAACAACCCATTTGACTGCAGCATAGAGAGCCTTCTTCCCAAAGATTGCACAGTAAACAGGGAGACTGAACTTGTTACCATGCAAATGTCCCTTGGGGATGTTCATCTCCTTTCTGCCCATGATGTAACTGTTGCTCTGATAATATGGGCATGGGCCCTGATGGCTAAGAGAAGGATATCATGTTTAAGTGTCACTAATGCACTCTTACCCACCTAACAATACAGACTTATCTCCCCTTTTGGGATACCTGTTGAGGAAGAAGAAATTGTCAGGTCTTCTGGCCTTTAGGATTTTTTGAGATAGATGTACAAAACCCTTCTCACATCTAGAGTGTAGAGTAACTGTTCATTATTGTCAGGAGAAGGAGTGCAGGGACAGAAGAATCCCATGATCTCTTGGATCAAGGTCCTGGTGAAATTTGATTGTTTTGTTTTGTTGTGGTGTTTTTTTGTTTTTAAATTTTAGCTGCTGCTACATAACCCATCAAGGGAGCACAAAACACACAAAGTGGTGTTTAATGGAAGTTTTATGCAAATGTTGGCACAAAGTCTTTGTTTTATGAAGTACTGGATTTAAATAATAATCACAAAACTTGGAAAAATTTCACTCACAGAACACACTAAATCCTGTTTTGTACATTAGATTCCGTGTAGTGTGTCTACTTTATATTATCCAAGCCAAGTCATGGCCCTTAAAACAAGAACTAATCAGAGCAAGCAGCAACCTGACAACCCAGGATAATCCAAGAGTCTTCTTTTTGGTTAGTGGGTTTGGGGTGAAAAATCTGGGATCCAGCCTCAGATTAATTACAGAACAAATAGGTGTCACTTGCTTTTACTTACGTGCTTTTCCTTCTTTCTGCCTCTGTAATCATCCTACTCTCCCTAAAATGAGCTGCTATTTTCATCTTCACTTTTGGTTTAACTACATAGAAGATAGCGAACAGCACTAAGGAAGAGAACTGATATCAGAGAATATATGGGTTATCATAATTTCCATGTCCCATTACATGCACCCTCACCAGTTAACTGTCCACTGCCCGTGCAATTAAATCCTAGCTGGGTTATCAGGGCTGTATAAATATACAGATTTTAGAACCTGAGATGAGAGTGCCGTCAAGTTTTACCTACTTTCTTCACAGGGACTAAGTTGCAACTAGCACAACCTTAGCTGTTGAGCATGCATATCTATTGAGTCCTCTCTCATGTGATCTGGGCTTTCTTACTGATACCATCTTATCTGAAACCCTGTTTATTCAAAGGGATCTGCATGTTTCCCAAATTCTCTATGTAAACAAGGCTACAATGTAACAGATGTATTTGTCATCTAAAATAGTTTCCCATTTGGAGTAATCTGAACTTTAAAATGGTTAGAAAAATATTGGTATATGCTCAACAATGCAGTTATGGATCATGTAAGTAACTTACATATTCAGGTATGTATTATCAGTTTTTGTGCTATTCAGACCCGCTAAGGCCAATGCTCTTCACTGGGATGCAGGATTTAATATCTCTAATTATTATTCCCTTTGGATATAGTGGCTTCCAGTTGCCATGAACTATATCATTCCAGAAGGCACCTGCCTTCACTGTACATTCTGTTAAATCAAAATAAGAAAATCAGGATTGAGAATTTGAGCATCTTAATTAGAGAGATGAGTGATATGAGTAGTGCCCAAATACTCCCCTTTGGCTTTATGCATAATAAAATTCTAATAATGTTATTGGTCCCCTGACAGAGTATTAAAAAACAGATATCTTATCCAGTGGAGCTTGCTGAAGATGTAATAGGAGGCTAGCAGTGCTCTGGGTTATTTTGGAGCCTTTGAATACAAATCCCTAATATATTGTATAAGTTGTATTTGTTTCATCCTGAATATATGAAGCCATCATTTCCCATAAAAATGTTGTCTGTGTCCAGTTGGCATAAAAAGAAATGAAGAAATGTGAGGTAGCATTTGTTCTTGTTTTGGTATTTTTGCTTTAACAATTTGTGTATCTCTTCTCCCCCCTACCCTCCCCCACACACACTCTAGCATTGCAACAGAAATGCCACATTTGAGTTGTCCTGTTCTTGTGTGCACATGTGTGTGAGAGGCAAATTTCCACTAGTATAACTGCACTGAAGTAAATAGAGTTAAGTTTAAGCAAATCCACCACCACCACCACCACACCACACACACACACACGCACGCGCGCGCGCTACTATGGCAAATTACAGTTCAAGCTGGAAACTCTGCATGGACATACTTGTCATTGAAGACTAGTGCCTTTATTTGATTGGGGACAGATTGAAGGGATCAATTAAAAATAGTTATAGGTTATTTAGAAATCACTTCTGAACACACTTTATGGGAATCTGTGATAAATCAGTTAATAAATTCCTACTTCTTTTATGGCATCTTCTTGATCCTTCTCAGTGAAATGCGGATAATGAAATCCACTAAAAATAGCGAGACAAGGCATAAAATAAACCTTCCATCCTGCAACTGTGGGATCTGCTGGCAATTTTCAGTGCATTGTACCATATTCTGCAAATTCTAATCTTTCATTTAGACATATTTTTCCCTCTCCATTGCAAGTATATAGAGATCGAGTGTAAAACCAATCCCTCTCCAGGCTCCCGCTGTTCTTGACCCCGAGCAGGGACCTGAGGTGTGAAGAGCGTGGCTCCTTTGGCCTCCATCAAGGCTCTTGGGGATCCCAGGGCTCCCTTGCAGGGGACTGAAAGGTGAAGTGGGGCTCTTTTGACACTTCCACTGTGATTAGTCTACTCTTTTGCCCTGTTCATGGAAGGACCCCTGATACCATTCTTTCCCACTCCTCAATCCCATGCTGGGGCTCAGTGGGGGGAAAAAAGGACACCGCTGCAACTCTACTGCTTTGTTACTTGTAAATATTCTCTTTCAGGGCTTGGGGAAGTGTGAACATGACAGGGATGCTAACATGCTAGTGCTTGAGTCAGGATGTGCAACTGACCAAGTGCTGTCAAGTGCACAAACTGAAAAACACAATGAATAAAACTAGTTTATTTCAACTGTAATAATGTTAGAGGTTACTTCTGATAGTAGTAGGTATATAATTTTCAGTTAGAAATGTGTTGACACTGGTGTCCTGTTTTCACTGTGTTGAAGCTTCGCAGGACTCCGAACAGCAGAACAGGCACTGGTGCTGTCTGTCTGCAGATGTGAAAAGGCAGCATTGCACTGGTTTCTGCTCTTTTCACATTTGAAATGTTTTCTTTGCAAACATAAGGGTTAGGGGGGGAAAAAATTTTCACTTAGGCCTAATTCTGTTTGCCACTTGTTACTTACGTACCTGTGAAAGTCTGATCCTTGAGCTAATCTATCCTTTGATGAAGAATTATATGTGTAAGATGTTTAGTTTTTAGTGTTAGAGAGAATTTTTTTTTAAAAGGGTGGTGGCATATTCTGTACCAGCTGGCTGATAGTAAGACAACTGTAATAGTTGAGATACTCCACATGTACACTGGTATAAGTGAGAGCAGAATTTTGCCTGTCATGTCTGTTAAACCTTTTGAAAATCAGGACAGCATGGTCCAGGGTAGGTGCTAACCAGACTGGAGCCCTCTGTTATTCCAGTGACGACCCTGCCTGAATGAAGACTGCCAATTTTGCTGAATTATGTAGAAGAAGCGTGTGATGTAGGTGAATGGAAAGTAGGCTATCCCTATCATTGCTATTTATAACGATTATTTTATTACTACATCTACATTTTTCCTTTTCCTTTGCTACCTAAGACAAGAACTGAATTTTCAGAATTAAAAAATGAATGCTCCAACTCACTGCCACACTAACTGCCTGGAATGGTTAAAAGTTGGTCACAGTTTATGTAACTACACGTGTGCCTGAAGTGGCAATCCATTACGGAGAGTGTGTGTATAAAATCACACAAACATATTGTCACCAAGAAGTAACTACAGCTTCAGAGCAATTTTTCTCCTTTTTCTTACATTGCCTTGCCAGTGGCAAAGGTTGCAGAGTTCTATGTATTAACAAATAAAAAAAAAAAAAAAAACCATGAGAATCTGAAACTACCCTTGGCTACTATTGTACATTTTAATGATGAGCTTGTTATTGACATTGACTATCCTTGAACAGGGAGGCTGCAGGCCCATGTTACAGACAAAATAACTTTTGGAAGGGTTTGCTAAGGACATCAGATGTTTTGTTTCTTCTGCTTTTGTGTCAGTTTGTATCAGGGCTTTTTGTTCACTTGGTGGTTGGGACAGAAAGTGTGTGTTAGCAGTCACATGTTAGAGAAGGAGAAGTTTTATAGAGAGTGGGGATGGACTCTTACTAGGGCCTGCTATAGTACACCTCTATTGCATGAAGTGGTGGGCTCTGGTGATTGATGATCAGCCTGTGCGCTCCAGACAGAAGGGAGTGCAGGGCTGTACTTGGCAGTTTCATAGTGCTTCCTTCTCTCAGCCGAGTGTTGTCAACCACATTTACCAAAACTGAAAGTTGGAGGTTCGGGTCTCTCCAGACTGCACATGGTTCCTGTTGTGCTGGGGACTATTCCTATGTTTAGTATCTAGTAAACATTTTTAGCACTGCCACATTTTTATTTTAGAAAAATTTAAAATATTTGTTAATGCTTGTAGCACAACAGTTTTAGCAGGACTCAACTCAGGGAGAGAAGAAACTTTTGTATTTAAATTGAAAGACTTTATATATGTTGCTTCAGGAGTTTCCTTGAGTTACCATTTTTTAAGTTAATTATAGCTGTTTGTAATGTGAGCAGCCTATCAGAATCAACTACACTGGATTCTGAAATTTTCAAATATACAACACATCACTCTGACTGCTTTTCTGACCAAGATTATGGTCCAAATATTCAAATAACGACAATGGAAATTAATAGAAATAGCACTTCCTGATTCAGTAACTGATGAAAGCACACTGTTTATTGGCAAAGTCAAATAAGTCTGCAAGGGAATAATTGAAACATATTTCACAAAAATGCATGGTCTGTCTATTCTCTGGACTAATGCATGGAGTTTATAAAATACAAACGAGTGCTCTTACCATGAAGTCTTACCTTTATCAGAACAGCTTCACTACAAGCAGAGCTACACTTGAAAAGGAAGTGTAATTAGCACATTGTGCTGCATGTGGAGAACTTCCAGGGTACAGTGCAAGTCAAGCATTCAGGACTCTTCATTCCACCAACTATAAACGTAATTTCGTAGTTGTCCTGTTCTCTCACAATGTGTGAAATGCTCCAAAGATATATGAGCAGTTTCAACTTTTTTGTTTTTCTGTCTTGTTTCTTTCACTTCAGTTATCTGAAGTGTTGAGTTGTTTGATAGATTAATACCTTATTATTGATATATCTCATGTCAATGAAGGGAGATTGCCAGTTTTTTCTGGCAATGTACTGCCCAGAGAAATAAACTGGCATAATATATGTATATAAATAAGGCCTAATTCTTTCTTGGTGTAACTCCAGTGAAGATAACTCTGCAAACATAAGCATATAAACACCTCTCTAATCAATTTAAAAAATGAGAGAGGTTAATCTCCTCCCAAGATAACTGGAAATAAAACAACCAGTGAGCAGAAAGATTTTTTTTTAAAAAGCCAATGTTTATTCTTTAATGACTTCTGATCTATATCTGCACATGTGCCCACATGGACAAAAATGGGTGGCCTAGTGCAGTAGTAGTGAACTATCACTCATCTTTCCTTCACAGTTGATTCTGTTAATTTATGCAGGTCCCTCTTCCTCTTCAGCATGTATCCTGCTAGTTGCTAGGTAACCAGAAGTGATTTACTGCGCATGCTTTTTATGTGGAAGTTGTCATGGTTATCATTTTTAATTATAAAAAGGGGGGGATATGGATTAAAACGGGAGTCTGGCATTCATAAATTAATAATTTTCTTTCAACATACCCAAACACAGCCATTTGAGACTTCTCCAGAAGTAGAAATGTTTTGGAATATATTCTAATCCTATCCATGTATGGTATAGATATACCTACACAAAGGGAGTAGGAGATGGAATCCTTCTGTGAGAGGAGGTTCAGTAAAAAATGTTAAAACTCTGTGAGATGTCATTGATCTAGGTAGACTGTTAGATGTTAGTCTTTTGTATCTGCTGCATATTTTAATCCTTAATGCTTTTCCCGAATTCACAACTTTACATAATTTGCAGTAATTAGTTGTGCCAAATTGCAAAGGAATTCAGTGTTTGTGTTGCATTTCTAGCTTGATAAATAGAATCTGTGACCAAAGCCATAGATAAAATTCTACCTCAGTTTAGTTTTCAAAATATTGGACTTTAATTTACTACTATTTAGTTTCATAATTAGAAAATATAAGGCTACACACACACACACACACACTCTCTCTCTCTCTCTCTCTCTCTCTCTCGATACCCATGAAACAAAAAAGCTACAGAGACATCAAGGGGCTTTTCTGACATAGAGTAGCAAGAGAGAGATGCTTGAATGGTTTAAAATGTGAACAGAACTCAGATAATTCAGTAGTGGTTTTTTTTTTTTTTTGCTTTATATTTAAAGGATGTCTCTACAAATTGCTTTTAATTGCTGTCAGAATCTGAAATACAGTTGGGACCAAGCCACTATGAAAAGAACTTGATATTTCACTTTGAACTCGGGACTGCTTGCTTCTGCTCAAGTAGACTTTTTTTCTATTGAAAAGGAAGCTTCTAAAGTTTCAAACATAGCATTGAGAGGAAATCCAAGATGTCAGTTGTGAGGAGTGGTAGGAATTGTGCATTTGGTTGGCCATACCTTTTTAAATGACAGAACAGCAGGTATGCTTTGCTAGCAATAATAGCTGTTTGAGGTTTTTTCAGCACTTTAAAAGGTTGTATTTCACTGTATGATATAATTATGTGACTGTGGTGAACTACAGCTTCTGATGCTAAAGCTACAAAAAAGTATCATTGCTTTGCAACAAAGAATCTGACTATATATATATTGTGTGCATGTGTGTAATTTTAAGTGAAAAGGCCAGATTTTTAAACAAGAATGTGAAAAGTAGTGTCTGTAAAATAGCGCACATCTGTTAGCCTATGAAAATGCACACTTGTGTACACAAAATAAGTAATTTTGTTCATACAGTTGCAGGTTTTTGTTTGCTTTTTATCTGGTATTCATGCCATTTTGCAAGCAACTTGTTGCATCCTCTGAAAATTAATTGCAAAGTCAAGCACTCAAAAGTCAGGAAATGCCAGTATCAAGGCTTCCTGTGCCACTTTAGTTCAGCCTCCATCTGTGTATGCATTATAATACATACAGCTTTTGAATATGTAATCACATACTATTTTTTCTTCAGCACCCCTGCCTCATTCAGAGCACAGGATGTGCAATTAATGAGTTAGCTATTCAATATATTGTTTTTATCCTCGTTGTTTAACGTGTGGCCCTAGGCCTTATTTACTTCACTCTATTCAAACCCTGCTTTGAAAGACAAAATTCTTAATTTCTTCATGAGCTTTTCGGTGATGCTTATCACTGTAGTATCTTAGTGCTTCACAAACATAATGGATTTTCACACCATTTCTGTGAGATGGGTGGGTATTATCCCATTTTACAGATGGTAAACTCTGGCACAGAGAGATTAAGGTCAAAAGTATGTACTAATTTTGGGTGCTCAATTTGAGACACTAGGACATGATTTTTCATGATTTAGTATTACATTGGATTTTATATATTCAAAGCACAGCTCCTATTAATTCATTTACAGCTTAGCTCTTCTGTAAACCAAGACACCTGGAAATTAAGTCAAGCACCCAAAAATGAGGAATACACTGTTGGTGGCCATTTATAAAAATGTCTTAGGTTTTTTGTGTGTAGTCTCCTACATGTTTAAAAAAGCAAATTGGAAAAAACAGAAATTTTATCATGTGGCATCATAATAGATGGCTCATGTGGGTCATCAGCAGGACTAGAACCATTAGGTCTTTCTCATAGACCTCTGCCACTTGAGCTAATGGAGTAACAGATAGCAATAGTAGTTTGGGATTCTCTATAAAGACTAGCCCTAGAGGGAATAAGTCAGTTTGCCAGTGGATTTCCTGCTTATGTCCCATTAAAGCAGTGTTTCTTAACCTGGAGTTTTAGAGGGGTCGCAAGTGCAGAGCTCGTATTGGGGGTGGCAAGAAAGGTAATTGCCTGGAGCCACAGGGGCGCCATGAAACTAAGTTACATGCCTCAGCCCCGTGGGGGTGGGACTCAGGCTTCAGGGGTACAGTAGTTTGGAAAGGTTAAGAACCACTGCATTAAAGTAAATGGGATGTCAATATGAGCTTCAAGTTAAATACATGCTTACATGCTTTGCTAAATAGGAATGCTTTGCTGAACCAGGGCCTAAATAGACAAATCAGATAAGGGGCGGGGAAGAAGTATTATTATCCCTACTTTACAGATGGAAACAGAAGTTCAGAATGATTAAGGGCCTGATTCAAAACCCCCTAAAGTCAGTGGAAAGCCCAGAGTCATACAGGAAGTCTTTTGTAGAGTCAGGAATGGGACGCTGATCTCCTGTGCACTGGTCTGGATCTTTACCTCTCAGCCTGTCTTCTACCCCAGCTCCAATCTCCTTTCCCATCAGTATCACTTTCTTCACATCCCAAAGTCCCAGTTGCAGTTTCCATCCTCCCTCCAACCCCACTTCCCAGTCTTTCTAGGCTCCTTGTCCCAATTTACTCCTTTCCATCCCCTCTGGTCTGGCTTTTGTCTCCTTTGCATTTGAATCAGACAACTGCCTCCTCCATGCTGCCTGAGTATCTGCAGGAAGGTCATTGAGAGCACAGAAGAAACAGGCTCTCTGCTCTCAGTTCTAGCACCCAGTCTGGAGCAGCCGTGACAGGGAAGCTCCTTCTGCACTCCATAGCCCTAGGCTTGGAGCATGTTCCATCACTCTGTGGGGCTGGTGCATGCACAGTCTGGTCAGTGCTAGGTGCTGTGAAAGGTCAAATATGCTCAGTGAGGACAGACACTTTGGAGATTTTAGCTAGTAAGCTCTAGCAAGTCTCTACTGAGCGGGTGCAAACTACAATTTTTTTTTAAAGTGTTTATAAATTGGCCAAATTGATGCAGATATGTATGGGGATAGCAAAGGTACATCTCTGACACAAATGCCACCCCCTGCCAAATTTCAGAGAAAAGCATTTCTGATAAAATATTGCCAGAAATTTTTAACATGGGCAAAAACACGTGTTCTGTCCTATCCTCAGTCTCAGAAACAGTTGAACATTTTGGCTAAAGTGTCCCTCCCCTCGCCAAAATCAGCCTGAAGCAAACATCTGGCATGGAAAATCTTGGCCCAAATGGTTAAAGTTTCACAAAGTTATAAGTAACTGAAAATAGTGTTGTATAATAGGAGCCGACAGGCAATCTTAATAATAGGCAGCACTGCTTGTGCTGCCTATAATATGCACATACAGCCAAATAGATTTTTATCATGGAAGCCAGTCTGAGGTCTTCTGTGGGATCCTTACTAGAGTCTTATGCATTTTGTATAAAGAATTGTAAATTAATTATTATATTCTTTCATGAGAAAGAAGCTTGTTTGATGCTTTACTATGGGGCTATTACTACTATTACAATCTCTCTAACTTTGCCCCCTCAAAATACCTTACACGTAAACCTACAAGTGCTATTTTTTGGTTTCTTTGCTTTTTTGTTGGTAGATGCATTTCTTCCCCCCTTGTCCTCATCAAAGAAGTCAGCTTTCATTGGATGGATCCGTAGGTAGCTGCAACATGGAGCGGATTTGTGTTCATAATCTTTATAAATGCATATAATTCTTCTTCCTCCCATTCTGAGTATCACAATGAGACTAGCACCCTTTGGCATGCAACTGCTAAATACAGTTCAGTGTTATTCTTGCAAAGTCAAAACAAGCCTTTGGAATAGGATTATCTTTGCATTTTAAGATTTTTCTGTAGTGCCTGTCACTATAGTATCCAAGTGCTTCTCAGGTAAATTAGGTCTGCTTGGTGAAGTTCCTTCATGGAGTCTTGGGCTCTTTTCTCTTCCTGGGTATAAGAAGTTGTGCTGGGAATATACCTCTTATTTTTTCTCTCAGCATATAAAAGGGGAAGAATGTCACCATGCAACAACACGAGTATTAGATTTAAGAAAAGCAAACTGTGATTAAGGCCATGTATACATTTACAATCTTTTGTGCTGCTGTAAGAGTGCTCATGTAGCTGTGGTATGACGGGAGAGAGTTCTCCTCTCAACATAATAAAACCAGCTCAACGAGTGGTGGTAGTTATGTTGGTGGGAGAGCATCTCTGGTAAATAGGAGTTAGGGTGGGTGAATGCATATGTGTGATGCTGGGAGATTGTGTTGATTTGCATGGGTGGCAAATGAAGGGTGTGTGCTGCGGTGAAGGGCTAAATGTGTTTACGATATTTTATGTTGCATGGTTGTGGCAGTTGAGCCAAGTAATAATCTACCATCTGTTCAGGCTCCCTTATACAGTCAATTAAATTATTTCATGCAAATTAGCTGTAGACTAAGCTGTAGTGATTAGTTGAGTTACCTCTGATGCCATTCTTGACATGGCATAGATACCCCTGTGTTGTGTATAGCTACAGTCAGGCATGTAAAGCCAAAATGGCTGAGAATTTAAAAATACATATTCCTCAAAGTTTGTGCACAGCACTGCTCCCTGACTGGAGTCACAACTGCTCTTTTTGTTATCCCATGTAGCTATTACTCACAGCATCTCTGATCAACTGTCACATTCCAACTGACACAGAACATTTGGACTCCAGCATTCCATCTGGTTCTCACAGAGAATATGAATGAAGGTGTGCAATTGTGTGGGTTGGATTGTGTTGTGCTGATTGCTGTGTGTTGATTTGTGCTGGTGGCAGTGAGGCGTGAGTGTTGTGGTGTGGGACTGTGTGTTTGGGATTATTATGGGTGCTGACTGTATTTTTGTGTTGGTGGATTTGAAAACCTGTAGCAGCTGGGCCAAGTAATTCTTCATCTGTGCAGTCTCCCTCATATAGCCAATGAGATTGTTACATGCAAATTAGCTCTGGAGAAAAGGTGGTGTTTGGTTGAGTTACTTCTGATCTCACAATGGTCTAGGGCTTTTGGCTTGGCATGCATGGTTTGCTTTAGCTGTACACTTCATGAGTTCAATTAATAAAGTCAAAATGGCTGAGAAAAATTGGACAGTAACAGATCATGAATCCGTGATGATTGAACTTGGTGATTATTCTGAAGAGAACTGATCCTTTGAAAGAATAGTAAAAGTGCTTATTTTTTATGGTTTGTGATCTCAATTGTGTACATTCTCTTTCTCTACAAAGCTACAGTAATTGTCTTCATTGTGTCTTTGTTTTTCTCAACAGTTCAGGGCGGCAGCTAAGTGAAGTCTTCATTCAGCTCCCATCTCGGAAAGAATTACCAGAGTATTATGAGTTAATTAGGAAGCCAGTGGACTTCAAAAAAATAAAGGTGGGCATCTTATTTGGAGCGGGCATTTCTTCATTCCTTTTCATTTTGGCATAGAAATATTGGGGCTGTCCATTAAATCCACACCAAATTGTGATTTTGTTTGGATATTACACATTTGCATATGTTATGAGGCCTAGATTTTAAACGTGGAATTGCCATGAATTTTACTTAGCGTATGTAATACGGTGGCTACCACCTCAGTGCCCCCTTCTGGCCCAAGGTTGCTCTGCGGCACCCTGCCTCAGTTTTTCCTCTCTTCCCTTCTCACCAAAAATCTCCCCTTGTATCTGGGGCTGATTGATGTGCCTGTGTTCTCCACCTTACGTGACACACCAGGGCTTCTCCCCAGATTAACAAGCACTCATTGCTATGCCCAGTCTCCTATATGTAGGTTTATTTGTCCAAACATAAGCATATTACAGACAAAAACAATTCCTCGGCTCACCCTTTGTCCTAGGGTTTCACAGCCTCTCCTCTCAGGAGTTTCTGGTAATCCTGCTTCTTGTACCTTCGCAGTCTCAGCCAGCGTCCCTTCTCATTCAGCCATCTCTGTTCCCCTTCTGGAACACCAGCAACCTTCTGGAATATCATCCTTCCAAATCTGAATAAACTTCTGGGGTAGCCAGGCTACATCCAGCTACTGTTGGGTATGTAGGGAGATGGTGTATACAACCCATTGAATCTCTGTGGCCATGAGGATCCACATTGTATCCATATGCTGGTCATGTCCCTGCCATTCGCACAAATTCCTTCCCTATTTCCCATCTCCCTAGTGAGCTAAAGATACCTGGTATTGATCTCTTTTCCTACACACAGCAATGCAGAGTCTCTGCTGCTTTTGTCCCTTTAGCGCCACACAGCGATTTGCATAGCTTTACTTTGCTTTTGGCCCTTACACGGCCTTAGAACTACGCCCTGTAATAAGCCTTTCTTTCTAAAAAAGTAAATAAATAAAATCAGGCAGATATCTGTCATTCCACTTAGTTATGACATTTCTAGTACTTCTAATACTAATGCATTAATATTAGCATTCAAGATTACTGCAAAGTGTTAACCAGCTGCCTTGTCTTTTGTTTCTGTCTCTTTCTCTTCCCTTTTTTAAAAAACACAATAGGAAAGAATTCGTAACCATAAGTACCGTAGCCTTGGTGACTTGGAAAAAGATGTCATGTTGCTGTGTCACAATGCTCAGACATTCAACTTGGAGGGATCACAGGTCTGATTGAAACCACTTACGTATTTGTGTTAAAATTAAGTATAGATGTATTTTAATTTGTTTTCCATTATCTTTAGTGCTTTATCAGTGAATTTCTTCTGTTACACAGTGATAACTATGCATAAGACCTCTGCCAAAACAGCTTGTTCTTCCATTTGAGTCGTGTTAGACACAGAGGCCCAAATGCTCTTCTGCATCCAGTATCCATTGTGGAAAGGCCACAAAGGAGATGGTTGTAGCAACCTGATTCTGGGGCCAGTTCTGTGCTGGCCCTGACATAGTTTAGAGCAGTCATAGGACTGTTCTAATGTACACTAAATGGCTGTGGCCCTGAGGATCTTTTTATCACCTGAGGATCACCGGAGTGCAGTGAGGATGCAGAGGAATGGTGCAGCAGCTGACTTATTGCCACTACCTCCTCTGTCCCTCCAGTGGGAGAATCTTCTGCTGAGGAGAACCACTTTATGGCCACTTAATGCCATTGGAGCTATGTGCTTTATGGTCTCTGTACATTGCAGTACATTTGTGCTGTGCAGATGTTCCTTTGCTGGTATTGCTGGTTGATGAAGGATGTCCATTTTGAAGGATTGTGTTAATAAATTCTCCCTGAGTTGCTAAAATCCATAGAATAAATTACTTATTTAAATTCTATAGGTCTCTCATGTCAGGCAGATGTAGGATGCAGGCCTTGGCTGGGTATGGATTCATGCATAGGTCTGTGTTCTACCTTATGAATTCAAGACATAAAGGCAACTAACTGGTGATCCTAGAAAGAATAAAGAAAGTCTGGGTGACAGATGAGAAGACTGAATCCACACCATAAATTCTTTGTGAGATTCACTTATAAAACAATAAGGGCCAAATCTTCTAGGGGATAAGGGTGGCTAGACTAGTCAGGAGGGCATTAAACTAACAACAAAAGGGCCAGAGGAGGGTAAAGAAAGGAAACAAATTAGCACTCATTTAGAACAAAATCAAGATATTGAGAACACAATTAATCCAGGCACCAAGGGACATGAAAAGAAGACATTTTTAAATTGCCTATACACCAACAGTAGGGGCCTCAGTAAGAGACAATTGGAGTAGGAATTACACATTTGTGAGCATAATTTTGACCTATAGCTGGTATCACTGAAACCTGGTGGGAAGATTTGCATGACTGAAATGCTAATCACTGGCTATTACCTATTTAGGAAGGATCGAATGGGCAAAAGGGGGGAGAAGAGTGGCACTCTCAAAAATACATTACCTGTTTCCAAGTCAGTGACAACTCAGAAGCAAATTATTTTGAATGCTTATGGATCAGTATCCTAATAGATAAGGCACAATATGGGGATACTAGTTGGCATCTGCTGGCGGCCACCAAATCACACTAGCTCCTTAAACACCTGTCTATAATGTGTAGGGGGAAGAGCTGCATTGTTATGGGGGACTTTAATGTGAGGGTCCAATGCTGGACGTCTCATGTTGCCAGCACTAAAATATCCTCAGAATTTCTAAAAATTACAATGACAATTTCCTAATTCAAAAGTGTTGCATCCAAACTGGGAATTTCTATATTAGATTTATTCTTGACAGATTAAGAGGAATTGATCTCAGAACTAAACATTAGTCATGCTTAGATGTTTGTGATCATGACTTGATTACACTTATTTTTGTGTAAACAGAATAAAGTCCAAACTAATAATATGTATACATAAAAGGCCAGTCTCACAAAGCTGAAAACAATTTTGAGCCAAATTGGCTGGGAGAAAGAATTTAAACAGAAAAACATGAATGATAATTGAGAACTGTTCAAGAATATTTTATTAGAGGCCCAAAAAGCCATAATCAAGAAAGAAGGCTACTCTGTTAAAAAGACAACCTGGCTTAGAGGAAAGGTTAAAGTAGCTATAAATTTAAAATATATATATATTTATAAAACAAATGGAAAAAATGGGTCGTTGATAGCAATGAATATAAATTAGAAACTAGGAACTGTAGAAAATTGATTAAGGCTGGAGAAAGACACAAGAAAGAATCAGTGACCAGCATAATTAAAGATAATAAGGAGGAGTTTTAGTATACTGGGAATGAACAAAATCCTAACAATGTTATTGGCCCATCAGTAGATGGAAATTATAGAAATGTCCATAATAAATAATGCAGAAAAAGTGTTCAGTAAATATTTCTGTTCTGTATTTAGGCAAAAAATAGGATGTATTCATGTCATCATGATGATTAAATACTCTCCATTTCAACAATAATTCAGGAGGATGTTAAATAGCAGCTACTAAAGTTAGATATTTTTAAATCACCAGGTCCATATAACTGGCATCCAAGAGTTTTAAAAGAGCTGGCTGAGGAGCTCTCTGAACTGTTAATGTTCACTTTCAATAAGTCTTGGAACATCAGGGAAGTTCTAAAGGACTAGAAGAACACTGTTATGCCAGTATTTTAAAAGGGTAAATGGGATGACCTGTGTAATTAAAGGCCTGTGATCCTGACATCAGTGTTGGGCAAAATAATGGAACTGCTGATACAGGACTCAACTAAAAAAAGAATTAAAGGAGTATAATATAATTAATGCAAATCAATATGGATTTATGGAAGATAGATCTTATCAAACTAGCCTGATATGTTTTTGATGAGATTCCAAGTTTGGCTGATAAGTTTAATTGTCTTGATGAAACATACTTAAACTTCTCTTAGGCATTTGACTTGGTATTGTCTAACATTTTGATTAAAAAACTAGAATGATACATAATCAACATGGCACACATTAAATTAATTTAAAACTGGCTAAGTGACAGGTCTCAAAATGTCATCATAAATGAGGAATCATCACTGAGCAAGTATGTTTCTAGTGGGGTCCTGCAGGAATCGGTTTGTAGCCCTACATTAGTTAAGATTTTTATCAATGACCTGGAAGAAAACATAAAAGCATCACTGATAAAATTTGCAGATGACCCAAAGTTTGGAAGAGTAGTAAATAATGAAGAGGGCAAGTCAATAACGCAGAGCGATCTGGTCACTTGGTAACTGGGCATAAGCAATCAATATACATTTCCATACAGCTAAATCCAAAGTGTTAATCTAGGAACAAATAATGCAGACCATACTTACAGATTGTGGGAGGACTCCATCTTGGGAAGCAGTAACTCTGAAAAATATTTGAGGGTCATAGCAGTCAGTTGACCATGAGTTCCCACTGCAACACTAGCTAAGAGGACTAATGCAATCCTTAGATGTATTAACAGAGGAATATTAAGTAGGGGTAGAAAGGTTATGTTATCTCTGTCTTTAGCAGAGGTGTGAGCACTGCTGGAATTCTGTGTCCAGTTCTGGAGTCCACAGTTCAAGAAAGTTGTTGATAAATTGGAGAGGGTCCAGAGAAGGGCCATAAAAATGATTAAAATATTGGAAAACTTTAATGAATGATAGACTCAAGGAGCACAGCTGAATTAGCTTAGTTGAGAGACGGTTAAAGGGTGACCGACCAGCCTGTAATCATCTAGAAGGCTCTTTAATCTAGAAGACACCAATCTAAACAAAATCAAATGTCTGGATGTTGAAGCTAGACACATTGACTCTAGAACGGGTGTGCATTTTTAACAGTGAGGACAACTGTTAGAACAATTTACCAAGGGTTGTGGTGGATTCTTCATCACCGGAAATGTTTAAATTTGATCTTTTTCTAAAGATATATTCTAGTTCCAACATGAATTAATTCAGGGAAGTCCTATGGCCTGTGTTATACAGGAGGGCAGACTAGATTATCACATTGGTCCCTTCTGTCTTTATAATCAGTCCCTCTCTCCCTGGGAGTTTTGCCATTGACTTCAGGGGATATAGAATTTGGCCCAAAGATAATTATTTGTTTTGAAGCAAAGCCAATTTTATCTTTCCATGTAACAGATTATGATCTAGGTTGTCCTTACTACTTGGCATGAGAAGCATTAGAGGAGAATTGTGTAGTTCTGGTGACCCTTTGTGCAGTGATGCATTTCATAAACAGTGGGGGTTGTGATGGCTGCCAAAGTCTGCTCTCTGTCTTGCTCACAGATTGCCTCTATCCACTACAGAGGGACTTGTTAAATAATGTAGTGAACTAGTAAGAAGGCTAAGGTTGTCAATCGTTATGATTAGTAAATCCAATACACACCATGATATATATTTGTAATCTTATATTAATCTTAAATTAATTTTTATTAAGTTTAGTCAGGATGGATTTTTGTGATTCTAAAGAACCTTTGAGCTATCTGAATAATCCAAGCTAGTGTAGAAATATACATTCAGCTGTGTAATGCATTCTTCTAAGTTCTGTGGAGCAGCATGTATGAGTTCATTTGCAAAGATGATTACAAAGATCTAATGCTGCTTTTGCAAGCCTTTTAGATTGATATTTCTCTTGTGTTAATCTGATAAATATATTACAAGTAAGACGCAATCCTCTCTTTCATAGCTGTTCTTTAGACAAGGTTAAGATGACAGCTGATGGACCAAAAATGCTTAGCAGCCTCAGAAATGTCAATAGAGAAGTCTTTTATGAACAAGCATTGATGTTTTAGTCTTTTTATATCCAGTAGGAAGGACTAAATCTGCTTGGCACAGATTCTTTCTGTTAGCCTGCTTGGACTTCTTAACCATTAAAGATAATTAGTATCAGGATGGTACATTTGTCACTATTAAATATATTGTTAGACTATAATCTGGATCATATTTAGGAAGCTTGTCTTTGAAGATTCATTCTGAATGCTTCACAAGATAGTTATGGTCTAGTAGAAATATACTATAGTTACAGTAGTAATAGCAATATATAATATAAAGAAAAAAATGGATGTGTTCTAGAATGGATTTTTTTCTCTAATTTGAAGTTTAAAAGTTAATACATCAAGGGACTTATGTTTTGTGATGCACTGTTGGCAGGTTTCTTCATTTAGATCATGAAAAATGTAACGTTGGCTTTTCTTGTAAAATTCATGCAACAAGCTTTGTTACTTGTAGTGGAAAAAAAAAAGCCACTCTCTCTGTGGGTTTGCATAGAAAATAATGTTCCATGCTGTGAATCTTTTATGAAGTTTGGCTTTCAGTTCTGAGATAGGTTTGCTTTCATGTTGCAGATCTATGAGGATTCCATTGTTCTCCAGTCAGTATTCAAGAGCGCCCGACAGAAGATTGCCAAAGAAGATGAGAGCGAGGATGAAAGCAATGATGATGAGGATGATGATGAGGAAGATGAGTCAGAGTCAGAATGTAAATCCCCTGTTCAAATTTGAGAGAGGGAAGCAGGTTTCATTGGACACTCAGTCTTTCCAATTTGTATATGGAGACTGGTTACAGCTTTCATTCTTCCGCTGGCCATTTTAATGCAAGCAATTTTTACCAAATTTGCTAGAATGGTTCTCTCAACCCTGACTTTGTTGGTTGGCAGCTGTGTTCTGGCCATGTCTTTTAGAACTGTGCCAAAGACTTCAAGCATCTCTAGGTCAAAAAAACCTCAAACCTACAAAAATTATAGACAGATTCCTTTTTCCCTACCTGCTTATATGGGACTTACCCATACAGTGAACCTGCTTGTCTCTGACTGACCACCTTGTAATATTTCATGTGTGCTCTTCTATCTCTGTTTATGTAGATTGTAAACATGCTCCTTGGGCCACTACTTGCCAGACCTTCTGTTGGAAGACCCAAAGCAGAGTTGAAACTCTCAGCGGAAATACTTTTGGATGATTTCCAAAATTATTGGTGAACTGGCAGCTTCTGGTGGGGACCACTGTAATGGCATGTCCCTGTGGCCACTCCTTGCATACAAACCTCTTCTTCCCACATGTTCTAATCACAGCTCTGCTAACCATATAGGACCTTATAACTTAGAACACATTGACTTTAGCCACAGCCAGTTACTTTAAAGTACATAAGAGGAGATAATTCAGCTGTTTGGAAATTAGCTGATCTTGGAGTGAGATCCTAGTGCTCTATTCAGAAAGGCACCTACCCTAAGATGGCCGATTACCCCACGTGGTATTTATGTAATTTAAAACAGCGCTACTTGGCTCTAACTAAAGGCAGATACTTTCTATCCACAGGCGAGAAAAATGACTTTAAAAATAAAATGCATTCTGTTGCACAGGAGTCCCCAGAGAGTGATCACAGGGTCAAATGCAGCCTGCAACCCCCCCACTCACTCTAATTGCATAGTGAGGATGAGCTAATCAGCTCAAGGAAACTGCATGTTTTATTAAACTATCAGGCAAAATACAAGTACAAGCAAACATCTCTACTTCAGATATTCCAAATGCCCGATAAACACAGAGGGGAGGAGGTCTTTTCAGGCTGTTGCAGGAGGAGAATGTACATGAACAAGAGAGATTGTGTTAACAAGCTGTGTTGTGATCCTAGACAGCTAATTTCTGTACTGAATTAGAAAAAGGAGGGAGAAGAAAATAATGACAGCTGTTACATTCATATCAATTTTTGCAGCAAAATCTGTGAAAGTGAAAATCAAGCTGAGTAAGAAAGATGAGAAAAGCCGGGACAAAGGGAAAGGCAAGAAGCGGCAAAGCCGGGTAAAAGCCAAGCCTGTCGTGAGTGATGATGACAGTGATGAGGATCAAGACGAAAATGTAAGTTTGTCACTACAGCAGTGGAAATGGTTGCAACTCCTCTCATTCTACCCATAATCACAACTTTTGATTCTCGGTATACAGAAATATTAAGCAAACTTGTGTATCAAAGTTTGCTTGTAAGAGAGAGATTGGGCCATCTGAATTCTAAGAAGACTTTAAAGAAATCCACAAAGATCTTACACTCTTATCCAAAACCTCTGAAATGGGGAAAATAACTTTCTTGCGAATTTTGCAAAGGAGACATTTGGAAATGGGAGTTAGTATTAAATAAGGAAGGCACCAAAGTGTCTAACACTGAGAGGTATGGAACTTGTTTTTCAAATGTTCAGTCTTTCTTTTGCACTTCTAAAATTCAGAAATGGGGCATGCGAGATTTGCTCAACTTCACCGCTACCCCCCAAAATGCTAAGTATTACAAATTTACTGTAGATGTTTCTATTCATGCCAACACTGTAAGGCAAAACTTACAGAATATCTTTAACAAGATTGCTGGGCAGACAGAAAGGAACTAGTGTTTCCTGCCACGGTACTTTCTCAAACCCTTCCCTTCTCTGAAGAGACTCATAGTAATGAGCATGAAATGTTATGGAGCAGAAATATAAACAGCATGGTGCCATTCCAAGGCAATCCTGACTTGTCAATTTAACTATTATTTTTCTTCTCACTATTGCATTACAATCCAAAGAATCGTTGGCAAAGAATCTGACTTTTTTTCTTTTTCTTTTTTTTAATCTTTCTTACCTGTAGGACCAGTCAGAAGCAAGTGGAAGTGATGATGAGTGATCAGAAGGATTTAATCTCTTCCCCCCCCTCCCCTTCTGTCATTTTATACCCAGTGAATTCATTTTGTCAGATAGGCATTGGGTTGTTTCTGTAGTCTCATCTTGTATAAACTAGCTTTAGGGTAGTGCCAGACAAACATATGATATCATGGTGTAAAAAAAAAAGGGGGGGAGGGAGGGGGGGAGGGAATTGTAACATATTGTGACCAAATGGGCCTCAAAAGATTTAAAAAAAATAAAAATTAAAAAAAAAAAAAGCTTTTGATGGAAAAACGTGGGTCGATAGTATATTTCTATGGATTGGATTTAGCTTGGAAATGGTTTGATTGTGCCTGGTTTCATCAGTTGATGAGATGCTTTCTAATGGCATCAGAAAGACAAAAATAAATGTCTTTTGTAGCATTGATAACCAGGAGAAGCCATGAAAAGCTGCTGGTTATTTTATTTTTCATCAGGCAGTTTTCAAGGTTTGTTTTTTTTTGTTGTTGGGTTTTTTTACACTGTGGTACATATATGCAACTTTGTTTAATAGCTTATAAATGTACAGTAGTTAGCCTCCACCCCACCCTGTCCATATACATTTTTCCACTTTATGCTCAATTTCCAGAAAAAACTGCTTTTCAAATTCTATTAAAATTTATGTCTATTGTAAACTTTGCTTTTCTCTTTCTCTTGATTTAAAAGAAAAAGTTGGGTTGAAAAATGTTGAATATTGCAATCGATATAGTGTAATGGATGGCTTCTTTTATCAAACTGATCTTCTATGTTACCAATGTGGATTATCACCTTTTCCCTAAAGTGTACTTAATCTTTGCTTTCTTTGCACAATGTCTTTGGTTGCAAGTCATAAGCCTGAGGCAAATAAAATTCCAGTAATTTTGAAGAATGTGGTGCTGGTGCTTTCATAATAAAGAAATAATTTAGCTCTGTAAATATGTGCTTTGTGTTATGAGTGCAGGAGACCATGGAAAAAAATCTTACTATGGTTGTGTGAGTGTCCCTAGTATTTAAACCTCAGCTACTCTGGTCTAAACAGGTAACAGTAAGAGAGTTTATTTGCATTAGGCAGAAATATCCTTACAGAGGAATATAAGACAAGAGAGATTAAAAACCATAACCTTCAACATCATGTAACTCAAAACACTAACCAGGACTCAAGCAACAAACTTGCAGTTCTTCTTTGAGTGCTTGCTCATGTCCATTCCCAATTAGGTGTATGTGTGCACCAGTGCCAGAAGTTTTTCCCCTAGTGATACCTGTAGGGCCGGCTCTAGCGCCTCCACAGCGGTGCATGAATGTGCCTGTATATAGGGCGCTGGCGGCCCCCGCCCCTCTCAGTTCTTTCTTATTTCCTGTGTCGGTACTGGAACTTTCTCTTGCTGCTGCAAATTCCTTCAAACCTATGGTTTTTCTTATTATTAGTGTGTTTCTAGTTGGTATATAGTTAGTTTTGTTGTGAGAGTTGGTTATAGAAATAGTTGATAGATTAGTAAGTGACCCAAAGACAGGGCATGGCCCAGTCTCTGGGTTTTAAACCCTCTGTTTCTTGCAAGAAGCCTATTCCATTGAATGACCTACAGAACTGCTTGAAGTGCTTAGGGGAGGCTCATGTGCAGGAGAAGTGCAAGATCTGCAGTTGTTTCCAACCCAGAACTAAAAAGGATCAGGGCATTAGACTTAGAGCCTTTCTGATGAAATTGGTTCTCAGACCTGCATCACAACCCCTGTCTGATTTGGCCAAGCACATCAGCTTACCAGATGACAGGTTCAAGGGTATATCGGAGCTGATCACTCTGATATCAGCCAACCCTCTCACAACAGCAAGGATATTCCTCAGCGTAATGGGTCTTATGGCAGCTTGCACTTATGTAGTTCAGTACGCCAGACTGCATCTCAGACCTAGCCAAATGTGGCTGGCAACTGCGTACTCCCTGTCCAAGCACCACCTAGACGCAATCCTCACGGTCCCTACTCGAATACTTACCTCTCTCAAATGGTGGCTGAATCCATGTCACACAATGGCAGGAGTCACTTTCGCAGCCCCACAGCCAACACTATCGCTGGTTTCAAATGTCTTGGACTGGGATGGGGAGCTCACCTCAGTTCCATCAGGACTCAGGGCCTCTGGACCAGAGATGAACTAACCTTAAATATCAATGTCAGGGAGTTCAGGGAGATTCAACTGGCCTGTGAGGTGTTTCTACCTCAGCTCTTCAACAAGGTCATTCAGGTACTCTCAGACAACACAGCTTCAATGTACTATATCAACAGGCAGGGGAAACCCAATCCCCAGCTCTTTGTCAGGAGGCCATGCACTTGTAGAACTTCTGTGTGAACCACAGCATTCACCTGGAAGCAGTACAAATGTCGGGGATCAGGAATATATTAGCGGACTGCCTCAGCACATTCTTTTGCTCTCACCACAAGTTGTCCCTACACTCAGAGGTGGTCAGGAGCATCTTCCAGAGGTGGGGCACTCCCTGAGTGGATCTTTTCACCATCCAGTGAAACAGGAAGTGCAACTGATTCTGTTCCCTGCAAGGTCTCGATGGAGGCTCTTTGACTGACGCCTTTCTCCTGTCCCGGATGGGCAGTCTCATGTACACTTTTCCACTGATCCCGGGGATTGAGACGGGGCATTGGTCATCTTGGTAGTCCCAACACGGCCGTGTCAGCATTGGTTCAGGATGTTGTTCAGTCTGTTCATAGCCTACCCTTGGATGCTACCATCTCAATCAGACCTAGTTTTGAAAATAAATTATGCAACTAATCTTTAGTCTCTGAAAAGTTTCACTGCTGGAATTTAATGGTACAGTGATGATCTCATTTACTTGAACCATTGGTGTCTCAATGTATGGCCCCTCACACTTCTTTATGCTGCCCTCCAAATGGTAATATGTTTAGATTTTTCTGGCTTTATTTTAAAGATTGTATGTGTGTCTGTGTCCCATCACAATGCTTGGAGCTGAATTTTGGCCCTTTTGATTGAAATGGTTGCATACAACTGAGGAAGATATATTAATTTTGTGGGGGTTTTGTTGAGAAAACAAACTTGATGAAGGGACTATTTACCCTCATCTGGGGCTTCCAAATTTATCAACCACATGTTGGTGGTATATTTCCTATATCCTTGAAGAGAGATTGTGTAAAAAACACTTTTATATACATTTCCCTGTTTTAGCATTATTCATCAGGAGTTTCCCCTGCTTTGCTTGGGCTGGAACAGCCCTTGATTTTCATTGTGAGTCCTGCAGTATGTGGAGGTGATGGGATTCCTTGCCAGGCACTGGATTTGCTTTCAAATATGGAGAAAGAGGTATTAATAACCTGCCTTCTGTCCCTATCCAGTTCTTAAAAACCTCCAATGATGGAAATTCCACAGTCTGCCTGGGCAATTTATTCAAGGTCTTAACCAACCTCACAGAAAGTTTTTTGTAATGTTCAACCTAAACCTCCCTTGCTGCAATTTAAGCCCATTGCTTCTTGTCCTATCCTCAGGTGAAAAAGAACAATTTTTCACCCTCTTCCTTGTAACAACCGTTTATGTACTTGAAAACTGTTATCGTGTCCCCCCTCTCTGTCTTCTCTTCACCAGACTAAACATGCCCATTTTTTTTATTCAATCTTTCCTCATAGGCCATGTTTCCTAGACCTTAAATAGTTTTTGTTGCTCTCCATTGGACTTTCTCCAATTTGTCCACACCTTTCCCGAAATGTGGCACCCGGAACTGGAGACAATACTCCAGTTGAGATCTTATCAGCACAGAGTAGAATGGAAGAATTACTTCTTGTGTCTTGCTTACAACACCCCTGCTGATACATCCCAGAATGATGTTTGCTTTTTTGGCAACTGTTGACTCATACTTAGTTTGTGTTCCACTATGACCCCCAAATTCCTTTCCATAGTACTCCTTTCTAGGCAGTCATTTCCCATTTTGTATGTGTGCAACTGATTGTTCCTTCCTAAGTGGAGTACTCTGTATTTGTCAATATTAAATTTCATCCTATTTACTTCAGACCATATCCAGTTTGTCCAGATCATTTTGAATTTTAATCCTATCCTCTAAAGAACTTGCAACCACTCCCAGCTTGGTATTGTCCACAAACTTTTTAAGTGTATTCTCTATGCAATTATCTAAATCATTAAGATATGGAACAAACCTAGGAATGATCCCTGTGGGACTCCACTGAGTAGGCCCTTCCAGCTTGACTGAATGACTGATAACTACTTGCTGGGAATGGTTTTCCAATCAGTTATGCATCCACCTTGTAGTAACTCCATCTAGGCTATATTTTCCTAGTTTGTTTGAGAAAGTTATGAGAGACAGTATCAAGCTTTACTAAAGCCAAGATATACCTGATCTGCTTCCCCCCATGGAGAAGTCTATGAGATCCCAGTTGGATCCTGGCCAGGGAGACCTCCCCCTCACATAGTGGCCTCAGTCTCAGGCCTCATTAAGCCTAAGAAACCCTCTCATGAGAATAGGGGACATAATAGATCCCCATCCAGATCTTCATCTAAGAAAAAAGATCCCTCCTCATCTCAGTCCAAGCCAGGTGAGTCCTCACTCTCAGGTTCTAAGGAATTAGGTTCACACAAACTTTCCACCCAAAGAAGAAGGGCAAGATGGAGGAAAGATCTGATGGTACTGGCTCCATTTCACATGCCAAAATATCAGCACAAGTTGGTTCCCACAAGGAGTCCCACATTGGACACCCATTTGATGAGTCTGGCACATCCTGGGTGGGATCCTCCGAGTATCAGGTCTTTGACTGCATTGGAACCAGAACTCCTTGAACTCTGGGAAGGACTGAAACCTTTACCTCACTGGAGGATATTTTCTCCTTATCCTATCCGCACTCTCCTTTTCTATCAAGCTCAGAGATGTTTCAACACTAGAAGAAACCACCTAAAAAAGAAGACTCCTCTCCTACCACATCTACAAGCTAGATCATTCTTCCACTGGTAACAAGTCTACCTTCTCATCAGATGAAACCAATGGTCCAGATGAGCCTTTTCACAAAAGGGAGGCAAGCCCAGACAGATCCTATAGGAGGTCTTGGAGCTGCTCCCCTTCTACCCCGGAGATTGTTGGTATCCAATACCTTGTCCCCCAAGCTGGCTAATCCTTCCTACTGACCCCACTGGGCTCCATGGGATCTGTATACATGGCTCCCAGATCTGTGCAGGAATCACAGTAGCCCTCTTCTCTCTTGTGATACTAACTGGCTCCATCGGAGTCTGCAGAGGAGGAATTTGACCTAGCCCCTATGGTGCTGACAGATGTGTCATCCTCATAACCTGATGATGCTGTTGCTCCATTATCCCCTTCACTGCCTCATGATGACCACAGGCAGTATCAGGCACTTTTGCAGAGGGTGGCAGCTGACCTTCATATCCGTTTTGAGGAGGTCCATAACACTCAATATAGTCCTTCGGACATTCTGTAATCCTCTAGCCCTAGTAGGGTGTCTCTTCCAGTGAACAAGGCCGTTTTGAAACCCAGCAGTACTGTGTGGTATACCCCTGCCTCCTGTGCCTCTGCCCCAAAATGGGCTGAAAAATACTATTACATGCCAACCAGAGGGACAGAGTTCCCATTTACACTCCCAGTGCCCAACTCCTCCTAAACTTCACACAAACCAGCCTATTCACTTAGTGGTATTCTTCCCAAAACCTCATGCTTCCAGTGAAAAAAGAAGACTGCATTCCCTCAACATCAGACAGACTTCGGCCTTTTACCTGCAAAGAACTAAACTAACTGGGAAATCATGAGACTATTTGTCGCTACAGCAGAGCAATCATGTGGACAAGCATTATCTGCCCAGAGACTTTCTAAGGGGATCTCTGGATGCATCATACTCTGTTATTTGTTGGCATGTATTCCTCCCCCTGGGTAGAGTGACAGCCCACTTTATGAGAGCACAAGCAACCTCTACAGCAGCTCTTCATGAACTTCTGTACTGGACATTTGTAAAGTGGCGCTCTCGAGCTCCATCCACATCTTTATGAAGCATTACACCCTAGTCCAGACCTCATCTGCATATGTAGCTGTGGAGACAGCAGATTTACTGACATCCATACGAACTGCATGCTCGCTCCCTTCCCTTGTTTGAATACTGCCTACCAATCACTCACATGTGGAATACACATAAGAATCAGTACTGGAAGAAGAAATGGAGGTGGCTTACTTGGAATTGGAAGTTCTTTGATATGTGTGGTTCCTATCTATATTCCACTACCTGCCCTCCTATTCCCTCTGCTTCGAATTTTATCTGATTCACAGTAAGAAAATAAACTGGAGAGGCTACCCTTTTTTGCCCTCAGTTCAGAGCACAAGGAGGGCAACTGTGCAGGCATGAATCAATTGACACTACTTGCTATAAAGCTCCAGTCTCAGGCGTGTGGAGTTCATGTGTACTCACATGTGGAATACAGATGGGGACCACACATCTCAAAGAACTTCCAGTTACAAGCAATTTCCATTTCACACTCGCTGAGTTTGAAGAGAAACATATAATTATTGCTGGTAATTTATTAGTATATCCCCTTGGGGGTTGGTCCTGTTCATTCTTCTGGGGACTTGAGATTTGTGCTTTTCCTAGCACTGCCTTTTTTTCACCTTACCTTTCCATTTTCTGTGCAAGCCCCATTATCTTTCTTAAGCTCCTGACCTTTTTTCTGTAATCTTCTAATCATATCAGTAAATTAAGTATTAAATGGGTTTTCCCAGATTTTCCTGGGGAAAGCATGATCAAATATTGCATTCCTAGTTCTTTATAGAAAAGAGAGGAGGCAAATCTGATATGTTTATGTAGTAAACAAAAACCCCTGCTAAATTAGTCCGTGCCCACCCATACTATAACATTCCTTTTCCAATATGAAATCAAAACAAGTAAAGCACCCAGAATACCTTTATTGCTACATAACTAAAAAACAATTTTACATTTTGATAGCCCATACAGGCAGGAAATTAGCCCATTTCCTGCCAGAACTACCATGTCCAATATGTGAAACAAACCTTTTTAATAAAACTGGAAGCAGTTTGGTTTAGACACTGGGAAGCAAGCAAAGTGAAAGAACTGCTAGGAGGTTGGCTTGTTGCATCTGCCTCTCCTGGGAACTAGACAATATTGTAAGTGGGTCAGATGAATAATGTTTCTACAGCTTCAATATATTTCAGAACCTAGATTAATATTCCTCCTCATTTCTCTCACATCTTCTCAAAGAAAAAGAATATGCAAAACCACTTACTTTAATGCATATAAACAAATTCCTTTTTAAATTTGTCCAGTCACCTGTTCAATGTCTTGATTATTTTTTAGACTCTAATGTGCATTTTCTTACCTGTTTGCTACAATCATTTTCCCTGTCACATCCTTTGTTCGAATATAAGGATTCCTTCCCCCTCCATCTCCAAAGCATGATCTCCACTCACTGCTCCTGACTATAGCTGGCAACATATGTTGTTGTTTAGGCTGTGAGACGTGACAGGTTGTGTCACAGTGAGTAGTGTGACAGCTTGCAAGCACTGAGGGGCACAAGGCACAGCTGATACAGGAATATGATACAAAATGGCGTGCAATTAGTAGGCTTATATTGGTGCATGCTTCATATGCCCTTGCTTCATGCTGTCAACTGCCTGGGAAGTGCACCAATAGCTTTATTCACAACGTATGCTCAGGTGTGACTGACTGCTAGTAGGATATGGCTCATTCATGGGGAAAAAAATTTAAAATCTTCTAAAGAATTGGGAGGGGTGTTCTGTAATACACTCTTCTGTTGCACACAATAGTTAAGGCCCTTTGGTTTCGGTTTTTATTTTGTTTAAAATCTCCCAGCACTTTCAGTATTTGTTTAAAAAAAATTAAAACTAGGTGAAAACAAAGGTGGAGGGAAGGTAAGGGGTGCCCACTACTCAAAAAAGGCAGGAGAGGGGGGAGCCTGTTGCTCCCTGTGGGCCTGACACTGCAGCAGTTGGGTAGTCTCAGCTGATAGGACCTAGCTCCCTGCCCATTTTGCTCCCCTACTGTGCAGAGGAAGCAGATGGGGTTGTGCTGAAGAGCCAGGTTCAGGAGGGGGCTCTCTCCTGCAGGGAAAGCGGATGGGGGCTATCAGCTGGCTCCCTGTCCATCTTGCTTCCCCACTGTGCGGTGGGGGAGCGAGACAGGCAGGGAGCAGGGTGAAGGGAGAGTGGAATGGGCAGAGAGCGCCTCATCTGCCAGAACCTGGCTCCCAGCCTGTCTCGCTTCCCCACTGTGCAGCAGCTGCCATCAACCAATGGTTACACACCTCTGCACAGGTGTGCTATGCTGTCCAGCAGGGACTCTGTGAGCAGGGAGCTGCGTCTAGAGAATTCCAGTTCCTGCAAAATTCAGGTTAAAACTGGCAAACCCCAAATACTTGCTTTCTCAAAACCTGGCAATTTTTTAGGGAAATGCAATAAAAACTGACAACACAGGGCCTTAAAAATAGTTCATAACAGAAGGATCAGAGCAAACCATAGAGAAAAAGGTTCATAGGAAGGATTTTAAAGCTGTTTCTTCCTCCCCTCTGTGCATCCTGTTTACCCAATTTCTGAAATTCCTAAAAAATATAAATCACCTTCCAGTTCAGATCCCTAGCATTTACTATAGGGGCCTACATTCACACTGGTTTAAGACTCCCAGTCCAGATTCTTTCAAATTCAGGACAGCTGCTGGAAGAAGAAGGTGTATGTATGCATAAGGGGTAGGTTTTTTACTTCTTTACAACCAAAGCCTGTAACATTTTAGAAGAAGCCCCCCACTCAGAAACTCATTGTTAGATGGGAGTAGAAAGGAAAATAAGTGAGAAGACGAATGTAGCTAAAAGGAAATCATTTGGGACTAATTAAAACATGGGATAGTAGACTTTTCCTCTCCTTTACGGTGAAAAGGTGGGAGCTGGGCAGGATAACCTGGACATCCAGGATCCACAGTCCTATTCTACTAGGCCTTATACATAAGTTCATACTCCATGTAATGTGACTGAAGATGAGTATTTAAAATGAAAGTTTGTCCTGCAGAGGCAACAAGCAATGAATCACTAGTTTAAAACTGTACCTCCCTGCTTGTTCCCAGGAAGTGGGCATCAGCCAGACACAGTCAGCAGGAGAGGAGGAAACCAGCGCTTGCAGCCTAGCTTGTCAGGCCTGCTGGTACCATCCAGTTGCTAACCTGGACAACAGAGGTGGAGAATACTGTGGAAAACACTTAAGGATGAGCATGAGGAATCATTCATGAGAAATGTCACTTCAGGAGCTACGCAAAGCTTGGTATCTGTGCCCCTGCACCTTCAGTGAAGGTTCCAGTGCGCTGGGAGACAATGGTTCTGTACCCCAGATATATCTCCAACATCATCCCCATGTTTTGATCCTAGATGCCGATCTCGACTCGAGATGGATTCTCCTTATTTAATGTGACTGCCATGCATGCCTAGTACAGCATGTACTGTGCTGGATCCATTTGATCTCCATCATCATATAGGTTCTCTCTTCGAGTGATTGCTCATATGCATTCCAATATAGGTGAGTGCGCGCCCCGTGCATGAGTCTCCAGAAGCTTTTCTGCCCCTAGCAACCCCCGCGGGTCGGCTCCTGCGCCCCCTGGGGTACCGCGCTCATATCTCGGTATATAGGGCACTGCCGACCCCGTGGCCCCCAGTTCCTTCTTTCCGCCCGTGATGGTCAGTGGAACATCTGCCCCTTGCTTCGCAAGTAGCAATCTCCATTCAGTTAATAGTTCAATAGTTCAATAGTTTATCTGTTAAGTTGTGTTGTACATAGAATAGTTAAAGTTAGTTAGTAATAGTTAGCCTTAGGGCTGCGCTGGAGCCATGCCTGGCTCCACCGGGTTTAAAGCCTGCCTGGCTTGCGCCAAGGCTTTCCCAGTAAGTGATCCGCATGACCGCTGCCTTCGGTGCCTGGGAGAGCAGCACCACAAGGACAAATGTCAGATCTGCAAATCATTCAAGCCCCGGACTCAGAAGGAGCGGGATGCTTGTTTAAGGACCATCTTAATGGAGTCAGCGCTGCATCCGGACTCTGAGCCCTCCAGATCACCGGCAGCACCGAGTGTTTCGTCGGTGCGCAGCGCTCCTCCGGCACCGATATCGGCACCGGCGCAGAAGACGGTGCCTAAAAAGAAAAAAGCGGACGGACACCGCACCTATGGACTCCCCCCTGTGACCGGTACAGCAGGGGGTGATACAGGAGATGCCCCAGCCATATGCCATCAACACTACTCCGGCACCGGCATCTCCGCACAGGGAGCCTCCCCCAACCCCGGGGGGAGCGCCCCTGCAGGGGCTGTCGACGCCGGAGGTGTTTGCAGCGGCACGCGCCCTGATGGGCATGCCCACGCCTCCGTCCCTCCCTCGGCTGAGGGCCTCCGGGACGGCGTCTCGGGGTAAACCCATGCTGGGTTACCCCGGTGGGATGAGGAGCCAGGGATCGCTGTCTCCCCCCAGACGGTCGAGGAAGGGGAAAGGACACACACCCCCCTCCTCGCTCCGACCAAGGGTCGTCGGGTGCCTCAACACCGCAGCACCGGGAGCGGTCTCGGGGTTCCAGGAGCAGCCGCTCCAGCTCCGCATCCCAAGGTCCCCGCTCATCTGGGTCCCGGCACCGCTCAACAACCGCGGAACCGAGGGAGGCTCAGCACCATCCATCCTCGGTGCGCAGCTCCCGCCACCGGTTGGGCTCGCCAAGGGATGACGGACAACGTTCCTATCCACGCCTGGACCGGTCCCATTCGCAGGAGAGCGACCGGCACCGATCGCCTACTCTGGTGCCGAGACATATGGCACCGCAAAGGCGGGGCTCCAGATCCCCGGTGCGGATCCCAGTGCGCGAGAAGACTCACGGCACTCGGCACCGGTCGAGATCCCCGGCCTACGACCCAACAGTAGTGCTTAGTAGCCGGCGCCGCTCTAGATCGCGGACGCCCAGCCCAGCGAGTGCCCGAGCACCGGGGGATGCCTCGGCACCGCGGCAACAACATCAAACCCAGGCATCGCGGCGCTACCATTCGAGATCCCGGACACGCAGTCCGGTGCGGGCTCCGGCACCGCACCACTCAGCACCGAATGACCCTTCGGCACCGCAGATCCAAGGTCGGCGGTACAGTAGAGAGCACGACCGCCCCAGATCTTCGGCTAAGAGGACTCAAAAATCTCGGAGGCACTCCTGTACCAGCTCTAGCCGTTCGCCCCCTCGCCGGCACCGTAAACGGCACCATGACGATTCCCGATCGCCTCAGAGTCGATCCCCACCCGAGGTGGACAGGGATCATACTAGGCACCATAGATCTCACAGCCCGGAGCCGCGGGG
Organism: Emydura macquarii macquarii; assembly: GCF_026122565.2. Classification (NCBI taxonomy): domain Eukaryota; kingdom Metazoa; phylum Chordata; order Testudines; family Chelidae; genus Emydura; species Emydura macquarii. The sequence continues at coordinate 387,689 of NW_027133034.1, read as the reverse complement.
CCCAGTCTCGTATCCGGGACCGGGACCGAATTGGGTGCAGGGACCATGGCAATGGCCCTACTGGGGCCCCTGGCCGCCGCAGACGACCCAGGGAACAGGGTCAGTACCTTCAGTGGCAGTCCAACCGCCACCCCCACCCCCAAGCCAAGATAGGGGTCAATCATCGGAAGAGGACTCCGACCCAATGGAAAGCCCCTCCACGGGTCCCCTTCCACAATCCTCCTCCTCTTCCCCCCCAGATACAACAGCCAGATACCAGAGGACCCTGCTTCCTGACTTTAAGGCCCATCAGGAGCTCTTAAAGAGGCTTCCAGACAATTTAAAGATGGACCTCAAAGAGCTGTCTGAGGAGGAGGACCCCCTCTTTGGGTTTCCAGCTCAGCGGGGCCATCTAGGGTCGCACTCCCAGTCCACGACCAGGTCCTTAAATTGGTCAAGCCCCTATGGGAGACGCCGGCCTCCGTGGCAGCAACATCAAAAACGGCCGAGCGCAAATATTATGTCCCCCCCCAAGGGTTCGAATATCTGTATAATCACCCTCCCCCGGGGTCACTGGTTGTCGATGCAGTGAACCAGCGGGACAGACAAGGAGCCCAGTCTAATACTCCCAAAAATAAGGAGAATAAGAGATTAGACCTTTTTCGGAGGAAGGTTTATTCAACGGCAACGCTCCAACTGCATATAGCCAATCACCAGGCGCTCTTAGGCCGTTATAACCTTAATTTATGGACCTCCCTTCAGAGGTTTGCCCGCGCATTACCTCAAGACATGGTGGAGGATTACAACACCCTGCTCCAGGAGGGTGCTACCGTTGCGGGAGCCGCTCTCCAATCTGCCAGCGATGCAACGGACACGGTGGGGAGGGCAATGGCGTCCGGGATAGTCATGAGACGTTCCGCTTGGCTGCAATCATCGGGCCTGTCACCTGAAGTACAACAGGCCATCCAGGACCTGCCCTTTGACGGGGTGGGCTTGTTTTCGGATAGGACAGACAGCAAATTGCATGCCTTGAAGGACTCTAGGGCCACCCTAAGGTCCTTAGGCCTGTATGTGCCACAGGCCACAAGGCGCCAGGGCAAACAGAGGCCGCAAAGGCAACAGCCTGTCCCCAGACCGCCTCCTAGGCCTGACCAGCCGAGAAGAGGCAGAGATCGTTTCCGGCAGTCCAACCGCCGAGACCGCCAAGGGGCTCTCAGCAAGGGCCGCAGAAAAACGCTAAGCGCCCCTTTTGATGGGACGCTCGAGGGCAGCATTTCTTCCCCCCCCCGGATCTCACTATGCCCTTCGCAGACAGACTGCGTCCCTTCTTCCGGGAGTGGCAGAGAATAACCTCGGACCGCTGGGTGCTAAGCGTGGTAAAAAGAGGTTATGCCCTCCAACTCTCTACCTTTCCACCGGACCTTCCCCCTACCCCGTCCCTTTTCAGGGACCCCTCTCACGAGCTACTCCTGGTTCAGGAGGTGCACTCTCTCCTCCTCCTAGGGGCAGTAGAGGAAGTTCCTCCTATGGAAAGGGGCAGGGGGTTCTATTCCCGATATTTCCTTATCCCAAAGGCAAAGGGAGGCCTGAGGCCTATTCTGGACCTTCGTCATCTGAACAAATTTATCAGGCACCTCAAATTCCGTATGGTCTCCCTAGCATCTATTATTCCTGCTTTGGATCCAGGGGGTTGGTATGCTGCCCTCGATTTAAGAGGTGCATATTTCCACGTTTCTATCCTCCCAGGTCACAGACGTTTCCTCCGCTTTATGGTAGCGGGTGGCCATTACCAGTTTTCGGCCCTCCCCTTTGGCCTTTCCTCAGCACCCAGGGTCTTCACGAAGTGCATGGCGGTCGTGGTGGCCCACCTGTGGCGCAGAGGCATCCAGGTCTTCCCTTACCAAGACGACTGGTTAATACGGGGAAGATCCAGAGTCCATGTGAAAAACAGCCTGGCCCTGACTTGCGCGACATGCACCAAACTGGGACTGCTCATCAACGAGCAGAAGTCCACACTCATCCCGGTGCAGCGCATAGACTTCATCGGGGCTAACCTCGATGCGGTTCAGGCCAGAGCCTTCCTCCCACGGCCCCGATTCGAGGCCATGGCCGCCATAATCTCAGAATTGTACAGGTCCCCCACGACAACAGCCAGGCACTGCCTTCAGCTGTTGGGACACATGGCGGCATGCACATACGTGGTGAGGTTGGCTCACCTCAAACTCAGGTCTCTCCAAAGTTGGTTGGCCTCTGTATACGCCCCGGCCAGACATTCACTGTCCAAGGTGGTTACAATCCCAACACAGGTACTGGCATCCCTCAGTTGGTGGACAAACCCAAGGGAGGTGCTGAGGGGGGTCCCCTTTACAGAATTGACCCCCTCCGTAACGCTAATAACGGATGCTTCGGATGTGGGCTGGGGAGCCCACTTGAGCCGCGGTCTCAGCACGTAGGGTATTTGGTCACCACAAGAAGTGCGCCTCCACATCAATGTCAGGGAGCTCCGAGCTGTACGGCTAGCCTGCAAGGTGTTCCTCAGGTTCCTAAGGGGCAGGGTGGTGCATGTCCTCACAGACAATACCTCAGCCATGTTTTATATAAACAGGCAAGGAGGGGCATGCTCCTCGGCCCTCTGCCAGAAGGCCATACAACTGTGGGACCTAGCGGTGAGGCACGATTTTCATCTATCTGCCTCTCACCTCCCAGGGGTCAGGAACGACCAGGCGGACCACCTCAGCAGGTCATTCTTACCCCACCACAACTGATCGCTTCATTGGGAGGTGGCAACTTTTCTCTTCCACAAGTGGGGTGTTCCCCAACTGGACCTGTTCGCTTCAGCGTGGAACAAGAAGTGCCCGAGGTTCTGCTCGCTCCAGGGTCGCGAGCAGGGCTCCATCTCGGACGCCTTCTTAATAGACTGGAAGGGGCCCCTAATGTATGCATTTCCCCCCGTTCCGCTACTTCCCAAAGTACTTTTGAAAGTCAAGAGAGACAAAGCGAACGTTATTCTAATTGCACCAGCATGGCCCTGGCAGCACTGGTTCAGTATGCTGCTGGACCTGTCCATAGCCGAACCAATACCACTCCCAAAGCGCTACGACCTGCTCTCCCAGGACCAGGGTCGCCTTCTGCACCTGGACCTGGACTCCCTCTATCTGCTATTATCTTTGAAAGCTCGTGGCAACAGGGGGAGGTCCCTGAGGACTGGAAAAAAGTAAATATAGTGCCCATCTTCAAAAAAGGGAGGAAAGAGGATCCAGGGAACTACAGACCGGTCAGCCTCACCTCAATCCCTGGAAAAATCATGGAGCAGGAATCCATTTTAAGGCACTTGGAAGAGAGGAAGGTGATCAGGAACAGTCAACACGGATTCACCAAGGGAAAGTCATGCCTGACCAATCTGATTGCTTTCTATGATGAGGTGACTGGCTCTGTGGATGTAGGGAAGGCGGTGGACGTGATATACCTTGACTTTAGCAAAGCTTTTGATATGGTCTCTCACGGTATTCTTATCGGCAAGTTAAAGAAGTATGGGTTGGATGAATGGACTATAAAATGGATACAGAACTGGCTAGGGCATAGGGCTCAACGAGTAGTGATCAATGGCTCCATGTCTAGATGGCAACTGGTCACAAGAGGAGTGCCCCAGGGGTCGGTCCTGGGGCCAGTTTTGTTCAACATCTTCATTAATGATCTAGAGGATGGGGTAGATTGCACCCTCAGCAAGTTTGCGGACGACACTAAGCTGGGGGGAGTGGTAGATACCCTGCAAGGTAGGGATAGGATACAGAGTGACCTAAACAAACTGGAGGATTGGGCCAAAAGAAATCTAATGAGGTTCAACAAAGATAAGTGCAGAGTCCTCCACTTAGGAAGGAAGAATCCCATGCACAGTTATAGACTGGGGACCGATGAACTGGGCAGCAGCTCTGCAGAAAGGGACATGGGGTAATGGTGGATAAAAAGCTGGATATGAGTCAGCAGTGTGCCCTGGTTGTCAAGAAGGCTAATGGCATATTGGGCTGCATTAGGAGGGGCATTGCCAGCAGGTCACGGGAAGTGATTATTCCCCTCTATTCGGCATTGGTGAGGCCGCATTTAGAATATTGTGTCCAGTTTTGGGCCCCCCACTACAAAAAGGATGTGGACAAGTTGGAGAGAGTGCAGCGGAGGGCAACAAAAATGATTAGGGGGCTGGAGCACAGGACTTATGAGGAGAGGCTGAGAGAACTGGGCTTGTTTAGTTTGCAAAAGAGAAGAATGAGGGGGGAGCGGATAGCGGCCTTTAACTACCTGAAAGGGGGTTCCAGGGAGGATGGGGCTAGGCTGTTCTCGGTCGTGGCAGATGACAGAACAAGGAGCAACGGTCTCAAGTTGCAGGGCGGGAGGTCTAGGTTGGACATTAGGAAAAAGTTTTTTACTAGGAGGGTGGTGAAGCACTGGAATAGGTTACCTAGGGAGGTGGTGGAATCTCCATCCTTAGAGGTTTTTAAGCTGAGGCTTGACAAAGCCCTGGTTGGGATGATATAGCTGAGGTTGGTCCTGCTTTGAGCAGGGGTTGGACTAGATGACCTCCTGAGGTCCCTTCCAACTCTAATATTCTATGATTCTATGATTCTATGACTGCATGGAGGCTCTGTGGTTGACGGAGGGCGAGAGAGCCTGCTCAGCGCAAGTTCAGCAGGTCCTGCTGGGCAGCAGGAAGCCTTCCACTCAGGTACTGTATAAGGCTAAATGGAAGCGCTTTAGTATTTGGGCAGACTCCCGGGGCATCCTGCCAAGCTCTTCGCCCATTCAGGCGATTTTAGAATACCTACTCCACTTAAAGATGCAGGGTTTGGCACTGGCCTCCCTCAGGGTACACCTGGCGGCCATATCGGCCTTCCACCGGCCAATGGAGGGGAGGTCAATCTTCTCACACCCTATGTCCCTTAGGTTCCTCAAGGGAATAGAGAGGTTATATCCACAGGTCCGTGACTCGCTACCTCTCTGGGATCTGAATCTGGTCCTCACAGTTTTAACGGGACCTCCCTTCGAGCCTATGGCTATATGCCCATTACTTGTCCTTTCCTGGAAGGTAGCCTTCTTAGTGGCCATTACATCGGCCAGAAGGGTCTCCGAATTAAGAGCCTTGACCTCGGAGCTCCCTTATACCGTTTTCTACAGAGACAAAGTGAGACTGAGACCCCACCCAGCCTTCCTGCCTAAGGTGGTGTCTCAGTTTCACTATAACCAGGACATCTTCCTCCCCGTGTTTTTCACTAAACCTCACGGGTCGGAGGTTGAGCGGAGATGGCATTCGTTGGACGTCAGACGGGCCCTGGCCTATTACATCGACCGCACAAGGTCATTCTGGAAGTCAACGCAACTGTTTGTGGCAGTCGCGGACCGGATGAAGGGATCACCTGTCTCCACCTAACGCATCTCCTCCTGAATCACCGCCTGCATACGTGCCTGTTACGACCAGGCGAAGGTGCAACTTCCAGGGACCGTGACGGCACACTCAACCAGAGCCCAGGCCTCATCAGCGGCCTTCCTGTAGCGTGTGCCCCTGCAAGATATCTGCAGGGCAGCCACCTGGTCATCGGTCCATACCTTCACATCTCACTATGCCATCGTGCAACAGGCGAGAGAGGACGCGGCATTCGGCAGAGCCATCCTAAGAAGGGCTACTCGCCAGTGACTCCTACCCGCCTCCAAGGTATGGCTATTTAATCACCTATATTGGAATGCATATGAGCAATCACTTGAAGAGAGAAAACAGGGTTACTTACCAGTAACTGTTGTTCTTTGAGATGTGTTGCTCATATCCATTCCAAACCCGCCCTCCGTCCCCGCGGTCGGAGTCGGCAGAAAGAAGGGACTGGGGGCCACGGGGTCGGCAGTGCCCTATATACCGAGATATGAGCGCGGTACTCCAGGGGGCACAGGAGCCGACCCGTGGGGGTTGCTAGGGGCAGAAAAGCTTCCGGAGACTTGTGCACGGGGCGCGCACTCACCTATATTGGAATGGATATGAGCAACACATCTCGAAGAACAACAGTTACTGGTAAGTAACCCTGTTTTTTGTATTTGTTTCAGTAAACTAAGCAGTTTCTTGGGAGCCTGGATTCCTCTTCTTTCTTGGTCCTGGGTCAGCTCTCCCCCAGGACAATGGATTGTGCCTGAATACAGTGCTGTCTCCTAGCCAGGAGAGGGCTCTTTCTGATCTCAGCTGAGTCACTTCATAAACTTTCGTCTTGCTTTCCTTTCCCCGCTCTTAAGCTGTGTTTGCCTGGCATGTTTCTGAGTTCTCAGAGTGCTGCTGAGCAATCTGTCTTGGCCTGCCACTTGTCTCTCCATCCTTGATGTTGCTGCCCACCCAGTGCTCCAGAGTTAGGCCCCTCCTGCTCAGATTGCCTTCCTGCATTCTCTGTGGCTTCTGCTAGCCAAACTTTCCATCTCTTCCAAGAAATCTGTTGTTTTTGTAGCATTCAGCACCTCCACAGAGCCACATATGCTAGTGAGAAAGGCCTCTGGTCATAGGCAGTAAAATTCTAACTCTCCAAATCAGGATTTTCCTGAGATTTGTGACTCAGAAGAGGTGGAACCTAGGCAAGAGCAGGTTTCATATTCTGAATCTTTGCAGTCATTTGGCCCCTACTCAGCAATTAAAGAGATTCAAGAATTTTTCCATTTTTATGGCCTTAAAAAGGACTACAGGCTCCAAGATGTTCTTGACCAAGAGTGTCAAGGACAATATTAATCAAGTACATAACCAGCATGCAAAGTCACCTTTCTGGTGATCAGAAGCCACACTGTGAAGGGTATGAACACCTCATAGGCAGGGAAGGCTGCAGCAGCAACCGAAACACGTAGTTTGATACTTGGATCTCTCCTATTTCTTCATCAGCCACTGCTTGGCAGACCTGTCACTCATGTTCTGTTACAAGAGGATTTCATCCAGAAGCTGTTGCAATCTGTGCCCCAGGTAAACTCATCGTCCCTTTTCTGTTCTATTGCTTGACCCTTCTGCTGGCTGTCTCTGACCATTTAATTGTAGGATGTAGTAACAGCAGCCCTCTTCTTCTATCCTCCCTTCTGTATCTCCCGCCTCTTTTCTTACATATATTATTTATGACATTCGTCAATGTTTGTTGGGTTTTTGATTAGCTGAGCTAAAAGAGGTTGTGGTAGGGTTTACAAATAAACTACTATCTTTGCTTCCTTGCTTCCATTAGGTGAAGTCATAACTCTTTCTGTCTCTTCCATTGCAGGATGAGAGAAAACCACAATAAATTAAATTGCCAGTTAGTAATTTCCCTTCTTTGATACATTTTTCCAGAGCTGACTTAGCCTAAAGCACTTTGTTATGAGAACATCTTTTGAACAATCTATTTACATATTCCAGTGATACGGCTCTTTGTAGCTAGATAGGAGTCGGACTAGAACATTATGTCCATTATACTGTGGCACACAGAGAGACGTATTCTAGCCAAGTGAGCTTTGGACTAGGAACAGCAGAATTCTCAGCCTGGCTCTGACATGTTGTTGGGTATGATAATTTATCCTGTGCCTCACGTTCTCTGTAAAAGGGGGTCACAAGGCCAACTTTATAGGATTGTTGGGAGTATTTATTAGTTAGTGTTTATACTGCATTATTATTCTATCAATTAACTATTTGATCTATGGGTCCACATACCTGAGCTGATGTGAACAGAATTCTGCTCAGCTTGAAGATCACAAAGTATTTTTTCACACAGCCTCATACTATGCTTGTTGGAAAAGAATGACAGAAAAGGAGCACATGTAGGAATCCTGCAGTCCTCAAGGGAGTCAAAGGCTTTGTTTGGAAAACCACAGCTTGAAAGAATAGATTTCCATGATGACTTGTCCCAGACCTGGTCAGCCGGTGCCTGAATGTTCATTGGATATTCAAGGCCACCATTTCATACAGTGCCTTTCAGCATACATTATCTGTTGTTGCTTTATTTTATCTATTGTTGTGCTTGGCCCTTCCAAGTTATCTGCTATGTTGCATTTTCTCCCACATCTGAATGTGTTAGTTCAGAAAGTAGGTGTTATATCATCTTACGAACAGATGGAAAGAAGAAAACCAATACACATTGTGACTAGGAAGGCTTCCCAATATGCCAACATCTTCATGGTCCACCTTGAGGAAGAATTTCTGAAAAAATGTACCACAAAATCAACATACTTTCTTCTTCAAGACAGATGTTTTAAACTCCCTCATAGATTCCCACCACAACTTCAACAACCACCACCCACCCATCAGACTCTTTCTAGAACACTCCAGCATCAACTTTCTGGACACCATGATTAGCTTCAACAATGGATCCCTACAAATGATTATTTACAAAAAAAAAAAAAAGCATGGATCACAACACTTACCTTCACAGATCCAGCAACCACCCAGATATATCAAGAAATCTGTTATCTATAGCCAGGAACACAGATAACACAAAACATGCTGCAAAAAGATTGTCCAAGATGCACACCTTGACATACTTAAAACCACCTGGATGCTAAAAACCATGGATTTAACAAAGACACTGACTTTTGTGGCTCATTACAACAATTTGTAACACACCCTACTGCCTGTTAATCCTTAATTGCCCACTTCATGTTAAGTGGTCCCCTGTGGTATGTGTGAACCCCTTATGCATAACAATCTATCCCACCTTTTATTTAGCTTAGACACTCCAGTTACCTTCTCCAGACCTTAGGAAGAGCTCTGTGAAACTCTAACGCTTGTCTCTTCCACAAACAGAAGTTGGCCCAATAAAAGATAGTACCTAACCCAGTGTGTGTGTGTCATATCCTGGGACCAGCACAGCTACAACACTGCAATAAATAAATAAATAATGACGTCCACTACAAAGAAAATAAAACTGGCTGAATTCTCCCGTTCATTTTCTTTCTCAGCAGGTGAAATAGTCTCTGTCTGAGCTCAGTTTAAATCTGATTTTATTATTTTCCATAACTTTCCTTTTCAACTCATTTTAGATTGGTAGAATTTATTATGTATGGTAGGATTCTCCCTTCAGGGATCTAGGCACTATTGTTCTTTTCTCTCTTGCTCTCTCCATTTAAATCAGAACGACATTAGGGTATATGTGATACTTTCAGCAGCGCAGTAGGTGTGTTTTTGTCAGACATATCTTCTGACATGTCAAGGGGTGTTAAACACTTCTTGTTCTTCTGGAAATTAAACAGCTAATACTGCAAAATGTTCAGCACTACCACACACAACACCTGCAGCTCTGTGTCCTTTTAACTGTACACCAAATGGAAGAGGAGGCAGGAAAAAATGGCCCTCTCTTGCCATTCATTTAACATTTTTCATTTTTTGAGACCAGCAAGCATTGCTGTTAGTGGTAATGTCTTTCTGTTGTATGTAACCCCAATGAGGCTTTGAGCACTCTTGTGGTTCTAGGAGTGTCTTCCAACAAATCTTAAGGTCAAAGAAAAATGCAGTGAAGCTGAGCAGGTCTGACATGCTGCAGATGCATGTAGAACTATAAGTGCTCCTGTCAGCACACACAAGCATTTAGAAACTGTAATTAAAATAATTGTTAGAACTTCACAATACATTGCAATTGTGAAGTAGGGACATTCGCATCAAAATGCGAGCTCTTTACTCCTGTATAAACATGACAACCTGACTGGATGGCCACACTGTATCACTTTACACAGACATTGCTGCATTAATTTTTTGTATGATTCCCTCCCCACCCCCTCTTAATGATAATAAATATGTTTTATTCCGGTTCCAGTCACTTGTGGTAAAGGGCTGAGGGTTAAAGAGGATGGTCTAGTGGATAACACACTGGATGGGGGGATTGGAGGTTCAATTAATGGTTCTGCCACATATTTCCTGTATGACCTTGGACAAGTCACAGTCTATCCTGTGCCTCAGTTCCCCAACTGTAAAATGAGAATTATACTTCCCTATCTCACAGGGGTGTTGCAAGAGGAAAATCCAGGAATTACTGAGAGATGTAGAGATTCTCTGGTAATGAGGGCTATATAGGCACCTAGTTAAATAGTGAGAAGCAGCTTCACTGAGATTGACCAGTGGGGAATATAAAAGTCTGACAGACTCCACTAAGATGTCATGATACTATTATTGCCCTTTGAAAGGTAAAGCTTATTGTAAAAGTTGTTGTGGGGCCACTCTTGTAATCTAGAGCGTTGTCTAACTTCTTTGATTGCTCCTTTTGCCTGGGCTATAGAAGAACAACTGGAACCTCCTCCCAGTGATGGACAGTAGTCAAATATTCATTATTCTTCTAAATATGTCAGCAATCTTTGATATCACTGGCCACTGGGGTAGAGGAGATTGTTCTTGAGTTACACACACATATAATGTGTGAACATGATATACCTGTGTGACAGGCTGTACCCTTATGTTCACCACTTTTACAAGACCATGATAAATTTTGTACTAAGTATGCCTCGTGAGGTATCATTTGAAAACTCATATTCTACTGAACATTATTGTCCCGGTAAAATGTGTGTAGCAACATATGTACAGTTATAAAATTCTACCGTATGACATTTCTGAGACATGCTCCAAGTTTAGAAAAGCAGCTCCATCCAGTTCCTCAAAGAAAAAAGGTTAGCCAGCACCTCAGCCAGATGTCAACATAATCAAGTGGACCATTACCAGATTAAGCAGCCATTCTTCAGCAGGAAGAAGGTTGTGAGGGAGAAATTTACTTCTTGGCAGACATACTTGCTGTCACCTGAACCCCTGCTGGCAATGATTCTCAGAGAGGAGGGAAAGATATAAAATGACGAATAGAGGACACAAATCACTTCTCTCATGGCATGAACAACATTTGAAAGACACAAGGAGCATTAGCAAACTGGGGGATAGGTCCTAGCTGAAATATCCAGCCAGTCTGCTATGATCATATGTTGAAAAACTTTTTTGCTTTAAATTCACATAGCTTGTTGTTAGGTATTAGTTTGCATTTTAACTTTTATGTCCTTGTAACCAATTTGGATTTTATGCCTCATTACGTGTAATCACTTAAATTCTATCTTTCTGCAATTAATCAACTTATGTTATTGTTTTATCTAAACCAATGTGTGTTTGGATTGAAGAGTCTGGAAACTCCATTTGAGATAACAGAGTTTATACATATCATTTTCTATTAATGAAATGACAGACTTGCTATGAGCTGGTACTGCACAGGAGAAAGAGCTGGGTAGTGCAAGAAACACATTTCTGGAGACAAGCCTGGGACTGGGCAGTTGCTAGTGTCACTCTGCAATATAATTCAGGAGTGACCGATGAGTACTCATATCATTAAGCTGGGAGTGATTTTCCATTTTAGAGGCTGTGTGAGAGCAGGACTGGTTCTCACAGCAAAGCAGTGCAAAAGGCACTCCAGGTTAGAGAATAGAGGGGACACAGCTGTACTTGGGGAATGTCACAACATGTGACAAATTGCACAAGCATATGATTTATTGGAGATGTATGAAATAATGCATTTACTCACTTTTGGCCACATTACCTGCCCTCTGCTCAGCAGTTAAGCCATGGATTTATTCAGATACTCCAAACACCTGAGCAACTTGTAAGACCCCACTTTAAAAAGAATCAGCCTGCTAGAGAAATGTTTCCCCCTCCTCCTTCAAGAATTGCACCTGCCCAGGCACAGGATGAACACACTGTGGTCCTGGGGAGTGACAGCTTCTCTGTAAATATAAATGGCACCAGCTTTAAAGTTCACATTTTTTTAGCCCTGCAAGCCCACAGATGGGAGCTTTAGCCCATTGGAAGTAGGAGATTCCTCATTTGAGAAGACTCATAAGATTCATTCTTAGTGTCATCACTCAAAATAAAGTAACTAACCCTAGGACATGCTAGTAAAACCCTTATATCACACCATCTTATATTCCATATAATTTGTAATCCACTCCTGCAAAAACACCACATCATAGTGCTTATTACTATGCCTAATCCCTTGATTGATTTGTGTTCACTGAGTTAAATAAGACTACTTGTATAATATGTGCTATGACCAGTTGTGTTTGCAAAAGTAGCTCCTTTAATTAGCTGTTTAGGCTGAACCTAGTACACAATAAGTGATTGTGTCCTTAGGGCATGAAAGTTGACATTACTGCACATGATTTCTATCAGTAAGGAGATCTCATTGTTGCATATATATAATACATCCCTACGGTGTACTTGAATAAAGAGAAGGAAACTGGAAAATTTACTCAGGGCATATTTTTAACCAAAGAGGTATTTTGATCTTCGGAGATGAGGTTAAAAAATGTACTTTTATGGAGCCAATATTAATTGGCTCTGTAATTAATTGGCGTTGTAATTGGCTTTGCAAAGGTCACACATTTAGTAGGTATTGCATTTCCATATTCAGTGGTTTGGGCCTATTTTCTTCTAAAGTTCCAGAAAAGACACAGTCTACTCACTTAATGTACCTTCTGTCTGCCTTAGGTATGCTCAGCATTCAATACTAAGGGTTACAATTTAGTGAATCGTGTCAAAAGCCGTATCCTGTCATTTGTTCTTAAATGACACCCTGTTTGCTGAAGAATGTATTTTGCCTTGCTTACTTTACAAGGCAGGGGTAATGCGACCTTCTTAAGAGCAAGTCCTCAGGGGCTTTTCAACTAAATCAAAAATCAATAAGCCAGGAATGAGTGGGAAGTGCAAAAAATATTACAAATGGAATAGCATATCTGCTTACATGATTGAGAATCCTGTTTTTAATCTATATTGAAGCATTTCAATATCTCTATAAGGCACAGATTTATTTCATACCAGTGATATGTTTAATAAGCATTCCTTCACTGATCTCTGAAGAACCCTTTTAGTCTCCAAAGTGACTAAAGAAAATCTCCTCTAGCCACATTCTTATGTGTTTTCTGCACTGGAGTTAGGAGCTATATTACCACAACAGGGAGTGGGATGGGGCGCAGTAAATCCAGCAGACCATGGAACAGACAGATCAGGTAGCCCATGCTGTTGAATAGCTCAGCATGAATTTCAAAAGCCTATGGGACTCCAAGCTGAGAGACTGGCAGATAAAATTAATGCAAAATAAAATCTAGGGACATGTTTTTTCAGGTGTTAGTAGTGCATGCATAGATAACTGAAAAAAAATGCAGACAATGTATTTGCTTGTGTAAGATGCCTGATTGACTTGAAATCAAGTTTATTCACTTGGAGGTATAGCATGGAGAGTAGAGAAACAAGCTTCTCCATGTCACTTTACCAAAGAGTCTGACTTGGAGAAACCACATCAATAGATTAATAGAGAGTAGATCACCCTTTGTGCCCCTTCAGTCTCTGGTCTTTTTAGCCTGCCAAGTTTGTCTCAATCAGTGGTGAGGACACTTGTCCGCTAGAAGCTGGAATTATATTGCAAGGTAGGTCATGTATCCTATAAAATAGAAGTCCAGTTGTAAAACTCTTTCTGCATTAACTTGGGCTCAGCTTTTGTCCCCTCTAACTTGAGCTAAGTTTGAACTGGCAATCTATAGGTTTTGGATTTCAAAGCTTATTGCCAATCTTCTGAGCTACCTATTCTCCTGGTTTAAGTATTTACTCAACAATGGTTTCCTTTGGTTCTCAGCCTCATGTCTGCTTCCACACTAACATGACTAGTGATGTAGCATGGCAGAGTCAGGACTTTAACATCACAACCAGAAAGACTTCTGCAGTACTGGCAGCAAGAAGAATTAGATCTAATTGCATGCTTAAGATCCATGAAGGGAGGGCTGCGTTTGCTAACGTTGGAAAATAAAATATATTAAAATCTTTTCTGAAAATACACTTCTTCCATGAAGCCTACTAACTACAGTCCTCCAAAATAAGAAGTATATACTATAACATTAAAAGGGATTTCTATATCCGCTATAGCTGGATCTCTGACTTATACTTTTCTGTTAAACTTCTGAACAGTTATGTCAAGTTTGCACATTGGTCTTAAACAAACAACTCAGCAGAGTTATTTACCTGGCACTAAACTATCAAGATGTAGAAGTGGAGCTACTAGTTCTTTGAATCACATCACACCTGAGCAGCTATACCATGTATGGTTTTTTTTTTCTTCCCCCCTTTCTTTGGGATTTGTCATTCGTTTATAGCCCCAAATATAAAATTTTTCACCAACTGTGTTTAGGCAAGGTTCAGACTTCTGGCCTAACAGAATTCTAACAGTTTGCCCAGCCAAACCATGCCAGGAGAGTGCTCCAAAAAGCAGTGCTGACTAACCCAAAATCTTGTAAATCTGAACACTCTCCATGAATTGGACGTAGTTCACTTCAGGATCCAAATTTTGTTGTTGGCTTCTGTTTCTAAAATAGGCTGAACCAAAACTCCATTTCTGAACATATCCAAAGTTTATTCAACATTTGAAAGCATTAACTGGATTTTTCAGAGTTAGAAAAAGCATTCATGGAAAAGCACTGCTCTCCAGTCACTTTTGGAAGGAACAGAATAAAGAAATTATAATTTTGGCAGGGAAATATAAATTACATTTCTTAAATAGAAAACTGGCTTGTTTGCCTAGATACTTTAAGATTCTCTTCTTCATGTGTACCAGATTATAGAATCATTCTGTTGCATCTTGAATCTTTTATAAGGGGATATATATAGTCCCTTCATGGTTCCCCTTTCATTTTTTTCTCCCACTCATTACTCTCCTTTGATTTCCTTTCTCAGGCTCCAATACACTTTTTATAGATGTCAAAATCTTGGCTAACACTGTTTATTGATCTGCTTTTCTCTCTCAGCTGTATGAGTCAGTTGGTAACAAGGTGCTGGTTCAGTGTGTCAGGTTTTCCCAAGCAGTCAGAAATTCTTTGCCATGCCATAGCTCAGGATGATCTGATACTGAGATCAATAGGGCAGACAGTTCAGTTTCTTAATTCAATAAAATTAAAGCTCTGAAGTCAGCTTACTAGGGACTATCAGAGGTGAAGAGAAAATAGCAGAATCATGGCAGAATATGATGGGAATGGACACTAGAAAATGTGGAATAAACCACAAGTGTTGGACTGTGAGAAATGAAAAGATCTTTACCTTTCAGGTATTTTATATGTAATGGAAAAAGAACAGGATGTTTTTCTGTTACAAGTGAAATGTTCAAGGGGGTATTTTTTACCCATTTCCTTGCCCTTCATTAGTGGTTTTTTGTTTGTTTTTTTTTTGTTTGTTTGGGTTTTTTTAATCCATTTTATATTGTGCATTCTGCAGAGCAGGGAGTATTTCTTCCATCATGTTTGTACAGCACTTAGCATTGTGTGGCCCCATTCCTGCTGGGGTGTTACCACAGTATAAATATGAGAAACACATTTTACCTGCAGTTAGGTTCCTAGCTGCCACTGACTATTTGGGATAGGAACTGTTTTTTTGTTTGTACAGCACCTAGCACAATGGAGTCATGATCCTGACTAGTGCTCCTAAGTGCTATGGTAATACAAATAATCACTAATAATAACAACTGCTGCTTGTAAATCTCCCCCACAATTTATAACTCCTTCCTATCTAAAACCTTTCTCTGGAAGCTCAAAACAGTTCAGTTCAGTTTTCTTTACACACACATAGCACCTAGGAACATCAAAAACCTCAAAAAGAGATTAAATAAAATAATTGATATTGTGTAAGGAAGCATTTGATTAGCTGAAAGAGATTCCCACTCTGCTGATATCCACAACAACATTTACAGGTTGGGCTCTTTTTCTCCCTTTAAATCATTAAACTCATAATAAACCTGTGCATGTGTGTTTTTTCATTTTCCTCACTTCTGCACATAAAGTACTACTAAGTCATATTGCCGTTGTAGCATGGGAGGTGTTGACTATCTAAAATCACCAAGGAGGGAAAGGAAGAAGACAGCAGTCTGTTCTAAGTTTAAAGAATAGGAGACTTTAATTTGATTTATAAAGTTCCCTCCAGTAACAAAAGACAGGTATAAAGTCATTGCTTTCATAAGACCCACCTGTAAACCTAAAAGACCATCAACAGACCTAAGCAGAGGTCCCAGGTGCTGGAGATCAGCTTTTTAGTTCCTTAATACCACCTTTCTTTGGGTTTGGCCAGTCTGCACCTTTCACTTTACCATGCTGATCTTTATTGATTGATTCATTTTTTTGTTATGACTTAAACAAATGCTCACCTTACTTCTTACTACTGTTAGACATTAAGGAGCCACCACCAATAACTTCCCCTGTAAACCAGAACAACAAACCAGAGTTGAACAAACAAAACACATAGTAGTACTGGTCAGCTTCTATTCCTCACTGAGAAGCTGCAGTGCTTCATTGTTGTTACTTGCTGGTATGGTATGAGGGTATAAATAACACTTTCAAGCCCTTGTTTTCCTATTCATGACTTAAAATGGTGATCCTCAAGCAATATCACTGTCTTCTTCTGGTTCATAAAAAACTGAGGTAAGATAAGAAAAAGTGCCCAGGTCTCTACTTTCTGAAAGAAGAAGAGGAAGGAAGAAATCCACTCTGGGCAGCCTGCATTTGGGGTCTCCTTCCCTTTTTTACCCTGGAACTTTTACAATTAAAATACTTTTAGACATCAAGCCTTTTATAGCTCTCTCTCTTGCGCATGCACATTCTGAGAGGCGGCTTGTTCTTCTTGGAGTAATTATAATTAAAGAGTCCAGAAATAAGGGAAAACAAAACTGAGTTTAATAAGTTTAAGTGAACTGTGCAGGCTAGAGGGAAGTCGAGTTTCAAGAGAGAGCAAACTCATACTCAAACTATCAGGTGTCAACACATTACACCAATGAACCAAGCAGGAAGCAATTATGCATTATCAGAATTTGTGATAAGGAACTCTCATTCGCTGATCATGCTTTGAGGTCTGACACGTTCTAACTGCTTAATGGAAGCTGCCTTTTTCTAATTGCCTCTTTAGTGAATGACAAAGAGACGTAACTCCAGAGTGAGTTTTGCAAACCAGCATTTTCACAACTCTGTAGGTAGCTGAGTCTGATAGTGGAGAATATTGCATTCAGCTACCCTGCAAAATTTGGTAAGTGAGTACTAGTTTTAAAACATTAGCCTTCAGAAACCCTTACTTTGTTTTCACTGCTCTGTTTCTATAGAAATAAAGGTAGAAAAATAGTGGGAAGTTGGTAGGTGCATGGGTCCCAGAAATCTAGTCTTTGGCTAAAGACCAAATTTTGGAACCTGTGTCTATTTGGAAAGTGTTCTGCCTGGGTTCTGTTCTGTTCTTTTCTTTTCTGTGCACTCACTGTGGTGGGTGCTGGAAGCAGGACTGGGAAGGGGGCCTTCCCTTTTCTCTAATTGGCTCTATTTTTTTCCAGTAAGGATGGTTCTCTTTTATATTTGGTTTTCTTTGGTATTCCTGGTTACATCAAGTCACTGTGGCTACAGCAGTGTTTTGTCCCTTAGTGCCAGCTAAAGTCTTCCTTAGAGGTGTGTGTAGGTTCTTTCTATGTAAATTTGGCCTTAAGTGTTTATCTTGAGAGCCTTAGGTATTAGCTGATGAAGAAATGCAGTTAAGTCCTTGCTCTCCAGTTCTCCTGGGGCCCACAGTAGCACCATATTTTTACTTAAAGTTTGGTTTTCTAGCTCAGCCTTACAGGTAAGGGCTTGGTTTTCATACTAATTTGGTTCAGTTATAAGCAGTTATTTTCCCTCCCTGCTCCTTAGACTCGCTTTCAACCTGCCCTAACTCTAGCTCTGATGTATCCATGTGGTTTTCCTGAGAAGAGGTGTTAGGGATTGTCATCTAGTGTGGCATCTTTGATTGACCACAAACCGCTATGGTGGCCAGACTTCATGCTAAACCCTCTGAGGATCTGGTGAACAGTCTCACCACACTTTGCCATGTTAGAGCACTGCCTCTGAGTCAATGCTGTGAGAGGGAATAATCCCTCTATTGTGACAAATTTAAATAGTCTCTGGCTCTTGGGTTTCTATTTTTTGGTAATTTTAGTTGTACCATAGCCTTCACAATGTTTTCTCTCTGCTATCTGGGGGAGTTTGGCAGTGTCTGAAAAGGTCCGTTTTAGAAATTTAAGATTAAAATAGCATTCTAATCCACTCAACCAGCCAACTGGCAGACAAGTTTCACCCAGCTTTATTTTAAACATTCTATAGAACTGAATAAAGAATTGTCTCCACAATGGAATTTTGTAGGATAGCTCAGTAATCTATTAAACTCTAGATGCTTTTAGTCTTCATCCCTATTAAATTTGGTAAGTCTATTCCATAAGGACATTCCTGTCCTGAGGAAGGCATGCAGGATAGAGGAAAGGTAACCTCTAAGAACTGCAGGGATTTTTGATCCAAGTCAACCCAGATTCTGGTCCCATAGAAGTCAATAGAACAACAATCTGACATTCAATAGGAGCCAAATTCACCAGGTTACACTATTTTGCAAGATAAACAAGTTTATTGACTTCCTTACAATTGATGTGTGACTTACATTACTGTTTCCAACATGACTGATGTTGACTCCATGACTTCAACGGGCATTGCACTCATTCATTTGTGGTTGCAGTGGGATGAATTTGACCCAATATATCTACTGTCTTTTGACTATTTTCATGTCCTCAGGTTCTTCTAAGCATTCTACCCTGTTTTATTGGGGTTTTTTTGTTTGTTTTTTTTTCTTGTTGTTGAGGGCAAAATTATCTGTTTTATTCCATGTGTCCCAGAGTCCAACCCCAATGACTGGTTGAAAGATGTGGTCCTCTGGAGGAGCAGTTTATTTTGCATTTGTGTTTTGATGCCTGACTGCAATTTATACACTGACTTTGACAGATAGAAATCTCTGTACTTTCACCATGTGTCGTGTTTTTCTTATTCTGGTGGTAAATTTTCATTAGCATTTGTGGAGGAATAGATGTCTTGAATGGGAAAAATAAATAGTATTTGATATTTAAATATTTGATGTGTTATGCTCCTCTTGATATGTATTTAAAGACAAAGGAGCTGTATGTTGTCATGGTGAGCTTCTGCAAATACCTACTATAACAAAGGAATGTGTTTTTGTTTTAAGAGGGAAAACGTAATGGAGTAGATTGCCACCAAATAATGCTTATTTCACTAGTACACTATGCACAAGATTAAGTGCTCTTTGGTTTTTTTTTTTTTTATGGCCAGAAGGGACCATTAGATCATCTAGTCTGGTCTCCTATATAGCACAGCACATTTAAAATTTCACACAATAGCCCCTGTACTGAGTCCAATAACTTATTTGGCTAAAGTATATTTTCCAGAAAGGCCTCCAGTCTTGATGTGAAGATGGCAAGAGATGGAGAATCTGCCACTTCCTTATGTAGTTTCTTCCAATGATTAAGCACTCTTACTGTTAAAAATGCATGCCTTATTTCTAAATCAAATTTGTCTGGCTTCAGTTTGCAGCCATTGGTTCTTGTTCAGCCTTGCTCCATGAGATTAGAGCCCACTGCTACCCTGTATTTTCTCCCTATGAAGCTACTTAAACACAGCAATCAAGTCACCCCTCAAACTTCTTTGTGATAAGCTAAGCAGGTTAAGCTCCTTGAGTCTCTCACTGTTTGGCATTTGCACCAGCCAGCAAATCATTTTTGTAGTTCTTTTTTGCACCCTCTCCAATTTTCATTTTGCTTTGTGAATGCCATTTGCAATTGTAACCTTCATTGGGCTTAGAACATCCACTTTGTAGCAAACATTTGACACTAGTACACACCCTGAGAAGTTGTAAGAGTATCAAGGGCCATCAACATTGAATGATTCTTTACTACTAGACAATGGGTCTTCTGCCAGCAAGCCCATTGACTTTGAATGTCTATCTACACAGATGCCATCAGGGGGCCAGAGCCTAGATTTCTTCCTTGTACAGCATGTGGGGAAACAGAGTTGGTTTCAAAAGAGTGCCTCTCTAAGCACAGGAGGCCAACCAATATCAGAAGCAAGACAGCAAGAACTACAAGGGTTGCCTGGGCTGACCAGATGTGGGACTTACAGGGTTGGGGAGATCCCATCAAAGGGATTGTGCTGAGGAGTTTATTTTCCATAGATCTGTAACTTTTGTGCCTCTTAAGGGTGAAGTGTACTTTTGCTAAGTCTTCATGGTTCCTGAAGGGTGTAATAAGGAAACCAGAGCTCCCACAGCCACCTGGATTCTATGAGGGTGAGAATGGCTGCCTAGATTCCCTGTTGCTTAGACACAAACTGTAGAGTCCCACTTAGGAGCAGCCTTAGCCATTTTATTGGCCAGGACAGAAAACATCTTCAGTGCACCTTCTCCCCACCTCAGCAACTGGCCCTTTTTTGGGGCGGTGGGGGGGCTTAATCAGAGTGGAGGGGGAGGAGAAGTGCCCCCTGGAAGCTGGCAACCACCCTGCTCACCCATCTCTAAAACCAGACCTGGTCTGACTGATGGATGTCCAGCACAAAGTCTGCACCTGGGTCTACTCCTGAGACCCAGAGCTAGGAACAGTGATCAGTCACTACCCAGTCCAGAAGGTTTAGAGGCAGATGTGAATGGATCCAACCACCGAATCCCAACAGACTGGTGTCCGTCCAGAGACCTGGTCTGGGCTAGATTGTCACACATCTTTTGATAGGTCTGTTATCTGGACTTCAGGTGATAGAGAATCCACCAGAATCCTTGGTAAATCGTTGCTATGGAGAATTACCCTTTTTTAAAAATGTGTGCCTTATTTCTAGACTAAATTTGTGTAGCTTCAGCATCCAGCCACTGGATGTAATGATTCTTTTGTCTTCTAGACCAGAGAGCTCAGGTCTGTTATAATTCATGCCAGCCTGGCACGCTGTTGGCCCAGGATTCTGGACTGGGAGCAGAAGGGTGCCTTAAAGCCACTTTGGTACCCTGCTCTCCTGTGTTGTGCTGTGAGCTCCTGGGCCACAGCTGAGGATCTTAGCCAGTATGCTCACCCCATTTTTTTTTTTTTTAAGTTATGTAGAATGGAAGAGTAGAGCACTATTAAGGCTCCTTCCTGTTTCTGTAAAATGCCCAATTCTCAGAGCATTTCAGTAAATTAGCAAGTGCTGAACTCTGATGAATAAATGAAGTATATTTAAACCAGACTGTGCCTAGTAAGGCCCACACTTCCGAAAGCAGCCTCTAAGTCTCAGTGAATTTTTGAGTGTGTAAAGTTAGACCCTTAAGGCCAGATTTTCACAGGTATGTACATGTCTAAAGGTGCATGTAGGCACTTAGTTCTCACGGATTACAAAGGGAGTTGGGTGCCTAACCTGCCTAGACAAACACCCTTTGAAATCAATGCCTAAATTCCTTTGACAGTCTGGCCCCTCAGGCCTGATTGTGAGAGATGCTGGATGCTACGCTCACCAGCTGAAAACTGTGGGGAGCTGCAGATGCTCAATATCTGAGACAATCAGGCTGCAAGTATCTAAAGTTGAGCACCAAGGACTCCAAAATTAGTGGCCTCGCTTGAAAATCTGGTCTAACCAAGACTTTCTATAGCCTTTAGTTAGCAATCGTTACAGAGGTAAGGCCAGCACACACATGCTCCTTATGCATACAGAGATCCCTACTCATTGGTAACTGTTTTCGTCACACCTCTGTGTGGAAACTGAAGGTCACCAGTCATGCTGAAAACACATTAACTTGATGCATTTTATGTTTATAGGTGGTTGGGGTCCAATTTATAAATCAAGTTAATTCAGATGCTGGCAAGCACATTTATCTCTGTGACACATCCAGGTAAAACAAGTTAGGCAAGGGAGCTCATATCCTCCTCTTAGTGTCCCCTGGTCCAGTGATGGCAATGCCAACTTTGCATGCTCTTATACTATTTTTATTTAAGCACCATGAATGGCCTTTACAGGACACAAAACACAATTCCTGCCTTCCAGAGCTTACAATCTTCAAGACAGACACAGATAAATCAAGATTCACTCGGGGGACCTAGAAGAAGAGGTTTAGCTTCGACATTCTTGCTGTCTCTCTCCTATTATGTTAGGGCACAGAAGGCATTTGACTGATGTGTGTTAGTGCTTGTGGAAGAAATGACTCTTTGGTAGATATCTGAGGGCTTTCATAGTTCGTGTGGGTTTTTTCTTTTCAACCCAGAAGAGATTGTTAGATCCGTTAGTCTGATCTCCTGTAAATCATAGGCCATAGAATTTCAGCCAGTTATCCATGTATTGAGCCCAATAATTTGTGTTTGACTAAGTATGCCTTCAAGAAAGGCATCTGGTCTTAACCTGAAGACAGCAAGAGATGGAGAATTCACCAATTCCTTTGGTAGTTTGTTCCAATAGTTAATCACCCTCACTGTTCCAAATGTGTACCTTGTTTCCAATTTGAACTTGTCTGGCTTTAACTTCCTGCCATTGGTTCTTGTTATGCCTTTCTCTGCTAGATTAAAGAGCCCTTTAGTACCTGGAATTTTCTCTTTGTGAAAGTACTTATACACAGTCATCGGATCACCTCACAATTTTTTATTTGATAAACTAAACAGAATCTCTCATTAAGGCTTTTTTCCCAACTTGAATAATTTTCTGGCTCTTTGCACTCTCTCTATTTTTCATCATTCTTTTAAAAATGTGGAGACCAGAATTATGTGCAGTGTTCCAATATCAGTCTCACCAATGCCCTACAGGTAACATCATCTTTCCACTTCTAGTTGCTATTCCCTTGTTTATACTTCCAAAGATTGCATTAGCCCTTTTTGCCACTGGATCACATCTGAGAATTCTTGTTTAGTTGTTTGTCCATTATGACCTCTAAATCTTTTTCAGAGTCATTGCTTTCCAGAAGACATTCCCGTGTTCTGTTGGTATGGTTTGCAATCTTTGTTCCTAGACGACCTTGCATTGAAATGCAATTTGTTTGAATGGGCTCAGCTTATCAGGCGATCCAGATCACTCTGTATCAGTGACCCAGTGCTCATCATTCTTTACCACTCCACCAAACTTCATCTCATCTGGAGAATTTATCAGCAATGATTTTATATTTGCTCCCAGATCATTGATGAAAATGATGATAATTGGTTCTAATATCAGGCCTAGAACCAGTTCCTGTAGAACCCATTAGAAAAATCCCCATTTGATGATGATTCCCCATTACTTCTTGAGATCTGTCAGTGAGCCGGTTCTTAACATGCTTTATTTTCATCGTCATAAACAAAATGAAAAGGAGCACCATTATAAGTTTGGTCTTGTATTTCATGCTATTTTCATTAAGCAGTATCTTTTTCCGTCTTTTAAATGTAAAATATGCATTTTGAGAAGTGTAAATAAATATTAGGCCAGATTCGTTGGTGAAGTATAACTCCACTGGAGCCAGCTGAATTATACCAGGGATGAAATAGTCTTGCAGAGCTTAATACGTACACCCACGCAGCATCATATGCTACCATCTCACAGAACAGTGGATGGAAGAATAGTTAGTTCAATACTAACTAATATAGTCTGAGTTCACAACATTTATGGAATTGCCATTAATGGATGGTAGGATGACCTGATGTCCTGATTTTTTTTTTTTTTTTTAATAGGGACAGTCCCTATATTCGGAGCTTTTTCTTACATAGGTGCCTATTACCCCCCACTCCATGTCCTGATTTTTCACACTTGCTATCTGGTCGCCCTAGTGGATGGTGAGAAATAGTTACTCCATCAATCAGAATATAATTTGAATCAATTTGCATATCCTACTTCTATTGATTAACACTATTTCATGTTAGCAATATTTCATATATAACCTTCTGTGATACCAGATCTATGAAATGATCTATTTTTAAAAGTAGACACTAGGATTTTACTGAGTTAGTTAAACTGATAGCTGTGTTGTCTGATGCACCCACTGCTCAAAATCTTTCGCTAATAATACAATGAAATTATCTTCTTCCCTGCCCCCAAACCGTCAAGTATTGTCTGATTGTGATAAAGATGTTGTGGATTGTTCCCGCTTCCTTTTTTTGGTAGGAAACTGAACTTGTTTATTCAAATGCTTCTCAGCTACATTGCTGGTTCCTCATTTAAATGCCAAACACTTGTTTTTGTATTGTTTTCACCTGGTTGTGAGAGAGTAGTAGTAGAATACTGAAAGGTCCAATTCTGTCTTCTGGTATATGGGTACACTTCTATTTGAAGTCAATAGGAGTTGCCTATGAGTATCAGAGGGCAGGATGGGCCCAAGGAATGCAGTTTACCATATCCAATGCTAGATCCTCCTCCCTATCTGCTCCCCCCCACCCCCACACACACACAGGTCTGTTCAGTTTGCATCCCTTAGACTCATTGCTTTCTCCCAGGGATTCCACTACAAGAGAAGAAGTTTTTTAAACACACTGGAAAACCAGGTGTAATCTTGCAAGTGCCTTAATCAACTGCTGTAACCCCTACTCATTGCCTTTAGGCTGGCATTGCTTCACCAGGGCCTGCAGCCTGGATTCTGCTAGTGGAGTGAAATGGGGCCAGTGGCTATAAATTATTCCCAGGATTTCTTTTCTAGCCCTGCTCTTTTCTGTCAGTCCCATTAGACTTGATTACATAGGATTGTTAAAGTGATGCTAGATTGGTAAAACTCTCTTGGCAAACAAACTCTCAAATTGCTGTTAAATAGGGGATGTTAAAGTACACAATCCCTCTATATGAAAGGGAAAAGTCCACAGAAGAACTTAATGCTTGATGTACAGCTTTGCCAATGCAGCCCACCTAATTTGCCATGGTACCTTGGGGCATAGTTTAACCTGTGGTACGTGTACCCTGGGGGTACGTGAGACACAGGCAGGGGGTACACGGCGAAAAACGCAGAGAAGGGAGACTTCTGGGGAAGGCGGGTGGCAGCCGCCCACTTCCCGCCCGGTCCCACCTCCTAGCTGAGAGGTAGATGGCAGCTGGCTCAGTCTTGGGAGGCCGGGCAACAGCCGCTGGCTTTTTGGGAGCTGGGTGGCAGCTGCCCGTGTCCCGCCCGGACTCAGCTCCCAGGTGGGAGTCCAGCAGCAACCTCCTGTGCCCTGGCTTGAAGATGGGCAGTAGCTACCCACCGCCTGCCCACATCCCTGGGTCCTAGCCTGCGCGGAAGTCTCCTCTGCCCCAGCTCAGAGCAGGTGGCAGTCGCCCACCTCCTGGGCTGGCAGGCAGGGGACAGCCACCTGCAACTTGCCCATGTGGCAGCCCTCCTCCCTAGCTCCAAAGCCCTGTGAGCTGAGCAGTGAAATTGACAACTATGACAGACCCAGATTTTACCAGTATAAAAATGTTAAGAGGGGCCTACACAGTGTGATTTGCTCCAGGCCCGCACCCCCCATAGGGATGGCCATGGGGAGCATTGCTATCCACTCTAAGCAGCTAGAGCCTGGTTATACCTCACAAGTTCCTGCCTGTGTGGGGAGAACACCAGGTGACACCACCATCAGGCCATAGTGATTGGCTGGCATTTGACCTTTGCTCCTATATGGAGGAAGGGGAGGAGGAAGGAGGGGAGAAACAGCAAGGGATTTTGTGATCTGACACAGCCACACAACACTGCAGAACTCCTCTGCTTTACGAGAAATACAGTCATCCAGCAGTAAAAGAGGGGAAAATTCAATTTCTCAGAGTGGAAAATTGAGTGTTGGGATACTTACTAAAATTTTAATAAGTTAGAGTGTACTTGCTACTGAAAAGGTTGAGAAACACTGCCTTGGGGAACAACAGTGCTGGGGCTTAACCCCTTATTAGGCTGATATAGGCAAATTGCTCTTTAAAGAAGTTGTCAACTTTGACAAACTGTTCACCTAAACAATGTTAAAAAATACAAATTTTCTCTTGGGTGTGTAAGCAGCTGTGCCTGCTGCTTCACATCCAGTCTTCTACAGTATTTTTTGTGCCTTCATGCTTCCTATGTGACTTGTCTTCCTCACAAAAGCGACTGTATCTCCTGGCATCTCATACAGCTTTGTACTTGAGTCCCAGAGTGGGTACCAAAAATGGATCAAATTTAGGCACCCTCTGAGTCCTGCTCACACTAACAAAATGCAATTGGCACTTGAGCTGAAAAGATAACAGTGCATCTCGGGGTATGGTTAAAAGTAAGGTTAGCTGGAAACACAGTCAAGAGCTGAAGGGAAAAAAATGATTTCAAATTGCCAAAGTAGAAAGATCAGTATGTGTCTGTCTTAAAATTATGTGAATTAGCATGGTAAAGTCCCTTCTAGGCTCCCATGATTGTAAGGTATTTTGCCAATGCCCTCATGATTGATGGGTAGTTTTTCAATAGTGATGATTGACTGACATGCTTTGGCAGAATGTTTGATTTGTACACAATATTGCATTTGTCTGACTCCTTTGGAAATAGTGCCCTCTGTGTCTCTGGATGGTGCTTACTCCACTCATAACCACAGGGCTTGCAATCATTGCAGCAGGGAGAGCACTTCCCAATGTGAGTAGGGAAACGTGCTAGCTTGCTTAAAAATAGCAGGGTAGGCAAGGTAGTGTGACAGGTGACTGCTCGGGAGCCCCCCACGTACGTACCCAGGAGGTCCAGGCAGGTTTGTATTCACGCAGCTAGCCCGAGCTGCTGCCCGTGTTATCCCTGGAGTACAAACTTCATCCTTAACCGTTCACAAGGGTAGAAATAGAGAACTTCTAGAGGCCTGTGCTTGATATCAGTCCTATGAGAAGATACATGTGGAGAAGCAGACATCACCCGTAACATCAACCTTCTAGCAAGGCAAAGGAGGGTGAGGCAAGAATGGCATAGAGGCCTGTGCTCTCACAGCAGCCCTGCTGGCTAGCGGTGAGGCAAGCCAAGAATCTTAGAGGCTGTTGCCCTGCTTTTGGCTCTGATGGATGGTGCTGGGTGAGGTTTGAACATCCAGAGACCTGTCTTCTAAGATTAGCTAAAAAGGAGAATATGTTAGCCACACAGGAACCTCACAGAGGTCTGTGCCCTGGCATTAGCCAAGCTGTGCAGAAGGCTATGGGTGAGTAAGGTAGGGAATCCCACAGAAAGGCCCAGTCTGAATAGGGCACAGCTCTTACCGAGGTTAGCATCAGCCCTGCACCAGGGTAGCAGCAAGACAGTGGAGACCTCACAAAAATTGTTCCATGACATCAGCCCTGTGAATTAGAACATTTGGATTGGCTATGGCCCTTGCTTCAGCCCTGCAAGGGCAGGGAGCTTATTACAGGTACTGTGACTGGAGCTTAATATCAGCCTCTCAGGGTAGAAGTAGCAGAGGCACTCAAGGAATAGGCAGCATATTTGGGTTTTCCTCTTAACATTTGAGTCTGATTTATTTTTCTGTCTTGTCCTCATCCTGCTAATCCATAGTTAAAAGATACCAAACATCCATTGCCCTGGAAAGCAGAATTGACTCTTTTTTGTTCTTTCTGATCAGAAGTCAAGGTCTATTGCTTAGATAAGTGTATTTATCTTGGAAATATTTGTTCTGCTTCCGCCAAAAGATTTTTAAAACATCAGGGACAGGTGACAAAATCACGCTCAGTATTTTTATTTAAACACTGTGCAAATACTTAGCAGTTTTAGAAGTTAGATTATGACTATTGGGGCCTTTGCTGTGATTCCCTCTCCCATCAAAATCTGAAAGGCTGCTTGAGTCCCAGTCTGTTGTAGTGGTCTTGGGCCCCATTCTTCAAACTTCCCCAGGTGGATGAATCCCTGCACTCTCACAGACCCTAGTTGAGGTTGATGGGGCTCTGCATAGGTATGGGGATCTACTAGTACAAAACAGCTGACAGGCCTGGGTTTATAAAGGCCCCAATCCTGTAAAATACTAAATTCTTAAGCAGTTCCATTGTCAGGGTTCTATGCTACTGTAGTGATCCAAAGAAAGTAAGGGGAGATTTTTGTGTCTCTAACATCTTCATTCACTGAACCATTGTTTGTGTGGGTGTGTGTTTTGTTTTTGTTTTTTTTCTCTTTTTTTGGTAGGATTATTGATGTAAACAAAAAATTGAAGACATTTTAATCATTTACAGAATAGCCATGATTTAAAAATTACTACTTTCTGCTTAGCATCTCAGTTTATTTTACTGCAATTGTGACATTTTAGTAAACCGTTTCTCAACCAGTTAACAGCTAGAGTAATGCTTTGTACTGTGTGACTCTTGCATGAAAGCATTGGTTTCTACTTGTAGCAGATGTTACAATAGATTCAAAAATGACGTTGAAATTCAAGTTTAAAAATTAATCTTCAGTTGGGTGTGACTTTTTTCTTTAAGGTCTAAAGCAAGAATGCTGTGGTGCATGAAGTATTATGTAGAGTAAATATCTGTTTTATAAACTATCAGGGCTACAAATAAATGTTAATCTGTCACTGGCTTCTTGGACTAGAAAGGATTTTTGGTATTTGTTGGTCCCAGTGTGATTATAGCAAACCTTGAAATGTGAACCAGTATTTTGAGTGCCAATGAACACCCATTTGCTGCAGGAAGTAATGCTGGTGATGCTTTAGGTGACAAACTTCCTCTGACTCGGTACTGGGGTAGGAAATACTGTGGGGTTGGGGGTGCTATCTTTTAGATATGTTCTGACCACTTTTAGTCTCATTCCCCCTTGGTTTTAGTTGGGTACAATATTCTCCTTCAATTGTCCTAAACTGTTGTGTAGTTTTGCTGTGCATTGTTAAATAGCTGTCCTGTTACACCTATGAGGTGGCTGCATTTTGTGATCTCAAAACATCATCCTTACCTAGTCTGTGAGTATAGTAAATTTCACTTAGTAAGCTGGGTAAGTTTGTTTGTGAAGCATAATTTATTAATCTTTTGTAAAGTTCTTTGAGATCACAAGTGAAGGTGTTTAAATAACCAGTATTTCTATATTTAGTATAAATCCTGTGTGGGGAAAATATGAATAACGAAGCACGATATTGTTCCTTGCCTCTAAATAAGCAGATGTACAGCAGCTGAGCATAAAAACTTGACAATTGTCTTGGATAACTAAATAATGTTACTTCTGTAAGTGCAGTATTCCTGAGTTATTTCCCAAACTATTTTTCTGTTTGTTTCAATTTAAAATTTAAGCACCTATCCTTGGCTCTAGACACTTCAAGAAATGTTTGAAATAGACAAGATATAAAATAAATATAGGGAATATTACAAATGCTGAGATCCTGTGATCTAAGGTGAAACTGGAAAACGTTAACCAGGACCACATGTATTAAATATTTTAGAGCTTGTACAGAGTACGTTACATCCAAGACCAGAGAACTTTATATATAGAGATGATAAAATCTGTGAATGTCCATCGTTTAGAAATGATTTTGTGTCAAACATCACCTAAATTCCACTTATGCTGCTGCTAACTAGCAAGTCTCCTAGCCTTTCACTTTAAATTTAATAAACAATGACGTGGCTTCCAACACTGGAGAGAGGATGATACAGAGCTTAAATGCATCCTTGATATGGTAGAAAGATGAAGCCCATTCAAAGAATGTATGTACCTCAATTACTGCGGGTCCTGCACCATGTGAGAATCAAGATGGTTTCCCTGAACAAAGTGACCCCATGGCAACCCTGTGCCAACCAGTCTTCCCTGTGCTGGGAACTATCCAGTGGGGCTCAGTGGCCGTGCTAGCTGCAGTGCCTTTCCCAGACATGGGCTGAGTGTGGCTGAAGGGACAACTCCCATCTGTCAGAAAGTGGGGAGGAGAGGCTCAGTGAGGGAATCCTGGAGAAGGGGGCCTGGGCAGAAGCTGGGGGCAATGGTGGAGTTGATTATGGCTTGCCTCCCCTTATGCACGACCCGGTCAGCGGCTTTGTGAAGTGACTTTAAAACCTAATAGCAGTGGGTTTTTTTAAATTGCTGCAAATATAAACTCAGCCTGCTTCCTTCTCCTAGGCTGAATTAGACTTCAGTTTTTCTGCCTGAAAGTTGTGAGGCTGATAGTTTGCCTTTGATTCATGCACTGGGGAAAACCCTCCAGACGGTAAGTTAAAGGGCTTGATTCGCTTCTTACTTACACTGGTATAATTCCATTGACTGTGATGGAGTTGCTCTTCATTGACACCAATGTAAATAAGTGCAGATTGAGGCCCAATAAATCTATGTCTGCATATAAATAAAACTGTTTGGTAAGGCATGTTATTTGGAGGGTTTTCTTTTAAGAAACACAAAAGGATGTTTTGGCTTGGTGGAAGGGGTAGGAATTACTAGGCATTCAGGTCCCAGGTTCAGCAGTCCAGCACCATTCAGAGAAGCACTGATGTATGAACTTCTGTTTGTTAATGAGATTTAAACCTGTGTCTAAAGTAAACACATTTAAGTGCTTTGCTGAACAGGGACTTCAGCATGTGTTTAAATGGGCCAAAATGCTCATTTGTAGCACACTTAACTCACGTTGGCCACTGAAGTCAATGGAATTTTGATTCATGTACGTTGAGAATTACTGCAGAGGAGGATTCTCAGAGTCTGATCCTGCAAGGTAATGCTGAGTGCCTTCATCTTCCATTAATTTCAATGACAACTGGGGGTGCTCAGCATCTCTCTAGATCTAAGCTTATTTCAACCCAGTCTGTCCTGAATCTGTCAGTGACGCAGTGTAGTGGCCATATGGTCTCATGACATCCATGTGAAACATCCGATGTGGTGCTGCAGAGCTTGAACTGATCTGCAAGAGGTGACTCTGTATCCAGAGGTGACTGACCTAATTATTTGAGGCGTCAGTGCATCTTAAAGATTTGCTGGTCAAAAGTGGTTAGTAAAATAATGTGAGAATTAAATTTAACCCTCCACAGCTTTATTGTTTTTATCCATCTCTCCTCTTGTCAGAAGTTCTTCTGTCTTGTTATCTTAGCATCTCATCCTCAAAACCTACCTTGTTCTCTGCCTCCAATACAGAATGAGAGAGAATATATTGTATAACATTTACTAATTTCCCCCCAGTCTAATATAACATCGTTTCCTGTTTCTATTATTATACTCACTATAATTCCTTTCGTTTAAAGTCTGGTTTCTTGAGTTTAAAGAATCTATTATTTGTTCTCATCTCTTCTCTCTCTCCCCCCCCTCGTCACCCGCTAATCTATTATATCCATTTTCATATCTGTTCTTGCCACCTCCCATACATAATATTCCTACTGTACTATTCCATATTGTTCGGTAGATTTAGTAGAAATGAGGGGAAAACATACCTGCCTCATTCCCTCCCTTATCATATTCTATTCATCTCCATATGTTTCTTTATTTTATTATTCAACCTGTCCATGATAACATTGTAACATTCATTTTTCATTTCACATCTACATTTTGTAGTCTTGGACTTTTTTTTTTTCCTCTCCTTATTTTGGTTTTGTACCTCTATCTGCACTATTACTATTCTACATTCTTTTTTAGCTCTGTTTGATTTACAAGTATTATGTTGCTGCAGTCAATTTCAGGTGAGCCCAAAAATCTAATCAAACATTTATCTGTGATAGTTCCAGGTAAAAAGCGTTTGTCTGATCTGTCCTACTGAAGACTTCACAGACTGTTTTGTGATTCCCTCTGTATCATTCAAGTTAACTGTCATCCCCCCTTGAGAGCCACTAGGGTAAATCCGCCAGTCAGTGAGTCAATGACTCTGATTCTCCTCTTGGTGATGCTAGTTGTTTGCTAGTATAACTGTATTGACCATAGTGTAGTTGTTCCTGGGGGCTATTTCTAGCAGATCTCTGGCCTTCTGCAAAGCTATTCAGTTGAGGCCACTCTGATGGAAAGAACGAAGTTTCAGCATGTGACTCTCCTCAGGCCATGCAAGCCTGTGGAAAGGAATGGGTTCAGGAGTGTGTGCGCGTGCACATGTGCATGCGTGAGAGAGAGAGAGAGAGAGAGACTCTGTTAAAGAGGAGGGCTGAATCTGTGGTGTGTCCCAGTCAAGAACGCCCTATATGCTGAGGTTCTACAGTTCCCTGTAGAGCAAAAGTTATTTTCACCACAGAACTGTCTGTACAAGGCAATATGTTATCTACATGATGCAGCACATGACCGCAAGCAGCAAATATCACACTAGCATGGTGCTGCTGTGACTCTGCAACATTGCCTTAACTGCAACTTGGTGATCTAACAGGTTAATCTAGCCCTGCTCTTAATAGCCAATATATCTAGTAGCACACGAGTGTCCCTGAAAATGATAAAATACATGAGCTTTATCTTCTGTTAACGTCTTATTCTTCCCTCCTGAAGGAAGAACTGATTATTTGTAGCAATTCTTTTTGAAGACTCTGGTAGTCTGATAAGGCGGGAGAGCCCGAGTGCTGAGAGAATAACTGTATTGTTGTTTAGCTGCAGGCCTTTTAATGATGATTTAATACTGAAAGGACAAGTCAGCACTAGTGCCAAACCACTGGGAGGGTAGACTTGCAATAAAATGGAAGTTTATTTTGTCTCTTTAAGTACTGCATTTAATTGTCACTAATAATACTGTGAATCATACTGTCTGCTGTGGAGAGGTTTCTCTCTGATAAAAGAGAACAAATTAAATTAGCCATAAGGATATTGCAATGCACTCACACTCCTGGACATAAATTTTATCTCTGCACTGTCAGCAGCTCCAGTGGTTCTCAGGTGCCCCTGGAGGCTCTGCAGAAGCTTTTCTGCTGCAGCAAGAAGACTCAGTCTCTAACGCATGCCCCTTCCCTTTGTCTTTGGTTGGTCCACAGAAGAATGGGGTAGAAATGAGGCAAGCAGACAATGCTAGGTGGGGAAAGTTGCCAAACACTTATTCATGGTGCCGATGTGCTCCCACTGCTGCCAGGCAGTGAAGAAGGTGTCAGGTTGATCCTGACACCACCTTTACCTCCCATCTCCCAGCCACCGTCCCATCTGTTTGACTAGTGCAGTGCCTGCCTAGCTCTTATGATGGCCCTTGGAAGAGGGGATTAACAGGCTATTATTTAAATGCCAGAGATGTGCTTAGTAATGCATGAGGAAAAAATGTAAAACTCCTGTCCCAAGCAGTTTGCAATCTAAAAGACAGACATGGATAGACCCAGAAAAAGTTGTTAAACTAGGGCATCCCCCTACTCACATTCTTCAACTAGGGTTTGGTCTACACTTACCTTGGCAATTCGGCAGCAGTCAACAGACTTGCGTAACTCCCGTCGACTTCTGTGCTTCTCTTCTGCGCGCTGTCTTCACTGCACAGACAGGAACCGTGTTGCCATTGGCGCAGCACTATGCCACTTGAGGAGATGGTGTTAGTATGTCGACTTCTGGATCAACTGAGCCGGTCTTCACTGACTGCTCAGGCGATCCAGATAAGTCGATCTGATGGCAGCGAGTTTGCCACCATCAGTGTAGACATAGCCTTGGTAACATTGGAGAGGAAAAGACATTTGATTGACCTGGTTTAGTGTTTATGGGTTTTGTGGATGGAGAAATTTGGATGAGAACAGATGGGGGCCTGGCATGCTAGCTGTGGAATGTCAGTCTATGCTTTAAAGGCAGCATGAGAAAAGAAATAGAAAAAGGTAGCAGTGCTGGCAAACTGAGTTGAGAGGCAAGTATGGACACGATGAGAAATGAGATGAGAAGCTTTAGATGGTTGGCAAAGAGAGCAAGTGAGGGAAAAGTGGATGTGTTAAATGGGCAGACCAGCCAGTGAGTAAATGGGGTGGGGAGGTGAGGGCAGAATCATCAGATAGGGTGGAGTGGGATTAAAGACAGGGTGCTCTGGTTAGGATGCACATTTTGAGGTGAGTGGCAAAAGGGGCAGGATGGCAACTTTTAACTGTGGTTGGGTGTATGTGGTGTATTTTTGAAACTGTGGCTGGTGGGGAAGTCAGTAGCACACTCAGCAGTGCAAAATATGTAATTTTCAATCTAGGCAATTTATTTCAGATTAATGAAAACAAAGAAATTAAAAAATATAAAACCTTAGAGAGCACAGTGATTTCCTTTGTAACTTCCTGCATGTGAATTGAAACACAAAATGGCAGAGGACTTAGACTGCCCTGCAGCAGACAAGGTGACCCCATTACATTTAAAGGTGCAATACACAAGAACAAGAAAATAATCTCCTTTCACTCACTTTGATTGGTTGATTGGCTTTCTGTGCTGTGTATCACGTACCTTGCTCAGATTGTACAACTCTTGATCAATTATTTGCTACAGACTCAGTTTTCTACTTTTAGAGCTATAGCGTGCCCTTTACTTCCACAAGTGCTATGTTCATGCCAGTGGGAATTATTCACATGGGTTGAGGGCACAATATGCCCCTTAGTTTGGGAAACTACTGGGAATTAAACTGGTTGACTAACCAAAGAACAGATAACATGCAAATAATGACCTTTTGCCCCTTTAAAATGCCTTCAAGAAAAGGGACATAAGTGTTCATGATTGTCAAGCTAAACAACAAAAGCATCCTGTGTAGCATTTGAATGCTGTTTCTCACCAGCAGTTTGACTGTTTGGTCTTTTTAATTAGAATCTTTCACCAAGAATGTCTGCATCTATATCAGACTTAATCATGGCAATCTAGAAAAAATGAGGGTCCATAGTGCAAAGGCTGGTCTGTGGCTTCTTATTCAGCTCTTAGCAAGTAATGTTGTTCAGGTGAATAATTCAGGCTGTAACATTAAGAATAATCAATGAAGTATTTACCTTCTAGAACAATTTTTTTTGTCGTTGTTGTGGGTTTTTTTTCTTTTGTTTTTTAGGAGAATCAACTTCAGAGTTTGAAAGGGGCATGTAGTGGCTGACTGAGAGACAAGAAATTATTTTACAGGAAGAAATGCTAGTTGCCATGGTTTCAAGAGACAGAAACTCCAAGGTCATTCCCTGAAAATCCTTCACTACTGATCTCAGCAGAGAGAGGGACTCCCCCCCCCCCCCTTCCCCCTCCCCTGTCCCCCCAATATGATTCTTCAGTCCTCATCAGTGCAAGCACTGCTTCTATGATAAAGGTATACTGTGAAAAGCCTGAAATGTTTTCTGAAAACAAGTAAAACCACACCAGCCATAGACTTACAAAGTTCACTGTTTTCCCAAGTAGACTCTGGCTTTTTGGGTCTTTCAAAATGTCTGGTTGGGTTTTACAGTAATCTACTACTGTTTTTCTTTGGACTGGGTCTAGAGTTGCTTCTGTATATTAAAATATTTCATCATCTATTTCCTTGGGCATCGTGCAAACAGAAAGGAAGTCACAATCTCTACCCCAAGGAACTTGATCTAAGGCAAGCATAAAGAAAAGGGGTATGAATGAGGATAGAGTATATTTACCCTTTGAGGGGGGGGAATTGTTAATGTAAGAAATTAAAGTGGTTCTTTTTTTTTTTTTTTTTTTTAAACCCTGGGCTGAGAAGAGAAACTCTTCAAAGAATAATTATTTTCTGCTGGACTCTGTTTATTCCCTGATATTTTTATTCCTTGATATTTTATCTGCTGTTACCATTTCTTATAAACAATATCACTACCGTGGGGTGGGTGGGTGTGTGTGTGTGTGTGGGGGGGGTGTTTTTAAGGCATGACATTGACATTTCTGAGGTTAAGGATAATTAAAACTACTTCTGCAAGCACGTATGTACAGACAAACCCTTTGCCCACGCAGCGCCTCAGTGAAATCCATAGTAACCCCTCCACTACTGTTGGAAAGGTAGCATTTCTCCTGCCACCTTTCCCCACCTCCTTGGATTTGTCGTCATGAAAAGACTTGTCCCTGACCTTCTAAGGATTTGCCATATAAAATCAGAACACTATTGGAAATAGCGTTATAATTGTATTTAACACCAGTGTATTTTGTTCTAGTATCAATATAAAGTGGGAAGACACATGCTTCTAATGACTTGTGCCTGGATTTATGCAAATGAATGAAATATTATGTAAATTTCTAATCTACAATTTATATAATGTGCTCCATATTAGAAGAAGAAATTCACTTCCTTAGGATATAGCCAAAGCCTTAATTCCCTCATTAGTTCATCAGGCATTTGTTACACTGATGCTCTGAGGACTGTAATATACCTTCAAACAAGCAGCATCTGTCTAGATGGTGATTGCACTGTAATAAAGTGGTTGTCCTTACTGAGAAGATTGGCTGAGAGGTAGCCTATCAAGGAACAATGATAGTACTGGAATCTCTATGTTCACAATATGTTCAGATCAGTCCCCAATGGCATGATCCTGAGGCTCTTGCTAATTTCGGTACCGAACAATATAAAAGCAGAAAAATGTATTGGAGATAGGTGTTTCCCAGGTCACTTCCAATCTCTTAAGCAATGGTAGTAACATTTTGCAGTGAGTCACTGGGTCAAATACAGCTTTCAGCCTGTCAAGCCATCAACTCTTCAGCTTAATTAACATCTTGTGCAGAAGGAAATGGCTTAATTACTAGAGCACAAGAGATTTTATAGGTGGTTCACATAATAAAACGCCTTTTTAAAAAAAAAAAAAAATTAAAAAAAAAAAAAATTCCTGGTACTAGAGAGCCAAGGAGATTATTAATGGGATAAGGAGCCTTTCAATGCTAGTTTATCAGTTCAGTTCAGATTGATAGCAAAACTTTACTGTGCAGAACTGAATTAAATTTCTGAAGCCTTTTTCAGAAGGGCAAAGTTCCACAGCTTGTACTAACTAGAGATGTTCATTGTCTAGTACCTGTGTAACCCTTGCAATAAGTGATGTTTCTGAATTACTGATCACTTTTTTTTCCAAATCAAACCCTCGACCCCCTGTATCCAGGTTACTGCAGATTATGTATTCCTTGCACTTGTTAAAACTTCTAACCAAACTCTGCTCTCATCAATAATCTGTACACTATACCCAGATGTCCAGCAACTTTGTGTAAACTCTGTGAATTGTTTGTACTCTTAAATATTACCTTTAATAAAATTTATTCTTTTCTCTGCCTTTGCCTTGAGTGTCCTTGGGGAAACGTTGCATTACCTTCTCTGTGCACTATTTTCCCCAACTATAAAATGGGGAGAATGTTATTTTCCCATCTTGGAGCTTTGTGGATGAAAACTGCTAACACTTATTTCTCAGTGACTGTGTAATTAAAGCCAGTCTAGTTTAGACACCTTTTAATTTTCAGGTTCAGGCCAGAGGCCTTTTTTTTGGCCCCCCAAAAATGAAGTTAATTGGACTAGCCAGGATTCTTTGGTAGTGTTCTGGATTTTTTCCCCCAAATTTACTTTTGTTGGAAAAAATCTTTCTGTACATACTATAGCTTAATATGTGTATTTATAACACATGTAGAGCAGTGTCCATTTGCAGGGGGGCAAATGGAGTAGAATAGTAAACAAGGGGCCATGTTTTCAAAAGAGCATGCTGGTTACTGTGGCTTTTTTGCTGTGTGGGGTTTGTTGGGTTTTGTTTTTAATTCTCCCCTGCCCCACCGCAATTGTGGAAGCCAAGTGCTTGAAAGGTTGTCCGTCTGTCTAAAAACACACAACTTCATGTTAAAGTCCAGTTAATATTGCTAAGTGATGACTGTATATTTATATATCACATAATGTACAAATCCCAAGCACTTAGAAGCAAAGAAGAATCATAATCTCACACTGCTCATGTAATAAACACATTATTGTGATCCAAGTATTAAAGTGTATATCATCACAAACTTTAATTTCCAAACTTTTTAACTACTCCTAATCAGTTTCCTTAATGATGGGTCTCCAAGTCCTCTGTGGGAATTCTAATATTACTTGCTAGGCAGGTAGAATTGATGATTTCATCTTCTTTCCTAATAGCTATAACCCAGATGGAAAACCTGCATTTGAGGCTTTGCAGAATTACAAATTCTCCCAGCAACTGTTGTGAACACCATATGGGGGGGAAATACAGGGCTCACCAAAACTACAAACTTTACCTGCTATGCTGATGGTGCTTATTATATAACCCCTTATTTATATCCCCCTGTAATTTGATTATGTAGGTATTTGGGTCCAAAACCTTCACCGGGGAGGGGGAATGGCAGAATGAATTTCATATCATCCAACATCACACCAATTTAAATGTGGTGTGTGTGGGGGGGGGGACATTTATTTACCTGTGAAATATTTTTTTAAATGTATTGTCTTGCTTTTGTTCTTCCTTCTGTCCACTGTTTCTTCCATTCTAATTTTCAGGGTCTATTATTCCCTGTTTTTTGTGTGCTGCATCCTCTTCTTTCTCCTGCATTGCTCTTTTTTTTTTTTTTTTTTTTTTTTTTAATCTTTCCCTTCTGCTTACTCCCGGCATCTCCTCATTGTAACAATTTCTCCTAACTTCTCTACTTTATTTCTTTTTTCTAACTATTTCTCCAGTCTCTTCTACTCCATATCTATTTCACTGTCTGAGGTCTACCCAACAGCCACTCACACTCATGCCCTTGCAATCACCTACTCCTGTGATTCATGCTGCCAACCGTGGAATGATGAGAGGATTTGGTAGCTGCTTTCAGTGCTAAATGCCTTGGTTGCTAAGGTAGGGCACCGGAAGGAGCTACTTTCCCATAAAAGGTTCTAGGAGTTCTCCTCTCTGTCATTTTTAGGAAGAGGGTCATCAGAGCTATAGTGCTCTTTATTCCTCCTTCAGGCCTGGATAGTGATTCTTGCTCCCCACTAGGCAATGATGACTGTGGCCCATAGAATGTAATGGTACAGAGAGACTCGTATGGATAGCTGAGTGTGGTGTGAGATGAGGCCCAAACGAGTCCAATGCAGAAGATTTGTGGAAGTGGTGGGCCACAGATGCCTGCTCTGGTGGCTGTATCAGCTCTCATCTCTGATACTGAGCAACAGGGTACAGCAACAGAGCGCTGAGATGTCATACTGCATATGTTGTGGCTGGGGACTCTAGCAGAGACAAGCTGTCTGTGTACATCCTCTGTAGGAAATCACAGGCCTTCTGCTCCACTGAGACATAAACACCTGAAATTCCACTGGCCCAGTGCAAATCTGCCTATTTGTTTTCTCAAGGTGACTGAATTCAAAGATGACCAGCATAGGTTACATGACTGCAAGCTCAGATATATTGGAGATCCAGTAACCCTTCATCCATAAATTGTCACCCCCTCAACCCTCTTCCCCCCCCCCCCCCCCCCAAAAAAAAAAAAAAAAAAAGCTGGAAATGGAGGTTGTGTGAGGACTGATGTGGGAGAGTTGGGGGAAGTAATTGCAGTCAAAACCAACATATCAATCTGAATTCAAGTCCCCTCACCCTAGTCAAAATCTATTTTGCTATTTCCTCGGGTTTAACAACAGCTATAGTATAAGATAAGACACTGGACAGTTTTCCATTGACAATAGTCTTAGCAATTAGTCCTGACAATTGACTTAGTCTGAACCTGACAATTAGTTGTTGTGGCTGATTTTAAAGAAAACGCACCTGGAGAATCCGTCTAGCAACTAAGTTATTGTATCCTAACTAGCTGATTATTCCCTGGGACTATTCTTGGGTGCAGTTGTTTTTATTGGGGAGGGAGGAGGAAGAACCACCCAGACATTTCCTAAGAATTTTTTTAATTTTAAGGCAGTTACAGCTAAACATGTATATTTTATAGTCAGGAAATATGCTATTAAGGTACTAACACTGAGCTTCTTGGCCCAGTCTTCACCTATTGCAGGCCCCCCGGTTGTTCCTAGCTAACTTTCCCATTTAGACCACAGCCCCCCACTATCCCTACCTAATCTGAAAACTACTAACAGCCCACCAGTTACAGGCTAAAGAACTGAACCTCTACCAGGCCAGGTTTCCCCTAAAAGTACGAGAGTATGCGTCTTAGTTTGTACGTGTAAGCAAGAAAAACATCCTTCTCCCAAACATGATCCCACCACAGACTGGAGACCCAACCATATTTTGCCAATACCCTCATTAGCTGTTTACCCTGTTCACCATCCTGATATAGATCAGATACAGGCCAGAAATCCATATGTATCAGTACCCTGTCTCGCTTATCTTTCTTATGGACAGCAGTACAAAGTCCCCACTGTAGTGTCTGAGAGCCTCTCACGTAAATCAATTAGCAATAGGAGGGTCCCTAATGCACTTTATGTACCCTTTGGCTCATCTACCTTTTCAGGGTAAAAACTGGGGTAGGATTTTGGGGCATGGGGTGGGGTAAAATGGGGTGTAGTTTTGAGTCTGTAAATGTCACACATTTAAAAAAAAAAATCAGAAACCTCAATACAGTTGCTAGTTTTTGTCAGTGTTTGTTGTGTGGAATATACACCACACCAAAGTTAGCCCTCTACTAATGGGGGATGACTGGCACAATGCCAAGACAGTCTCTTGGTAATAAATCTCCTCTAATAAATTAGAAAAATGTTTTCAATTTCTGCTTCCTGTATCAGTAACACACATTGTTCAGACCAAATCAAATTGTATGTGGAAGGGAGCAGGAGGCGAAAACACTAAGATCTAACAGCCTTGTGTCCTCCCACAACAAAAGTGTAACTCCTGATTAATAAAAATTAAACCAGTTAAATATAGCTTATGAATAAATATCCATAATTATGGGTTAAGCCTTTCTTCTGCATTGTTTCTTTACTACAGGTTTACCCAGCAACACTTCAGTTGATTTTATAGCCCAAAAGATTAATTATTCTTCTCTGACTTGAAGTGAAGCGTATTAGAAGTAACTCTAAGGAAGTCAAGGGGATGTAAAGGGGGGTGTGAGGAGAATCCGGCCCAAACCATTTTGCATTATAAGTTCTGTGAAGCTTTGCCAAGTGCAGAGGTGCTTGTCTGTAATTTAGGTCCTTGAATGCTTTGGAACTCTCTCCTCTTGATCTGAGCTGCTGACCCCAAGTCAAGGAGATGAGGGTTTTTTGGCCTTTTTATCCCAGAACTCTAGGTTTCTGGGCAGCCATTAAAATTCCCTCTTCCCTTTCCTCTCCTGACACACACACACACCCCCCCCCCCCCCCCCCGTTTCAGTCAGTCTTAAAATATTTTGTTCTATCTTCTAACATTTGGGCTTTTATGACTGATAGGACTGACAGAATTAACTTACAATGAGTGGGACTCTGAATTAAAGTTCTCTGTAAGCCATTGCTCAAAAACACCAGAGTTCCTCTTCATCAGGACCAATGGCACCCAGGCACTAAAAAGATGAGCACAGTATAGACGTATTGATAGAAGAATGAGAATGCAGTGGTTATGCTTCAAGGCTTGTTTCTCTAATAATTCATTATGATCACGTAAACCTTTTTTTCCTAATTAGTACAATTTACAATAGGTACATTTTGTCTCATAGCTTGGGCCTATATTTCATGTGTGGTGGTCACATTTCTGCTCAGTGGACTCAGTTCAAGCTTGCGGCTCAGATTTTTCAGATCATTCAAGTGGTTTACAGTGCAAGTCTGGAAGAGGTGGGGATAAAGATAGTCAGTACTTTCATTGCTTTCTGATTCTGGGCTGAGCAGGCAATGGACTGGTCCCCAGTCCATCTCTTCAATAAGATACTGACTTACACTGGATGCCAGTGGCCCACGAGGGGCACCCTAGAGCAGCCAGGGATCAGGTAGGTGAAGAGGAGCACTGGCCATGTCTCCTTTTCCCCGGCTATGCACCTTATGCCAGGAATCAGAAGAGGGGTATAGGAGTTGTTCTGGCGGCTGGATACCAACGAAGGATTCCCTCTACTAAGGGGATACTCAGTTGGCTGGTAAAGCAATGTGGCCACAAAACACAGTTAATGGGCTGCGTTCTGACTTGGACTTCCACGGTCTTGGCTTCCAAATGTATACTTCTCTTCTGTAATAGAACAAAAATGTGTCAATCTTGGCCTCTACTTTATATTTCGTTCAGTGGAAGATAGAAAGATTCCAGGATTTGCTGCATCTGGAGGTTCATATAGTGCTGAAGAGGATGAAGAACCCTTTATAACCATAAATCATATTGTACGTGGGTCCTCTAGTGCCAGTGTATTTTGCTGTAGAGACAGAATAAGACAGTTATGGCCTTTCAGAAACACAAACAAACAATCTTCTTTTCACACTCGCCTTCTTTACCATTTACCTGATCTACAAGCCAGAAGCATTTTACTGTTTAGGGCCCTTTTGGACATATTCCTTAGGGGATTCCACTTTATCAAAATTAAAGACATTAATACCTGACTCTGGAAGGTCTGATGCTTTGTTCAGCTCCATTTCCCCTTCTCTCTCCCAGGACAAAGCCTTGACCTAAACAGCTAGGATAGTACAAGGACACACAGGTTGAAGCCAATATAGAAAATGTAAATTAGTAACTTAAAAACACACTTCAAATGCTATTTAAATTTTAGGAACACAGTAACATAGGAATTGTGATACAGGATCAGACCAATAGCTTATGTAGTCCCAACGCCTTACTGTGGCCAATACCAGATGTTTCAGAGGAAGTCCCTGTAATAGACCATTATGAAATAATCTTATTTGGGAAGTTCCTAATTCCAGGCAGGTAATGGCTATCTGATACCTAACTATATGTATGTACATTTTTATCTTAGCTAGTGTAACTGCGGATGTTCTCATTTATTCATATAAATGCCCAAACCCTCTTGAATTCTACTAAGCTCTTGACCTCAATGATACCTTGTGGTAGTGAGTTCTAGAGGTCAATTATGCATTTTTAAAAAAAATCGTTTTATCACGTTTTAATGTGTTGCCTTTTTTTATTTCATTGGTTGACCCTGGGTCTACTTTAAGAGAGGTTAAGTAGGTGCCTCCTGCTGACCTTCTCAAAACCATTCATTAATTTATATACTTTATTTTTTCACCTCTGGTTTTTTCCTCTCTAAATTAACTAATCCTAATCTTTTAAATCTCTGCTCGTAAAAAAGTCTTTCTGGGACTCTATTTTCATTGCCCTTCTCTGGCCCTTTCCTTTTCTGCTGTATCTTTTTTTGAAATAGGGTGATGCTAAGACTGACTATAGTATTGAAAGGGAGGGTGTACCATCTTCCCTTTTCCTGTTCTGTTTTCTGAATTTTACTGCCAAAGCCATTTATTAAAATAATAATACAAAACTACACACAAAATAGCTTTAAACTGTGCACAAGCAACAAAAAAAGCTAGTAATATACACTGCTAATTATATTATTTCAGTGCCTAAATCCAGGCAGCCAGTTCTTGGATTGCATGGAAATAAGAAGTCCCAACCAAAGGCCATTAGAAACATATAAAATGTGTCTAGAAACAAGTACCATTCTCTCCTTTTTTCCCCACCCCCAGGGCCCAAAAAAACTCCAACCAACCAACAATCCTTCAAAGAATAAATCAAGAAAAAATCATCACCTCAGACTTTCCCTCTAAACTCTGAGGGGAGAGGAGTTTACTTCATTAGTAATAAGTGGTACAGCAAGCAGACAGTTGTAGGAAAGTGATCTTTATTGTGCATGCATTGTAGAAGCCATGCAGGCATTCTGAGAGGCCCGTCCTTATCTAGTAGTAACCTAGACCAGCTTGTATCCTGCATCCCTGTTGTCTCACACACCATGTCTCTCCTGAAGCCTTACCCTCTTTACCCAGTTCTGCTCATCATACAACAGGATGGACAATATCAGTCAGCATTGCCAAAGTGAAGCATTCAAAAATCATGAGTGAGGCTCCCAAAATCATGTGATTGGTGGATTTTTCTTTTTGTTTGTTTTTAAATGTTGGGTTCTTGTATTTGCCTACTGTTTTCTGAACCTTTAGAGTTCACTTGCTTCATGCGTTTCTAGACCTGCAACCATGAGGTCTAGAAACTTTTTTTTTTTTAAATGAAAGCTGAGATTCTTATGCAATCTTTGTCAGCAGCTGGGATTTCAAAACCAAATGCTAAATATAGCCAGATTTCCAATATAACCATGAGAGTTGGCAGTACTGTATCCCTAGATAAAATGTCATCAGTACCCTTTCTCTTCCCTTTTCTTAAAATATCTTGCTTACAATTTTGATTGCCATTGAGCAGTAGTTTTCATTGAATTGTCCACAATAATGCTACTGTAAACTCCTCAACTCAACTACTGTAAACCAGCATAGCTCTATTGAACTAAATGCAAAGAAAACCCCCAGCTGCCCTATTAAGGCTGTTCCCAGAGTGTCACAAAGTAGTCAAAAGGAGGGGTGAGTGATAGATCTAATCTTTTATCTTGATATTTCCATTTTAATGGTTTCATTTATTCATTAATTATACCTTTCCTAAGGCTAAAGTTTGTCTAAAGCTTTCCATAGGACTGTTTTCACAGAATTTGTGAACTAATCTCACTGTGCACTGACTGTACTGTGCACTGATGTGTATTGGGAAGCTGACTTCAGTAATAGCCACCAAGAAAATGTCTTTGGGGAAAAATAGCAAATCTTGGGGCTCCTTTATCCATATCTGCATGCCAATTGCTTTGTTTCCCCCAATCCCCTTTCCTTGTCATTTTTCCCAGTTCTGCCCTCTGTTGCATTCAGCCACCTTCCCTATGACAGCCATGAGAAAGGGATTTTGAAGGCCTAAAAGAAGGCTTTCATTGCCAGTGATATCAGAGCAGCAGGGAGTGTTTTCAATGCCTCATCTTTTTTGGAGATTTAATAGGGTTCCTTACATT
Source organism: Emydura macquarii macquarii (assembly GCF_026122565.2). NCBI lineage: Eukaryota > Metazoa > Chordata > Testudines > Chelidae > Emydura > Emydura macquarii. The sequence goes on along the minus strand of NW_027133034.1, from coordinate 343,300 downwards.
TCCTGATAGGAAATGTGAGTTCCTGTAAAGCCTCACAAATTATGTGATGTACCACGCTTCTTTTCCACCTTTTTAGTAGCGTTGGCTAGACAAGTGTTGTGGCTTTTTTGGTTGTTTTTTTTTAAGATTCCCTCAAAGTAAAAAGTTGAGGCGCCAAAAGATGTCTTAATTTGTATACACAATTTTCCACTTGCCCTCCTCATGCTGAGATTCCTCTATGAGCAATCTACTATACATCTTTTCATCCCCTTTTGATATGGTTTTAAGATTACAATTTTTCAAGATGGCATAAGATTTCTAATGCTGCTCTATTCTGCCTATAACTCCGGAGGTAAAGTGAGCTTCAATAACTAACATTAGGCTGCAAAACCCCAGGGGAACACTGGCAGAGGGCTGAATATAGAAAACCATGTCACTCTGTATAAACATTAGCAACTCAGTCATCTCCACTAGAGAAAGTTCACCAGGTCACACATTAGCTTACAAGGCTCTCCCTTTCCATAACAACAAATCTGTATTTAAATAGTGGGGGAGAGAGGGGTGGCGGGGGAAAAAAATCTATTATATTTGCAACATTAAGGTTGGAAAAAGCATTCATGAATACTCCAAGTAAAGATAGAAAGTTCCCTTGTGCCTGTGCATCTCCTATACCATTATAAATGAAGAATAATTTGTCAAGTAATATGTATAATACAAACTAGCTGGAATTTTTTACACAAAACCTGAATATACTACAGTGCAGTGCAATACTTTCAGCCTTCAGTCTTGCCTCGATTATGCCTTGCTGAGATTTACAAAACAAACCACATTTGGAGAAAATTGGTTCAGTGGTTTTATGTTATGAACATTTAAAGTTGAACGGTCGGGAGTCTGAGACTGCCTCTTGTTTGATCTTAGATTTGAGGACACTGAGTACAACAGCGGTTCTCAAACTTTTTTTTCTGGGACCCCCTTTGAAAATATTTCAGGCTGTGATGACCCCTTTCCCCTCCCCCCACAAAAAAAGTGATGATCCCCCATGTCATGCTACCCACACCCCTATGCCATAGTACCTTTACCTCTGCACTGCTGCTGGGGGGCGGCATTGCCTTCAGAGCACCTGGTCAGCAGCCGCTGCTCTCCGACCACCCATATCTGAAGGGCTCTGGCTGTCAGGCATGCACGGGGCTGACAGCCACAGCATGCATGGGAGCTGACAGCTCGTGACCCCCTGAGGGGTTCCAACCCCCAGCTACAGAACCCCTGGAGTACAAGGACTTGGCTTGCCATGAGTTTTTGCATGGGTTGCGCAAGTGGGAACAACTCTTGTGCTCTCTCTCCACCCACACACCTTCCTATTGCAAACGTGTGCAAGTCCCAGGAACAATCGGGTCCTCAGTGAGTATAACCTTTTTTTAGCACTTGAAACCCAAAGAGAACCCTCCAGGAAAGAGCCTATTCCTATTCATTACTGTAATGATTTTGGATTAAGATGTTAAGTCCAAAATGTCAGAAAAATTGGCAAGCAGCCTGTTTAGAACACACAAGTGCCTTAATGTATGAATCAAACTGACTAATTTAAAAACAAAATTTCACATGCTAGGGAGGGAAAAATAGAAGAAATAAAAAAGTCAGTTGTGTGATAAATTCATTACACACACATACAATGTAATGCTGCTGAGAGAATAGCTGTGTGTTTATCAGTTTCCTCTAAGTATCAGATCCATTTAATTTAATACTTTCCTAATCTTCTACAGAAGACAGCATTTGGTTCTGCTTTATTACTGCTTATGAAATATTAATGTTGCAGCAGTCTAGAGAGAGGAACAATGCCAGCAACATGACTGTTGACGGGGGCAATCAGTAACTAGAACGAATGATCAGTTCACAGAAGGGGCCCACAGAAATGGATGCTTCTCATTCTGGGGAAATAGGGTAATCAGAAATGTGTTGCCTGGTGATTAATCTTTAACAAACATCTTTTAAAAAAAAAAAAAAAAAAACTTTCCTCTCTCAACCCCCGAACTTCAGATGATGTGAAAATGCTTTGATTTGTTTCTGAATTCCTGGGGTTCTGATCCACTGTGCTGAATCATACCTAACTCCTGGAGTAGTCCCAGTGAAACAGATGAGACTACTCTTGGAGTAGATCTATACGGTAGCTGGGAATTGTCATTCCCAGTGCAGGTAGACAGACCTGCTCCAGTTCTGTTTGAGCTAACACTCTAAAAATAGCAGTGTGGTGGCAGAAGTAGCATAGAGGCAGCTCAGACTAGCTACCTGAGTACCATCTTGCCTGAAACTGTGTGTATTCAGGTGACTGGACTGACCTGCCACTTGTGACACATAGCCAAGCTGCTATTTGTAGGCATTAGCTCAAGCAAAGCTAGCACGTGTATGTCTACGCAAACTGAAAGTTATACCTCCCAAGCTGCTGTGTGGGGCATACTCCTAGAGTGCTAAACTAGACTAGACTAAATGCACCAGAGTCTGGTCCTTAGTGTTCATTTCACTTAAAGCTGATTCTAAAACACTTCAATCAGAAAATGCCTCAACAGGAGATCAATAAATCAACCATCCCCTTTCCCATTGTTTTATAAATAGCTTTTGTAGCATACTCCAATGAACCATTAAACTACTAGAATTACGTGTTGTTAAATAGCTGTGATACTTCTATTTGTATGGTTCAGTGCTATGAGGTGCTGAGCGCTCCCATTAATGGCTCTATTGCCTCAATTCCTGTTTTCGGATTCATTCTGGGCCTGATTCTATACTGTCTTGCACCAATTTTACACGTGTGACCAATGGAACCCCACTGGCCTAAAACTGGTTTAACACAATGGAGAATTAGACCTCTAAGTTTAAGGTACCAATCCTACAGCCTCACATTTGTGGAAGTACCAATGAGAGTCACACATGTTGAGAGTCTACATGATTGGGCTCAGAACTTGGATCAACTGAGATGAAATTTTGTTTATCTAAAATGTAACACTGTCTTCTGAAGAAATCTGAATGCTAAACATACATTTGTGCTTGTTTTAGATGTTTTGCATGGCTCAGAATTAGCCTTTCCTTTTAAAATTAGCAGATCATTAATGTGTAGCTGAGCTCAGATGAGGTATGCTCTTATTTTACAAGCAAGGTCCATGCTCTGACATTTCATTTAAAAAAAGACTAAAAAGGAAGGTGTTGAACCATGGATATTTAAAAATCCACTCAAGTGTACACTCAGAGTAAATTATTTAGACAGGTGCATCAATAATCCATACTTAGCAGGTTTATACTCTGCTCTGCAAATTATCCAGGTTTTAAAAAAACAAATATTGGGATCCTTTCTGAAATTTAACTTAGTACTGGTAAAAATATAGGATTAATTAAATGAGAGAGCTCAGTTTGTCCCTTCATTCACAGGACAGGAAATCCCCACAGTACCCTGCCAATGAGATTTGGCTGTGTTCTACACCAGGCTGTGACCTGCCCTTCTGCAGGTGTGGAGGGAGAATAAAGGAGCCAGGAAATTTGTATCCACTTGCACAGCCCACTTAAGGACAGATAACAGTATCAAACCCCTAGAGCAGGTATTGGTTGGCAGGAAGCAAGTAATTCAGAAAGGTGAAGTTAAGGTGAGACCATGACCTTGCTGCTACCCTGGCCTGCAGATCGAAGTGAGAGGGAAAAAGATAGAAGCAATGTTATTGATTCAGGTCTCTGTGACCGGAGAGTCAAACCTAGGCCTCAGAAACCTTCCCAAGGAAAACTCCATCAAAATCAATGCATTTGTGAATTGTTTAGGCTTCAATGAAACAGCATTATTAGGCCAAACAAAGGTCTGGTCAAAAATGTTCTGACCTGCTCTACTGTACACAGTAAAGATTGCACAGTCGAGCCTTGTCTATGTACCGCCTCCATGGCTGAGAGGCAGTTCAGCCTCAAGATAGCCAGCGAGGGCACTAGTTGTGCTTTGTTTGCTCCATTCTTCAAACAAAGGGAAGGGAAATTAAATCCATTGGTTAAGTAACCTTAAGGCTGTCATCAAAAGCAAGGAAATTCAAAGACAGAGCTGAATTCCACTGTTAATTGACACTGTTATTTGCTTCTAAGACTTGAGCTCAATGGGTGATGGTACAATACAAGTCATTTTGTATGGAGAATTAATAGCAACACATTAACAGTATATAGAGTTTCTTGCTCTGACAGTCTGGTGCCAGCAGCAACTTGAGTGTTACTTAAACATACTGGGTTTTTTAATTGTTTTAGGGGCCTCCTGTTGAATAGCATCTCCTGCTGCCAATGCAGATACACACATTTTCTTTATCTTAACCAACACTGTGAATTTCCAGGAAGTTGTTTCGGTCTCGATGACTAAGTTGTATTGTTAAAAATGACATGCTATGAACTCATAGGATTGTTAAAATGCATTAAAGTCTGATAAAAGGCTCACAAAGGACAGATGATGTGAGCTTGGAAAAATGGAGTCATTTGGCTTTCTCTGCACAGTTGATAGACACTTGCAAATCCAACATGAACTATTCGCTAAAAGCTACATTTTCCATTGTCCCGTTGAGGCCTCCCTCCTCTTGCTGTCTTCCTTCTTGAAATGATGACGGAACTGGCATTCGAGGCAATTATCTGTGGGGTGAACTCTGTTAGCTAACATTCCAATTCCCTTTTGACTACACTGGGCCAAGTCATCTCCTCCAGGGAGAGGAAAATATGGGAGGAAGCACAGGTATTGGTGGTAATAATGCTGGTAAACTCCGAATGGGGAAGTGAAGCCAAGGTAGAATCGTTCCCCCAAGCTCCTGTGTGAGTGGCAGCATTATCCCCCAGAAAGCCTGCACTGTTTGCAGCAGAAAGCCCATTGGAAGTTAATGTTGCTCACAGCAGAAAATCCTTCACTATTGCTCAAGGCAGCAGTTACTTCACAGCCACAGCTGGTCCCCCACTGGAGAAGGACTGGAAGGGAAGGAGACATGCTGCCCGTATAAAGAGAGGAAACTTGCTACTGGAGGAATAGAGGATGTGACGCAGAGGGAAGGGCTCTGCATACAGGTGCCTTGGTGTAGGCAGGGCTGGAAAAAAATTTGCCAGCAGAGCTCAGGGCATCATATTTGCAAACCCTTCTCCCTTGGGAGGATAATGCAGTGAAAACCTCATACATGGAATTTCCTGAATAGTTTAATTGCAGGGTTTCTACATAAGGGGATAATATGGGCCCAAATGGACTACATAAAGCTCAACAGTTGTTGGTCAACTAGACCAAATCACTAGTAGGAGTCAGAGAAACATTATCCTTTAACAGTAACCTATTTGCATTAAAGAAAAGTTGCTTAAGACTACCCAGAAAGAGATTAAATGACAGTGAATGTGCTTAACTTGTTTAGGATCTTATCAGTGCAATATCAAAATAAAAAGGAATAATTTGGGATCCCAGAACACTTTATAAACATGAGTGAGCTATCCTTTGAAGTGTACAAATAGTATTTCACAGTTCCCAGGTAACTGCACTTCTGATGCCTTCCTGGACTCTTTGAAGATCTCAGGCCTCTAGCTGTCACCCCTTGTGGGGCAAGAACTTACATTCCTCTCCCTCCACACTGGGGATTTAGTCTACAATTCCTCCTGTCACTCCCTGTGATCACTTTTGTAAGTCTGAGTTTAGTTCAGCACCTGCTGTCCAGTTCTCTGAGGCAATGACCTGCTAACCTTCAGAAAGCACAGAACAAAAGCATTACAGATAACTTACCTTGAAAACAAACCTGCTTATATGTATGACTGTCTTAACCACCTTCCGCACAGAGACCTGGTAGGTTTTAAAATCCTCCAAACCTTTTCAGTAGAGTCTGTCCCTCCTGGTTACAGGCTCACATCAGTTCTTGGATCAAGTGGGAGTGACTCCTGTGTATCAGACTGGGTTCTATATACCATTCTCAGTTGGGTGTTTGCTGGCTTCTTGAACCCACTCAACACCAGACCTCAGGTGTGCTACATTTGCAGACTTGTTTACTTGTCTAGAGATTGGCATTCATTACCACACACTTCTGGGGTTTTAGTTCCTGAAAGTTAATCCATGCTTAGGTGGGAGCTTGGCCTGACAGAGGTCTAGATCATGCCTTTAGCCACAGCCCTGAGCATGAAAAGGAGTGTAAGTTACGCTGTGCTAGAAGTAGCTCTCTGAGGCAATATACCACAAGATTCTGAGGCACAATCCCCTCTCTGCTTCCTCTTGGTCTGAAATTTTCTTTTGGCCTATGGCTCCAGCATTCTGGCTGGCATGGGGAGGTTAGGGTGGAGGGTAAAGCTTCACTCATTTCTTGACCCTCTTCTCTCCTCTGCTCTTGGTGGGGGAGAAAGTGGGGCATGCCTAGATCCAAGGTATAAGAAAGGAGGTTCTTGGTCACCTTCATGTATATTTAGTCTAGACCACAGTCAAGCTCTAAATGACCTAGGTAAAGATACTCAGCAAGTCTGTATCAGAGCTGGGAACAGAATCCAGAATTCTTGTGTCCTAGTCCTGTGCTTTAATGATAAGATCACCTTTCATCTCTGATTTATGTACTTCCCTGGTTTCTAATTTAGATCTTTGAGTTGTATAAGGCCATAGAGGGATTTTTTTATGATGGGTTTGGGGTTTTTTTTTTTACCGTGGTAGTTGACTAAAACGTGGCCATATCCATTCTCCAGAAGGCACTGTAAAAACTAGCAAAATGAGTTCCCTCTGCTTTGAATTTCTTTCCCAATCCCTAGTCCAGGCCCTATTTGTTCTCTCCAGGATTCATCCTTTGCCAGAATTCAAGTGCTTGCAAACTGGAGATCTCTGCCAATCCTAGCTGAGCACCCTAGCTAAAATATATGAATATGGATGATGATTTATGCTTTCACACATCAAGTGCAAAATGTTTAGCTTCATACCTCTCTGACTAGAAATACAATACACTCAGCATCCAAAGCAATACAAATGATACTCATCGTGCTAAAAAAGCAGAAGCTGGGTAAGCAGGGTTAATTCTAAATTACATCAGCTGAGTGTCTTCTGAGGCTAATAAGTATGCAACGTAGAAAAGCAAGACTTGTTGAGAGCCTTTTGTCCGGTTTTCAATTTCTCCTCAACTAAGGGCCTAATTCAATTCCTTTAAGGTCAATGGGCTCCTGGTGACTTCAGAGAGAACTAGGGCCTGATCCAGTTCCCAAAGTACCATGCCCTCCTTTTTAGTTATTCCTCATTTTGAATTACTGCCACACAGTTCCATTTTTGAGCCTGTTTACACTGAAAGCTTCATGACCCTGATTTTTCCATTCAGCAACATGGATTTACTCTTGACTTACAGAAGTGTAAAGTGAAATGAAGACCACACCCATAGTATCTGTTTGAATGGGAAAATGAAGAATATACTAGTATTAGAGCTGATTGAAACTCGGAATTTCCATTTCATGGGGAATTTTGACATTGCAAAACTTGTTTTTGTTTCAGATCAGAAAGAAAACAAAAGCCTTCACATTTTCCCACCACATAACACTTTTGAAATTTTTTTTTATTTCAGGCCCATCAAAATGTTCTGTTTTGACAAAAACCTACACATTTTGTTCCCATTTCAACTTTTTATTTCATATTAATTTATAATCTAGAATACACTTTGAAACAAGTCATTTCAAAACAAAAAATCAGTGTTCTGTTCCAATCATAACAAAAAATAATTTTCTTTCTAAATGAAATTTCATCAAAATCAACACTTTCCTGCAGAACGTTTCAATTGTGACAAAACAGCATTTTCCAACAGAAAAAGTTCCATCAGAAAATTTTTGACCCACTCCAACTAGTATATTTTTGTACTTTCTTTGCTGCAGAGCTTTTTACGGAGCAGGTTGGGGTTTATGTTAGATGGCTTACTTCTATTTAAAGATTTTACTAAAGAATTGACTCCAGATGGGCACACAGTTTCAATCTAGGGTGTGTTGGTAATTGTCACAGGAAAATAAATATTTTTAACTCATTCATTACTGGGGGACCTAAAAACCACCAGGACCACATGTATTATGTACCACTCACCACAGATTATTTAAATAAATTCACATCTTAATATCTGTATGTCCTTTTTGCTATGCCATTTTGTTGGTTATTAGATAATCTATTAAATGCTGCTTTGTGGTTCCATTGTGACTGATCCCTACACATGCAAGGCTCTGCCACTCTGAAAAGCTGCACAGGACTTTCCTGCCCCATGGGTTTGGGCATAAGGGAGAGGAAGAGCAGGAACTGTAGTGCCTGATACCCCGATCCTTGGGGGCAAGAGAGTGGGGAGAGCCATGTCTCCATCCATCTGCGTTGTCTGGATGTGAGCAGGGATTAGCCTAGGTCTGGTAATGCAACATACTCCAGCCACCCACTCACCCAGAGGAGTTTTGACACAGGGTATATCTGATTCATCATTCCTTTCTGGAGCTCCTTCTAGACTGATGCAGCTACATGCCACCCTTTACGCAGGGCTAAGAGTAAACTTCCAATCAAGCCCTTTGCAATTTTCAGTTGGTACCCAAATTCTAGTAACCTTGGTTCTGATTCTACCACCAAGTGGTACCTTATGCCATAAGTAGTTCTACTGAACTCAAATGGACTGTGTACAGAATAAGGTATAATGGAACTCAAGTAAGAGTGAAACACATCTGGCCCTTTGTTATTTGGTTAAGAGATTACAATGGTCCACTTGAAATGGAAAAAGAACAGACACTTCTAATGGGGAAGACAATGTTGCCTAGTGAGTAGAGCACTGGGCTGGGATTCAGGAGACCTTGGTTCCTGGTCCTGGTTCTGCCATTGGCCTGCTGGATGATCTTGGGCAAGTCACTTCACCTCTCTGTGCCCCCATTTTCCCATTTGTAAAATGGGGATAATGATAGTCACTGCCTTTATAAAGGGCTATGAAAAGTGCAAGTGGTTGTTATCAAAATCTGCAAAATGTATATGACCTGCTCTAACTTGCTCTGGGGAACTGGGCTGGCAGATAGCCAACTCGAGCTCAGGGGAATGCAAAATTGGCTTAAGGTCATCTTTGCAACCCTCTCTCCCCCTTAGCCTCAGCAGAGATTCGGGGTGATATTAGGTGAAAAACAAGCAGAATTAAAATAGATATCCAGGCTTTCTTGACACCTCATAAAGAAGCAAACACTCATCCAACATTTTTTTCTCTTCACCATCTTTAATTAAGACTAGGCCTAGAATGGCACTTATCTCACCCCTTTGAGCATCTATCCTCAATAGTTTCTCCTTATTTCTGTCAACTTCTTGTTTGTCCCTTCATTTGCCACTCACTGATTTTTAGTGATGTCCCTGATGTCTTCTTTTGATGAGCCATCATTGACACAGGAAACTGAAATGGAGTTAGGATCAAATGTAGAATAGTCCCTGAAAGTATGTACTTGCTATGTCTCTTACAGAAAGTCAGAGGTGGGTGAAGCCAATAGGGGGATACTTCAGTGGCAGATACTTTTTTTTCTCCATATAGTTATATGAATGTCACTGGATATCAGGTGGAAAAAGCATGGCCACAGCTGGAAAGCCACATATTGTATTATATAGAGACAAATGTTAACAAGTCTAATGGCTGTTAAAGCAATGCTATTGTATTACTGAGGGCTAAATTTACCCCTGTATCTTTAATAGTTACATCAGGGATAGTTGGCTTCAGAATGCTGAAACAATTACAGCAAAAAGAGAATGGGTCATACCCTTAACGCAGACAGCTAGCTATGAGAAAATCCTATAGAGATTACAAAATTAAGAGGTCCATGTTTTAGATATAAGGATGAATTCCATTTTTCTTATTTAGTGTTCTTCCTCTTTCCCATTGTCTCTTCTATCAGTATCCTTATATAAAACAGATGAAGTTGCCAATGCCTGTGGAATAGGCAATGTCATTTCATGTCAAACTTCTTGTCTGAACGGTCTCTTGGGAACTCTGCTACTGAGTCCCCCACCTTTGCAGTCATCACCTATGGAGGCAAAGGAGTGGAGTGGTAAGATTTTGCAAAAGTAGCTTTACAGCTGGAGTCTGATGTTGTAGCTGGAACTTTGCCCTTGATGATGATGCTTTTGATGAAGGCAGCAGGAGGGAAACTATAAAAATGAACTTTTTTTTTAATCAGTTGAAAATGTAATGTATGTATGTAATATCTTTTCCGGTTTATGATTTTTGTAAATCTCCATAGTAGTACTATGTAGTACTACTATTAGGCAATGTTATTTTTAATATGTCTATTCCATTATTTTTATTAGTGTTCTATCCAGGAATTGTTTTGCAGCTTCTTGGGTGATGCATCTCAATATTAGATTCTGTGATACAATGGAGCCAAAGAGATGATTTAGGCCGAGGTTTTTAAAGGCATTTAGGCATTGCTCCATCAGCTGGGCACGGCCCTGGTCCTCAAAGGTATATAGGTATCTAACTTCCATTTTCAATATCTTTGAGGATCTGGCCTAAGTCCTATTTTCAAAATTACTTAGGTAATTAGAGTCAGATTCCCAAAGTATTTATGCACCTAAAGATGCAGATAGGTGCCTAGTGGGATTTCAAAAGCACCTAGGTGCCTAACTCCTATTGAAACAATTCAGTCTTGAGTGTCTAATATGCTCAGGTGCTTTTGAAAATCACACAAAGTGCCTATCTGCATCTTAAGGTGCTCAAATACATTTGAAAATCTGGCCCCTAGGAACCTAAGTCTCGTAGAAAGTCAATGGGACATAGGTTTCTAAATGCCTAAGTCACTTCTAAAACTGTGACTTAGCTGTCTATACCTCTCTTACGCCTTGCAAAGCTGGACCTTACAAACCGGACCTTAAACCTATTTATATATAATCTAATGTTAGCAAAGAAAGAAGGGACTCCTCAGAGATAAAGATTCCCTATGTGAGAGAGGTCTTCCTGTGTAGATGTAGTGCATCTGTAAGTTTGATTTCTCTGTTTTAGCAGGAGAGACCATTTTCAATACTTTATATCAGCTCATCACAAAAATTGATTAGGTTAGCTATCCTTGAAAAGGCAAATACCATTTGTCCTAAATGTCAAAAACTGGACATTTCAGTAGAACAGAAGGAAAAGAATAAAAAAAGATATAATTATTGGTCAAGATCAACTTAAGCTGGATTTAAAGAGCACTAAATATTACTGAATAACATTACAAGGTAAAGCCATATTGCAATGCCGTTTGGATACCCTGAAAAATAAGATCAGTGGCTCCACTTCTGTGTAATAGGCTTAAAAGAGATTGCTGGGGGAGATACTTCAGGACTTGTTAGGTGTAAAAGTTTGACCCTGAATTATCCATATAAAGGGATTTTCAGTTGTGTGCCTTTCTAGTCATTTTGAGACAGGGAAGTATCAAGAGTAAGAAATCTGTAGGACTCTACTGGTCTACATTAATTTTCTTGGTGATTTGCAAAAAAAATTAAGTTTATATCAAGGACATCAGGCCATTTAAATCTTTGAAAAGGGATGTTATGAAAACAGACACTCAATTTGCCACACTCTATTCAGCAAAACATAATTACAATTCTAAAAAATATATAGCTTTTAAAATGATGATGAAGTTCTTTGTCTTCTAAGCATCCCTCTCAAATTTCAGTTGTGCCACAAACATTTCATCAGATAAATTATTTTAAAGCCACTAAGTATTCATTTCTTCCTCATTTCTGAATAAGTCACAGCTTGATTTAGAATTGATCATACTTTAAATGTTTTTTTATAGATATGCTGGCTATGGAGTGAGTCTAGTTTTTTTCCTTAAGCCAAATACCCAGCCATGGACACTAACACTCTTGAAATATGCCTATATTTTTTTCTTCAGTGGTTTAAGTCTTATGTCTTCTAACGTGCTGATTACAACCCATTGTGTAAATCTATATATTTAAAAATGATAAATTGGACTTTAAAAAAAGTTAGTTTGCCCTGTTTGTTTTTCCATTGCCTCCATTGTTTAGAATCTTTGTACATGCCTTTTTTATGGAAAAATCATTAGAATTTTTAACAAGAGAAGATGGGAATAAACACTCCCAGATAAACAGACTCTATTGCTGAGTTAGGGCCTGCTTCTGCGCCACTGAAGTCATTAGAAGCTTTTCCATTAACTTCAGTGGGTGCAAGATCAAGCTCTGAAGACCATATATATAATATAGTGCCACTGATCTACCAGAATGTCTATTGATTTCAATGGGAATTCTGTGCCCAGGACAATGGCAGAATATCGCCCTAAATGAAATGATCAATACTCAGTTACTGTCAATTAGTGAACAGCACTGCAAATAATTTGCAAAATAGACTCTTCCTTTGACTATTAAGATGTTCCATGGCTAACTTTGTATTACTGAATGTCATTTTTGGGAGGTTGCAGGGTTTCCAAATATAAGGTTCATTAACTCTAGAAAAGTGCCTGCATTTATTAAAAGGAAATCATCCCAGCGTCCCTTAGCCAATGAGTCAAATGCAGCCTGGAGCTGATGCCAGTGTAGATGCTAGCAAAGGGCCCCAGAAGCAGAAAGTCTGCTCTGGGAGATGGGTTCAGCAGTACAAGGCACCCTTAATGTACGCATTTGCAGATGCACAGCACTACCCCACAAGTGGGCTGCTCTGGTTGAACTGGGGTGTAACTAGGACAGCTGGGGAACATGCTGTTTCAATATGAATCCACTGCTTCTTTTGTTAATGCTGCTCCTGTGAAGCCCCTGGCAGAGATTTAAGGTGGCCGTGGGATATTAACTTCTTCTGCCCCTAATAGCTGGCAGTCTGAAGGTCAATGTCCTGTTATTACTCCCACTGAAGTGAATGACAGAACCACTGTGGAAGAATGGTGTGTCCTGATGCTTGCTTGCCTTACCTATGCATTGCTTTTCACCCTGGGATGAGACTTCCAGCCAGTGGTAAACTAGCTTCAGAGGGCTGCAACCACCTGTCCTTTTTACAGAGCTGTAAAGAGAGCCATATTTTTAAGCAACAAGCCTTAGATTGGAAAATCCAGAACAGCAAAGCCAGCTTGCCTTACTTACAAAAGTAGTCCAATTAACTTTATTCACAGTCTATCGTGAACCCCAAATATCAGCAGAACAAAGTTACAGAATCCCACTCCATTCTAAAATAGTTCATAAACATGCAAGATGGCTTATTTTTCGTGATGCTGTTGTGCTGCCATGTAGCAGACTCCCTTCCAGTTCCTGTTCTAGCATGAAGAAGTGGGAAAGGGTGACACATTACGCACAAAACTATATAAAGAGCAGCTCCTTACTGAGAGCGGCACAGTAGAGCATACTTCCTACTGGTTCAGCCAAGGGCAGGCTCTCTTTTGCCCAGCTAGCAAGAATAGCTGCTGCCAAAAGGACTGCAAGGATGCTGGTTTGTATCTTCTCTATGATCCTAGCCGTCAATGTTTTCAAGTCAAGTCACCCTGTTAACTGGGGCTGCTTTTTGTGTGATCTTTTCCATACATTAGCATTGACATGGTTTGTGTTCGCTTCAGTTTCTTCAGACTTTAAAGGAAGGTAACAGGAAGGGAAAGGACAGGAGATGAGGCAACCATAAACTGACAATGAACACTGAAAAATTATGAATGCCAGCAAAGACAGTGAAGGTCAGGAAAGTTTGTCTTTCAATACTCCGTTAAACTATTATGCAGTAGAGCAATTAATTGTCTGATCATTGGCCGGTGATTTATAAAACTACTGGCCTCCACTTTTACCCTTTTTTGCTTGATATCTTTGTGTTCTTTTTAGTAATATTTCCTACTGGGTTGGTCATCTTGCATTCTTCCCTGAATGTTCCATTGTTAGATATTTTCTAATTGATATAACATTTGTAACACAATGTTTTAATAATGCAGTTAATTAATGCAGTTCTAATTTGATCTCCTACTGATGTTTCATGGTGTTTTCAAAATAATTCCTTTGGGAGAACTGTAGTATATTTAGCCTTTGGTATGAGGGAGGGCTATTTTGCTGCAAGCCCTTTGTGAGGGTTTGTCTGGGTTATGGGAGGAAAATGAGAATCTTAGAAGCAAGGTTGAAACCTTGCAACAAATCATGGAGGATCAGCGCACAATTAATCATCATAGTGTGCTTGCAGTTAGAATGGCTGAGCGCCACATGGAAAAGTTTAACCACCTTAAGTCAGAGAACCTGGCCCTGAAGGGTCAAGTGGACTCCTTAAAGCAAACTTCTGTTGTCTTGTCCCCTGTTTATCCTCCCCTTGCGTCTGGTCCCTCTGCTCTCCCCCACCCAGCCTATGAGGATAAACTTGGTCCCAATGACCCTAACCCTGTTTGTCCTATTGTGACTCAGACAGTTGCCAGTGTTCCCAATGCCTCTCCTGACGTGGATCTTATCCGTCAGTCTGGTATCCAAATTCCTGCTGGTCCCCGCCAGGAAGGAGAAGAGGGCCCCACCATCCATCATGAAGTTACGCTCACCTCCTTGACGGACAGTGACTGTGAAAGTTTGTATAGAGAACTGGGTCCCCCGCCACGGGAGTGGAATTTATTTTTGCAATGGTTAGTATGGGTAGAGAGCCGGTTGATCCGTTATACTGGGCAAGATTTAGACCTAGCCTGGGAAACCCTTTTAGGCCTCCTGGCAGGAGCTGTGGGTCTCCAGGGCAAGAATGATCAAAATATCATCCTGGATACGGCTAGAATTTTATTTGGGGTGTACTCACAAGCGGCGGGTCTGGTGAAACTCGCCCCACTCCACGGGGAGTATCCCCAAGCTGCTATACAGCGTATTCAAGCATGGATCCGTGCCTTTGAGGATCCTCTCCCAGAGGGGTGGCAAATGCCTCCTGGTGTGGGTTTCGGTACGTCTTTACTGGACTCTTGGCTTAACTGCCTAAGCCCACCTGTTCGTGACTGGCTGGAGCTACAGCTTTTGTGCTGACAGCCTAGCTTTGCTGATAGAAAAGGCTTCCACCTATATGCGCCAGAACAATAATGCTCAAAATACCCGTTGAGCCCGATGGACCCTCCGGCAAGGGCACTGCTGCTCAAATCTGCCAGCTGGAGGAGCCCCTTAATGCCCTCCTTAGGGATCATGGGCCAAAGCCCCAGGGGTCCCAGTCTGGCCCTTCAACCTCCCTGAACCCCAAGGCCGGCCCTGCAATAAACACAGGAGACTGGCTGTGCTCGGGATGCCAAGCTAATAATTTTGCCCGCAGGGGTGTGCACTATAAATGCAGACAGGCCCAGCTCCCAGGATGGCTGCTATTGACTAGGGAAGCCCTCAGGCCAGTCCATGGAGCTGACCCCTGTCCGTGGATCAGTTTGGCCTCCCAGTAATCCAGGGGTGAGTGAACGGTAGGCCTGAGGGGGAATACCTTTTGGATTCTGGATCAAGTTTAAATTTGGAAAATGGCCCTGCCTCAAAATGGGGACAGCCAATCTCATTTGGGGGATCTATGGGAGGTCAAAATTGGGGAGTCGAACAAACTGGAGTATTCCACCCTGCCCAGGGAGAACCCTTTCATGCCACCCCGTGGGTCATTGGACCCAATATCCAACTAAACATAATAGGGGTGCCAAGTTTAAAATGTGATTATTGATTTGTGTAATTGCCAGCTGTGGTCTATCCCTAACGGACAGGGCCAAGTAATCCCCATGGGACTGGTAAGCAGTGTAGCAAAAGGACCTAAGCAAGGGTTTTTCTCCCTGACTGAGAGGATTTAATTGCATGGGCAGCTGACAGTCTGGATGCTGGGCAGCTTCAAATATCAGTGAGCATAAAAAGGGGGTCTCCTCCGGTAGTCAAGCAGTATCCCATTCCCCGAGCAGCAATCCCAGCCTTCTCTATTACTATAAAAGCCCTGGAACAGCGAGGACTCACTGAGTCCGCAGCCTCCTGTGCCAATGCCCCGGTATGGCCCATACGTAAGCTGGATGAGTCCTGGAGATTAACCATTGACTATCAGGAATTAAATCGGGTTACCCTCCTCCTTACTCCACTAGTAACCTGCGTCCCTGAAATGATTGCCTGGATCCAACCCGGGGGACTGGTGGTTTTCCGTACTAGATGTCTCAAATGGATTTTGGTCCATCCCCCTTGTCCAGGGTAGTCATTGGAAAACTGCCTTTACCTGGCAGGGGTCTCAATTCCAGTGGTGCATCTTACCCCAGGGTTACTGTAATGCTCCCACCCTGTTTCCCCGAGAGCTCCAGCAAGTTCTGGAGGCAATAGGACCTGTGAGCCAGCAGTGTATTCAGTATGTAGATGATAGTCTCATTCGGGGGAGGGAGCAGGAAGAAGTTGCCTCAGCTACTTGGGAAATTGTTCAGGGTCTGGGGAAGGCAGGATTAAAACTAAATGAAGGGAAAGCTCAGCTGGTTCAGACTTCAGTAACTTTTCTAGGGGTAACTATTGAACCAGGCAGGCGGTCCATTGACTCAAATCAGGCAGCAGTAATTGCCCAACTGCCCCAACCCACAGATGCAAAGGCTCTAGCCTCAGTCATTGGGCTAACTGGGTTCTGCCGAGAATTCATCCCTCGCTGCAGTACTCTGCTGCGACCCTTACAAGCCCTGCTCCAAGCCCCAGACTGGGAGTAGACCCTTGAGTGTGAAAAAGCCTTCACAGCATTAAAGCAGCACATTGCCTCTGCTCCCAGCTCGGCCAGCCCTGACCCCGAAAAGTCTTTTATTCTGTACCCAGAAGTTTTTGGGGAAGAAATTGGGGTGGTGGCATGTCAGCAGTCAGGATCTGATCTGCGACTGTGGTGTTTGCCTCCCGCCGCTTGTCAGCTGTGAAAGCAAGTATGGTCCCTGTGAAAGAACGGTGTTAGCCTGCTACTGGGCTCTTCAAAAACTAAAATATGTAATCGGGGGAGGAAAAGTTATCCTGCGAACCTTTCACACTCCAGGGCCATTAATACGGTCTGGTGACCTACTGAGGGGGGGGGGGGGGCGTGTAACTGACACCCAGATTAGTCGGTGGGCTATTGCTCTGGAAAACAGTCAAATTAAGCAGCAGGACTTAAAAAACCCAGAACATCGAGTCTCAGGATTATTGATCAAGGGTATATCCCACATCTGTAAAATTCCAGAAACCCCAAAGGTTACCAGCTGATTCCAAGCCCTGTCTCTTAATCAGGTTAAAAGCGGGAATGGGCTCTGGTTCATTGATGGTAGTTGCCACCTCAGCCCTGCTGGAAAGCGAGTTACTGGAATAGGTATAGCCAGCCCTCAGCAAAGCTGATCGTATGCCCTACAGGGAGGGAGTGCGCATTGGGCTGAGTTAAATGCTCTCTGGGTCCTGCTCCAATTATGGGAGGACTTTCCCTTCGCAGGATGGAGAGTGGCAGTTCTGGATAGTGACTGTGTGTTTTGGGGAGCTACCCAGTTGTTGGGGTGGTGGGCTTCCCATGACTAGCAGGATACTGTGGGGAACCCCATATGTCACCATTACCTGTGGAGGACAATCCAGGATAAAATCTAGTTCTAATGGTTAAGGTGAAAGCTCACCAAAGGACTGGATTTGGAGCACTGGGAAATGCACAAGCAGAAGCAGCTGACAAAGCAGCAAAATAACCACTCCCCATCCGGTACCAAGTGTCCCCTAACGATCCTTTAGAGGCAGCCGTTTGTCCCAAAAACAAATGGAGTGGGCTGCTGCCTTTGAATGGGAGCAACAGGACTGGGAGGGCCCAAACCCCCTAGGTTTATGATAGGAAAACGGTCTGTGGGTTAAAGAAAACAAGCAGGGCTTCCTCATTCCCTACGTACTCTCTGGGTGGAGGGATACCCTGCTGCGGTGGGTACATGGATCTAAGGTGGGTGGGCATCCAAGGGAAGAGGAAATGATGGGTACAGTAGGAAGTCTGGTTTGGTGGCCTGCATGGCAAGGGGTTGTTAAGGAGTGGGTGAATAAATGCCTGGAATGTGCCCGGAATCAGCCTGCTCCGGCAGGCCAAAGGGAAAGCTTATGGAACGGCCTTTAACCGGCCCCTGGGAAAGATACAAATGGATTATGTGGGCCCCCTCCTGCATACTAAGGCTGTGTATCGCTTCATGCTGGTTACAGTGGATGCATTTAACAAGTGTGTGGAGGCATTCCCGACCCGGGATCAGACCACCCAAACTACTGCCTCACTGCTTGCTACCCCGGTCTTTACATGCTGGGGGATTCCCCGAGTGATGGACTCAGATCGAGGGCCAGCCTTCCACAGCTCCCTGCTGTACCATCTCTATAAACCACTGGGCATTAAGCAGCAACTCCATATCCCCTACCACCTCCAGGCCACTGGGCAGATGGAACACATGAATCACACCATCAAGGTGCAGTTCTGGTCCCTGATGTTTATAAAAGATTCATTTGAACTGAAATAGGCGCAGAGAAGAGCTACTAGGATGATCCGTAGAATGGAAAACCAGCCTTATGAGAGAAGACTCAAAGAGCTTGGCTTCTTTAAGCTAACCAAAAGAAGGTTGAAGGGAGGTATGATTTCTCTACATCAGAGGGATAAATACCAGGGAGGAGAGGAATTATTTAAGTTCAGCACCAATGTGGACACAAGAACAAATGGATATGAACTGGCTATCAGGAAGTTTAGACTTGAAATTAGACACTGGTTTCTAACCATCAGAGGAATGAAGTTCTGGAATAGCCTTCCAAGGGGAGCAGTGGGGGCAAAAAACCTAGCTGGCTTCAAAACTGAGCTTGATAAGTTTATGGAGGAGATGGTATGAGGGGACAGCCTAATTTGGCAATTGACTGATCTTTGACTACTTGTGGTAGATATGCCAATGGCCTGAGAAGGGATGTTAGATTGGTGGGTTCTGAGTTACTACAGAGAATTCTTTCTGGGGGTCTGGCTGGTGAGTCTTGCACATATACTCAGGGTTTAGCTGATCGCCATATTTGGGGTTGGGAAAGAATTTTCCTCCAGGACAGATTGGCAGAGGTTCTGAGGGGTTTTCGCCTTCCTTTGCAGTATGGGGCACGGGTCACTTGCTGGTGGATTCTTGATGTCTTTAAACCCTGATTTGAGAACTTCAGTAACTCAATCATGTTTATTACAGGAGTGGATGGGTGAGGTTCTCTGGCCTGCATTGTGCAGAAGGTACCAACTCGTTTTATTTAGAGACAAGGAAATGGGTTCAGATCTTGGCGCACGCATGTATGTACAATGTATCTAAACAAACTTTTTAAAGCATTACATAACTTTGAAAAATAACTATGGTCAAATCATCCCTGAGTTCAGAATAAGCTGCAGAAGGGACAAGAAACTCCATGGTGTTTGACATCATGCACAATGAGCTGAGCCTGCACCCCCATCTGTAGATTGCCTGAGATCCATATGCCACTTGAGGATGATCTACAAGAGGGAGAGTCATCCTTACAGAGTCCCTGTGCCTCTTTGCTGCCTTCCAGACCCTTATAGCCCTCTCCCAGCCCCTTGGTTGCATAGCTCCAATGAAGCCATGCTCCTATGACCTTCCCCTTGGTCAGTTGTCCTGAAATCCCACACATGGATTTATTCCACAGCATACAGAGGGACAACACTGAAGTTAACTTTAGCGTTAATTTCTGTGTAGAATTCCTGCAGGCATTGTGTGATACAATGCCATGGAGAATAGTCATTTCTTCAGCTGCACTCCCTCCTCCAACTGCCCATTCCCTCCTCAAACCTGGATCCAGAACCTGCTGAAAAGACAGCACTGTCCCATACCACGAGGCATCCAATGGGTTTTTTCCCCTTCCACAGGCAGAGGTGGAAGGAACACACTCTCTCTCTATTTTAGTTACAGTTCCAAGTTATATATGGCCCGTAAACTTAGACTGACAGATACAGGTGCAATAACCAGAATCCCTCAATTTTTATCTTGTATAAAAATATAATTATACCATCTAAAAAGCAAAGTTTGCCTATTGACCAATTATCAAAGTTCTCAGCTTGTGGATGCATGTAAAAATTAAACAAGGATACAATTAAGTCCATATAGTGACAATTTAGGGTGTACCATTAGCTTAATCCAGTCTACGAGTTTCCTTCACTGCTCTGCCATAACATTTTGTAACAACTGTTATCTCACTGTTGCTCAGTCATAATAACTAAAGGAGGAAATGAGATGTGTGACATTCCCCAGAGTAGAATCTGGACTTCTGGACTGCTGTCCCCTTAGCTCTCCAACCTGTGATACCTTTTATACTGCTTTGCTGGTGAACAGCAACCCCTGAGGCTCTGCTCTCACACAGCCACTAGCATGTAAAATCTCTCCCAGCTGAATACATGAATGGTGTGTCCAGCCATCCATGAATTACATACAGGGTGACACCTGAATAGAGCCAGTCCCAGCCAGAAATGTGTGTCATACTGCTCAAGAGCCCCCTGGACAGTACAAGTTCATAGATAGTTCTTCATTCCAACAGTGGGTAATGATTATGCATCAGCCTCGTTGACCTAAGGAAAGATTCCCAAACACTTCAACCAAACACACTGGTTTAGATAAAAACAATTTTAAAAAAGTTTATTACCTAGAGAAAGAGAGGTTTTATGTGATAAGGCATAAAAGTCAATTGATTACAAAAGAAATAAAAGGATAAACATGCAAGCTAATTCCTAAATTTTATCAAGGCTAACAGGTTTTAAAGCAAAAAAGTATCATCTCACCATAAACCGTAACACATTTCACAGGTTACATCTCTTTCCATCATGGGACCATTGCCCCCGCACTCCCTTAATTCAGTTCTTTCAGAGTCGTTGATGTCATGAGCAGAGAGATGGGAGAAGAGGTGAGTTGCAGGTCACTGTCTCCCATTCTTATATCCCACTCCCCTCTTCAAGGATTACTCGCCACCGGAGTGCAGACAAACCATCTCCTGTGTATGTGAGATTTGAAGCATTTCTGGGATGAAATGTAAATTCTTTGTTTACAACTTCCTCTCTGCTGGTGAATTGCCAGTTAAGCAGGTTGCACCTTTTAGCACCTTGCTGGTGTGGTATTGTGTCTTTGTCTCTGAGAAATTGGTTTGTGGGTGTTAACCAGAACAACAACATATTTCAGTAACAATCATATAGTAAAATCTCATAGCTTTACACACAATGTTGTTATACACATCTTAACAGGACAATGATATTCAGCAAATTATGAGTTTTTTTCAAATGATACTTCACAAAGGTATACTTTGTACAAAATACATCATAACCATATAAAGGCAGTATAAAGGCATATAAAGGATGCAGGTTGTCACAGTATGACAATTTAGATTTAATAAAACTAGAAAGTTAGAAATTAATATCTTTGGTTATGATTTCACAAAACATACAATCAATTTTTAGAAAATGTGAAGCCACAATTTCCACATACTCCCTCCGACCTCACCTCCTCCCAGTATTTTCATTGTGCAGTTCAACTTCCCTCCTGCTCTAAGAAGCTCAGGGGGCATGGACAAGGGGAATAGGCCTGGCTTCTAGGCCTTCTTTTTCCCCAGTAGCTCAGCAGTGTTTTTTCTTTCCACTTGCATGGTGGGGGCAGAAAGTCTCTGGGTTTTTGAACTTCAGTACCCTATAGGCTTCATCTATCACCACATAAAACAGAAAAATAACAGACATGTCACTAAACTCTGCGTGTGTCTTAATAGACCCTCCTTCCTGGCTTCCTTCCTCAATCTGCTAGTGATACTGACATTGGTCTGAAGTGGAAGTGCAAGAAATTAGATCCATGTTACATTAGAGATCCAGCGTTTGGTTAATGTTTATTAATATTGTGGTCTAAGCAATTGTTTAGGTAAAATAGATATGAGGATACTTAAATGCAGCTTGTAGCTATTCTAATGTCTTAGCAACAATAATAAAAAAAAATCTTTACACTGTAATCAAACCCAGTAGAAATTCATTTTGGAAATATCTGGCCAAGCAGGATACATTTTTTTTCCCTCCTATCAGTTCCAAATTATCCACACTAATCCCTATAAAATGGTCTCATGAGAGGACTAGACTTGTGCTTTCCCTGCTGATGAAATAAAAAGCAGGTGGGATGAGTAGAAATGCCACAGATGTGGCTGGTATCTCTGCCTGATATGTCTTTTACGACTTCCTCTGAGAAAACAATAACAGATAGATGCAAGCTACACGTGTATATCAGGCTCTTGGAAATACCCCTTTCATTCTGGATTATTAACACTACCAATGCTGACTATCGAGAGCTAGGTCTGAGCTGTAAAGAGTAAGTTACTCATGTGAAGCAAATTCTACTACTCTCCCTTCCAAAGTGCACAGAGTAATGCGTACAACAAAAATGGTGTGTTTTTGTTTTGTTTTGTTTTGTTTTGTTTTTAAGAAGCCTGCCCCTGGGACTTGCACTCTCCAAAGTGCTTGGAATCCAATCTGTTGGGATTAAAGGCATATTTAGGCCTGACAGAAGCCTGCTGTGGTTTAACAGTTTTACAGTTTAAGCATATGTAGTGTTGCGCATGTGTGAGAAAGGTGCAGAGTAACCATGTTAGTGAGGATGCAAGCAACTACAGAGTTAGCACAAAACTTGTACTGACAGGAGGGGGGAATTGATAGGGAAATCAGACACTAATACATATTATTTATAAGAAAAGATAACAAAAAGATATGTGTGTAGGTATGTATGTCAGCCTAACAAAGGGAAGCTGAGAATTATCCAGTGCTGAAGGTGACTATGGTGAGATCATCCTGATGTCCTTCCCACTAGTAAGTAACTAACCACAGTTGCTTTGTCTTAGTAAATATTTGTTTGACATTCATCAAATGGCAGATGCGTCTATAACATAATTTTTCAGAACTTCCTGCATGTAGCATAGTGGAAGGTATATGGGATGGGCTGAGGCGTGCAGGCTTGATTGGTCTGTGAATACCTCCACTTACTGGCCATTTCTGCCTGCCAAGGGGACATAACAGACACAGTGGCTACTACAAGTTATAGTAGGCTTTGGGAAATGATTCCTTTCCTCTTTCCCCAAAGATCTCCCCAGAGCACAGGCCAGTTATTCAGGCTGTCTGCTTAGACCAGACTTTGAACTGCAGTGAAAAGAGTCTGATGTTGTTGAACCTGAATCCTAGCCCTAGCCCTGATTCAATCTTGAACATGAACCGTAGTCTTCAGATCCAAACACCAGCTTGCCTAAATGTCATGTAATGCTTTTGTGGAGGTGGAGTGCAGGGATATCAAGATTCAGAAGGGCTTTTTGATAATGTGCCATTTGGTGCAAGCTGGTAGAGTTTTGAAAGTAAAATGTTGCTATTTAGAAGTATTTTTATTACACCTGTGTTAATCTCTTATGTACTGTTGCCTAAATCTAGACACAAAACTGGAGGAAAAAATCTTTTCAATTCCTATGTGCTAAAAAGGATTGCCACATAGACTTAAAATTAGAGAAATTCACTTGTGAAGGGAGACAGGGAAGGCTAAAGGACCCACACCTTGACTCCTCTTGTCCTAAGCCAGTCACTGCACTGTACTGCAGAGGCGCGCATGCGCACACACACAAAATCTGGTTGTTTTAGTCCACTGACTACTCAGAGGAAGAGAAATGGATTCTGCAATGGCTAACAAGTGACTGGCACAGTACTGCTGTGTTGCAGCTAACCCAAGACATGTAGATTCTTAGTGAAAATTGTTCCAGTGAAAGCAACCAGAACTACTAGTCTGAGTCTTTTAAAAATGAAAGTTTATCTTGATCTGATGGGGACATTAATATAAAAGGCAGCCAGAGCCAGGGATCAGATTAATCCCAGGCAAGGTTGGTTTAACATGCCATGGCTGTGATGGAGGCAAAGATACCAATCAGCAGAAGCGTTCCAGGAGGGAGGTCGCCTAGTAAATCCAGGCTGCCTCACCTCAGAAATAGAGGAAAGTGTTTCTTGTTTTTGAATATTTTTCAGTTTGGGATAAAATTTGTTCAAGTTTGAATTTGTTCAACTGCTTTGGTGGTAGAAGATTCAAGGGTGAGAGTCAGAGCAGATGCAGTATTAAATCTCAGATGGTTTTTGCTCACCAAAATTCACAGTTCCCTGAGATAAATGGGGTGAGTTCTCACCTTTATTACTAGTATCTGCCTGGAGACAGCTTTAGATTGACTTATATTACAATGGCTGCATCTTTACAATGAAGGATAGATAATTAGGGCCAAAGAGAGACACCCCCAAATTAGTGGCCTCGTCTGGAAATTTTTGCATAGACTATTTAGAATACAGCACAAATTATTGAGAATCCCTAACTCATGAGCCATCATTTTTTCCCATGCACACTCATTTCCTGTTCCTAATGTTAAGGTAAAATAACTTCCCTGAGGATTTGCAGTGCATTTCAATGAGACAGTTTTGTCTCCCTCATGTAGGGCCTGGTTGTGTAAATATTGAAGTCTCTGAGTTTTGCCATTGACTTCAATGTGTGTTAGGGCCCAGTGTCAGGATCCTGGAGTGTAAAAACTTCCAAGGATGGAGATTTGAAAAGACAACTATTAACTATGTACTTACAGGGTCTCCATCACGGAAGTAGCTGAGCATCTCGCAAACAGTAACAAATTTATCCTCCATGCATCACCCATGTAAGGTAGGGAAGTATTATCATCACCATTCTCCATATAAGGAACTGAGGTACAAAGAGATTCCGCCAACATGTCCAAGGTTACCCAGAAAGTCTGTGGCAGAGCTAGGAACAGAGCCCAGATTTCTGGAGTCCCCATCCAGTGCCTCAAGCACAAGACTATCCTTCCTCTATGCTCAGATTTTATCACTGGTCTGAGCCTTTGAAGCACCATCTATTTTATGAATTACAATAGCTTGATTAATTGCCCACTGCATAAGAATATTACTGGAATCCATGAAGCTACTAGCTTATGCTTCATCACATCCATGTACTTAAAACAAATAATCTAGAGGAAAAGGTCTTTTCAAAGTGTGTTCATGTAAAATATATGTGCACGTGTATCAAATATCCAGGCTAATGTTTCCTTTGAAAGGCCTTGCTCTGAGGACGTACACTGGGATTTAGTGACGGGGGGCAAAATTTCAAAATAATTTAGGCACCTAAAGATTCATATGGGTTCTTCTGAAAAACTCACTAGGTGTTTTGAAAATCTGACCATAGCGCCTTTATAATATTGGCAATTTTAGATAAATCGCTTACCATTGCAGTAGGACGGATGCATCTCCTCAGGTGATATCAACAGTGGGAGCTCTAGTGTACAGTGCTCAGAGCTATTTGCCCCACCGTGTTGTCTAATACTGATGAGATGAATGTATCAAGTTTCTAGTGTGAATACAAAATTCACTTTATAAGAATATTCTACAGTATTTGTTTAAAATGTACTTTTTCAGCAAACACTTCCAGTTCCAATCAGCAAACTCATTCACTAGAATAATTATGGAAAGTTTATGCAAAAGGGATGTGAACACAGCTGACTGACATCCTTTCAAAAATTAAAATGAATATTTAAGAACACTTTTTTTCTGCAATATTCACCCATGCAACAGGATCATCAGATTAATTTGTGGGGTAAACTCTCTGAAAAGCTTTGCCAGCCAGGCATAGCCTCCTTTATATCCCCAGGAATAGGATGGGAATTTTAAGATGCATGTCATATGATCAGAAATGTACACATATGTGTCACAATCTGTCAAGGCAAACCATAAAGAGACGGCAGAAACTTTTAGGCTTTGATCCAGAGTATGTTGAAATCAATGGGGGACTTTCCAGGGATGTCAGTGGACTTTGGATCAGGCCCCAAATGCTTAAATATGAATTTACTTGAACTGGAGATAAGCTGCTATGGTCTTTCCTACAATAAGCCACCTTTTAGTGAGATAAAGTATATAAATTACTATTGTGAAAAGGCCCTAAAGTATTTCTGAATTCTGACCAATAACCTCCTTCCTACCCCAGATCTTGCTGAATAGCCCCTGATATATCCTCTGAGGGAAGGCATTGTTACAGATTCTTTTGTTGATTTTTACTCTTTTACAATTTTTTCCAAGCACTGGCTAGGCCCTACACATTTTAAAATTATTAGATCATTGATATATTCCCTGTAGCTGATGATAAATTGTTTGTGCTGTTAGTTTTTTGAATGAGATCTAAAAATAAAACTTTTAATCAATGCTTGATTGTCTTAAATCATTAAATATTTTCAACCTGTCCATCTTGAATGATGAAGGTAAATAAGGATAATTATATAGGGCTAAGGATATTGTTCACCCTCTTCTTTTTGGAGGACTTCCCAGAGAACTTTGCAATTGCATCTTTCTCTTTGAATTTTAGTTTGTTTTTCTTGAATGCTTTATTGTATAATACTGAATCTATTTCCCTGAGTACTTTCAGAGATGTTTTACAAAATAACTGCAAAGCTTTTTTAAAAATTGCTGGACCCGAGCCCAGGGTGTAATTACCCTTAGCTTCTACATTTCTGAATGAATGGGTGTGATGTCTTTTCTAGCACACAGTTCCTTGTATTTTATAATTCCAACTCTGCTTTACAATTAAATGTGTAAAACTCTGTTTGTTTTCAGTTAAAATAATCCTAATACAGTAGTCTGGATTACTACACCTACTTACATTGGATCTCAGGCCACTCCACAGATATGCAAATAATAAAAAATGTATACGGCCTAGTTACATCAAACAAGATGGGCTCCTACTGTGAAAGATATTGTACAGAAACATAGTAATAGACAGCCCCGGTCATGAAAAGCTTATAGACAAAACATTGGAGGGGACACGGGCACAGAGACTTTAGTAAATCTCTGTTTATATCACACAGCTGAGCCAGAAATAGAAGTGAAGTCTCCCAAGTGCTAGATCAGTGCCATTTCACTGGACTACAGTGCCACATCTAATATCGCTTAACCTACACTACACCCCTATAAAGTAGAGAAGCATTAGCTTCATTTTACATACGGGGAAACGGAAGTACTGAGAGATTCAATGCCTTTCCTAAAGTCACATAGGAAACCTGTGACAGAGCTCGGAACAGAACACAATCCTCTGTTCTAACCATCTCATAGCCTCTTGTCATCAATGATTTCCATTCTTTAGTGTTTCTAGTCAGCCCAGAAGTACCACAAGAATAGCTTTTTGTATAGTAGTTTGCAAACCAACAAGGCATATCGTTTGGGTGCATGTTAACAGCTAAAGTGAGTCACAAATACGTTTGTTTACCTTCATTTTAAATCTTTAGCTCTTTAAAGGGTCCGTTTTCAGACAAGCAACAAGGCAGAAGTGAGGAATATAACTTCTACGGGGGGGGGGGGGAAGTATGGGGAAAACCTTAAAGGTAACACACATTTTGACAGCTTTCTTTTACATAAATTCTGTGGTTTTCCCTCATGAGAATTCCTTCATCAATTATTTATAAACACACACACAGACTAATTTACAAGCAATGAAATTTGTATTCATATCTAAAAAGGGGCCTCTTCTAAAATGACAAAATGTGCAGTTGTGCATCCTGTTGGATGTAAACAGATGTGCTGAGCTGAATTGCACCTGAATGTGTAATTTACCAAGGACCCAATTCTACAAGGTGCTGCTGAGCTCCCAAAGCTGGCTGGCCACCTAGGGAGCACCTAGAGCAGTAGCAGTAGACATGCTCCCCTGGCATGCAAGAAGGTTCCACCAGGCACTCTCCTAGAGCACCTGCCACTGCAGCTCTGTACTTCCCTCAGTGCCAGGCTGTGGATCTAAGGGACATATGGGCCCTTGGGCCCTACTCCTACCATCAGATCTATATCAGTGCAAGCATTCACCTGCGGGAATCCCCACTGAAGTCAGTGGGTCCCCACATTGTCACAGGGGTCCAGGCACATGGTTCCATTTGTAGAATCTGGCCTTAACTTGAACTAAGAAACTGAAGAACACACAATGACATGCAATGGGAAGTGTGAAAAAAAATCTGAAAGTCTCCCTTTATTTTATTTATTTTTAAAATTAATTTTAGTGCTTGAGAAAGACAGAGCACCCTGAGGACTGAACAGGGGACAGCATGGGCACTGGCAATGTAAGCTTCCACCGTCAAAGTGTCTCGATCCTCACTGGGAGGGATCACCTCTGGGGCTGAGAGGGTGTTTCATTCTCCATGACTATTCATTCATTAGTCTCTCTGCTGCCAAAGGAGGGCAGTGAGGGCCAATCTGTATGACCTGTCCACTAGAAACAAGACTGCGATCATTGTTCCATTTCACATAAGTCAAGGAGCCAGTATGTTATTACAAGCTAAGCTTTACAGTATTATCATTCGCCCTTTCAATGACCTCTAGATTTCACAAAAGTATTGTACTATTTAGGCATGATGAGCACAATGGTGTAGTCGCATGACAGCAATGTAGATCAGTATTCTGGTCTTAGCTGCTTATGTTGTTTCATCTCTGTTGCCCTTTTTACACTACAAAAGGGGCATCTGTTATATGACTTGCCATCAGACCTGGCACTGGGTCTGTGAAGCTTTCACTCTGTCCTGCCAGCTGGACAGAGGAAGACTGGCAGATGACTCAGTTGTGAGCCTATAACTCTTTCAGTCAAATGCAAAGCCAACAACAGGAGAGCGAGAGGAAAAAGGCCTCTTGCTTAGCAGTCAGCTGCAAATATTTGTATCCTGGTAGTGCCTTGGCATGTTGTGAGATGCACAGAGACAGTTCTCCCCTACTGCACAGTTAATAGAGCAGGTAGTCTCTGGTTATTATAATGGAGAAAGAAGTGTACAGCATTATGCTGTCTGTGGAGATGCTGCTGACACTTTGCATAAAGCAACACCATCCCAAAAGCACAAACAGTAAAAATTCACTGAGGGTTAGTTTCTGTTTACATCCCTAAAATGTCTGAACATACACGCACGAGGATTGCCACATGCAGGGAGTATTAAATCCACTGTACTGTGTAACTATCCAGCAAGATGTGATTTCCATGCTATCTAAGCTGTCTGTTCTGGATTGTAGTGTGAATATTGTTTTTCATTAGGAACTTAGATGAATGGCTGTCTCCTCCCTAATTATCCAAAGCATTATTCAACTTGACAAAAGGACCTTTAATTTCCAAGGACTTTTCCATGTATTTATCACAGAGAGCTACTTGGATGCAATGCAGTTTAATTGCTGTTCTCTATCAGACTGCCTCTGATTACTAGCCAAAATAATATGAGATATAAAGGGATAAAGAGATTCTCATCCTCCTTTGCCCAATCCTGTTCCTCCAGAAAATGCTTGCCTCTTAGTTAAAGGAAGCAGGTTAACCTTTAAGAAATTAAAATAAAGCACTGTCTTGCTATGGTTATTGCCAGTAAAGAAAAATATTTGTTTTTCCCGTGGTAATCAAAGATAGAAAAGATCTACCGCATTAGACCATCTTGCAATGCAGGAGAGTTGCCTACCACCACTTCCCTTAGATAAATACAGAATTCAAATGCACTGCCTTTGAAATATAAAGAAGACCTCACAGTCTGACTATAACTATGGGGCTTTACTGGTGTGAAACTAGCTATGGTGCTCTCCCATTGAGGTTGACAGCTAGGATGTGGAACGGTCAGATTAAACACAGAAGATTTAGGCCCAAATTTTCAAGAGTATCCACTAATTACAGGTGGCTCAGTTTTTGGGTGCGCTTCATGAGAGACACCCAAAAAGAGTGGACACCTTAACTTTTGCAAGGGCAAAGCAATCCTACATTTTCCTTTAGCTCTGATTCATCATGCTTATGTCTTGGACTGATTTCAGTGTTATGCAGTGCTATAAAAGACAGATTCTCCATGCCAGCAATCACATAATCATAGACTCAGAGGACTGGAAGGGATCTCAAAAAGTCTTCTAGTCCAGTCCTCTGCACTCAAGTCAGGACCAAGCATTATCTAGTTCATCCGTGATAAGTGTCTGTCTAACCTCCTCTTAAAAATCTTTAATGACAGAGATTCCATAAGCTCCCCAGGCAATTTATTTCAGTGCTTAACTACCCTGACAGTTAGGAAGTTTTTCCTAATGTCCAAACTAAACTGCCCTTGCTGCAATTTATGCCTATTGCCAATTGTCCTATCCTTAGAGGTTAAAGAGAACAATTTTTCTCCCTTCTCCTTGTAACAACCTTTTATGTACTTGTAAACCATTATCATGTCCCCCTGCCCCACTTCAGTTATCTCTTCTCCAGACTAAACAAACCAATTTTTTTCAATCTTCCTTCATAGGTCATGTTTTCTAGACCTTCAATAATTTTTGTTGTTCTTCTCTGGACCTTCTCCAATTTGTCCACATCTTTCCTGAAATGTGACACCCAGAACTGGACACAATACTCCAGTTGAGGCCTAATCAGCATGGAGTAGAGTGGAAGAATTACTTCTTGTGACTGGCTTACAACACTCCTGCTAATACATCCCAGAATGATGTTTGCTTTATTTGCATCAGTGTTATACTGTTGACTCATATTTAGCTTGTGATCCACTATGACCACCCCCCTCCTGGATCTCTCTTCACAGTACTCATTCCTAGGCAGTCATTTCCCATTTTGTAAGTGTGCAACTGATCGATTGTTCCTAAGAGGAGTTCTTTGTATTTGTCCTTATTAAATGTCATCCTATTTACGTCAGACCATTTCTCCAGTTTGTCCAGATCTTTTTGAATTTTAATCCTATCCTCCCAGTTTGGTATCATCCGCACACTTTATAAGTGCACTCTCTGCCATTATCTAGATCATTGATGAAGATTAATCATTGAACAGAACTGGACTCAAAACTGATCCCTGCAGGACCAGACGTGGTATGCTCTTCCAGCTTGATGCTGAACCACTAAGTAAGTAAGTCTGGGAATGGTTTTCCAACCACTTATGCACCAACCTTATAATAGCTCCATCTAGGTTGTATTTCCCTAGTTTGTTTATGGGAAGGTCATGTGCGACAGTATCAAGAGCCTTACTGAAGTCAAGATATACCACATCTACCACTTCCCTACTATCCACAAGGCTTGTTACCCAGTCAAAGAAAGCTGTTAGGTTGGTTTGACATGATTTGTTCCTCACAAATCTATACTGACTGTTACTTATCACCTTATTATCTTCTAGGTGTTTGCAAATTGACTGCTTAATTATTTTCTTCATTATCTTTCTGGATATTAAAGGTAAGCTGATTGGTCTGTCATTCCCCGGGTTGTCTTATTCCCCTTTTTACAGTTTGGCACTATATTTGCCCTTTTCCAGTGCTCTGGAATCTCTCTTGTCTTCCATGGCTTTTTGAAGATAATTGCTAATGGCTCAGATATCTCCTCAGTCAGCTCTTTGAGTATTCTAGGATGCATTTCATCAGGCCCTGGTGACTTGAAGACAACTAACTTATCTAAGTAATTTTTAACTTGTGAGTTAATGTAATGGAAGGACATGGGCATGCTGGGGAAAAGGGCATGTTGCATGCTGTGCTGGAGGGGTGTATGTCCCCTTCAAATCTTGCCCTTGTATGCAGAACAGTAGTATGGGTTCGGCTGCCAGGGAGTCCTCCTCACATGTGGAATGATGGACAGATTTTACACCCAAAGAAAGGTCTTAAGGGCAGTAACTTCTAGCTCTGTGTACTGAGAGTATTTCTAAAGCCAGGGGAAAAATATGGTTATCCTTTTTAATAGAGGGTCTTGAAGCTTCCTTGGGTTTGACTCCAGCCATTCTTGTGAACTTCATGAGTATATCTGTTCTTCGCAGTTAGTATTTCAAGAGCTCCTAGAGGCCCCAAATGAGAAAAGAGTACACACACAGTGAGGCAGGCTCAGTTCGAGTGTAGTCTGCCTTGTCTATTCAGATTGTAAGGTAAGAGGGGAAGCACAGAAGAAAGTACAAAGAAGTGAAGTGACTTACCTACAGCAGCTCAGTGTCAGAGGCAGGAACAGAACCCACATCTCCTGAGTCCTAGTGCAAAGCCCTATCCACTCGACACTGAGGCTACGGCAGTTTATAATAAGAGTAAAAAACTTTGTACTAAACTTACTGTAATCTATAGCATTCTCAACAATGGCAGTAGTGCTTTTAATGAAGATATAATTTCCCCCTTTAGGGGAAATTGCAATATTCTCTCATGTGCTTTCATTACATCTTAAGTCTGTTGCATATAAAAGTACAGCTGTGGTGCAGTAAGTTCTTGTTTTCAACATTTCCTAGCAAGCCCCACTGCACAAAGTGTCTGCATTAATTTAGCTTTAAAAATATTGTTCACATGCCAATGGGCAGAATTGTGGGAGGGGAATGAAGTGATGGCTTTTTACTTTACAGAAGCCTGGGGGCTGAGCAGTATAAATATGACAGAAGCATTTCTAGTTTGAAGATCTAACAGCCCAGCTCTTGATGGCTTAAAGCATTGGGGGTCATTTGCTCTTCAGCACACATGACCTCATTTCACTTCTGGCCTCTTATAATGAACATGGCTGATTTGTGGCAGATTTGTGCTAAACCACACTTAAAACAAATTTCTAGAGGCAAAAGGCCAGAGTAACATCAAGGCAATACGATACAATGTGTTGATTCCCAAGAATGGCTATTTCCTTCTGCCAGTCCATTGCTGTCCTGTCCCCTCTGTCACTTAATTTCCATCAACTTGTCTCTAATGCAGAAAATCATCAGTTTCACATAATTGTCATAAATAGTTTATCAGCTGCTATAAGCACATGCCACTTATTGGTGTGTAAATTACAAATTGCACATGTGGTGTTGTAAATTACACTTCCTTCTTTGGTTTTCTTTTTCACACCAAACCTCATTAGCAAATTGATTGAGCTGGTTGTGAGTGTAACAGTGAGTCAAATCCCAGCACTTCATCCTCTTAATAGTTGAACCAAAAAGGTGTTGGCGTATCTGTTAAAGTAACTAATGAGGTAATGTGAAGGAATAGGAATAAGGGGATTTGAGCAGTGAGGGGCAGTTTGTTTCTTATTGTACTTATTAAAATTTTAAGTTAGGGGGTACTTGCTACTTAAAAGGTTGAGAAACACTGCAATAATGAAAAGGTTTCTAGTTCAACTGGAAATATTATTAAACTTTAATATAGATTCTTCTGAATAATTCCTATTTTTTATTTTTAAAATGATTTGTGTAATGCAAATATACAAAATTAAACACACAAAAGGAGATGACAGGGGCTAGATTGTGCTTATGGGCCAGTCCTGAGCATAGGATGGTGAATGAGTTCCACCAACCTAAGAATAACTCAGGGAGGAATTGTGACTATGGTATGTCTACATTCGAGCTGGGAGATGTGGTTCTCACTCAGAGATGTACCTGCTCTAGCTCTGCTTGGGCTAAGGCCTAAAAACTAAGTTTGTCTGCAGTGGCACAGGTGGTCACTCAGGCTAACTGCCAGGTACATCCTCGAGTGGCTAGCCCAAGACGCCAGCCATACTGCCATGGACACAGTGCTATATTTAGATGCTAGCTTGCGCATCGCTAAGGTGGCTATGTCTATGCAAGCTCGGAATCACGCCTCCCGGATGAAAAGTAGATGTACCTTTAGAAGCCCACATCTGAAGCACAATTCCTTCTCTGCTTCCTCCTTGCTTCAGCACAACATGAAAAGCTGGGGAGCAGGTCAGCATTTTGCTGTAGCCTATACCTTCCCTGTCAGCTTAGCTGTTCTGACCAATGCGTCTGGGAGCCATTCATCCATTGACTTTATGCCAAAAATGGGAGTAAGCATGTGCACAAACTCCAACTTACTGCTGTGTGGCTAGATCCAAAGTGTGGGTATCCCCCTGCTGCAATCGTTGGGCCTACAAATGTACCCCAATCATCAGCTCAACTGTGGGAAAGTAAATAAAAGTATATGACATGCTCCAATCACATATAATGACAAATACTGATGGGGGGGAGGGGAAGATGCAAAAGGGAGACAGACTAAATTAGTCCAAACAGAAAGGCTTATTGATATAATTCAAGGACTGTGTGAAGATCATGCTGGGTAAACAAGAGAAGTGTGGGAGTGTGTAAGCCGATCGCACCGTCCAGCCGGGGCGTCGCAACCCTTCCCCGGGCCCAGGCTCCGAGGAAGGCCACAGCGTCTCCCTTTAGGAGGAATAATCAGTGCCCATTCACAAGTCTTTAGCCCCGGCCCCCAGCAGGGCGGGCTGACAAGCGGTCTGCTGCCCCCGGCCCTCAGGCAGGGTGGGGCAGACAAGCAATCTATAGCCTCCAGCCTTCCCACAGGCAGGGCAGTTAAAGCAGTTTGCAGTCCCTAGTCCGCAAGCTGGGCAGAGCTGGTTGGGTAGTCAGCAGCCCCTGGCCTTCCCACAGGCAGGGCTTGTGCAATACTCTGGGGCCCCCGGCCTGGCAGGCAGGTAGGGCCAGTAGAGCTCGGGATCCTCCGTCTGCAACCACAGAGGATAGCTCCTGGTGTGGTTAGGGGAGGAGGACACAGGCCCACCCATCTCCACTGCATCCCAGCTCAGGGCCATATCAGTGGCAAACTGCTTTGCCACTGAATCAGTGGGGCTCCAGCCGCAACACGCTGATGGGGGTTAGCCCCTGACTCAGCTGCTTGCTAGCCAGCTGTCCCTGGGCCACTTCCTCTCCCTGGTCCCTGTATGCCTCAGTTTTCCCCCTGGGTCACTGGGGTACCCTGCAAGTGGCAGGCCCACAAGTCCCTCCCCGTTAATTGGTGGCAGGTCCAGGAACTCCTCAGCATCGTCAGCAGAGGGCAGCTCCTCCAGGTCACAGAGTCCTAGGAGTTCCTCCAATCCACAGGGTTCCATCAGCTCCCAGGGTCCCCTGGCATCAGGCAGCTCCTCCAGGTCAGGGCCAGCCTCAGAGGTATTTCCCATCCAGGAGTCTCGGTGGCTCATTCCAGCTACCAGGGCCCAGTGGCCTGGTCCAATCACTAGGGCCCAGCAATCCGGGCAGGTTTTGGATTTTCTGTTCGGTGGGGCAGTTGCTCCAAACAGCTGCTCGGTCAGAATCAGACCGCAGCCTCCAGGAAGACACATGTGCCTCCAGCAACAGCTTCCCCCCTACTGAGCTGCTAAGCCATCCTTTTATACTTCCCTTTCCTGCTTTGACTCCGCCCCTGTGTTGCCGGGCAGTTTGGCCTGTAGGTCCCTGTTCTGCCCAGCAGGGGCGTCGTGACCCTTCCTCAGGCCCAGGTTCCGAGGAAGGCCACAGCGCCTTTCTACAGAGTGGAACTCAGTAAACCAAAATTGGCATGTCAGAAATTATGCCTAATGTGGGCAAAATGATGAGAGGACCGGCTATTCTGTCCGTTACTCCCTTTTGAGGCTCTCAGAAAGATACTGGGGGTGGGAGTGGGGGGGAAGCTGGCTATCACCATACTGGCTAACTGAAAAAAGGGGAAGGAGCAAGCTTCACCACCAGAGCTGCCACCCCCACCCTCTCCTGAGACCTCAGAATCCAGCATGACACCATTATGCCTTCAGTGTTCTGACCAGGCCAGAGAGAGGGACCCAAATAATGCCTCCATCTCCATTGGCTCTGACTAAATCCCAAATACCATCTGGGATGTGAGATTTTTGCTGCCCCACCCTCCTTGTGTGTCCTTCTCCAATTCCCCCTGCACTTTATTTCTTTTCTTTCCTATCCCTCTCCTTTTGCTTAATAAGAGCCTGGCTTAGTTGGGCAATATGGTATATTTTGCAACATGGCTGTCAGCCATGAGAGGCAATGAAAAGCAATGCCTTAAACAGCCCAATGCTGGTACAAGTTTGCCAGGTCTCCCAGTGGCTGATAAGATTCAGATCTGGTCTATACTAGAGAGTTTTGTCAACAAAGGTCAGCTTTTATCGACAAAACAGAGCTAGTGTACACAACTGCAGTCACCTCCCGGCTGACAAAACTGCCCTGTTTTTCCGACAAAATAAAACCACCTCTACGAGAGGCGTAAAGCTTTTGTCAGCAGAGCTAAGGCGACACAGTGTCAGTGTAGACACCGCGTCCCCTTAGAGCAGTGGAGGGGCTATCATACTTGACAAGCAGACCCAGCAAGCCACTGCCAGCTGGGGCACGGGAAGCTGCTGTTCACTGTGACCCGGAGTTGGGAAGGCTGCTGCCCGGCTCCCATCTGCGAGCTGGGACTGGGCAAGCCATGGGCAGCTGCCGCCTGCTGCAAGCCAGGGCGCAGGTGGCTCCAGCCCCGCTGGTAGCTGGGGACACCGGCAAGCCACAGGCAGCTCCAGCCCTGCTGGCAGCCTGGGACGCTGGCAAGCCACAGGCAGCTGCCACCTGGCTGTGACCCAGGGTGTAGGCGGCTGCCTCCCAGCTCCTGGCTGCAAGCTGGGACCGGGCAAGCCGCAGGGGGCCACAGCTGGCTCCCAGCCTGGGAGTGGGAAAGTCCCCATGCCCCAGCTGCGATCGGGAGTGGTGGGGGGCAGCCCACAGAGAGCCTGAAATGAGCCTCTCAGCTCCCCCCACACTTCCCCTTAGTTCAATGGGGGTGGTCCTTGTGAGGACGCACTCCACCGACCCAAGGACAGCAGTGTGGACATCAGCCACTGCTATAATTATAATGGTGGCTGAAAGTCAACATATCTTACGTTGACAAATTTTTGTGGTGTAGACAAGGCCTAAGTGCCATGCATGTGTTTTTCCAGCAGTGAGGTGGCAAGTAAAAGTCAACATCAAAGACAGAGGTCATATTTTCTGACTTTGCTGTTCTTCTCTCTCTCTCTGTTGATGTGTGTTCTAGGAAATGAGAGTGGACTTTAACAGCAACAATTCTAGCCCATTTCAACCAACTTCTTCTCTGTTCTCCAAAAAGGCAGTTATTACCAGCTAAGAGACTGTCAAATAGGGAGAGGGGTTCTTTCAAAAGATTCTCTCCAGTTAAAGGGAACAAGGTGTGTTAAAATAAAGGTCTTACTTACAAGCATTTGAAATGTATGGTATTTAACTGTTTTTCTTTCTTTTACTCTCTTTTTAATAAAAGGCTAAAAGAATGTTTAATGGTGTTTGCCATGATACTAAACAGACTGAGGTCTCTGAATACCGAACCCGGAACCTTGTCTAATACTGTTTAATGGATGACAGTAACAAAGTTAATATATTTGGCTCTTTGGGCCAATATATTCCATTGAAATTAATACTATGCTCCACAGAGGTATAAAATGGGGGGTTAACTTCCATCTGTGGGCATGATGTCCAAGACACAATCTAGCACCAAGATACGTCAGGCCAGATGATTCTTCCAACTTCACTCATGTTGAGTATTAACTCACTCTGAGCTGTCCTGTTGGGGTAAATAGTACCATTCATGGAGTAAGTTACTACTTAGTGTGATCATGGGTTAGCTTCTGCAACTTATAATGTCCAAGAACTACTTCATAATGCACAGTGTCCCAATGGAATATAAGACAGAGGTTTTCTGTTACACATGCTTATAAAGGACCCATTCCTGCTCACAATGAAGTCAGTGGCAAAACTTTTACTGAAATCAATGGAAGCAGGACAAGGCCCTAAATAAGGGACCTACCTATACTATAAGATTCCAGATGTTGAAGAACAATTCTATTTTTGTCATGCATGGAACCTTATTGTCTCCAATATTCACAAATTAAGATGAAATCAATCCAATGGGCTATACAATTTCCAAAATATTGTTCTAATGCTGAAAGATTATTTTGAAGTTCAAATTTAATATCCAATAGGTTTTTTTTGGCACATACACACAGAAAATGCTGAGATAAAGTTGCTAAATTTAAAAAGTATTAATGGCGTGGTTAAAATTAGTTTTAGCCTAGTCATTTTTTAGATTTGTCAATAACTTGATACCAGAATGATCAGGCTAAAAGACATGAAGTCTGTGACTCAGGAAAGATGAAATATGTGTTTAAGTTCTATTAGCTTCAGAGGAACTTAAGCAGGTAGTTAAATGCTGTCCTAAATAGAGAGATTTTCCTGAATTAGGACCTACAATGGTACAATAAAGGGTACCACTTGCCACTCAATAAGACCGGCTACAGTCAATATTAAACATCAGCTTTGTACATCCTGACTGCAGTAGTTAGTGCTTCATTCAGTAGAGAAAAGTGACTGGAGCATTGATACAGATGGATATCGATGGAAAAAGTTCCTTCAAATG
Source organism: Emydura macquarii macquarii (assembly GCF_026122565.2). NCBI lineage: Eukaryota > Metazoa > Chordata > Testudines > Chelidae > Emydura > Emydura macquarii. Next base: position 305,307 of record NW_027133034.1, on the reverse strand, counting down.
TTGTTCTAGGCCTCTTGAGATAAAATAGTACTGGAGTCCATTTCCCAGCTGACTTGTAATCCCAGTAAGGAATCTGCAGATGTAGAAATAAATTTAAAGGCTACCTGAGGTAAGATATTGACATCATAACTCTGCGTGCCCCAGTCATCAAATCTGTGTGCCATGAGCAATTTTTAATTTTTCAGCATAATTTCATTTTCGTTGTTTCTCTCTGTTCAAGGTCTACTCATCCCAGCTGAATAATTGTAATGAGACTGTAAGTGTAGTAAGCATGTTTTCACAGGGGATAGTGAAATTAATTTATATCTCTGAAAAGTTACTACTTATACAAGTCAGCACAACTGTACTTGTATAGCATTTAAATACATACAATGAGCCAAATCCTGGACTGACTCAAGTCAATTGCAAAATCTCATTCACTTCAGTGGGACTAGTGCTTAGGTGCCATGTTTATAGGCACTTTATAAATATCAGTGGGTCCAATCCAGTAAATATTACCAGGCATAATTCTTACTATCAGAACTACTGTTTTTTAACTCTTTGGCAGGACTCATGATGGTAAGCACGATGCTAAATTGTATGTGCGGGATTAGGCACTAAAATAAATAGATAAGATAAAATCTTAATGCATTTAGAGCACTGGCCTGCCTGAGGCTCGGTCCAGATTTAAAAGTTAGGTTGACATAGGTACATCAGTCGGGGGTGTGAAAAAACCACACCCCTGAAAGACACAGCTATTCTGACCTAACTCCCACGTAGACACTGCTATGTTGACAGAATATATCAACATAGTTTGCATTGCTTGGGGTGGTGGTGGTCCTGCACTGATGGGAAAAACCCCTGCCATTGGTGTAGTCTGTGTCTACACTGGGGGGTTATGGTGGCAAAGCTACAATTATATAACTATACTGAGAGCAGCTATAGTTTCTGTAGTGTAGACAAACCCTGATGCTGCTGTTGCTACATTTTAGTATTTTTGTTTCTTCTCAATGCCATGATGCCAGCTTGAACTGATTAAGATGACATAAAGATATGTTCCTAAACAGTTCATTTTCAATGTTTCAATTCTCTGTTATTTTGATGTCCTCCCCTTTCAGTTCCAGCATTGGCAGGAACTGGTCCAACGAGGTTGTGCCATCTTCATAGCAAAATCCCCCATTATTCTTGATACTATGTGTATGTATATATATGTACATAAAGATCTTAAAGTTTTAAGACTAAATAGTTTGAAAACTTCTTTCAGAAAGAGGATGCTCACCAGTTCACAAGAGGATTAGTAAATGTAGTTTGATTGCTGAAAAACCACATTTATTGCATTAAAATTCTAAGCATTATCCAGAAGCTTGTTTATAATGTTTATCTTACAGTTTGCATTTTTAACGTATTTTTCTTGCCAAACCACCTTAGACTGTGATCTTGTGTGACAGTAAGACAAGATGGTTGAGGTACTGTCTTTTCTTGGATCAACTTTCAAGTTTATACTGAGCTCTTCTTCAGTTAACATTTTCTGTTAAAACTATATTTCCAAAACTCTGCCATTCATAAGTTTAATCCAATCACTAAAGCATGCAGATCTTTAATACAATTTTTGAATGTTGTAGTGCATTGGACAACTACATCTGGAACAGATTTCCAGGTAGGAGGATGTCACAGCACGCACACTGCTACGAAGTGAAGACCTGTAAAATGAGGAAGATAGAATCCTTGTTTGGCTCAAGGTTCTACAACCCTCCCTCCCTCCCTATGTACATGTTTTTTTTTTTTTATTTCCTTCAAGTCTAAAATGTATGGTACATTCTCCCAATCCCAGTTTAGAGAGGGATGGACTGAAAGTGCAAATTTTTCAGTGATTTCACACACACAGAATTTCTCTTCAAATATGTTATTGTCTTATTTAATTGCACCAAAGATACAACGTCATTAAGATGTCCTGTGCTATAATCTTCAAATTCTTGGTGCCAGGTTAAAAGTTAACAGCACCACAGCCAGCTTTCTTTTGCTCCACTCATGCCACCCAGCCACAATCTCAGATCCATTTTTATTCACACAGGCTGGGCATCTGTCTATGCAGGGGAGGTGGGTTTACTTCTGCTGGAGGGATTGCGATGTGTCTGTCAGAAGGGATCAATCTTTGCTAGATCTGAAGAGCTAATCCTTTGCTCCCATAGGGTAAAGGGATTAGGCATATTGTAAGCCTCGGTATAAACATCCAGATGAAAAAACATGATTTAAACATGAACAGGGTTGTTGTGAACACTTCTAACCACAGGAGAAATTAAGACTTCTTAGACTTCCTTATCCCAGTCTTCTCTCTTTCTTTCCATCTAGTCCCTTCTCCCTCCTTCATGCTGTTTACCTTCTTGTAAAATCATTCTTGGTTTTTCCCTCTATTCCTCCATTTATTTCTCAGGCCCAATTTCCTGTGTTTCTTCATTGAACAAAATGTGTAGTTGGGGGTGGTATGACTAAGCATGGCATAGGATCCTGAGTCACTTGCATTGCCTTGCATTTACATATTTCTTCATATATAATCTAAACATTTTCCTAATTATATATTAACAGAAAAATAGACTCAGCAGGCCTGAAACAAAAAATTGATAATTAATTCTTCAAGTCTTATAGCATTCAGTTCAGTGTGTCCAATGCATCTTTTCAATAAAGCCTTTATCAGAAATGATGATCTTAAAAGCTGAAACACACACAGATGCATACTTGTGCCCTGAAAGAATGGAAAGAGAAAGATACCTCTTTGTTCTGGGCTTTTGTACTCATTAATTTTGGCCTACATACCACAGGGATAGGCTGTATATAAAATGCAGAAGATAGGACTAGGTAGATTAACTAGCTAGAAACTTTCAGAATGAATAGAAATATTAATAAAAAATGTTTCATCACTGAACCCTAATGGTTATTTTTATTAACCTTTGTAAAATCACTTTTCAAAGAGCAATAAGTTTGATAGTGATGGGCTAGATTGTGCAATTTATGCACAGCTCTAATTAGAAGGTAGCATGGAACAGCATGACCCCTGGGTGAGAGGTCTGGAGGGATAGTGTCTCAAGAGGCACAAGTAATCTCTGCTGGAGTTTCTCAATATGCTTGATTTATGTACCCTATGAGCTCTCCTAATGTATAGTGTACAGGGTACAGCCCAAACATGTTGAGAAAGCAAATTGCACCCTCAGACCTACTATGCTGGCCTTGCACCAGTGCCCATTTTCCTCTCTGCCACTTGTAACAGGTTGGTGCCATTTTAAAGTTTAGATGCTCTGTTTTAAAATGACACCAAAGTCACCTTGGTATTCTAGGTGTAAAGAAGTGGGATTGAATAATTTAATGGATTTTTTAAAATCTGTCTAGATTTCCTGCCTCCCCATCCCCTTCTCCCACAAGAATTAAAGAAGGATGGAAGACTTTCTCTCCAGTTTTGTAGTGTGTTGTATTAAGCTTCCAACTCCACGAGGCAACCCTTACTAATCAATAATCCTTACTGACACAGGGAGACTATTCACAAGTGTAAGGGTTGAAGCATAAGTGCCTATTATATTTTTATCTGATGGAAGGAGAATGTAATTTAGCATCCATGTTTAAAATATTCTATTGTTGATAAACCACAGAATCAAGAGACCACAATTAAAAAAAAGGACGTTGGGGTCCACATGTATAAGTGTCCCTGCAACTGCACACAGGTTTACCACCTTTATATGTGGAAATGAGGTAACTGTGTGTACAAATCAATAGGTAGGTGCCCATGTACTTATTTGCATATGCACTTAATCCATGAATATGCATGATTCACATCTATTAATCCACATTTGCTGGTGAAAGTGTACCCATGCAATTATTGCACCAACAAATGGGTCTGAGCCTTTTAAAATTTGCCTCTAAATGTCTAATATTAGTTATGAAACTGAAAGGAGGCACACAACTGAGAGAATATGGAAATTACATCCCTTATGTAATAAACTGCATGCTTTAGCAAATGCCATGGTGTATAGTCTAAATCCATCCCTCCGATATACAAGCATAGCTTTTACTGCCACAGGGTCTGCAGATACATTTCTAAGGGCACAATTCACATCACTATATTATTCTGTTTCAGTATATAATTATGTGTATATATTGAATCTATTTGTATTGTTGACTCAGTAGGTGGCACTCTTCCCTCTAAATTAGTACGTAACCTGTGATTCAGTCTCATGTTAGGAGATACCAAACAGATGGTTCCTTCATCATCAGAGTGAGCTATAAAGCTGTGGTCTAAACTACTTTTGGTAATTAAAGATCTGAAGCTTTTTGCAAGAGAATCAGTGTTAGCTCCAATAATAGAGGCAGGCTGGAACCTATTCACCATAATTCCATATGTAGTTTCTACTGGACACCCTATGTCTTATTCTGATCTCACTTCTACTTTTACAGTGGTACAACTTCAGTTGAGCTACTGTTGATTCACACCAGAGTAAATGAGATCAGAATCAAGCCCAGTGTTCTTTACTTTCTGTCCTAATCCGTTGCTGAGTGCTGTTAAACAGTTGCTGTACTTCACTCCAGGAATGGCTGCATTTTAGTGCGAATAACTGATTCCTACATATTAAAGGCCAAATTCTGCAGTCCTTATTCATACAAAATTCTCATTGGGTTCTCAGATACTACTGTGTGGTACCCAGAGCTGAGCAAATAAATGATATAAATGAAAGAACTAACTTGTCAGTAGAATGAGAGGCTATCTTCAGATATTTGTCTCTGGTAATTTTGAAATTATCTATTGAATAATTTCTTCAAATATTTATTGATGGGTAAATTGTTCTGCAGCAGTTGATTGCAATTACTGTACTGGAAATCCAAAACGAAAAGTTTGAGTTTTAACTGCATATATGGATTGCATGGTATTATTTCTGTTCCCTTGCTGGACGCAGTTTCTGGTACAAATACATTTACAAGTTCAAAAATCAATTTCCATATAATCAGTTAAAATTTGCTGTTGCCATGAATTTCTTCCAGGGAACTCATTAGTTACAATATTATTTGGAAAACCTAAAAAGTGAGAATGCAGGGAATGCAGTTTTAGTTATGATTGAATATTTATGAAAAATGTCTTGACGTTTGTCTCACTGCTGGTAAACGCAGAATTTTTAATGCCTATCACCTTGAAGGATCCTAAGCCCCTTTACCCATTTTGCATTCATTACTCAGGAAAAAAGGCTTCCATGGGGAATATTTGCTGTTGTTTTTTTTTTTTTTAAAGCCATTTGCCCAATCTGTGCACTTAAAGTACAAACCTTTGCTCTTTAGAAGTCCAGTATCTCTGTGAGCCAGAGGTAAGAGTAAGTTCTGGCAGGGATGCTTAAGTAGTATCCAGAGAACGACCTGGAATCCATTGGAGACAGAGAAACCCACCTCATCTCTCCTTCCATTATTAGAGGAATATCCTTTAAAAGGGGCACCTTTAAAGTGGTGGGAGAGTGAAAGTCTTATCCCCATTTTAGAGGTAGGACACTGAGGCATGGAGATATTAAGAGATTTGTCCAAGCTCTCACAAGAAGTCTGTGACAGAGTCTGGAACTGAACCTAAATCACCTGAGCCCAGTACCTTAGTCACAAGAACATCCTTCCCCCTTTAACCATAAGATTAGAAAGATCCAAACACATTGTTTGGATTAGTGTGTGTGCTTGAAGAGCACGCCTATCATTTAATTGAAGCATTATTGTATCATAGGAACTAATTAAAATGTAATTAAATAAGGTATAAGGCCTGGTCTACCCTTGAAATTTATGCTCACGGGTGTGAGAATTCCATACCCCAGAATGCTGTAGCTATGCTGACCTAAGCTCTGGTGTAGACACAGCTAGGCTACTGGAAGAATGCTTCTGTCAACCTAGATAGTCAGTTAAGGAGGTGGAATTCCTATAGCAATGGAAAAACCCTTTCTGTCACTGTAGTCTGTGTCTGTGCTACAGGGTTACAGAGGCATAGATATGGGTAGATCTGGCCTAAGAGACTACAAACAAACATATTGGCTTTCAATTTGGATTTCCCATTTTCTTCATTACTTTCATTTTAATGCTTTATTAGTCCCACATTCACCCTAACCAAATGATGGCAATGAACTTGTCTGAGAGAGATTATCCAGGAGTTTCTGCTAGGGAGGTCTTTTAGTTCATAGAGTATAATTAATTAAATACTATATCAGAAATATGGTTGGGCTGCGTTTGCTCAACATCTTCTATAGACATATACATATATGGTAGAATATATCATAGAGCTGGAGAAGTAAACCAATCAATTTAGGAACCCAGTTATTTGGGGAAGGAGGTGGGGTGGTAAAAGGGAACACCCTCTTCCCGTCCTACAGTGGCACTTATAGTAATGTAGTACCATGGACCACTCTGGAACTAACCTGGCCTCTGTCCCATGAGAAGTCAAAGAAGTTTGAATGGCATTTATAAGAACTGGTCATTCAGCAAAAGGCTAAGCCTTGATGCATATTGAATTTATGTTAATATAAAAACAAGCTTTTACAGAGTTTGCTGCTCTTCAGGCTGGCAACCAAATGGAAGAAGGCCAGAGCCTCTCTGCTGTAGAGAGCAGAGTGAAGGTACATGAAGCACGGACACTGTAAAACCTTTATGCACATAATCTTATTCACATGAGCTGTCCCGTTCAACAGCTTATGTGAGTAACTGTACTCACGTGCATAATGTTTGCAGGACTGAATTCTTAAGGTCCAATCCTGGTCCCATTAATGTCAATGGCAAAACTCTCATTGGCAGTGGGACCACATGCTTGAATGCTTTTTTGACCTGGATCTGAAACGATGAACCTAAAACAAGTGCTAGATTGCTCAGTATGTCATCTAAAAGTGAAACCTATCCAAGACATAGGGCTGCTGATATAATCCTCTACACAGCAAACATCAGAGATATAGATGTTGGGAGATTTAACACCAAAACAAACTAGTTTATGATAAATCAGAGCTTGTAAAAAATGGAAGAACACCATTCAAAACCAGGAAGGTTTCATGATCTTTTAACCAAGGTTTTCACGAAACCGGAGTGGGTTGCCTACACTTGCTTTTAACATATTTATAATTACTGGTGTTGGAATTACACTACGTATAGCTGGGGACAAGCCCTGATGGTTAAAGGAGGAGATTTCTATGATAGATATCAGCCAAGAGTGGAAGCTAGGGTAGCTGAATGCACATATATTGAAAGCCACATTGTGCTGACTTGTCCGAGCCCTCTAGGAGAAGATGCCTGTTTCTTAAACAGGCAATAATCTGTGTTCAACCGCTAATATTTACATTTTGGTTTTAATCAGCATTTTTCCCAAAACGATTAGAGAAAATTCCAAATGCATTACAAGTGACATGGTTTATCTTCAGCTCCTGTCCCAGAAGGCAGACATACTGTATTGCTTTGTATATGTTACAGGACCATGCTTATTGCTTGTGAAGATAAATGCCCTGAATAATTCTTCTAATTCTGGTGAGGAGTTTCAGTCACACTTACCAGCTGGAACCTGAGTCAGAACACTTCACTTCATTGGGAGAAGACACGGGTTCTTGCAGATTCTATAAAACATTAATCAGTCTGTGCAAACAAAGCTGTTGAACATTTCTTGTGACCTACAGCCCAGTGCAGCATACAAAAACTCAAACGCAAAGTTCATATTCACAGGCATTAATCTTATACATGTTGGTGGTTCTTTGATAGTAAAAATTAGACCTATTTCGCAGGCCACACCCTCAGCTCATATAGTCATCTTAACTCCATTGACTCCAGTACAGCCAGGGATCTGGTCCCTCTATAGCCACCTATAAAGGCCATTTCCTCCTCAGTGTCATTGGAAAAGGATTTCTTCTCTGGTGGCTGAGTTATTAAGATTGGGTTCAGTACTGTATTATTGCAGGATATCTTCAAATGAAAATATTCCAGGACTGTAGTCACAACTGGTAATGCTGAGGGTGTCAGTTTGGCAATGGAGAATAGCATTCCATGATTCAAGAATAAGGATGCATCAATGGCTATTAGCTGTGATGGTCAGGGTCGCGACCTGGCTACCAGAATCTGAGATTGGAAGACAGGAGTGGATCATTCCATAATTACCCTGTTCTGTATACTCCCAGTGAAGCTCTGATACCAACCACCGTCACAGACGAAACACTGGGCAAAAGGACTATGGTCTGACCCTGTATGCCAGTTTATATGTGCACTCAATCAGATTAAAAGGCAAGTACTTTTAAAATTAAATACTTTTTTAATGCATGTGTAAGGGGTCTGTTAGCCCCTGAAACTTAGTGGGTCTTTTTGATTGGCCATCTCTGGAGAAAGCAGGACCCTGGAACGGACAGTCCCCAGGGCCAGTGGAGAGAGGCCAACTCAGGTCAGCCTGATTGACAGGGCGGGCAGGCTAATGGGAGAGCCAGGAGGGTGGGGGGAGCCCAGCCCTTGTGAGCTGGGGCTGCCTGCTGGGGCATGCAAGGCAGAACTGACCGAGCTAAGGAGAAAGCAGCCAGCAGCTGGAAGGCTGGAAGAGGTGCACAGAAAGCTGAATGGAGCCAAGCTGACCAACCTTCAGCAGCAGAGCAGAGGGGCATCCCAGAAAGCGAAGCACAGCTGCATGGAGCAGAGCGAGCTGGGACTGGAGCCGTCTGGAGCTGGGTGTGGTGAGCAGCTGGGGAGAACAAAAGGGACTTTGGGAGTGTGTGGCTACTGGCAGAGCAGGGGGCTGACTCTGCATTCCTGCAGCATAGCCAGGGCCTGGACAGTGGGCCTGCAACGTGTGACAGACTGTGAACCCCAGAGACACTGTGCATGGTGCCCTGGGATGTTTTACTTTAACCTTTTTACTCTTTTCTTAATTTTGAATTGATTTGATTGCTGTTTGTGTAATAAATTGTATTGCTTTGTATTGTATGCACTGATCAGTGGGTCAGGGACGTGCTCAGTGCAGAGTTAAAGTGGGGACACCCTAGCCCCTGCCCTAAGGGACCACGGCAAGATTGGGGGTGGAGCCCCAGGAATCCTGGGCCCAGCCTTGTCAGGGTTACAGGCACCCCACCACACAGCGAAGTGGTAGGGGAGCCCTCGAGGTCAAGTGGGGCCTCTGGGTAAAGGGAGTGGGAGCAGGGACTCAGATCCTTTTGCTAACCAACTCTACCGGGGTATTGTACAAGCAAGGAAAGTTCCCCACAATAGCGGGCCCATTCCCCCGCTTACACATGCATAAATACTTGTGGAACTCACTTCTGCAAGATGTTGTGTAAAAGCAATTTAACAAGATTCAAAAAAGAAATACACATACAAATGAGAATATTTGCAGTTGCAGTAGCCAGACTAAATTACAAGGATTATATTTAAAACTTCATGGGGTAGCCTAATAAACAAATTAGGGAAATACAACCTTAATGGAGCTACCATAAGGCGGGTGCATAACAGTCTCTCCTGCAGCTGGTTTGCATGCCCCACCACTTCTCTCTCTATGGCTTGACCCTCCAGCCAGGTCACTACCCTTCCGGGGAGCAAAGTCCTATTGGTTCTGCTCCACTGCCCAGCTTGTGCCACAATCTCAGTGACTGGTAGGGGAACCTCAATCCCAATCTTCTACCCTGGATTCCAGCTCAAGGATTCAGTAGCCAAGGTTTGCACCATTTTATAGCTTGCTGCTATTTCCCTGAGGATTTTCCCTACACGCTGTCTCCTAGATTTCCTTTCTTCCCTCTCTAATGTCTAAAATATGGCTACAGGCTCCTTCATCGCAGCTCCCTTCTTCTGCCAATTTCCCGGCTCTCTACAAGCTCTGCCTGTTCCTTCTCAGCTGGGCTCCATCATCATTCAGGGGTTACCTAGGTCACCTAATTCCCCCCCCCCCAGCTGTGGCCTATCCGCTTAATTTGGCCTGTCTCAGCTTCATTAACCCCTCCTTGGCTAGTGTGAGGTGAACACCCTATCACAATCCTTACCCAGAGATTTTCAACAGGTCAGCTCCTACTTCTATCTCAACCTCAGTGCAAGCTTATACATCTTTGATATACAAGGCAATACCGCCTCCTTTTTTCCCCTCCTGTCCTTCGTGAACAAGCTGTACCCTCCTATACCAATATTCCAGCCATGTGAATTATGCCACCAAGTCTCTGTGATGCCAGTTATGTCATAACTGTGATTATTCACTAGTATTTCTAGTTCTTCCTGTTTATTTCCCATACTTCTTGCATTAGTATACAGCCATCTAAGATGTTCATTAGATTTCCCCTCTATATTCTCTTATTTCTCCTTTGTCCCTGCTATGAGTACCCATGTTTTCCCCAGATTCTGACACTTCACCCAAGTCTCCCTATTCTGGATTTACCATGCCACTGTGGTGCCTCAAGGTTTTGGGTACCTCATGCTCCCATTCTCCTATAAAGAATGAGCTCCCTACCTGGAACACATCTACAGTGATGCATCATGGTCTCCATGCTTGGTTGTGGTGCATTATCAGAGATGAGGGGTGGGATGAGCATCATCATCAGAGATGGTGGGATGAGCTGTGGATAGAAAAGAATGGGGACATGAAGCACCACAGAAGCATATCTGAATGGAAATATTTTGGGTTTTGGATGAAAACAAAACATTATTTTGGGGACATTTGATTTTTTCATTAAAATATTGAAATTTTCCATGGAAAGCAGACACCTTTTGGGGGAAAAAGATTTAATCAAAACCCCAATTTTCCACTGAAAGTTCTTTGATGGAAAATTTTCAGACAGCCTTAATCATGTCCTTATGTGACCAGTGTGCATTTAAGTTGACTCTTCCTATTTCTGACAGAGCAGATGCTGCTGAAAATGGTTATCAGGAAGGCAGTCATATGTACATCATGCTCCACTCTCACAGTCTTTTTGAGCATAACTCTTGACTGTGCATCCTTATCTAGTAAAATGTGAACAATGGGGACCTGAATTCTATTTTCAGTTCTCCCAAATTCGAACCGCTACCCACAGTAGTGATGAGTGAATTGCAAAGGGTGTAGAAACCAGCTTAAGCACAGAAGAGTTTGGATATTTCCCTGAACTTCTTTGGCAGTTCCCTTTGAACCACAGAGCACAAAAGAGTTAATTTCTGAGGCAAGGGCAATACTGATGTCAGTGGTAACTGTACAGCTATATAAAGTAATTAGAGAGAGGTTAAGTGTCTTGCCCAAGGCCAAGGAAGGAGTGTCAGAGTCAGGATAAGAATGGGAGTCCATTGTTCTCTATCCCATGTCTAGTTAACTAGTCCATGCTGCCTCTCATTCTATTGAGCAGTCCCTCCTTGTGACCTGAAGTCACGCCTTGCTCAGCTAAGGAGCCAACTCAGATTCATCTGAGAAGGAACTTCAGCAGCCTTGGTAGCAGTGTCCCCTACACAGGTTCAGATTGATCTGGGGAACTCTCAAAATCAATTGATGGGTTTATGTGGGTCCCTAAAGGCTGTATGAGGGAAGGGGAAGATGAGAAACTCAATCAGCAAAATTCAATCCATGACAAACTTTCAACCCTAGAATTAGGTTACATCAGTTTACATTTATAAGATTGTCTCCTCAAGGGTGGGGATACTAGAAACTGATTTTTCATCTGATGAAAGCTAAGCTTTGCCTTAACATTTTAGTCCCCCATATCAGGGGAGGCTCATGGCTATGGGATTCATAGCACCTACAACTCAACTCTGCATATGTACACACCTACTTTCATCCCTGATGATTGGCTCCTGGCTGGCACCTATCTCCCTAAGTTGCTAGTGCAGAAATAGCATAAGATAGCATGTCAAAAAGAGATTTAATATGAATAAAAAGAGGGAAATAGTAGCCACTATCTGTGTAGTTTAGAGATGAGATATAAGTTTATGTAATGGATTGATTGACTGATATTTTTCCCCCCAGTTTAGCTGCAGAATACAATCCCAAGAACCCCTCTGAGTGATGTCTACGGACATAACAGTCAATATATTATTACCTTAGCGAAACTTATTACAACTCTGACTGCTGCTAGCCTAACAGCAAGAAGAAAAGATTCTTGCTGCTGCAAAGAATTAAATGATTACATTTTCAACAGGGTAAAGGAGAAGACAGCACAAGAAAGCACTTTCATTTCCATTTCCTGTAAGCCCTGGCCTTAATTGGGGACATTGTCTGAGTCCCAGAACATAAAATTCACTCATACAAGAGTGAAAATAAACCATCTGGACTGCAACCATCTTCAGAGCAGGAAGCAAAAATTGAAAAAAAAATGTTTTATTGTCAGATCTTCTGCTGACGTACACAAGTGCTGTCTTCTGTGCAGCTTCCCCGCCAGATTCAATGACAGCAACTGCTTTTTGGTGCAGGATGGAGAGATTTTTTTATTATTATTTAAATTCCAGGTTTTTAAAGGCCATTTGTGTGGGGGAATGTAAAAAGGACACAGGTTTTGATAGCAAGTGCTAAGCTAGAAATTAATTGCTTTGTAGGTTACCCATCCTGATACCGAAAGACACCCAGCATTGTCTCCGATTCGCTCCCAAGAGTACTTCCTCTGACCTTATGACTGACCACTTGAGTGTATCACTCTTGGAAACACCATATTGTTGTTCACCATGAACATCACATAGATTAAATAGATGGCAGGATGGTCTTGTATTTAACATGCTGGTCTGCAGCACGGGAGACCTGAGCTCAATTCTAATTCCAGCATGGACTTCCTGTGTCAGTTTAGGCTTAGATATTCAAAACTGGATACTTAAAATCAGGCTACTAAGTTAGTTCTTATTTGGACACCTAAATAAATGGCCAGCTTTTCAAAAGTACTATTGTGCTATTGACTTGAATAGGAGCAGCTGGGAGCTCAGCACTTTTGAAAATTAGGCCATTTATTTAGTTACCTGAAAAAGGATTTATAGCCAAACTTTAGGCACCTATTTTTAAAAAATCTTGGCCTTAATCTCTCTCTGCCTCAATTCCTCATGTGTAAAATGGGAATAATGCTTTTCTCACAACATTTGTCTATCTTGTCTATTAAAATAGCCCCTGTTCCAAAGAGTTTACAATCTTACTTTGTGTACATAGAGCTCCTAGCACAACAAGGCACTGATTTTGGCTGGCACTACTGAAATACAAATTAAAAATTGTACTGTAACTTGTGAGTAGGTAGGGATGTCGCCAGGGTGTATAGTACAAACCAGGAAGTGCTACTTCAAGTAAGAACTCAATTTGTCTCTTAATGCTTCTTGTTATGTGACTATTGTTGCACCATGGCTGTCATCTTGTGCAAATGTGTGTCACTGCCATCTCTGCCTATTTTTATTTATATAGAAACAGCAATTAACAGCTCAGGCTGCTGTCTGTTTTCTGATGTTGTGCTTTCCCATGCACATGATCCTTCATGGGTTCTGTGAATCACATGTAAGCTAAGACTTGGGTTGGAAATTTTATTATTGTTTTCGGTGAATTTAGTGTGTCTGAAAAGTGCTGGATTTACAGATCTGGAACCTAAATTCCTTTATTCAACCAGGGAAGAAGTAAAATGCAAGCAGTTTTACAAGCAGTTCCCGACACTATCTTGCCAACAAATTTCAATCCTGACCTGAAAGAATCCCCTTTAGAGGGACAGGGTAGTTCATTTTCCATTCCCATTCCCTCCTTGGCCTCTTAACACAGATGCTAATAGTGAAGGCAGGTTTTGTAATGTGGACCCTTGTCTACTAGGAATTGGAATAAAATTACCAATTTTTTCACACGAGCCACTGAGCAGCCATCTGACTTCAACTATTGACAAAGGCTGGAGTTGAATCATGGAGGTCAAAGACTCTGCATGCCAACTTTAATCCCCGTAGTCTTCCAGTCTCCTTAAACGCAAGCTATTGACAACTTCAATGAGTTGCTTCTCAGAGACTTAGAATCTAGCAAATGAGACTTTTGACTTGCTAGAGTTCTTTTGATTTACTCCCCTCTTGTGGGGGGGCGGGGAGAGAGGGGGAGTCGTCTAGGTTCATCATCACTAAGCATTCCAATTTGCTCCCGGTCACGCTCAGAAAAAGTTAGTTAAAGAGAAAGAGATAAAGGAGCAGCACTCAACTTGAAAGAAGTACTGGGAAATATTAGATTTCCGTACGGAATCTTGGACTGACATGTCTGTCTGTTTCCAGCTAGGAGTGGGAGAGCACAGAAAAAGGTTCACTTTTTTTTTTGTAAATATTATTATTTATTTGATAGCATTATTACCTGTGGGCCAGGAAATCCTGTAGGGGTCAGAGCCTGTTTCAAACCTTGGTTTTATACTCAATGCTGACATAGCCAGACAGTACAAATCTTTAGATTTTGAGTTTTGTAGTGAAAGGGCAGGGCCCCCTTCTCTGAGTGAAAGCACCTGCAAGTAGCACACTATGAGCACCAAGAGAAATAAGCAATAAATAACAATAACTATAGAGGTGCCAAAGTGTTTGAAAACTAAATTACACTCAAGGCAGAAAAAATTTCAGGGCCATCCTGTATCAGTAATTTACAAAGGATTCAAATAAATTGTTTTTCCTAAGTGTATTAATGCTGTTTTTTGTTTCTTCATAATGTCAGGCTGTAGTTTTCCAGGTGGAAGTTAAAAATCCCTTTCCTCTTTACAGATTGCATCATTGACTCTTTAGCTTTCGCGTGTAGTTAGAGATAATCAGACGTGACCTCAATTTTATTTCTTATCAGGAGGATGAATGTTGATATGTTTAGCATCTACTATTGCAACACACACAAAAAAATCAGTGGCTGTGTTTGAAAGCCATTGCTGAGCACATCATCAGTAGCAATATTGTCTTACATATTTACTTATTATGATCCTAGTATGCAACTTACTGGTTTGTAAAATGCGTTGGGAAACCCTTAAGAAACAAGGTGAGCCATAAAATTATCTTCTGTTTTATTCCTTCCATTTCAAGCAGAAAAGGTTAAGGAAGGAAGGATGGAGGATGTGGATTGTCAAAGGCACAGAAACTTTCAGTGGGAACTGGACACCTACCTATCCTTTCCGCCTTTGAAAATCTCCATCATAATTTGAATTCTGTTTGCATTATAATGCTCAATATTTTACTAAAGTATGGTAGCAATTGAACACTGATTTATTCAGCTAAAACTAAATACCCAGAACCTATTATCTCTGTGTCTTTATTGAGGACTGATCTTAAAAGCTCAGTCTTTGGTTAGCATTTCTTTGCAAAACAGAGTTTGACAAGCAAGTTCTTCCATGGTTGCTATGTGTTTTCTTCTGTCAACTCTCACTAAACTCTATGAGAACAGTGTTCTTGAGATCTCAGATTGTATTTGCATGAGCAAATGGCCACACTGACAAATGCTAATGGGCTGTGAGGTGAACATATTGTGCAAGGCAGGTCTCATAATTAGCTCATGCACTCTCCAGTACTCTGGGGCAGATCCAGATATGGAGCTCTGACCATTTACACCAGCTCAAGATCTGCCCCTGGTTTTTTTAGATTCCAAGGCCAGAAGGGACCAGAAAGGATCATCTCGTCTGACCTCCTGTATAATGCAGGCCATAGAACTTCCCCCAAAATAATTTCTAGAGCAGAGCTTGTAAAAAGAAAAAAGAAAAAAAAGGCCCATCTTGATTTAAATATGGTCACTGATGGAGAATCCACCATGATCCTTGGTAAATTGTTCCAATAGTGAATTACTCTCACTGTTCAGATAAAAAGTTAGTAAATTTTTAGTTGTCAGGAAACCCTCAGACTGTGTGCGTGCAGCTGGGGGGAGGGCAAAAGCTGTCTGCCAGCGGGGAGCCGGGTGGCTTCCTGCCCTCAGGAGTGGGAAGAAAAGTTGACCCGGAACTCCAATCCACAGCAAGCAGTGGGGGATCCCTGGAGCTCCCTGCTGCTGCCCATGGCACCTGCAGCTCCCCGCCACTGCAAGCAGTCAAGGCTTCCAGCTGCTGCTGGTGGCCCCTGCAGCTCCCAGCTGCCGCAGGTGGCTGGGAGCCCACAAAGCGCTGAGCTGCTGTGGGGGACCCAGAGCTCAGAGCCATCACAGGGGAGTGGGTGGACCCCTGCAGCTCCAAGCTGCTGCCATAGTGCTGAGCCACAGACCCCACAGGGCAGTGGGGGGCCTACAGACCTAGAGTTCCCAGCCATGGTCCTCAGCTCCCTGCTGTGCAGGCAGGGCAGGAGTGTGTGACACTCTGCCCCACAGCTCTCATTCCACCCACACCCCATCATACCCTCCAGTCACCCCATTTTGTCATAGATAGTTATTTTTAATAAAAGTCAGGGGGAGGTCACGACTTCCGTGAATTTTTTTTATTGCCTGTGACTTGTCCCTGACTATTACTAAAAATAACCGTGACAAAATCTTAACCTTAATCAAGTGGATTTCAATATAGCCTAAGTCAGGAATGTATGCGTAGCTCTCTCTGTGTGTGTGTCTCTCTCTCTCTCTTATATATATATATATTCTATTTATTTATTTGTTTATTTTTACAGTAAATAACTTTGCATATAAACTTGCACCTGCAATTCAACTAGTATTCATTCTTTCCCTGCCTGTTCATTTTTCAAACCCAGCTATGCGGTCATTTGTTTACAGTAGTTATCACTTACATCTAGCAGTGTTCATATTACAGTACTATTACTACATGATACTGTCACATGCATATAGTGATACCTGCATTGCTGTTCCTTGCACTGTTTGGATATTAGTGACAGCCCCAGTGTCCTGGCTAAAGATAGCAGATTGCTAGCTACTTACTTAAAATTTCCTCTAGTTTAATTTGGATAAGTTGTTACATGTGCTTTAAACTGGACTGATGTGTAGTGTTGCTTTGCAAAGCTGCCACCAACTTCCACCTTCAAAGCATTTCAGTGAATAATGAGTGATCTCTCTGTATACATAAGCTATGTATAGTGAACATCAACAGTAAAGGAGAGTTTTGCAAGGGAATTCTCCAAGTGAAGGAGGAGAGACTATATGACCACTGGGGTGAGTTTGCTGTCTGTTAGTTTGTTTGTTGTGTGCTTGCTTGCTTGAAGTTTATACTGTTGTCTGTTCTGAGGGCTGTGTGCTAAGCATACAGCCTACTCAAGGCTGAGTTTATTAACAAGGTTCTAGCCTGCTATCTTTAGATCTCCAATCCTTTTATGGTTCCTGGATAAGGGGGAGGGCTAACTCAAGGAGAACGGGGGTTTAAAACACCAACTCCTAAGCAATCAGAGGAGCTAGTGAACATGGGAGTTTTGCAAGGGAGTTTAGAGAATGAGTATAAGAGGCAGATATGCCTAGCAAACATACTCTAAACTTAGGCCAATAACACCCCCCCTTTCCCTTCCCCCATGAGAACAAACAAAAAATAAACCTGCAAGAATAAAAATAATGCAGGCAGAAGTCTAACAATCTTAAATAAATCAAACTGCACCATAGAATTTCTATGGATAGAAATTCCATGCTTGAATAAGTGTATAGCAGTAGGAATATACTACCGACTACTTAACAAGGATGGTGAAGGTGACTGTGAAATAGTCAGGGACATTAGAGAGGCTACAAAACCAGAAAACCCAGTAACAAAAGAGGATTTCAACTATCCCCATATTAACTGGGTACATTTCATCTCAAGAGGGGACGCAAAGATAAAATTTCTAGAGACGATTAAAGACTGCTTCTCGGAACAGCTAGTCCCAGAACCCCCAAGGGGAAAGGCAATACTTGATTTAGTCCTAAGTCGAGCACAGGATCCGATACATGAAGTGAATATAGCTGAACTGCTCAGTAATAACGACCATAATGTAATTAAATTTAATATCCTTATAGGGAAGAAAATACCTAAGAAACCCACCACAGTAGCATTTATCTCGAGGAAGCTAGTTAAACAGAAATCAAAAGAAACAGTCACAAGAGTGAAATGCCCACAAGCTGCATGGAAAGTATTTTAAAAACAGCATAACAGGGTCTCAAACTAAATGTATACCCCCATATAAATAAAAAACAGCAAGAGGACCAAAAGAAATTTTTGTCATGGTTAAACAGCAGAGTAAAAGAAGTGGTTAGAGGCAAAAAGTCATCCTTTAAAAATTGAAAGTCAAATCCTACTGTTGATAAATTGCATAGTCAATTGCTTGGCCACACTGTGGTTACTTATGAAATATATTCAAGAGACCAAATAACGAATCTCAGTCAGGTTAATTGCTGTAAGCCAACAATAATATAGTACAGGAAAAAGGTTCCAGATGATACCATTGTCCAGGAAGCCATCTCAGGCAGCAATGTTCCAGTCACATTATGAAGAAGGTGTGCTCCCAAAGTTATACATTTCAGCAGGTATTGCTTATATAATGGTTTTACAAGTTACACATCTCTTTACATGTCACTGATACCCAACCCATTTGTCCCAGGTCCCTAAATTGTGGTTCTGTTCCTTTCTTATCTTTGTTTTGGTTACTAGCATTTCAGGTACTGGTCTATGAAGATATTTCCCTAGCTTGTACTAAGACATAGAATGAATGTATCTTGATTTTGACAAGTTTCCTATCTCCTTATGGCAAATGTTTACTTCAAAAAATGCAAAATGTTATGGGGTACTTACCACAAGTGAACAGGATTATGGTATAAACTAGTTTAGGCTATATCACTGTTACAGCACTTGTGCTTAATATTAGTTGTACTTAATGCATACTAATATATATGGTGAGGATAATACACATTATTAATATGATTGTGTGTGTGTGTTCATGTGTTAGCCAGCATATATTAGTCAGTGCTACTGAGGAAACTAAAAAGGACCATAAACTTCGGCAAGTCAAGTGTAAAGATATAATTAGGCAGGCCAAAAAAGAATTTGAAGAGCAACTAGCAAAAGACAAAAATGAACAGAAAAAAAGTTTTAAGTATATCAGGAAGCCTGCCAAACGATCAGTGGGGTCAGTGGACGATCAAGGTGCTAAAAGAGCACTCAAGGAAGATAAGGCGGTTGTAGAGAAGCTAATAGATTCTTTGCATCAGTCTTCATTGCAGAGGATGTAAGGGATATTCCCACATGTGAGACATTCTTTTTAGGTGACAAATCTGAGGAACTGTCCCAGATTGAGGTGTCAGTAGAGGAGGTTTTGGAACAAATTGGTAAATTTAACAGTAATAAGTCACCAGGAACCAAGAATTCTGAAGGAACTCAAATATGAAATTGCAGAACTATTAACTGTGGTATGTAACCTGTCATTTAAAACAGCCTTGGTACCAGATGACTAGAAGGTAGTTGATTTTTTTTAAAAAGAGTCCAAAGGTGATCCTTCCAACTAATCTATTAGAATTCACTGAGGTTGTCAACAAGCATGTGGACAAGGGTAATATAATGGATGTAGTGTACTTGGACTTTCAAAAAGCCTTTGACAAGGTCCCTTACCAATGGCTCTTCAGCAAAGTAAGCACTCATGGGATAAGGGTGAAGGTTCTGTCATGGATCAGTAATAGTTAAAAGACAGAAAAAAAAAGGGTAGGAATAAATGGTCAGTTTTCACAGTGAAAAGTGATACATATCGGGGCTCCACAAGGATCTGTACTGGGACCTGTGCTGTTCACCATATTCATAAAAGATCTGGAAAAAGTGAGGTGGCAAAGTTTGCAGATGATACTAAATTATTCAAGATGAGTTGATAGCTGGCTGAGAAGATTTACAAAGAGATCTCACAAAATTGGTGATTCACCAACAAAATGGCAGAGGAAATTCAGTGCTGATAAATGCAAAGTAATGCACATTGGAAAACAGAATCCCAACTATACATGCAGAATGATGGGGTCTAAATTAGCTGTTCCCACTCAAGAAAGTGAATTTGCAGTCATTATGGATAGTTCTATGGAAACATCTGCTCAGTGTGCAACGGCAGTTAAAAAAGCTAACAGCATGTTAGGAACCATTAGGAAAAGGATAGATAATAAGACAGAAAATATCATAATGCCACTATATAAATCCCTGGTATACCCACACTTTGAATGTTGCATGCAGTTCTGGTCAGGCTATCGCAGAAAAAAAATATTAGAATTGGGAGAGGTACAGAGAAAGGTAACAAAAATTATTAGGGGGCATGGAACCGCTTCCATATGAGGAGAAATTAAAAAGACTTGGGGCTGTTCATCTTAGAAAAGAGACGACTAAGGGGAGATGTAATAGAGGTCTATAAAATCATGACTGGTGTGGAGAGTGTGAATAAGGAAATGTTACCACTTAACACAAGAACCAGGGGGTACCAAATAAAAAGAATAGGCAGCAGGTTTAAAACAAACAGAAGAAATATTTCTTCATACAACACACAGTCAACCTGTGGACCTTGTTGCCAGAGGATGTTGTGAAGGCCAAAAATATAACTGGGCTATGAAAAAGAATATGATATACGTTTATGGAGGACAGGTCCATCAATGAGTATCACCCAAGGTCATCAGGGATATAAACCTATGCTCTGGGTGTCCCTAAACCTCTGACTGCCAGAAGCTGGGACTGGATGACAGGAGACGGATCACTTGATAATTGCCCTATTCTGATCATTGCCTCTGAAGCATCTGGCACTGGCCACTGTCAGAAGACAGTATATTGGGCTAGATGGACCACAGGTCTGATCCACTATGGCCATTCTTAGTTTCCTATAAACACAATGTGATAGAATTGCAATGGGAATCATAACCGTCAGTTCCCTTACTTTTGACATCCTGATTCTTATTCACACTAAGATTTTTTATACCATTCTGGTTAGTGTAAAGGGACCTTGGGGTAAGTGAGAATCAGGCCTTGTGTGTTTAAATCCTCAGTCATAGCATTGCATTAATATAGATTTTGCACTGAATATATTTTTGCCTGTATTTCCTTGCTGAAATACCTAGCAGTGGCAGATGAATCTCACTGTGCCCTTCCCTGATTTTACTGCAGATTAATGAGCAGATGGAGAGGAAAGGAGAAGAGTAAGTTGGTTTTGAGAGAAAGATCTGCTGTCGTTGCCAACTCTCTAACAATATTTTAGTCCACCTGTAACCATGGGGAACCAGCTTCATTTTATTTTGTAGCAATCATCTACAGATTCTGACATGCTGCATGCACAATGGGAGTTCCCTGTTCTGTGTTTTTCAAAACATGTTCATTTTGATGAAATAATATTAACCATCTTTCTCTTTCTCTTTTGAAATAGTCAGTAGACTATTGGAAATAATGAGTCTGTATACAAATACTCATGCACGTGATACAGGGTGGGTTTTGATAACTATAGTTTAACCTCCCAAATAATCGAAGGATTGCATCTGTCTCTTAAAATACCATTGATGAGATCAGAACATTGAAAATAGAGGGAAAGACTTGAGGCAACGCTATGCATCTCTGCCAGTCTGCTCACAGGTATTCTGGCTTGAAAAACACAAGTCAGGTTCTTGATTAAAGTCCTTTAAGTTCATATCTAGGAAGAATACCCCCACTCCCACAGCAAAAGGAACTTCCCACATTTCTTAGACCAAAAACATTAATTCGGTCTCCATGAACCAAACCTAGGCCTCCATCTTGAAAATTTTTGCATGCTTGCAGAGAGCTGCACCCACACCAAGCCCCACCAACTGCAACAGGTCTCTGCACAAGTGCAACAGTCCACCAACCTGCAACAAATTGCAGAAGCAGTGCCCCATTTGCTATCGTTTAATTATCTGGAATTTTTTTCCGGGCTGTTTTTTTGTGTTTGTCATTTTTTTCTGTTTCTTGCTCTCCTATTGTTACTATTAACGATGGATTGCCTTTTTTAACAAAATTAACAATAATTTGTTATTAAAAAGGATTAGAAGTCTCAGGAGGGATAAATCATGGTGGATTATGTAGTCAGAGTCTACATTAATCTTATCAGATCCAGTTTTTCATTTCAAGAGAGGCTGGGAAATCTCTCTGGAATGCCATACAGAGTCACACTGAACACAGTCAGCAAAAGGTACCAGCCAGAAAACTAATGCCTTCTTATTAGCTAATGAGTTTGGCACCAACTTGCATAATCTACGTTGCAGCTAATAGAGAGCAAGTGTCAAAAGAACTTAAATCTTCTAGTTCTACATTTTTGTCTTCCCAAAGGCTGTCTGAGAAATGTACACGTTCTATTTATTTAAAGGGTTAGAAATGACATTTGTTGTCTTGCTTCCTAAGTGCCTTATAGAAATTAAAACAAAATCAAATTTTGCCTGAGTTAAAACCCTTTTTATGCTGTTGCAGAAACAATCTCATCAGCAATGCAGAGGTGTGGCCAAATGGGTGAACTTTACACAAGGTTTATCAGTGGAATCCCCAGGCTCTTGGAAACTCCTTGCTGTGGTCACTAGAAATCAGTAGGTGATATTCATCCCTGTGCAAAAGGCCAGCTTCAATCCCTAGACATCACTCAAGTGCAATTAAGCCCTTAGGGTAAAGTTCAGCTCTGTGCAGTGGTACAGCACAACTTAAATCTTCAAAGTAGGGCATAAATGGAATTGAAATGGTACATTGGCTTATGAGTTCCATGTTAGTCTGCTTATAGCAAAACAGCAAGAGTTCTGTGGCACCTTAAAAACTAACAAATTTATTTGGGCATAAGCTAACGTGGGCAGAAACCCACTTCGTTGGATGCTTATTCTCTTTCTCTGCACAAGGATGAATTTCACTACATATGAAGAGTTTTCATTGTGGCAAACTGATGTAATGTTCCCTTCAGAACAATTGCTTATGTTGTTTTTCTTAGTGAAATCTATTGTATTTTCATTTAGTCCCTATTCCCCCCGAAAAAACTATTTTGACACCATTAAAAATTGCATTTACACGGCGAGAAGCATCTACAGTTAAACAGTTGTTTCTAGAAATCAATTTTCATTATCATATCAGTGGAATGTAATATACTAACAAGCTTAAAAATCCAAATAAAATAGAAATCCAGAACCTGTCAGATTATTCAGAGTATTTACAGTATTGACAGGGGGGCTCTGAATGTGTGAATGGTTGAACTCTTCTGCAAGTTCATACCTCTGGTATGTCATTTGAAATGTAATTTTTCCTAGCATTGAAGTAAGATTTTTTATTTGATTTATGACCTCAAAGTCCAATGATTTGTACATTAGTAATAAACCCATTTATCTGATGGGTACCTATGATAGTTTCTATTAATTTAGCCAAATCATTATATTTCTGCCAGCCATGGTAGGAGTAAAGCTCCATTGGCACAGTCACTAAGAAACTTTTGGGGGAGATCACGGGAGTCATTTGTATCTGAATGTAGGGTTAGTTTGGCTTTGGCCCCCTTCAGGCTCCCCAGATCTCTCTGGACAAATCCTCTTCTGTGCTCGCCCAGGAACTCCCCCACGCTTCCCCAGCAGCAGAATTTGTCTGGTGCTTCTAGTCTCCAAGAGCCTTGCTTCTCATTCATAAATACATCTATTAAATTCCCTTCATGCTGTTCTCCTTCCCCTCAGAAACCTCTCACTCTCCAAAACACAGTCACTACCTTCCTTCCCATGCCTCCTCCACATCCCGTCACTCTCTTCTCCCCCACCAAGTCCTACAGTGTCTTTCTCCTCCACAAACTATCTCACTCTCCTTCCTGCCCACCAAGAGCCCAGGATTTCCTACCTCTCCCCTGGTAACCACCTCATCTCCCTAAACTCCCTGTCCCAACCCATTTCCTCTCTCCTCTCACTCTTCTCTACCTCCCCAAATCCCTTCACTCTGAGGTCTCTTTCCCTTACATCAAAACCTGCTCATGCTGCTCCCTCCCTTATCTCCCCTTAGTCTCTGCTACCCCCATCCTGCCTCTGTCCCTTGTCCCACTAGCTTCACTGTTATAATCTCTGTTTGCCCCTAATCTGTTTGCCCCCTCCTTCATTCCTCCTAGCTCCACCCTCCATCCCGAGAGCCTCTGCCATCCCCACTTTCCCTCCTTGTCCACCCTAGCCACACCCTTCCATAAATAATGACAAGTAATAACCTGTTTCAATCATATACATGCAAGGGGAAAAACAAGCAGTGCATAATCACATAAATAGAACTCTTTCTAGAGTAGGTCTAATCATGAAAGAAGATAGAACAAGAAATCAAGATAAGAAATAGACAACAGCTTTAGCACCTTAGAAATCAGAATCATGATACATTTATTAATGGAATTATATGACAGGGTTACCTGTGAAAGTAGAGGACTGGACACAGTGATGCAGGCGGTCCCTTTCAGTCCTGTGACCCTCTGCCAAAGCATTTTTCTGTCCTATGTAGAACCCCACACTACATTTTTTTTGACACTACAAGTTTTAGACAGAATTGATATAACTTACTGTTTCTTTAATCATTGTGTACACAAGTAAATTGTCTAGAGTGGAACAACAGATGTGTTAGATGCTCTCCTAAACAGACTTACTTCAAAATTCCTTAGGCAGGAAAGTAAATAATTCAGTTAAACCCACTGGGTGCAACCCACAAAGCAATTTAGGTGCCTAAACTCCACTTAGACTAAGTAGCCACATGCAGCACCATGCGATCCACGAAACTCCCACTTGGCTACCATCTAACCCTGTAGGTGCCTACATTCACTCAGCGCCTAACTTTCCTTCATAAAAGTTCCCGACGTACTCCCTAAATTTTAGGTTGGGGGGCATGTACTCTGCTGCCTCCCTTTAGGCACCCAGAAATGAAAGAGTGATTGGAGTAGGGGGACTGGATCTGAGTCTCCCACCGTTCAGATAGGTGCCCTAACCACCAGTGTACAGAGTCTCTCTCTCTTTTTCTCTCTCTCTCTCCGCCCAATGAATATTTAAGTGTTTATCAACACTGGATAAATATTAGCTAAGATCGCAGAAATACTACCCAATGCGTGGGGTGACCCTAAACCTCTGACTACCAGAAACCAGGTGTGGAAGACAGAGAGAGATCACTCCATAATTGCCCTGTTCTGTACATTCTCTATGAAGCTCTGGCATGGGCCACAGTTGGAGACAGGGTACTGGGCAAGATGAACCATGATCTAAGCCAGTAGGCAGCTCTTATGTTCTTATGAACAATCATTGGGTCAGAGAGAGAGACACAGAGTGTGTGAAATTGCCTCTGGATTATATGGGAGCTGAGAGACCCCAGGTCTAGTATTCCTGCTCCTATCACTTTCATTTTTTAATTCACCATGGAACAGCTTCAAGAGAAGAGACTGAGAGAGCCCCACCTCCAAATATCCCATGGTGCAGTGGTTAGAGCACTCTCCTGAGAAGTGGGAGACCCCTGTTCAAATCCTTTCTTGCCCTGTGGCTGAGAGGGAGGAATTGAACCTGGGTCACTCACACTCCAAGTGAGTGCTCTAACTATTGTACTAAAAGTTATAAGATAGACACTGGCATCACTTCCACCATTACCATCGCTTCCCCTGGTGGCCATTTTGTGTGGAGCAAGGCAGGCACCTCACTTATTCTCTGAAGAAATGGCTAAGGAACTAAGTCACCTATTACAGGACAGACCCAACAAAGAAAACAACAGAACAGCACTGGCCATCACCTACAGCCCCCAGCTAAAATCTCTCCAAAACATCAATAAGGATGTACAGCCTATCCTAGCAGATGATCCCTCACTCGCTCAAGCTGTGGGAGGCAGACCTATCCTTGCTTACAGACAGCCCCCCAACCTGAAGCAAATACTCCCCAGCAACCATACACCATACAACAAGAACACTAACCCAAGAACCTATCCCTGCAAGAAACCCCGTTGTCAGCTCTGTCCACACATCGACTCAAATGATACCATCACAAGTCCTAACCACATCAGCCACACCATAAGGAGCTCATTCACCTGCACATCTACTAATGTAATATATGCCATCATGTGCCAGCAATGCCCCTCTGCCATGTACATTGGCCAAACCGGACTGTCACTATGCAAAAGAATAAACGGACACAAACCAGACATAAAAAATGGTAACATCCATAAACCAGTAGGAGAGCACTTCAATCTCCCAGGACACTCTGTAGCTGACTTGAAAGTTGCCATAGTTCTACAAAAAAACTTCAAAAACAGACTTCAGTGAGAAACTGCAGAGCTGGAACTCATATGCAAACTTGACACAATCAAACTGGGTCTGAGCAGGGATTTGGAATGGTTCTCTCATTACAAGAAGTAATTGTCACTGTTCACACATTCTCACCTTCTAATCAATGGTTGTGAATAGGCCTCATCTACTCTAACTGAATGGACTTTATTTACATCTACCCTCCCCATTGCTGTTCCTTACCCTTGGATGTATATATATACCCCCTATCTGATTTCTATTTCTCTCATCTGACGAAGTGGGTTGCAGCCCATGAAAGCTTATGCTTAGGGATAATATTAGAGCCAGTTGTCTCATTTAACATTTGCATTAATAGATTGGAAAAGGGAGGGGGGAGTTCATACCTGATGCTAAATTGGCAGGTGTTGTGAACACCACTGAGGATAGAGAAAATAATACAAAGGGACCAAGAGAGATTAGAAATACAGCAGGAAGTAAAATGAGATCCAGTTTGGAAAAATGAAAGCTAATTGCTTTTATCATGATGTGTACTATCTGGAATACAGATACTGTGTTTAACAGGGAGAAAGCTAGATAGCAATAATACTGAAAGAGATTTAAGTGTGATTGCAGTGAATAAGATGCAAGTTCCCAATGGGATTTGGCAACAACAACAACAGCAAAAGCCTGTGCAATCTGGGAATGCATAGGCTGAGCATCTTCCTTCACACATCAGGGTCCCTCCTTGTATACAGGCTTAGGAAGCACAAATCTAGAATATTGTGTTTACTTCTAAGCACTCCAGTGCCAGAAAGATGTTCACAAACTGTGGGATGGACTTCAAAGAAAAACACAAATGGTTAGGAGTCTGTCTACAGGGGTTGATATCCACAAAGATGAGATCTCCTAGACTGTCAGATAGTTTCCCAAAAGAAATGTAGGAGCTCCATCCCATGAATTATTTACATTTGGACTAGAAAAAAAACCTGAAAAATATATTGTGGATAACCCTGCATTGGTCTAAATTACTTGACCTAACAGGACATTTACCTCTTTAATTCACTGACTAGCATGTTATTCTGGACACTTTATTTTTAAGTAGAGCTTGCTTTGTAGACAGAAGAAATATTTTCTAGACTCCTTTGGGATTCATAGAAGAACTAGAAGCACTTGTCTCAAAGAAGCACTATTCCATTCCTGTAAGTCTTGGTTGTACATCTCAAGGGTCCATGATCACTACAAAAACTGAAGGAATCAAAGGGATGCTCAAAGTTTATAATAATCCTATTCCTCAAGAAGAGAAGGGTATATCAGATGTGGCTGTGCCTTTCAATGTATTGTTAATATAAAACTACTGGAAGGATTTGTTTACATGAGCTATGCGAACTGTGATAGTGCAAACAGAGTCGGGAGGGAGGAAGACAGCTGGTCAAAACTGGTCCTGGAAACAAAGTGCCTAGCCCAATTAAAAGCCAATATTCTTCAGCTTCATTTGTGATAGTTATTTTTGTGCAAGGCCCCAGGAGATGTGAACATAGTACAAAGCACAGAGAGCAGTAAACACTTGAAGAAAATGTATTCACTTACCAATCTTGGAGAACAATTGTAATCCAAACCACAGTAACAGCTCTGTAACAATGATATTAAATTGAATAAACAAATCTCTTATCAAATGAAGCAGGAGCTGAAAGAGGCAATCATTCTGCCTTTGGGGTTAGTGATTGGAATCAGAGCTGCTGGCACCAGCGCTGAATCTGATGCAAGTGGGAAATCCTTGGTGGTTTCCTACTGCAGAAATATTTGATCCTGATTCTACCATCAATCCATAGCCACAATCCCCACTGAACATATTAGGGGCATGATCCTGTAAAATATTACACACCACCTGCAACTCCCATTAAAGGTAATGGGAACTTAGGATGCTCACTACCCTGCAGAATTTGGCCCTAGTTCCCTAATTTTGCACACACAACAATGGCAGGACTGAGTGATAAGAAGTATCCGAAAAGGTTTCAAGCATCAAGTGCCCTTTTTTGTGTGCCGATACCCCTTCCATATGTCTGAGTCTCATAAAAAGAGTGCCAGAAGCTAAATCCAACTGCTGTTCACATGGACCTGGTTTGTGCCATTAGGAGTTTGGGGATGTACAACTTTTAAGATGCCACCTATTCCTCCCAGTGCTGAGTGTACCCAAAAGAGAGAGAGGAGGAATGGTTCCTCATTTCCACCCTGCCCTCAATGGGCTGATGTGTATACCTAGGTGTGCATGGAAGGAGCAGTCTGTGCACTCCCCCAGTTACACAGCCCTTCCATAGATTGCACGGAGTATGGAGGCTTCTTGTGCCATCCTCCAGTCTGTACCATATCATGCCCCCAAACTGATACCCAGCCATTTAGATTTTTTAGATAAGTTTTTGGGATATACATAATTGGCCCAATTTTCCAAAGCAAATGTCTATATAATGCAAATTTAGCATTTATATATGCAACTGGGCACTCAGCCAAGTAATTACTGGTTTTAGCTTCTTAAAGTGCCAAGCTGTATGTGAAAATATAATCAAATTAGACAGTCATTTTTAAATAGGGTGATCAGATAGCAAGTGTGAAAAATTGGGACGGGGGTGGGGAGTAATACGGGCCTATATAAGACAAAGCCCCGAATATCGGGATTGTCCCTATAAAATCAGGAAATCTGGTCACCCTACTTTTGAAAGTTGGGCTCGGTATGTGTTAGTGATATGCAAGTCCAGAAGGCAACACAGCAAGATGAAAAGAGGATAGTGCATTTGTTTCAACTCTGGTATGCTATGTTTATTTTACAATTTCCCATAAGGTTGATGAAATTTTATTTTTGAACGGGATTATTTGCTTCCATTTAGCCACAATACATAAAACTCTGGGGCCCATTTTTCAGCTTGTCTTTTTTCTGTGAATGCAAATCTAGTCGGTTCAAGTATGGCTGCCCATTTAGCGTAAACAAATTTGGGTTTCACATGTACAAAGGTATTGATAAAGAACACTTCATAGACTGATAAAGGAAGAATGTCAGGTAGTTTTGCACCAAAATTTCAGTGTTGGTGGGGGAGTCCAAATCCTAAATATTAAAACAATGTTTTCCTAACATTTAAGTAAAAAAAATTAAATGAAAACAGTTTTTGTTTTGGATTGAAACATTCTCCTGTGTATTATTAATCATTATTTTTGCATTACAATAGTGCTTACAGGCCCTAATAAGGAATTGATGGCCCCAGTGTACTAGGTCCTGAACAAGTCCCAATAAAAAGACTGTCCACACCCCAAGAGTTACAATCAAAGCAAAAGCTTACAATCCAAACATGGCAGGACTCTGCTAACACATAAGATCTGGAAAGTGAAACTGAAAACAGTTGCATAGAAAAGTGAAAATGGTTAATCTATTTTCCTTTTCTGAACTGAGTAAAAGGCAAAAAGTAATCAAACTGCATTACTGATGAAAAATAAATTAATTTTTTTTTTTAAGTTTTCCATTATAATAATCTCAGTTATTTTTAATTACACAGATATGGAATTTTTTTTAAACATTTGATTTTTCAATTTGTCCCTTTTTAAGATTTTTCTCCTTTTGTAGTTTTCCTTCTATAATTTTTACTCTCCACTGTTGTTTTTTTCTTCTTCAGATATTTAAAAAAATTCTCCTTCATGAAATTACCCTATTGTACATTAAAACAAAATATCCTTTTTTAGCAATTAAGATGAGTGCATATGTAAGTCAAATATGGTTTTAATGCACTCTTCTTCCTTTTGCAGCCAATTGGTCTCATGTTTTCGTACCACCCCATGATCTTCTGATTTACAAGTAGTTTGACTGCTCCCACAGCTCCTTGTTTCCATTTCTCAGGACTCTCTCTGGCTGGTCTCCCCTCATTCCCCCCAGAAAAATGTTCTGATTCTTTTAGTTTTTTGTTTGCTTTTTTACACTGGGATCCCTCTTAATATAGCTGGATATGGAAGCCTTACACCATATGGATATGCCTTGGGATTTTGGTCCTCCACTTGCCTTTACAATATGAGTATCTCTCACCACTTGCCCGTCAGTAATTGCATCTTCACTTTGATCTGTAAAGTAGGCCTGATGTGTTTGGTGGAATCACAGAATAATAGAAATGTAGGACTGGACAGGACCTCGAGGACATCTAGTCCATTTCACTGCACTGTGGCAGGACCAAAACCATCCCTTGCTAGTGTTTGTCTAACCCTGGTCTTAAAAACTTCCAATAACAGGGATTATGCAACTTCTCTTGGTAACCTATTCCATCACTTAATTATTTTAGTTAGAAAGTTTTTCCTAATATCTAACCTAAATCTCCCATGCTGTAGATTAAGACCGTGTAATCTTCATTAGACATGGAGAACAATTGATCACTATCCTTTTTATAACAGCAATTAACATATTTAAAGATAGGCTTAGAAGGATTTGATTTTCACTGGTAAATGTTGATTTCACTGTACACACACAAATTGATGAAAAAATATTTCCACTGATAATAAACATTTACAGACAGGCAAAGTAAGAAAAATGCCGCTTGAGAACTTAGAGTCCAACCTTAATGTGTATAAAACATATTTTAATGTGATGTTGACAATTTGTGTTTTAAGGGCTAAGAAATTACTGTCATTAAACAACTGTCATTAAATAGTTTTCTGACTTTTTCTCCCCCCATAATTTTGCACAACTGTGAAAATTTAAATAAATACAAATTTTAAAAATACTTAAAAATAAACATCAATCTAATTCTGTCAATCCTACTTACAGACTATTATCAGGTCCCTCCTTAGTCGTCTTTTCTCAAGACTCTACATATACAGTTTTTTTAACTTTTCCTCATAGGTCAGGTTTTATAAATTTTTTATCATTTTAGTTGCTCTCCTCTGGACTTTTTCCAATTTGTCCACATCTTTGAAAGTGTGGTGTCCAAAACTGGACATAATAGTCCAGTTGAGGCCTTACCAGTGCCATGTAGAGCAGAACAATCACCTCCCGTGTCTTACCCCAGAATATTAGCCTTTTTGCAACTAATTAACATTGTTGGTTCATATTGAATTTGTGATCCATTATAATCCCTAGATCCTTTTCTGCAACACTATCACCTAGCCAGTTATACCCCATTTTGTAGTTGTGCATTTGATTTTTCCATCCTAAGTGAAGTACTTTTCACTTGTCTTTATTGAATTTCATCTTCTTGATTTCAGACCAATTCTCCAATTTGTCAGTCATTTTGTATTCTAATGCAGTCTTCCAAAGTGCTTATAACCCCTCACAGTTTGTGGTTATCAGCAAATTTTATAAGCATACTCTTATGAAATAAATGAAAATATTGAATAGTCCTGGAGCCAGAACATATTCCTGTAGAACTTCTCTAGATATGTTCTGCCAGTCTGACAGTGAAACACTGATAACTACTCTTTGGGAAATCAGTTTTGTACCACCTTATAAAAATTTCATTTTAGCCACATTTCTGTAGTTTGGGACAGTAACAAAAGCTTCACTAAAATAACAATTAATCATGAAGACTCACAGACTTTAAGGCCAGAAGAGACTATGTTTATCTAGTCTGACCTCCTGCATGTTGCAGGCCATAGAATTTCACTCACTCACTCCTGCAATAGACCCACAACCTTTGGCTGAGTTACTGAAGTCCTCAAATCCTGATTTAAAGACTTCAAGTTACAGAGAATCCACCCTTTATTCTAGTTCAAATCAGCAAGTGACCTGTGCCACACACTGCAGAAAAAGGACAAAAAAACCACCAGGGTCTCTGCCAATCTGACCTGAGAGAAAATTCCTTCCTGACCCCAAATATGGTCATCAATTAGACCTTGAGCACGTGGGTAAGGTCCACCAGCTAGACACCTTGGAAAGAATTCTCTGTAGTAGTTCAGAGTCCTCCCCTCTAGTGACCAACCTCTAGCCAGTGGAGATATTTGCTAATAGCAGTCACGGATGGGCCATATGCCATTGTAGGCAACCTCATCATACCATCCCCTCCATAAACTTATCACTCAGTCTTACAACAAATTAAGTCTTTTGCTCCTCACTATTCACCTTGGACAGCTGTTCCAGAACTTCACACCTCTGATCATTACAAATCTTTATCTAATTTCAAGCCTAAACGTGTTGATGGCCAGTTTATATCCATTTGTTCTTGTGCCAACATTGGCCCTTAACTTAAATAACCCCTCTCCCTCTACTGATATATTTATAGAAAGCAATCATATCTCACCTCAACCTTTGTTTTATTAGGCTAAACAAGCCATGCTCCTTAAGTCTTCTCTTGTAAGGCAGGTTCCCCTCTATCCATTAGGCCAGTAACTCTGTCAAAGAAGGAAATTATGTTGGTTAGGCATGATTTATTCTCGACAATTCCATGTTGACTATTACTTGTCACTAAGGCTGCAAGTTTGTCACAGAAGTGAAAATGTCATGGATACTGTGACTTCTTTGTTTGTCCAGGACTTCCATGCCAGAAGACTTTCAGGGAGCAGCCACGACAAATTTGAGGGAGTAGTGTTGTGACCTGGTACATGGGATCACAGTGCCACTCATTTCAATTTGGCTCAGCCACCCTCAGCAACCCTGCAAGTTGGTGTGCCAGGTTGCAATGCCTGGAGTGGGAGAGCTGGGCCCAACCCCATGGGACAAAGGAACCGCTGCTGTGAGGTGAGTGTGAGATGGGCTTGCAGCCCCACTCCTTCCCAGGGCCTCTCCCCCTCATCAGGCTGGAATTAGGGTTGTGCACCAGAGCACGTGGTCTGTGCCCCTTTGGCAGGGCAAGGACATATCAGCAGCAGAGGATGACGATGACACTGGTCTATGATTTTAATGAGGTATAGTTGAATTTTATTTGTCACAGCATTTTTTATCAAAAATCATGAAACCTGTGACTTTTATTAAATTTAATGTGACTATTACATGTTTTTTAATTAAAAAATGATGTGATAAATCTGCAGCCCGACTTATCACCCTCTAGATGCACCTTCTAAATGCTTACAAATTAATAGTTTCATAATTTGTTCCAATATCTTTCCAGGAAGCAAAGTTAGGCTGATTGATCTATAATTCCCTATATAATGTCTGCCTTTTCAAAGATAGCTGCCTTTAAAAGATACAATGCTTACCCTTCTTCAGTCCTCTGGGACCTCACCCATCTTCCATGAGTTCTCAGAGATAATTGCTATTGGATTGCTTCAGCTCATTCCTCAAGTATCCTAGGCTGAATTTCATCAGTTCCTGCCAACTAGAGTACATTTAACTTATCTACATATTATTTAACCTGAGAGACAAGGTGGGTGAGATAATAGATAAAAGATATTACATCACCCACCTTGTTTCTCTAATATCCTGGGATTAACATGGTTACAACTATACAGCATAGTATTTAACCACTTCTTTTCTTATTCCGCTTGTGTTCCTTCCTCCTTGCTGTTAAGTATTCAGTCACAAGTAACTTTAATGGTGAAGACTGAAAAAAAAAGGTGTTAAACACTTTGGCCTTCTTGGTGTCATCTGTTATTAGATATCATTTCCCCCTAGGTAATGGACTTACACTTTCCTTTGTCTTTCTCTTGCTCCTACTGTATTTAAAGAACATCATCTTATTGCCCTTTATGTTCCTTCCTAGTTGTAACGCATTTTGTAAGAACATAAGAACAGCCATCCTAGGTCAGACCAATGATCCATCTAGCCCAGTATTCTGTCCTCCGATATTGGCCTGTGCCAGATGCTTCAGAGGAAATTAATAGAACAAGGTAATTTCAAGTGATCCGTCCCCTGTCGTCCAATCATGGCTTCTGGCAATTGGAAGCTTAGGGACACCTAGAGCATGGAGTTGCTCTCCTGACCATCTTGGCTAATAGCCACTGATGGACCTACCCTTCGTAGACTTATCTCATTCTTTTGGAACCCAGTTATACTTTTGGTCTTTACAACATCCCATGCCAATCATTTCCATAAGCTGTGTTGTGTCAACAAGTACTTCCTTTTGTTTGTGTTTGAAACCAGTTGCCTATTAATTTAATTGGGAGACCCCTAGTTTTTGTTTTATGTGAAGAAGTAAATAACACTTCACTTTCTCCATGCCACTCATGAGTTTATAGAACTCTATCATATCTCCTCTTAGTTGACTCTTTAGCATTTCTGATTTTGTCCCTTCATGCTTGCGCTATTCTTTTGTTCTCGTTCTTAGCAATGTATCCATGTTTCCGTTTTTTGTAGGGTTCCTTTTTGATTTTC
Organism: Emydura macquarii macquarii; assembly: GCF_026122565.2. Taxonomy (NCBI): domain Eukaryota; kingdom Metazoa; phylum Chordata; order Testudines; family Chelidae; genus Emydura; species Emydura macquarii. The sequence goes on along the minus strand of NW_027133034.1, from coordinate 271,067 downwards.
AGATTATTAAAGAGCTCCTGATGAAGCCATATCAGCCCCTTATTCTTCTTCATAATGGGATAGTTTGCTGTTGTGCTTTTAATATTGTCACTTTGAGAAACTGCCAGTTGTCTGGAACTCCTTTTCCCCTTAGATTTTCTTCCCATGGAACCTTACCTACCAGTTATCTGCGTTTGTTAAAGTCTGCTTCTTTGAAGTCCATTTTCCTAATTCTGCTGCTCTCACTCCTTCCTTTCCTTAGAATAATGAAATCTATCATTTCATGATCACTTTCACCCAAATTGCCTTCAACCTTCAAATTCCTGTTAGTCAAAATAAAGTCTAAAATGGCTGCTCCCTTGGTTGCTTCCACCACTATTTGAAACATGAAGTTGTCCCCAACACATTCCCAGAACTTACTGGATATTTTGTGTTTTGCCCTATTATTTTTCTAACAGATGTCTGGATAATTAAAGTACCCTGCTGCTCATTTTGTGTTTTGGATTTTTCTGTTATTTGTCCTAGAAATGCCTTCTCCACATTCTCCTTGTGGTTTAGTGGTCTATTGTAGAACCCTACTGTGATTTAATCTCTGTATTTTTTCTGTTCTTATCTTTACCCAGAGACTTTCAATGGTCTGCCTCAAACCTCCTTCTGAATCTCACAATAAATGTTGACATTTTTGATGTGCAACATTTCCTCCCTTTTTTCCCTGAATGTCCTTCCTGAACAAGCTATATCACTCTATACCAATATTTCAGTCATGAGATATATTCCACCAAGTCTATGTGATGGCAATTGCATTATAATTTTGCTTGTGTACCAGAATTTTTGTTCTTCCTGTTTCACTTAATATTAACACCATTCCACTTGCTCTCTGCTTGTGCTAATATGGTTATCTGTCCACTTCCAAACCAAAACCTGCCCATAACCAGGAAGTACAGCTGCGCTAACTCAGGCTTTGTCTACACCCAAAAGTTGTATCACTTTAATTATACCAATATAGTTAAAGTGGTACAACACCCCCTCAAGTGGATGCAGATATACTGTATAAAAGTGCTTCGCATTGATATAGCTATTCCCAAATGGGAAAGGGAATAAGATATAGTGAAAAAATACCTTTATACCCTTATAATTGCATTCACAGTATGAACCACTACGAAACCACCTGATCAGCATCCTGTACAGTAAACCGAAGAAGATCAAGAAAGAGCTCTCAATACTGGAGACTCTTATAAAAAACCAAACCTCCACACAAACTTCCACGTGGTTTATCTTTACTAAGACAAGACAGACCATTTACAACACACACTTTGCTTCTCTACAGTAGAAAAAGGACACTAAACTATCTAAACTCCTATATGCTACAAGGGACCACAACAGTGATACCCTTAACTCACCCAACAATATTGTAAATCTAACCAGCTACACACTTAACCTGACAGAAGAGTCTGTTCTATCTCGGGGACTCTCTTTCTGCCCTACCACCCCCATGCACATGATACAGTTCTGCCGTGACCTGGAAGTCTACTTTCGCAGTCTGTGACCCAAGGAATATTTCCACCACACCACTGAACAGCACACTAACCCTCAGATACCTTCCCACCAATGCTACAAGAAGAACTCTGCATGGACTCCTCTGGATGGTTGAAATCACAGACTAGACTTTTACATAGAATGCTTCCACTGACGTGCACAAGCTGAAATTGTAGACAAGCAGCATCACTTGCCCCATAGCCTCAGCCATGCAGAATGCAACTCCATCCACACCCTCAAAAACAACTCTGACATTATAATAAAAAAGGCTGACAAAAGGAGGTGTGACAGTCGTCATGAATAGGTCGGATTATGAGCAGGAAGCCACAAAACAACTCTCCAACACCACATTCTACAGGCCATTGTCCTTTCATCCCACTGAGGAATACCAAAAGAAACTACACCATCTGCTCATGAAACTCCCTGAAGAAGCACAGGAACAAATCTACACAGACAGACCCCTAGAGTCCCAACCAGGGATATTCTATCTGCTACCCAAAATCCACAAACCCAAGAATCCTGGATGCCCCATCATCTCGGGCATTGGCACTCTTACAGCAGGGTTATCAGGCTATGTGGATTCTCTCCTCAGGCCCTACAGTACTATTACTCCTAGCTTTCTTCGGGAAACCACTGACTTCCCGAGAAAACTACAATCCATTGGTGATCTTCCAGAAAACACCATCCTGGCCACTATAGATGTAGAAGCTCTCTACACCAACATTCCACACAAAGATGGACTACAAGCCCTGAGGAACAGTATCCCCTGATAATGCCATGGAACAACTGATAGCTGAATTTTGGGACTTTGTCCTCTCCCACAGCCATTTCAGATTTGGAGATGATTTATACCTTCAATCAGTGACACGGCTATGGGTACCTGCATGGCCACACAGTATGCCAACATTTTCATGGCTGACTTGGAACAACGCTTCCTCAACTCTCATCCCAAAGTGCCCCTCCTCTACCTACGCTACATTGATGACATTTTCATCATCTGGACCCACAGAAAAGAGTCCCTCGAAGAATTCTACTGAGATTTCAACAATTTTCACCACACCATCAACCTTAGCCTGGACCAGTCCACACAAGAAATCCACTTCCTGAACACTGCAGTGCAAATAAGTGATGGCCACATAAACACCACCTTGTGCCGAAAACCCACCGACCACTATACGTACCTTCATGCCTCCAGCTTCCACCCAGGACACACCACACAATCCTCTATCTACAGTCAAGCCCTAAGATACAACCGCATTTGCTCCAATCTCTTAGAGACAAACACTTACAGGATCTCTATCAAGCATTCTTAAAACTACAATACCCACTTAGAGAAATGAAGAAACAAATTGACAGAGCCAGATGGGTACCCAGAAGTCATCTACTATAGGACAGACCCAACAAGGAAAACAACAGAGCGCCACTGGCCATCACCTACAGCCCCAGTTAAAACTTCTCCAGCACATCATCAAGGATCTACAAGCTATCCTGGAAGACAATCCCTCACTTTCACAAACCCTGGGAGGCAGGCCAGTCCTCACTTAAAGACAGGCTCCCAACCTGAAGCAAATACTCACCAGCAACTGCACACCATACAATAGAAACACTAAACCAGGAACGTATCCTTGCAACAAACCCTGTTGCCAACTCTGCCCGCATATCTACTCAAGTGACACTATCACAGGTCCTAACCACATCAGCCACACCATCAGGAGCTCATTCATCTGCACATCTACTAATATGATATATGCCATCATGTGCCAGCAATGCCCCTCTGCCATGTACATTGGCCAAACCGGACTGTCTCTACACAAAAGAATAAATGGACACAAATCAGACATCAGGAATGGTAACATTCAAAAACCAGTAGGAGAGCACTTCAATCTCCCTGGACACTCAGTAACAGACTTGAAAGTTGCCATACTTCAACAAAAATCTTCAAAAACAAACTCCAGGGTGAAACTGCAGAGCTGGAACTCATATGCAAACTTGACACTATCAGACTAGGTCTGAATAGAGATCGGGAGTGGCTAGCCCACTACAAAAAATAATATTCCCTCTTTTGACATTCACATCTTTTCATCAACTGTTGTGAATGACCTCATCCACCCTGATTGTATTAACCTCGTTAACACTCGCACTCCTCACTGTAATGTAACTCACCCATCTTGCATGTGTATAGATACCTACCAAACTGAAGTTTCCACTTCATGCATCTGACGAAGTTGAGTTTCTGCCCACGAAAGCTTATGCCCAGATAAATTTGTTGGTATTTAAGGTGCCTCAGGACTCTTGTTGTTTTGCTAAAAATAGACTAACACGACTACCTCTCTGGAATTTACAGTATGGGTTCTACCAGTATAACTATTTCAGTTTAAAAAAAAATCACACTGCTAACTGAAATAACTACTGGTACTAAATCTGTATGTAGACCAGCCCTACCACCCTTTTGTTATAGGTACATTTCCACTCTATTCCTCATCTGTGCTTATCACTGTACTCAGCCAGACTTCACTAAAGCACTTAGAGAATTAATTAGGAAATACAACACCTTGCTTTGTGAGATAAGCTGAGTTTTGCCCATGCATGGGGAGGGGGCAAATATTGGGCCGGAATGGAAGAAGCTGGTGCACATTGTTCTCCCTCTGTGCCTCTGGAGAATCCCCCCACCAAAGATAACGCAGCCAGAGACAATACTGTCCAAGGGCTGCAAAGTGCCATTTAAAGTGGGCTGTGGGGCACAGATTTGCCCCAGAAGCACCTTGACCCTCCTCTTACCCTGTCAGCTGCACCACACATCCCAGCTGCAGCCTGACCCCCCCTTAGCCCATGAGCCCCTACATCCACCCCCTTAAAAATTGAGTGCGTGGTGATGCGACCTGGCACAAGGAGTCACAGCACAGCTCAGGTTTGGCCCAAACCAAAAAGAAGTCAGGCGACAGCCTGAGTAGCCACCCCCAGCTCTCAGCCTTTGCTATCTTCTCCAAAGAGCCCCCTGGTGTCCAAGAGGTAGCCCCAGGAACGGTAGTGCCTAGGATTGGCGGCCTACTGGATGCCAGAACTGCTGCAAACACACAAAGCCTCCATATGGATGTCCCTGGGATCCCACAGATCTCAGGGGAACTGCCAGTGTAGTGGGTGGACCCTGAGGCCAATTCTTTGAGAGTACAGCTCTGCAGCCCCTGACAGGAAGCTATGTGGGAAACTCATGATTGTGGAGGTTTCCCTTCTGCATTTCTTTCCATAGGAGTGGTTGATCTGAGCCAATATATTTTATTTTCAATTTCCATTCTAGTGAGAAGCAACTTGATGTAATCATTTGGTTCATATCCTGGGTCATATCACCAGACTTCAAAAGGATGCATAATTCATCATTTATTTTACAGACCTGACATTCCCCACCCCTTCAATACACAGTTTCACTCTGTTATAATGCCTTAAATATGTTTTACTTCAGTGAGTAATATTTACATAATCACCAACTGGCCTATTCATCCTTTAAAGAACCTAAGCAGCTGCAAATCCCACCATAATTTGAGATTTCCATTTACGTGCAATATGTTCTCAATGCATGAAAACTGAAAGAACTAAAAGTTACACTCAGTTTTTCAATGCTGAAACAAAATTGAGGTCAATATCAGGTCAATATCAGGCAAAAGTTCAAGCCAATTCTTTTTTATTCAGTAAGTTCATTCAGCTTCAGAAGTGGGGGCCTTAGAGAACCGCCTGGCTCAGGTAGGCAATAAACAGGTCAGAGAGGAATAGACTGGCTAGGCCAGAAGAGCAAACCAGACATGGAGAGGCCAGCTATGTCCCTGCATCCCAGTGCACAGATCCACACCTCACTTTTGCACACTTTTCCACAAAGAATCCATGGGCACTTTTGCACAAAGAATCCATCCACCAAATGGAACTTTCAGAGTTTCCTTCCCCTAGGACTTAATCCTACAAGATTTTCTATGGCAGGAGGTAAAACTCCCACCACTCCCTGGGTTTAGATGGAATATAATGTTTTAGCAGATTTTTCTTTAAATTCTTTGATTTGAGCTCCTAAAATGCCATAAGCCAATATAACTTAAGGTGCCATATAATATAATTTAAAATGCCTTAAGCCAATATAACTTATTTTGTACAATATAACTATTTTGATTTTTTTTTTTTTTTTTTAAATCACACAGCTGACTTAAATAATTATATTGGAACAGAAGGTGTGCCTAGACCAGGCCTAAGAGTTTTCAGAATACACTCTATGTAGTAAACTGATCATAATAAGGCTAACTGGATTACCAAGAATATTATGGGATGGTGCCATGCTCCTCCTCTCCCTTACTTCCTGTTTTAAATCAAGGAATTGAATATTAAAATAAAAACCCTGGGAAAAGGTAGGACTAAATCAGTGGAAACTTTTATAGTAAATTCATGATTTCCTGCATCTCAGGAAATTATTAAAATTATATTTCTCTCACTGGATATAAAGATGTAAATAAATAATCAACAACAGTGACTAGTGATTTTGGATGCCTCAATTTTTGGATGCCCAACCTGAGACAATCTCAGGAGACCTGGTTTTCCAAAAATACGAATTACCTGCCATCTGAAAATCCCAGTTTAAGGTGTCCAAAATTGGGCACCCACAATTACTTGCAAAAGTTAAGACAAAATCCTTCATCATAATCAGCAACTTTTTTGATCCTCAATTCAGTTAGCAGAAAATAATTTCCCAAAGATACAATATGTTACTGTCATGTCCACTATAGGTTTTATTATTTACAAAGATAAAAATATTAATATATGGGATACACAGTTAGAAACCCCATTCATATATATACAATGGAGAGTTGTATGGAGAAAAGCAATCTCTTCTTAAGTCCCAGAAAGCTACTATACATTTAGGTATCTATGCATTTGACTCTATTCAGAATATATATGATTTGACCTCCAATAAATGATGGAGTAATTGTGTTAATATTGGTATCTTCTTACATATTTGGTGGAGCTTTATAATAATCCAGCAAGTAACCTCTGTTATATAAAGAATTACTCAAATTCAACTCCCTTGAGACCTATTTTTCCTTTTAATTGGGAGTTTCAGTTGAAAAAAACGTAACAGGAGGACAATTATTTACGATGTCTCCTCCTGTATTAAAAGCTGCCAGAGGGTCTTTCTGTGAAGAAATCTCTGTGGTGATTCCATCCCATTGGGTAGATGGGGAATGCATTGATAATAGCTGTGGAACAATAATGAAGACTCTCCTCTACAAAATAAACCACCATAAATGAAGGGAGAAAGTCCAGGATTGAAGTGTATTTGAAATGTTTATACCCTTTTATTTCTGTGTTATTTTTCAGTATCTTTGGATTCCTTTGTATGGGGTCCAATTCTTACCAAACATGCCATGTTATATAAAGAGAGGGACCACAGATTGTATGTTTTGTATGTGACATTGATAGAGAGATATAACATAGAGAATGTTACCTACAAGGCACCTGACTGTAATAATTCTTTTACAAAATAGAAAAGATACTTTTGTCCAGTTTTCTTTTTGACTCCATTTGCTGTGGAGTCAAAACATGTAAACATTTTGAGACCTAGTTATTTTTCCATATTTGGAAAAAACAGAAAGCCTCTCCTCCTTTTTAAACCCCTGAGCCATTTTCTGCAGTGCAGTCACACCGTATACATAGGATGCTTGTGCTGACTTACACTAATATGGAATAGGAAGTATCTGTATGCAGAATGAAACAATGCACTTTTTCCAATTGTACAGGAACTGCAGGAATCAATAAAATTGTGCTGAAACCAGCAAATTTGTTTCATGTATTTGATTCACTGGTTACAGCTGAAAGACATGAGTAAATGCCACTTTCTTAGTAAAAAAGAAAGTGTTTCTCTAAAACATATTCATTGCATATTTTAGGGATTTGTTAAATGCTTCAGAAAGAATTTTATATATTTAATTAAAGGGCATCCACTTGCTACAGAACATGTTTGCTACATGAACTTTTAAAGACAGGATTTAAACAAAACCAGATTTGATTAGGTGAATAATTCTTTCATTCCCATATCTAATATTTCATTCAGAGCATTTATTTTCTGCATGCTAGAATCAGTTCTCTTTGTCCAGCAGCCATGCAGGTCTATGACAATAAAAATGATATTACCTGGAAATGAGGAAATCTGCCACATTCATTGGGGAAATCTGGGATTTTCATTTCTAGATCTCCACCTCCAAAATAGAAAACAGTGCTATGAAGATCACTACTAAAATATGCTGAAAGATAATACATTGAAATACAAGCTATCAGAACACATGCTGAAACAACTGCAGAATGCCTGTGATGTGAACTGTACAGTGGACTGTTAAAAACTCAACATTTGCCATGATCACCGTCCTGCATTTGTGTCTTTCCTAAGTACAGGATGGCACCCCGCCCCCATCGCTGTAGTACATGGAGTGGTGAATGTTGAAATGTTTATGACACATGACACCCCTTTGTAAGTGATATATGAAACAGATATGCCTTGCATGATTAATAACTGCTGATTCCTTCTGGCCCAGGTAAAATTAGAAAAGCTATTCACCTCTGTTTATCCCAAAATAGGATCCATCTAAGAAATAAAGACAATAAAAACATTCACATCACATGAGGCACTTTTTGTCTAAGGAACTACAGATCTGCTAAGGATGGGAGTTCCCCAAGAATAGAAACTATAGAAACTAAAATGGCTAAATGAGGGTATTTTTAATCACCTTGGCAAGTATCTCTCATAATTTGCATATGGACAAAACCTCTTTCTCCCTCCCAACCCAGCTAAAAAAGAACTCCAAATTACCAGGCAAGGGTCACACCTTGCTTTCCTATGCACAGTGTTTTCACCCCGAAGTATAAACTATACATTATGTTCCTGTAAATCAAATATACTGTGTGTAATCTTTCACCCTAAATTAGAATCTGCACATTTGTTTGCCTTCTGAGTCCGATCTACACACTTCTATATATGAAAAAATGTCTCTTGTTCTATTTTAAGTCCTAAATAAGCATTTTTCCTTATGTATGATAAAAGAATGTATGGAGTATATCTTCCAATTTTAAAAGATTCTAAGGATTTTTATTGGTTTTCATTGTAAATAATGGTTGCACTCTAGAAATAATAGGAATTGTCTGGCACAAGGAAGAAGAAATGTTAAAAGATATAAACTAGGGTATAACTTTCAGATATAAAAAAAATGGTTTAAAACAGGGAATCCCACTTGAGAGTAGGGGCAAATAATGAAATACAATCCTTGAAATGAATCAAACTTTAAAAGCCTCCAATAAGAAAAGGATTGAAGAAATTTGTTATACACCAATATCATCTACCAGTGGAAGCAGTAGTGAAAATGAAAGAACTGAAACTAATGGAAATAAGAGGGTGGCCCCCCTCCTACAAGCCCTGAAACTAAGGAATATAAACTGAAGTTAACATGTGTTCAGTAGAGTTCATTGACTGAACCCACCAAGAAGTTGAAGAATCCTAAGTGTGACTGATGCCAGGACCAACTCTGTGGAAAGGACTTTCCCCCATCCAAGGGTTAAGAGGACAAGAAGAAGTGGTGAGATTTAAGTTCAAAGATTGTATTTCCCCTTCTATTCTTTAATATAAATAATGGTAGGTTATCTTGCTGAGTCTACGCTCTCTAGGGAGACCTCAAATAATGAATTTTAGATTTTAACTCCTTTATAACTCCAAGAAAATTGGTCTACAAGAGATTGAAAATTATTTTAACCACTTGCTTTTAATATTCTATAATAAATATAATAAATAAATAATATATAATATATATAATATAATTATATAATACATATAATATATAATATAATAATAAACCTGTCCCTTTTGGACCAATCCATTCACACTGTACTAACCATACTCTTCTAAGTGCCTTGAAGACAAGTGTATCCTTGGAAGTGTGTTAAATGTGATAGATACTAAAGAATGGAGAAGTGATGATCATAAGCAAATGTAATAAGAAATCCTGATAATTTGTATTGTCCCCTGATATAATGGCTGAGTGTTAACTCTAACCTGTGATAAGACTGTAGTGCGTGTGCATGTATGTGGTAGACATCTGGAACAGTGAAAAGGGGTACTACTTTAAAAAAAACTAACCAAGTTACTGTTCCACTGATGACATGAAGCTGCCATTCATCAAAGTGGAGCGAAGCCAAGGAGCCCTGTTAGACTCCTCATTATGCTTGGATGACCAGGTAGCATCAATTTCTAAAAATGCCCTCTTTCACCTCCAGCTCACTAGTGTAAAGCAAGAAGGATTCTTTCTTAAGAATCAGGCAACACAGACAATACTGAAGAGATTTATTTGCAATATCAGGAAGTCTGAAAAATCAGCTTCAACTTTATGGGTGTTACAAAGATCACTTATATACAGTTTTTTATCACTTAAATAATTCATTTACATTTCTTTTATCTATTTACTTACAAATACAGACCTTGTTCTTCTCAGAAAGAACAGGGGTGATAAAGACAGAGACTGAACAGAATTTCTGACTATTCTTGGGGCGGGGTGGGGGGTGGGGGGGAATGGGAATGGGTGGAATCTTTACAGATAAGAGAATATACCACAGGGGTAGAGGGGTATGGAATGTCCTGTTCTCATGGAAAGGCAGCCTTGAGGTTTTGTTATGCATGCTTGTTAATTATTGTGGGTTTCGGTTGGGCTGAAAACAGTTCCCTCCTGTTTGACAAATTGAACCTATAAGTAAAATATAGTCAACACCTAAATACTTTGATATTTGTGATCTACCTTAGGATTATAGGGAAGAAGGGTTATGGAGGGGGGAAGAAAACGGGGAGTGGAGGCAAGAGTAAAAAGCATAGTGAAGTTATTAATTATGTGCTTAAAGTAAGAACACATTCACAAAGATGAACACAGGACAAAAAGAGAAACAGCAGCGGCAGCTATATGCAGGATAGTCCACCAGGTAATGAGGTTGTACGATGGGCCAGAAGTTGAATCTTCCAAGCGGGTTACAATCTGGGTGGAGAGTTGGACCTTCACACGGCCTTTAGCAGTGTTTTTATGAATGGTGGCAGACACAGAGGCAGCAGCAAGGACCACTTTAGCCAGCAACTCCTTTGCTACTTGGACAGGGATATTGTCCGGATATAGATTGCCATGCCACCAAGGAAGTGTTGTCATTCCAGTGAAGATACAACCAGGCAAATAAATGCCACCCAGAGTGAAGGAGTCTGTAGTCTGTAGACACATGGAGGAGTTGGCTGGACATTGTAGTGGGCCATAGTTGTAGAAGAAGAAGTATTCAAGGTCAGAGGGTAGGACAAAAGTAAATATAGTCAGCAGTTTCTGTACAACAATCCGAAGTTGTTATGAGCATGCCGCCACTGGGAGAAGGAAACATAAAGCCAGAAAGTCCTATCCGATAGGCAGTGTTGTTAGACCACACATGATAGATTTAAAATGAAGAGAGGAAGGAAAAACATGGGTGGGGATAACAAAAGGCTATGTAAGAAGAAAATCAGAAGAGGGGGTGGAAGAGGTTTCAGGGGGTGGGGGGAAGGCAACAATGAACTGAGCAGATATATTTGCCAAGTTTGCAAGGGCAGAGGAAGAGAGGGTGTGGGAGTGGGGGAAAACCAAGGCATATATCTAACATATCTTCTTTTAACATACTGAACAAATCATGAGCTAACATATCACAAGCACATCCCTTAAATTGGGATATAGTCATATTGATTATGATATCAGAGGATATTTTAATTGCTATATAGGATTTATCCATGGCTGCATTAATAGCAGTGAAAGAGTATAATAAGCCAGCATCAGTGTATTTTAGGGCCTGGGTAGTCTGGCTTTTAACCCAGGCATTGTAAGATTTATTTGCATTGGCATTAAGCGAGTTTATTATGGAATCTGAGTTTTCAAATATTCCCCCAATGTCACCTAGGATGCCTTGCTTTTGTCTTTTTACTGAGTGGGTGCGGACAGTATATTGGTGCACTAGTAACTTTAACTGTTCTTGTAGCCATTGTAAAGAATTAGGGTGGTCAAAACATACATTTTTTAATGGTACAGTAAACTTAGACAAATCATATTTAACTTTAACAGAAACCATAATTACATCATGTAGAAGTGTCTATTAAATCCCAAATGAATAATACCATTAGGAGTTTGGAGTGGCTGCCACTTGGAGATTTTTCTGTGGAATCGTTGCAGCCTTGTCTACAGCTGCATTTGCAAGAGAGAGGGGGGTCATTGTTTTTGGTGAGTGTCTTGATCTTAATCACAGCCATCTTAGAAGATAAGAATGTGCAATTGTAATGTGGGGGCTTAGAAGGGTGCACTCCCACTTGGACCATCGTGCTGAGGTGACCTTTGAGAAGCAGCCCCGTCCAAGATTTTGTGAACTGCATGAGGCATGAAAATTGTAAGGGGGAGCTTCAGAAACCAAATGTGAGGAACAGTAACGGCCCAGGAGGCTGCCTCTATGGCTTGAAGACAGTGGTTAAAAGCCAGCGCTACTGGATCAAGGCAGGTGGAATAGTAGGCCACAGGGTGGTGCCTGTCACCGTGATTTTGAGTAAGTATAGCGATAGCATGGCCATTCTGTACATGGGTCCAGAGCTTGAATGGTACTGACGGGAGGGGGAACCTCAGTGCTGGAGCCGAAAGGAGGGCTGTTTTAAGCTGCGTTAAGCAGTGGTCATGCTCTGCTGACCAAGAGATGGGGTCTGAGGAGGCTTGGGCCCCTTTAAGAAGGTCATTGAGGGGTTGTGCTAAGGTGTAAAATGATGGGATATATTGTTTATAAAAGTTAAGGAGGCCCATTAACTTATGTAATTTTTTAACTGTTGTCGGCCTGGGGCTGCAGCAATTGCGATCCGGCGATCTGAAGTGAGGGCTTTGGAGTCCTGGGAGACCATGTAACCCAGATATTGAACCGTAGGTAGAGCTATCTGAGCTTTTCGTGGGTTGGCCTTTAAGCCTGCATTGGCTAAGGCCTGGAGTAGCATCTGAAGGGCACGAAGGTGATCAAAGACAGTGGAGGAAGCAAGCAATAAATCATTAACATATTGCAAACAAGTAGAATTGGCAGAAGCCCAGTCTACCGAAGAGAGAGCTTTTGCCATAACCCGGTGAAAGAGGGTGGGAGAATTATGATGTCCATGGGGCAAACGAGTCCAGCTGAACTGGGTGGGGCCAAAGGTAAACGCAAACCAGCGTTGTGACTCTGGATGCATGGGGAGGCTCCAAAAGCCGTTTGCAATGTCTCAGATGCAGTAAGAATGATTAAGGCCCGAAAGGGTGACTGATGGGTCAGCTACAATGGGGGCAAGTTTATCTGCATATTGATTAATGGTGTGGTAGTCGATGGTAAGGTGCCAGGAGCCATCAGGTTTTTTAACTGGCCAGATAGGAGAGTTGGTGGGGGGGACAGGGAACAAGTATGCCTCATTGGTGTAAAGAATGAATAATGTCACCTACTACATTTAAGGCCTCAGGCTTGAGAGGTTATTGTTTGATAGGTGGGGGAAGTTGACCAGTAACCTGGATGGGTGGGCAGAGATGAGCAGGCACTAAGCCGCAAGATAACTTGTCCTCAGATGGAAGGAAACCTGGAACATAATTCTTGAAAAGGGTTAGCGGTATTCCAGATGAGAGTCACAAATTTAGCCTTGGCAATAGAAGAAAAAGACTTGTTGCTGCGAAGGGGAATAGTTCATATGTATCAGACAAGGATCTTTTCTTTTGCCTTAACAAGTGGGCTAGTACCTTAATATTCCCAGATATAACCCAATACATTTCATGTCACAGTGTTTAACTTGTTACCACATATTTTATATAGCTTTAAGGTTTCCCAACCCTATTTGGACTAAGTCCACATTAATATATATGTATTTGTTTACAGTGCTTATTGATTTTTTTTCCTGCTTAATATATATATATATACACAATGTTAGTAACAAGACAAACTGCACAAAACACAAAACAATTTTTCTTGCAATAATAAATTCATGGTATTGTTTTTTAGCTGTTTTGCTGGCACTCGCTTTTCTTGAAGTTCTGAAAGACAAAAATAACATTTTTACCCCCTTTTGGGGGTGGCAGATTATTGCTTAAAATACTTCTTTCTTGGATGGTTGAATTTTGAGCTTTTTGGTTTCAAGTAGTTTGTTTATCGCCTAGGTATGTCCATTATTTGCAGTTCCTTTGTGCTACTTTATCACCAAAAAAGGATCCAGAATCTTTCCCCATTCTTCTGGTTCTGGCTGCCTCTCCGACAGCCACAATTTTGGTCTTAGAAGATGCTGAACTTTATAAAACCTGGATGTACCCAAAGGGTTAAATGCTAACCAAACCAATTTATTTGAAACCTACAAAACAGGGTTTTTACAAACCAAGAGTATTGGTTTAGATTTTTAAAACCATACAGATTTACACAACATATTTGCACACACACAAATTTTTTTTTAAATTTTTTTCTTGCACTGCTCTAATTATTTTCACTCAGCTGTACACAAATTACATTCCCTTTTATGCATTTGGAGGCAGTTAAGTTCCAATGGAAACCTCCTTTTTCCAGCTAGTGATTTAAACTTAAATCATCCATATTCAAATTATTTTTAGTCAGGATTATTTACAGACCATTCCTTTGGGAAAAGGGCCCATTTTTCCTTCAGAATGGCTGCAAAGAAACCAAGAATCATTTGAATTCAATTCCCTCCAGCTTCTGTAGTGTTAATTTCTCACTCTTTTTCCTTTAATCATTTTTTAAGTTTCCAAAACAACATTTTTATTAGCCCAGATGTTGTTATTTTAAGTACTGTCCCAGGGATCTGAATCCACAGGTGCTGCACTTACTCCTCTCCTGGCTCCTGCCACAATGTCCCTCTGGGCTCACAACATGTTTTCTTAATTTTTTTTTCCTTGTTGCTCTGGGGTGGCTTCTGTAGTCAGTGATGCGTGTGCCTTCTACCCCTGAAATAATAATGTGTTGTTTAGTAATGGGGAGGTCAGTAAGAGAAACAGACGCTCCCATGTCCACAAGAATTGTGCATGGCCGGCCCCTTATCCATGCTTGCAAATGTGGTCTCGAGAGGTTTATATCTGCCTTCATAGCACTGACGGATAAGGGGGCTGCTGAATCCTAGTAGGTCATGGAGTTCAAAAGTCTAGCCATTTCTTTCCTGCTCAGGTGTGAGTAGGGGTTGGCAGTGGGCTGAGCTGCCAGCTGGGGTTGGTTACCTGTGTGGAGACAAAATTGCATAGTGGCGTCCGCAGCGCCACGAGCACCGCACCTCCCCCCCACGTGGATAAAGAAGCAGCCTGGGGAGGGTTGCCTCAGCGGCATGAACTGCACGACCCACATGTACTTACCACCTTATAAGGGGATGAAGGAACCTCGCCTTGCCGGTGCGTGGTCAGCGACTGCCTGGCAAAGTGCAAGCACCTGGTTGGCTGATAGCCAAGGCATGACCTTAAAAGGTCATGCAGCAAATAACAGCCAATGGGGCTTAGCCTCTGTTAGCCGCGGGAAACTATAAAAGTTTAAAATCAGGTAGCAGAGGCCAGAGAGGAATTGGATTTACCCGGCACTGCGCGAATCCCCTAGTCGTGTCGGTTCGGCAGGCTGACGCATTTTCCCCGGCCAGCTTCGCTGCGAACTGATCACTCGGAGCGGCTCTCTCCCGTCTCCAGGAATTAAAGCAAACGGCAAACTGAATTTGGCCAACATGGTATATTTTTACATGGTGTTTGTAAGTATAAAGTAACTATTTTTGTTGCGTCTGTGCTGTAACTCCTTCGGGGAACTCCAAAACCGGGCACCCTAGTGTCACAAGCTGGCAGCCATGCGTTCATCTGGAGAGATCACAAATGCAGAAGTCTTGGGTGGCGCACTTTGTCCTTTCGCGCATGGAGTTCCTTTTGCTATCATTGTTTATTATAGAATAAAGAGTTTATTGGTTAAGCAAAACTCGAGAATCATCACTGCCTCACTGACTTCCTATATCCCAAACCAAACCTATCTGAGAGTTTTACTCACCGTTCTATCAACCCAGGGCTGTCCGGATTGGACATTTAGTTGCCCAATGTCCAGTCCCTCCACAGATAAAACATGGCAAAGCGGGGGGAGGGGGGATAGGAGCGGGGCCAGGACCGGACTGAAAAGGCAGAGTACTGTGGGGGTTCAATTGGCCGTGGTCCTGTCCCTGACTAGGGATTTGGGCTTTAGATCCGGGAGATCCTTTAATAAGCCCTTCATTTCCCTGGTACTGAGAGGAGTATACTTATAAGTATGCCGAGCTGTTCTGTCATCTCCCTGTCCCGTCCATCACGTGGTTACTTGGAATGGGGCCAAGGGAGCGCTGGCATCAGGTTCTGGGTTAAATGGAGGAGGAGGAAGAGGCCAATTATCCTGAGTTCCCTCCGTGTCTGCCAACTTCCATTTAATTTCTTTTGGTTATTTTATTATTATTATCTGAACCAAAATCGTTGTAATCCTTCTGTTGCATGATAGCAGTAATACGATGTGCAGAGGAGTTACATTTCTTCATTTTAACCTTTAAAGCACTATTCTCTGTTTGGAGTTCATTTAATTTATGGTTCAGATCTGCCTTTTGGCTCTGCACTGATGTGAAAGCTAAGTTCCTCTAACTCCTTTACCTTTCTTGCATATTCACAGTAAAGTATCACCACTCCTTTCTCTAGCTTTCCTTTTGTCTGACCAGACTATCATAACAAACTGTCTTTCACACTTATACCAGTCCAGCCATCTTTTACCATAGATTTTTGAACCTTTGCATGTTTTTCTTTTAGAAATTCAACGATTTTTCCTCCCGTTGAGGACATCATTGAAGCAATTCGTACAACATTGTCACCCAGCTTCCTAAAACCCACTTAAATGGTGTTTCAGGGGAATTAACCAAGCACACCTTGTACTCAGCACTTACTAAAGCACACTCTGGTGCTCAGTACTTGGCAATGCAGTCTTCACCGAAGTGATCCCTGCACTCTGAAAACGTTGCCAAAACTACAACCCCAAAACACAATCCCTCTTCAGTCCTCTTGTCTATGTGCCTTATGCCTGGTTCGTTTTATTAAAAAAAGGGTGCAAAGGGGTATCTCAGAGATTCCCAGACCAAGGTGCGCACCAGAGGTGGTAAGTATAAAATGTACTCACCTCTGTGCTTGGTTGTGGGAAACACTCCGAGGATCCCAGTTGCACCCTGCTCGCTGCGCCAAATTGTAAAGCAAGAAGGATTCTTTCTTAAGAATCAGGCAACACAGACAATACTGAAGAGGTTTATTTATGATATCGGGAAGTCTGAAAAATCAGCTTCAACTTTATGGTGTTACAAAGATCACTTATGTACAGTTTTTTTTATCACTTAAAAGAAATGTAAATGAATTATTTATCTATTTACTTACAAATACAGACCTTGTTCTTCTCAGAAAGAACAGGGGTGATAAAGACAGAGACTGAACAGAATTTTTGACTATCTTTGGGGGCGGGGATGGGTGGAATCTTTACAGATAAGAGAATATACCACAAGGGGAGGGGGTATGGAATGTGCTGTTCTCATGGAAAGACAGCCTTGAAGTTTTGTTATGCATGCTTGTTAATTATTGTGGGTTTTGGTTGGGCTGAAAACGGCTTCAAGTCTAACACTAGGAAATATCATTCCTTCCTCCCAGACAAGGACCTGCCCACAACAATTCATTCAATCTTACTCAGACTGATTACTGTAATTCACTATCTAAAGCAAAATATGAAGATGATGCACTGGTTCAACCTGGTACAGAGTGTGGTTGCCCACTTTCTCTATGGTCTCTAGGCTGCGGTGAGCATAACACATCAGTGCTCAAGTCCCTCCGCTGGATCCCAATCAGTTTCAGGTGCCAGTTTAAGACCTTAGTCCTATACCTCAAAGCAATTAATAGATCAGCCCCAGCTTCATTAAAGAACAAATTTAAGTTTCTGAACTTCTGAGACAGCTACACTTCTCTGGGATGATTCAGATCACAAAGGCCAGGACAAAGTCTATGAGAGCTGGGAAAAAAGCATTCTCAGCTGAGGCGATCTGGCTATGGAATAAATTGCCAGAAAAAGCCAGGTGAATCCAGAGACTGACTATTTTTAGGCAACATTTCAAAACCTTCACTGCTAGAGTGGTGTAAAACAGGCTTAGTGTAAATGAGAATCAGAC
This sequence comes from Emydura macquarii macquarii, assembly GCF_026122565.2. Classification (NCBI taxonomy): domain Eukaryota; kingdom Metazoa; phylum Chordata; order Testudines; family Chelidae; genus Emydura; species Emydura macquarii. The sequence goes on along the minus strand of NW_027133034.1, from coordinate 253,324 downwards.
CTAGTATATTTATATATTACCCTTCATTCAGAAACATCCCAAAGCCCTTTACAGTTTAGTATCAGTTCACCCCCAAAATGCAGTCACCTGTGAGATGGAAAGTGGCAGCTATTTTGTACTAGTAATACTACTGGGTTTTTTCAGGAAGGAAACCTCACTAGTTGAAACTTCATGGACAATTTTAGAAAGGTTGAATCAACTTTAGGTGGACAGGATATAATTATCTACATTGGGATATATCCAGGGTATTGTGGTTAAATGCTCCTTGCTACAGTCGCCTTGCCCCGATAACTCAATGGTATGAACATCGAGGGCTAGCAATCTATGGGCCAATCCTGTGAGGTGTTAGGTATTGAGCACTGGCCTTGAAGGCACTCAGTATCATCCAGGATCAGCCCTATAATGCAGTCTAAAACTTTGAGACACTGACAACAGTACCCTGGTGCTACAGTCTTTCCAGTTTCTTGAGACCAAGAGTTTAGCTATATGCCAGGATCTATGATTCAAATATGTTACTATCTGCACAGCTAAGTGGGTTGGAACAGTTTGTCCATAAAATGCAGATTGTTGCTTGGCTAATATGCTTTATGAGATGTTCTGAGTGGATACACCCTTACAATTGATGTATTTTCAAAACACTGGCTATTCTTCACAAAAAAAACTAGGATTCTTAGCGATCCTAGCCTTAGGAGCTTGCAGTCATGCAGGAGTCTGTGAGAGAAACTCACAGTGACTGACTCTGACCCTTTTATCTCACTGTGACAGGGGTGGTCCATCCCCTTTAAGAGTAGTAGGGGCTAAGGGTCAGCCACCCCTGTTCTGTGGCATGGCACTTTCAAGTTTTGAGAGTTTGGATGTACATGAGTTGTAGGAAGGGGCAGAGGCACATCCTGGAAGAGAGGAAGTGGTCCCAGGGGAATAATTAGTGCTTAGGGGAAACCATGATACTGTTGCTTTACAGGCCTGGGACCAGGAGCCTTTTAGTGCAGGGCGGGGGCAGTGCTCCTCTCTCTACCAGCCAGCTGAGACAAATCCTGGGGTGGAGGGCAGCATATGTGCTGCCTTCTCCCTTATAACAGAGAGACACTAGCAGCAGGAGGAAGACTGGTGTCTTGCTAAGTGGGCAGGTGAAAGGAATAAATTAAAAGGGGCCAGCAGGGGTGCAGCTGGTCTGAATTATAACCCAGCTGCAGGCATCAGGAAAGTGACTCTTTTGAACTATTACCCAGCTCCAGGAGGAAGGTTGTGGACTCCTGATCTAAGGAGAATAAGATTGTTAGTTTGAATTATAGCACTGGATGGAGGTTGGCGACTCCTGAACTCAGAAGAGGATATCTGTTGGCCTTAGCCCAGGACCAGAAGAAGGGATGACTTCAGGGGCTAATGAGGAGAATTTTTTATACTCTGTAAAGAGTTAATGAGACACCCTCCCACCACCCCAAAGAGAGTATCTTGTTCTCAGTATGTGGGTCTAAGTAAATGATTGTAAACATCAAGTGGGGGCTGAGGACCGTGTACCTGCATGGCCACGAAGGGGTGTGCTCAGGTGTGTTACCCTCCAATGCACCCATGCTCCACTGGAAATACCAGAGGAGAGAGCACAGCTGGCTTTTCCTCAACTCAGATTCTTAACTCTACAAAGCTATTCCCTATGTTCTCTTGAGGATAAGATTGTCCAAACCCCTCACTGGCTACTCTGGCAGACTTTAAATTCCTCACCTGGCATATAGTTTTATGAGGAAGTCTGCCGCTGTCTTATCCATGATCTTGAGGAAAGTAACATCATAGCCAGTCTCCTCCCTACATCCAGGAACTCTACAAAGAATTTTGATCTCAAGCCCTTGGCAGGGACCCGTCATTAAGGGAGTCCTTGTCCTTCTGTCTGCAAGCTACAAACTCAGTGCCCCACAATAGATTGAGACTGAGATAACGCAAGACTTCTTGAGAGCATTATCTTCTTGGTCAAAGGTCTGTGGAGGTAGTGCTGAAACCCCTTCACAATTGTGGAGCCAAACATCCCATCCAAAGCCTATATCCAGCCTTTTATCTTTATCTGAGATCAGAAATCAAATTAGATGTAAAATTTAATTTCTCATTTTAGATACACTTAAAGAAAAAGTCACAAAAGCATTTCATATTGCACCAGACCCCTATTCTTACAAAATGTAGCATTTTTGATGGTCATGAATGGTTAGGACCTTGGTTTTATGTCTCATGTGAAAAAGGGCACTTCCCAAAGCAGAGTGATCAGGAGCTGAACACTTTACCTTTCTTGTTGCCTTTCACGCCTTAGCCAGCACTATTTCCTTATGCATTCCTGGGTGATTGGCTCCTTTCAATATCCTCTCTCTTCTGTTTCCAATGTAATTTTTCTGTGTTTCAATTATTTCAAGTCACCCTCCCTTCAGCAAAATTTTTAAAAAATATTTCCTTATATTTTTACTTTGTACTGTATACTTCCTTGTGTTATTCTTAGCCTTTGGGCTTCCAGTATTGTGTCTTATAAACTTTCCCTTCCTGCCCATCTCCTTTTCTAGCAAGCACTGTAGCCCATACAGTGTATTAAATCAAGGCATAAAACGTTGCACAGCCATCGAGATGTTAATATGCACAGAATAAGTAAGTCATGAAAACGTGAGTATTCATGCAGCCTCTGATTTTCACAGCTTGATAGCAGAGTTCTTTTAAACACTTTTAATATTTTAATTTTAAAGAATATTTCTAACTAAAAGCAAAATAAAACAAAAACGATACCAATCTGACTTAAAGAAAATTAAAACCAAAATTCTGGAGCTAAAACTTGCAGGACCAATAATTTCCAAGCTGAAATAATATTTTGAGTGGCATATAAACCCATGAAAGCAGTTTATAATGGATAGATGCAATAGCACCACTATCATATATTCACACACACAGACAGAGTAGTATATTTAATATAGTGTGAAGTCTGGGTCTGATTCTCCTTTCATACAAAATAATTTTATGCCACTGTAACTCAGTTGATATAAATGGATTTACTCTGGATTTAGGCCAGCAGATGTAGGACAATCAGGTCCTATTGACCAGGTCCTCCAATGCACCCATGCTCCACTGGAAACACCAGAGGAGACAGTACAGCTGGCTTTTCCTCAACTCTTTCCCCCCCTGCCCCTATGATGAGGGCAGCTTGGGCCCACTTTGTACCATCCCCAAAAACAAGTTAAAGCAGCCTGAGGGCTTCCCTAACTTGTGCTATTCCACAGGCCCAGGATAGCTAGAGCGCAGCGTGTTCTGGACATGCCCTCTCCCACTCATGGCAAACCCAAGAACATCCTATAATCCAGAGGGGTTAAAAAGTACATGGTGTGTAGAGCTTGGTCATCAGCCCTACCCCATCCAGAGATTCTCCTGTGCAAGGAGAGTCCCTACTTCTATTTAGTCATCTTTCTACATCCCAGCTTCATGGGAATAGTACAAAGGGCATGGAGCGGGTGCTGAGGGACTGGCCCAAAATGTTTAGATACACCATGGATACATTAACAATGTGAATCTGCAAAAGAACTAATGATCTCTAGCTAATGGCCTATGAGAGCACTGTGTGTAGTTTCACTCTTGGCCAACCGTTTTAGATGGCTCTCTTCCAGTATTTTTCACAATTTAATGATTTATCGTACTTCGTGCTGAACTCTTGCAAAGGGTTGTCTGAGGGAGATAAGACTATTTAAACAAACTCATTAGGAGGGGGTACATGCTCTTCTTCAGTTACTAGTTTGAAAAAAAGTGAGCGTTCTGTGGCACCTTAAAGACTAACAAATTTATTTGGGCACAAGCTTTCATGGGCAGAAACCCACTTCATCAGATGCGTTTCTGCCCACAAAAGCTTGTGCCCAAATAAATGTGTTTGTCTTTAAGGTGCCACAAAACTCTCGCTGTTTTGCTAAAAACAGACTAACACGGCTACCCCTCTAGTTTGAAAAAGTGGCCAGTTTGCTCTCAGCAGCCTGCTACAGTTGTAACCAATACTAAAACAGCAAAACTAATGGCTGAGATAACCCAGTGTGTTCAATGACTTTAGAGCAGTCCCACCTCTGCCTCTAGGATCACACACAACAGTATGTTCTCCAGCCAGCTCTGGCTTCGCCACAACCTCTACAAAGGTACATCCTCTTCCGCCTTTTCTCATTTTAGAAAGATCTGGAGTCTTCAATCAGGGCCAAATCCTAATCTCTGCACACACACTGAGTACATGCACTATGTGCATTTGGGACAGTGGAAGATGGGCAGGTTTTGATGCAAGAAGGTTGGGGCTTGGTTCAGCAGAGCTGTTCTACAACTGCTAATAGAACCCAGGCAGTTCTGGCTTCTGCAGTTGAGGCATCCCTTCCTCCTCAGCTGGAGATGTGAATGGACGATTCAGTTTAAAAAAGGGGTGTGATTTCAGTCTTGGGCTGAAGGGCCCAAGACTTTTTTACAGGACTCCTAAAAAGATCAACAAATTCAGGAGAAACACTGAGCCTGTAGCCAGTTTGACCAAACTGGATGTGCAGGCAACCTATGTTTATAGTCTGAAATGCAGGATAAAATGTCATTGATGCAGGTCCCTTTGCTCTGTTTTGAGGTAGGTATACAGTAACCCATTTCAGCCACGTTGTGTCTACAATACTAGTTCTTTAAGTACCTCTTCTGTAAAATTTAATAAGAATCTTTGCTTTCTGCCTTACTCTTTGCACTCAAATCCTTATTTAGCCACTTCTTGAACAAAGAATTGCTGATCTTGCAACTTTGAGCTAGCTGAAGCCTAGCATGTACAATGAATATCCGTGTTTCTCCATACCAAGTCTTCTGACTTGAAATTCTTAAAAACTTATTCCAAAAGGGTCAGCTGCAGATATTTTAGTTTATTTACTGTAAGTTAACAAAAGGAAACAAAAAAGTTCTCCTTTGGGCTGACACCAAGCATGCAAAATTCCAACCAGGAAGGAGAGTTTTTCAAAAAGTGATGATGTGACAAGAGAAGACTGTAATGAAACACCTGGTTTAGCTGTGCCAGGCATTATCGGGCACTCACTGTAATGATGTACTGTTCTCGAGATTATGGGTAAATAATTTTTTTTTAAAAAGAAACCAAACTTGGCTGCTGCTTCCCGCTGAAATATTCAAAGCCATTAGAGTACATGATAATCACTTGCCAATTTCCTATTTTAAATCAAGGGTCAGTTTCCAACTTTCATATTTTAAATCAAGGGCCAGATTCTGAAACTACAAGAAGTGGTGCCCAAAACAGGCACACAAACAGTATATGGTGAAAAGCAGCATTAGTGTGTATCCCGTATTCTGGCCAGCAGTAGCCCCCACAGAGCCCAGTCTCTTCCCACCACACACACAGCAATAATCTATGCCTGGACACAGGCACAGATTGTTGCTTAGTCCAAAGACATTCCCTTAAGGCCCTCACCTGAAGGCCCCCGAGAACTAAGACTCCTGTTGCAGAAGGTCTGCAGAGTGGCTTTTCTGCAATGCAGACTGATCTCAATGTTACCAGTGTAACTGAGAGCAGAATTTGGCTCCATGTGCTTTGGAATAGGAAGCCAGTTTCCCCCATGTTGTGCTGCCACTCAGCAAAAGCTTTTGGGTGGCACCTAGTGGCTTTGGCCCTTTCACTGTAAAAGCACAGAGTCAGAGGTGACACGTGTGAGGGGTGGGGCGGAATGTGGGGGTCATATGCCCTCCCCCCAGATTTATGCCTTCCATTGAGCACAGAGGTTTTCAAGCTGTGGGGCGTGCCCCCTGGGATTGGAAGCTGGATGAGCCTCCTGGCCCCTGGTTCTCCGTACAGTGAGAGTTGGGGTGCTGGCTGACTGCCCTGCCTGTTCCCTGAGTGAGGCCACCTCTGCACGGCTAGGCACTCCCCAGGCAGGGTGGGCAGCCCTGGTCCAAGCTGCACCTGATGTGCTCTTCCCTCTCCTGAAGGAGCCTGGTGCCACTTGGTGCCGCCCCCCATCCATGAAGCCTGCCCAGCTGCCATGAGATGCTCCCCGAGATGCTCGCTTGCCACTGCCCTGGCAATCCTGGCTCTGCTGCTGCTCCTCCGCCCAAGGTAGGTATGGGGGCGAGGTATGGGGGCAGTTACATGCCCCCAGAAGCTTTAAATTGTGCCCTCCCACCATCAAGTTACTCATTGTCTCTGCACGGCGTGTCTGTAAGAGTAAACTTCTTTCTTAACCCTTATTGAATTCAATTATTAATGCATGTTGCTAATTGTGTGTTGGGGTTTTATCCCACACTCTCACAGCCATTAAAGTGTACTACAATTTAATTCCCTTTAATTTTTATAAAATTGCGATTCTTATCATCGTCCAGCTCACGTCTGCTGGGTAGCGTGTGTATAGGAGAGTGCTTGGAACCTCTTGTTTTTGTATGCTCTGCACCAAGACTAGTCACAATTGCAATGTCTGACCCAGGGGAGCACAGGGACTGTTCCCTACAGGAGCTCTAGATCACCCCAAAGGGGTTTAGGAGGCAGAGCCATGGCCCCACTGAACATGAAAGCGGTTCAACCTACACAACCATTCTGTGCCCCAGGGGTTTCAAGGAAGAATCATGTCCCCTTAAGGCTCTTACTCAATTCAGAGCTTCAAAGGGAGGCCATATAACCTCGAATTTTAAAAGTGATGAGTGGGTTTCAGCACACCAAGATCAACAGCAACAAGGGACAAAGAGCTGTGAGAAAGGCATGTATGGTACTGTTTCTGCATGCACAAAAGATCACCTTGGTACATACAAACAAGCATTATGCATGCAGTGAACTGTTCTATGGGTGTGGGTATTACAGGTGGAGTTTAGGAGGGTCCTTTGATATTTTAGGCCCAGATCATGAAAGATATTTAGGCATCTAACTCCCAGTGATTTAAATGAGAGTTAGATACCTAAATACTTTTGAGGATCTATGCTTTAGTCTATAATATTTTGGATCAGGACACACAACACTAAACATTTTGCAAGTAATGGGTACTTCTCTTTTTGAAAATGTATAGTATTTACATAATGATTTATCAAAATGTGCATGTTGTAAGGTTTCTGGCTCACGTACAAAACAGAGCAAACAACCTTACCTTGAGAAATGTCTTATTTTTAATTCTTTAAACTCCCTGAAAGAGACCCTAATGGTAAATAAATATAACAAAGTACCTAGAAACTATCATGATAAAGGATGTTGTCTCTGCCCTTTCTCTCTAGTCCCAGTGTGCATTTTGGCCATTGATTTATAATATTTGCAGAGATCTAAGGTTTTGGCCTTGTTGTTGTTTCTCATCCCCCCACCTGAACATATTTACCATAGAATGCTGACTGGTAAAAGTTTTACCCCTCTTTTTCTCCATCCCTGATAACAACTGCTAGGCAAGTCCCATTTCATGCAATAGAATCAGTTAGGAATGGAAGCTGCAAATGAAGTGGAAACTTAAGGAATTTCAGGCAAGGAAGGAAGGAAGGAAATAATGGAAGCCTGGAGTAATGGAAGCCATCGGAGCTTGAGGATATGAATAGAATACTGCAGAGGAAATGAGGAGCAGGATCAGTTGAGGAACCTCTGAACCAAGTGGGAATGGGAGTAGCACTGGCAATGGGATATATTAAGGAATTGTGAGGGAAGGAAACGGAATGGGAAGTGAACAACTGGATCTGGTGACATGATACCTCAGGTACAACTTGTTTTTTGTAAAGCCTATTCGCCAACTCTGCGGGAGAAGGGAGACATTGCAAATACAATAATTGAGTGAAGATTTGGTTCTCTGTACTGGTGGGGCTCTCATTTTGTTTTCCTTATCACTAATTATTGATGGGACCACTATACTGTGCATAGACATCTAATATGTTGAACAGATTCCCCCATTGACTTCTCTCTTGTTGCTCCTACGACCCGACTGTAATTTCCATGTTCTCCCCAATATTTAGCACTCTGTTAAGGTCATCTTTTTTATGCTTACCTGTGGACTTTTGTCACTTGCCTCCTTTGATCTTAGGTTAAAGCACTCCTCACTAGGTTGGTGAGTCGGTATGTGAAGACGCTCTTCCCTTTCTTCGTGAGGTGGACCCCGTCTCTTCTCAGTTGTCCTCCTTCCCAGAACAGCATCCCATGGTTGAGGAAGCCCACCTGTCGACATTGTATGCATAGCCATGCATTCATCCCCAGGATGTACAGGTTGTAATAATGTTATTTATTTACATTTATATAAAACATTAAACATCTCTGTGCCTTTGCCAGTATTTAAAAAAATACAATGAAATTAAAACACATATCAAATGCAGCAGCCTTCTCAAAACCAGGATGGGGAAAAGAGACATCCAAACCACTGATCCCAGCCCTTTTGCATCCTAAACTGCCCAAAAGCATAGGAATAGAGACGACTTTCATAGTGTGCCCTGAAAGTCAATGGATACGGGACTATTTCATATCAAGGGGCAGGAACAGAAACCAAAGCACAGGAGTCCAGGTCCTCAAAGGTATTTAGACGACTAACTCCTCCTGATTTCAATGGGAGATAAATGCCTAACTATCTTCAAGAATCTGGGTCTGGGGTCCTAGTGGAGAGGATGGAGAAAAATGTCTGCTTCTTGCACAGTGCTAGTGGTTGAAAGCAACCTCTTGTCATTCAGGAGGACACATTCTTCCAAGAACTAAACTTAGTTCTGAGCGGTCTCCTGAACTTGAATATGAGAGGTAGCGACAAGTCAGATTCTCTTGAAATGTTGGTGCTTCTCAGCCTTGCAATGTAAATGACAGTGTGGGTATGGATACCAGGATTCATGGACACTTGTAAGTTTTGGTTCAAAGCATCTAGTTTCAACCACATGCTTCCACACCATGAGGCAGTTTTTTTCAGTTCTTTTCCATTTTCAGCATCAACTCAGGGGGACCCTTTGCTAAAAACTGTTTCATAAGTGTATCCATTTCCTATGTACATTTGCTCTGAGTTGCAGAAAAAAAGTTAAATTTGAAATTAACGCTTATATTTAGGTTTTGTACATAAACGAACAAAAATAAGTATCTAGTAAACACTGAAATGTTTTAACTGGGTGAAGACCCTGAGGTCTCTACTCAATATTTACTCAATCCTTATTCAGGCGAAGTCTGAGTAAAAACCTGAGATGGATCTTGTCGTCAGAAAAGAGGTTTTGGACTTTGTTTGGCTAGTTGTCTCGTAGAGGTATGTGCATGAATGGCTGGTGATGGATGGGTGGGTGGAGGGACCAGGGGGCTAAAAGTTCTACTGCCTTGTTTGCAGCCCAAACATCATATCATTGTACTGACATAATATGAGAGAATCAGAAAGTTTCACCAGCTAAAACAGACCAGTTTAGTTCTTTTTTTATATTTAATTTTCATTTTTGCCACTGGAATAATGGAATCACTAAATGCAATGTCATTCTTGTAATGATGACAACTCCCCATCCCTTCCACCTATAAAAATGTTCAGTGTTACAATGAAAACATGGCAGGGAGCTAATTAGAAATAGTAAGAGTAAGAGCGCTTGGCCATTAGAGCATTTTCAATTTCTAGCAGCATCCCAGGTGACGTTGTAGAAAGGCATAACTGAAAAGAAACAGAGAGACTAATTGGAACAATTAACTGAAACAACACACAGTTAATTTCAATTATGGCAATCCTGATGACTCTCCTATCCCTTGATGTGGCGGATGTTGCTTGGAGATTCTAGCCCTGTGGAATGCTTCAGATAGATCAGATAGATCTTCATAGTGCCCTGATTCAGCACTTATTATTATTATTTATTATTATTATTCATTATTTTATTACCATGGTGTCATAGTGCCGAGGAGCCCTAATGATAATCATGGACCAGCACCCCATTGTGCTAGGTGCTATACAAACACAGAACAAAAAGATAGTCATTGCCCCAAAGACTTTATAATCTAGGTAAATTTAGGCATATACATGACTTTAATCACTTGAGTAATCTCATCCCTGTTCAACAAAGGTAAAAGTTAAGTCTGTGCTTAAGTGCTTTGCTGAATCAGGCCTAAATGAAGGAGATGTGAGCACCAGGTACCTCTCTAAATATGAAGTCACTTACTGATTATGCAACTGTCTCAGGCACTCACCAAATCCTGGCAATATCCCACAAAGCCTGTTTGGTGCAGACAGCAATATGTACTTTTATTTTGTATGAGCTGTATCCAGTGCAATAGAAATCCTGTTGTCATAGGCCAAGATCACATCAGTTAGGCTAGCTCATCACATCACTTAGCAGGGTGCTAGTCCCTGCAGCTTCTCTCATGGCAACATACGTGCGATTGGTGTGGCTGCTGGTCATATTTTAGGGTAATTATTCCCCTTTTCCATGTGACCAGAAGTGAACTACTGGCCCTTTTGAAGTTGATGGCAAAGCTCCCATTGACTTCCATGGGGGCCAGGATTTCACCTTCTGTCTTTCAGCCCATGCGTAAATATTTCTGCAGAGTGAACAACCTATATTCACCCAAACACCATGTATACTGCTATCTGAGAATTACATTTAAGTAATGTACATTTGCTTTCAGCTTGCATAGGTCTGCGCTGGATTTAGAACCAAGATTTTAGCCATGCTGTAGTCTGACATCAGGAAAACTTTGATTCAATTGTCACTAGCATTCACTTCATAGGTCATAATGGCTATAAGTCTGCTAAGTGGATGGTATATACACTGCCTATTCAGTGAGCCTAGGACACGACTAATTATTATTTTACATCATTGTAAGGATACCAGGGATGGTATCCTTCAGGAAAACTTGACTAGAGCATCACACGCATTCATAACATGCACCAATATTTTATGTTGCTTTGTCATACACTGTGCCCACAGCAGCTTGTGACAGAAACTATTATTACTCACCTGCAAGTAGGCTCTGAATTTCTCTTCTGGATGGTTACACTCTCCCTCTCTCTTCTCTCCATGGGCTTTCGTAACTCCCTAATACTAAGCAGGTCCAGGGAATAGAATCTGAGGCTGAGTCCATTACTCCCCCCTCACATACTGATAGAATCGCAGCATAGCAGTGTTTGCAACCCCTTTTTTAGTGTCAACTGTCTTAATAGCTTCTGGATCTTTGAGACACAGTGAAGACAGAAGACCTGTATAAGAAAAAATTCAGAGAATTCAAGTTACAGGTAATAAACAGTACTGATAGTATCTTAAATGTACATAACATCCTTTACTGCAAAAATAACAAACATTTTACAAACCATGAACCAAGTTTCGGCTTAATGCATCAATGCCACCATATACTGCAAAAGTAGCCATAAACTGTGAATGGATTCTGGGCAGATGGGTCCTCATGTGCAGATTATTCCTGCCCTGAGAAGGAATAATCTGCTTGAGTGGCAGTATGCATCAGTTTTATTGCCACACCATGGGAAGTTTATACACTGACATATGGACAACACCCTATATCCTAGAACCCTACCACATATGCACTTCCTTACTTCCTGTGGTAGATGACCTACAGAGCAGCCTCTCTGTAAGTTTTGATGGGAGTCCAAAATGGGATGGAAATCTTTACCCTAACCCTCCCTCAAAGTACATGGATTTTCAGGCAGTCAACCTGCCAGAATTTGGTCCTTCGTATACATGAAGGAAACATGACATGATTAAAATGGAGCCACCTTTGGGATGGGGAGAGGGAGCTGAGTGAACATCCAGTGCCCACCAAGACGAACAGATAACAAGTTGAAAGGGAAATTCTTGAGCGAGGACATTAAGGATAAGCCACTGCTTTTACCAAAAATACCTTGGAGTCTTTAATGTCCAGAGATAGCAGGCAAAAACCCAATTAATAAAGTCTTGTTCAAAAGACTTAACGAAGTAAACGTTGTGGTACTCAGTTTATCACCTTGGGAGGATGGAAGACTATGGAACATTCCAATATGGGCTTTCTTTAAATGCAAATATTTCAAATGTGATGCTTAGGCCACTAAGCTAACCACCCAACTAACTGTGGGCTCCATCTACCAAGACGGTCACCACATTGAAGGTTGAAAGACAAAGTAAGGAAACCAGTGTTTGTTTTCACTCCTTTGAGTCCTAATTAGTAAAACTACTCAATCTACATTTTTGTAGTGTTTCCTAGTGCTGGTGTATTTTCATTACTCAAACCATTCACAACTGGGAAAAATGATCTATTCATTAAATTCTCGTCTCTTTATTAATATCCCTAGCCCTTGAACAATTAAAAACTAATATGGAATCTGATTATAACAAAAAAGAAAAAAGGGATCATGAATTAAAAATAACAGACATGAGAAAATTCTCTCTATTTTTCATGTGTGAGAGTGGTAGTGAGGGTGGCTGTGGGAGGGAACTGTGTGGAGTTCTCATGTACAAAAATAATGTAATTTACGTTTGTCTATTAAAATATTGATCATTATTTTAGTTATCCAACTCAATCTAATTGTCTATTCCAGAGATGGTGGACAATTTAATACCTGCTGGGTAAACGTTTAATACAATATTGCAATAGAAAGATTCCCACTGACTTTAACTCAGCTTGAATTAGGCCCTTTATTTAGTGTTGTGGTTTTTTTCTGTTTCTATATGGATACTAAAAAATAGCGATAAAGCTAGCTGTAGTTTTTATTTAGCTTACACTTCTCCTTCCAGGGAATTAAGCTGTTAAGACATCTCTCTACAGTCCAGAGCGGTAATACCAAATTGTAATCTCTAAATTGTTCATGCAAGCTAAAATGATGATAAGGATGACAAAATTATTTGCTTCACAGAATAAACTGATCATGTGGCTCAGTAAGGAATTTTCCCTCCTATATATACACATTGCACAATTAACTAGATGCATTTTGGCAGGCCAGTATGGTTATCTTTCTCAAAAGCATCAGATATTGAGTATTGCTGAATGCTGGACACTAGATTTGGACCAATATTCTAATATGGAACATCAAACCATCAGTTGTTATATTTCAAACTTTATATTGGATTTTGAAGACCACATTATGAGTGACATGCCTCTATATATGCTAGTAAGATTATATCTCATCTGCTGATTCTAAATAGTTATTTTTCAAAGCTTTTGATAATATAAAGTTTTTGTTGTGCATTCTCTGAGTTTAGTCATATAGATGGCCTTTTCCTGCCCTGGAGTTACGTATATTTACAAAATCCTTCTATAGGATCTAGTACCTCCTCATCATTCATGATAGTCTTTCATAACTCTCATTAATCGTAATGGAAATTGTGCATGTTCAGCCAATAGAGAATGTCAGCATTTTGGCCTTTAATCATTTCTTTTTCCTAATCAAAAGTGTAGGTTACATGTATTTTCAACACTGATTTGTTTGTATAGGAAGCATAACCTGCACTTTTGGTAGGCAAAAAATATTTTCTGAGTATTCCATCCTGGAACAAAATGTTGTGGCAATAAAAGTACACTGCACTGAAACTAACAACAAAGCTTACCACTTTATAGGATCAGGCCTTTAGTTTAAAAAAAAAAAAAGTCTTTTACTTTCTCCCTTCTGATATTTCACTAAGTGTTTGATACTAGAGTTAAGGTTTACTGGTTTTAGTTTGATATGAGCTCACTATCAGTATGCACCTTAATGCAGTCCATGTTCCAAATGTTAACCGAATGTCTAGTTGCTAGGTTATTCAGATTTTTAGTTGCTGTGGGCAATTGCTAATATCCCTCCCATTCTCCACCCCTTCCTTAGGGGATTTTATTTCTTCTCAGTGAGCTTAAGGCTTTGTCTACATTAGCACTTCTGTTGGTAAAACTTTTGTCAGTCAGGGGTATGAAAAAACACACCCCTGCCTAAGTTTCACTGACAAAAGCACCAGTGTGCACAGCGCTAAGTCCGCAGGAGACGCTATCCCACCGACATAGCTACCGACGCTTGTTGGGGGTGGTTTAATTGTGCCAGCAGGAGAGCTCTCTCCCGTCGGCATAGAGCGGCTACATGGGAAACCTTACAGCAGCACAGCTGCAGCAGAATAGCTGTGCCGCTGTAAGGTCTGTAGTGTAAACAAAGCCTGACTCTTCTTCACACCAAGTCCTCTTTACACTGCTCTGGCAATGTAAATGGGCCTTAAAGTGGGTGTAAATGTCATGTAATTAACTTTAAATATAATGTACACACACTTTACACAGCCACAGTGGTGTAAAGAGGCCTAAGGGTATGTCTACACCCCAAAGAAAAACCCATGGCACTGAGTATCAGAGCCTGGGTTTCGGCCAAAGCAAGGAACATCTACGCTGCTATTTTTAGCCCCACAGCACAAGCCACAAAAGCCCGAGTTAATTGATCCAGGCTCTGAGACTCGGCACCACAGATTTTTCTTTGCAGTGTAGACATATCCTTAATTTAAATGAAAATCAGGCTCCATGTATTTTTATGTATGTGGTCATGTCCTGGGTAATCAGAGTCAATCAGATTTGCTATCTGAGGCCAATCAATATCCATATACACGACTAATCATGTCTTTTTGCTTCCATGTATTATAATATACATGACATTAGATTAAAAATCACAGTAGAAACTCAAATCTAGTTTGGAAAAAAACCTGATGTGGAATCTGGAGCACTGCTCTGATGCTACTATGTGTTGCAAATTTCATTCTTTTTGAGTTTATGCAGACCTATGATCCATTTCTCTTTTCACTGACATCGATGGCAGCTTCAATGAATGCTTTTTTCATTTTAATTGCTTGTCTATTTACAGATAAAACCATAGCTAAAAATCTACAAAAATTCTAGTTTTGCTCCATCTCCTACTTCTCAAGCGGTATTTTAATTGAACTAAATCGTATTCTGTCAATTGTAATAGTAATTGTAACAATATATTGTAGGAGAGTAAAGAGTTAAAAGCTGGACAAGTGGTCAGGCCTAAGCTACAGGGAACAGGATCAAGGCACAGGCAAACCTTGTTTCTGTTAATTGGTATGAATTCTAGTTAGAGTCTGTTATCTCTCTTCTTCTCCTCCCTTCCTGGCCATCTGCGCAGGGGTTGAGTCTGTCACCACTCCTGCACAAGGCCTTGGTGGGAAGAAAGCATTATTTTCCTTCCCCTCTGGCATGCCTTTACTTCAAAGAATGTTAGTGTAAAATTTATAGGATTTAAGGTGATGTGCCTGACCTCTGTATGGTAATCCTGTAAACAACAAACAGGGGCAGGTATGATTATATTCATTATGTAGTTGTTAATATTCATTTTATAGGTGTCAATGTAACCAAATAAGGGTCTATGGGGAGTTGCTGGAAATGTATACTTTTACATACTGTTATGGATAAAAGGATTGTAAAGTAACCCCTCGTTGCTCACTCGCGGTGCTGAGGTGGAACGAGCAGGCAATAAAGGGTTCTGTCTCCCCAAACCACCCCCGGGACAACCCGTTTGATTATTTTTAACATATATAATGCCGGATTTGCATACCACTTAACATACCTATGAACTAGGGAACAGACAAACAAAAGTTTCTAGCCATTTATGATGACACAGAAGTAGCTCACAGTTAAAGCTGTAGCTGATTTTGACAGACACTCCCTTTTCTTCAGAACAAAATCCAGCTGACTGATATTTCTCATACTTGGTCTTCTGCCAAAGGAATTTTTGGGGTGTAAGTTTGAGGGTTATCAGAAAAGGCATTTGTGAGACATGAGAGTAAGGAAATTTAGAGAATTTTGACTGAAGTGAAGTGATTCTAATTATTTTAGAATGTCGTGTCAAAAATGGATTGGTCAACTCCAAGTTTAGTTTTTTCATTTGTTCTGAGTGATAACTCATATTCTCCTCTGAGCATGTTTTGGGAAAGTAGAGATGGAGTTATCTGACAGGATTGTTTTTTGAATCTTTGACAATCTGTAATTCCCTTACAGAGTCCATGGAAGGTTAGAAGAACCTAAAACCTGCATTACTATACTTTCTACTATGTATTTTTAAAACTTTATTCTTAACCTAGGGTTTCTTGATCTTCAAGACTCTAATGGTATTTTTATTACTTATATTTCTTTATATATGATTGGAATTTAGCCTCCCTGTCTACCACCAAGCACTATTGATAAGGCCTTTATTCTTCACTGCCTGTGCAGTCATTTGTTCTTGTGCAAACTGAGAGCAATGTGGATGCAAAACATTTTACACCTATTGTTCACAGGTGTTAAATGACAACAGAACATGCAAGGCAGTGATGAAATAGGCCCATTGTTTTATAGGCTGGGTACAAACCTGAACATGGGTATACCAACGTAGCATCTATCTATGATACAATGTCTTATAATTATAGAGGCGCTCTTGTCAACTTATATCTATTTGGCAACTCCCACACATGATATCTTTGTTCTTAAATGGAAAATACATTAAACAGACACATATCCAATATACCCTCATGAAGCTCAACATTTCCATTTGATTTATGGTACGCTTACATATACTATACAGCAGCTATACAGTATTAAGAGATGCTTGTTTTTTTAATATGATGCCAGTACCTATTTCATTGCCTATATACTATGTAGCTGCTGCTTCTTTTTATATTGCATGTATATTACATGCTGCTATGTATCTTGCAACCTTCCTAATAAATAATAACAATAATAACAGATTCTTTTAAAGTGAGTTAGAAAATGTGACTCATAAACCAGATATACTAAGCAAAAACTATTTTAAGAGATGCCATTACTAATGTGTCGTTAAACAGCTGGAAAAGCTGTACGAGCACAATAAATGTTTTTAAGCATTTGAATGGACATAATGAAATTAGAAACCTTCAACTGATTTAATTAAGCGGCTGAAATTAATGAGTAAATGTGGTTTGCTTGCAGTGAAGGAGACAGCTGAATACCCAGGATCCAGTATAGGGAAGGAAACAATCAATATCTTCTTCTCTCTGACAGTGGAAATAACATATAAGCTAACAACATTATATTAGATGTACAACTGAATCTGTTTACATTAAATTATCAAGAGAAGGTATTGAGTTTTCATTAAAACTGACAAGAAGTAAATTTTTAAAAGTGCCTAAGTGACTTATGAGCCTACACTGATTTCAGTTAGGGTTGTCCTATTTTTGACTGAAAAGTCTGGTCAAAAAGGGGACCTGAAGTCCGGATACCCGAGTAACTGTCTGCAATTGGCTTCCATTCTGCCACGGGGAGGGCAGGAACTGGGAAGAGCACTCAGGAACTGCCCGGCTCCAGTAGAGAGAGGTGCCAGCACTCAGGGGAGGGATCCTGAAGCACGCCACATTTGAGAAGCAGGGCCAGTGGCTGAGTTTGCCACTCGTGTCGCCTTCTTAGCCTCCTTTGTTCCCTGCCCCTGGGGTGCTGCCCTCCATCCTGCCCCAGTCGCCTCTCCACTTCCAGAGCACAACAATCCCTCCCCCATCCTGTCCCAGTCACCCCACCCCCACCCCTGGAGCACAGCTCTTCCTCCCTCGCCTGCCTCAGTCACTCAGCCCTGGAGTCTGGCTCTCCCTTGAACATCCTGCCCCAGTCACCCCTCCACCCTGAGAGCCCTGCTCAGCTGGGAGGGGAGGGTGGAGAGAGCAGTGAGAAATGGGGAGTGTTTTGGGGGGAAGAAGTGGACAGGGAGCAGGGGAGGTTCTGGCACTTAGTGTCCAGTTTTCACACATTAGAAAGTTGGCCACCCTAATTTCAAATAGGAGCTAAACTAACCTGCTAAGACACTTTTGAAGATCCTACTATGCATCTATGTGCATCTTTAGGCACCTAAATACCTTTGAAAATTGGCTGTAAAGAGGCAATGACTTCAATGAGAGAAGGATCAAGCCTTGAGACAGTGTAAACCTAATCCAAGACCCACTGAAGTCAATGAACTCCTGATCAAGTCCTGAGTGTGTATGTATGCTACATTGTATCCTTTATGCTGCTTGCAAGATTCACACAGTACCATTGCATTTTTTTACTGAGAAGTACTCTTAGGTCTTGTCTACTTTAAGGAAATTCACATCAGTGCAAGTACATCAATATAGTTACACATATATATATAGAATATAGTGCATATCCCCAGTGTGGATGTGCTGCATTAGCACAAAGCAGGACTTATGCTGGTGTAGTTAATCTGGTAACATACCAAAATAAATTGCATCCACATAAACCCTACTGTTTGCCATTTCAGCTATATCATTGACAGAGGAAGACTAGTCCAGCAGTTAGGACACTAGCCTAGGACTTAGGCATTGAACCTGGGACTCCCTGCCTTGCCACAGACTTCCTGTGTTATCTTGGGCAAGTCACTTAGCCTCTCAATGCTTCAGTTCCCTCTGCAAAATGCAAATAATAGCATTTCCCTACCTCAGAGGATAGGATAAATGCACTAAAGATTAGTTCCTGAGGGATAGCCATGTTAATCTGTATACAGCAAAAACAACGGGAGTCCTGTGGCACTTTAAAGACTAACAAATTTAATATTTGCAGACATAAGCTTTCGAGAGACTTCAGCTCTCTTCTTCAGATGCAGTAATACAGAAAATAGGTAACACAGAGGCATCTTATAGATATCCAGGTGCACTGAGAGCAATGGGGGAGGTGGAGTCCGGTACTTAAGACCTAATGACGACCATTGAGTAGGAGGTGAGAATGGGTGAGCAAAGTAATTTACCTTCGGTAGTGAGATAGCCAGATAGTGAGATAGCCACCCCTGTGATGACAGCCCACAGATCATTGTACACCAAATTTTCTTAACATGTTACCAGTATGTCATAAGACTTTTCTGTTTGTTCTCAATGTTCAAGGAAGGGGTAGGGAAATATTTTTAACTGGCTATTTTAAAAAGTGAAAGCTAAGCAATGCATGTTAAAAAATAATTTTGTAAGATACTGAAACTCTGCACTAATTAGAAATGGCAATATAAATACTATTTAATTAAATTTCTTTTTAAAGAAAGATGTCACAGATCACAGTTTCTGGTATTACAGAAACTAATTCAACTATGTCACTGTGCTGCATTTCAGAAGCTTTTTTTTTTAGCTCAAATTAGATTAGCATGTTAGTAGGTCATAATGGAGCTATTGTTCTCATACCATGTACATTCCAGTGCAATTCTACTATTGATAACAACGCAGTCTGTGAAATTCAAGTTGAAATACTGTTATGTGAAATTATCTAATAAAGGAAAGCATAAATACAGCACACATTTTTAAAATGTCAAGTGTTCCTTAATATAAAAATATTCACATTAACTGGTGAATCTACTGTCTTGGGGGTGAGTTTGATAAGCAAAACTTTGGACAGATGTGTATACACCCAGGACCTAGCTTACCACCACTCTCACACCTACCCATCCAAAATAAAGACTTGGGACTCCTGGAAAAAAATATGAGAACATATTGGACTACATTTTAGAGATCTCTGCATCTAGCCTTTAAAATTGTGCAAACAAGTAACTGCACGTGCAGTTTTGGATACACAAGTTTGAGCAAGTTTAAGAATGCTAACAAAAATTCCTGTCTCCACAAGGACCTGAACGCATTGGAACTGGGGCAGGAAGGATTTGGGGATTTCTGCACCTCACCTGGGGGTGTCCTGTGTAGCAGGAGATTTATGGTGGAGTAGAGAGGGGGGCAGTATATCTGTGATTATGTAGGTCCCCCGGCCTCCCCAAAAATGATGATGTAGCAGCTGACAAGTATCCTGCAACAGCAATTGTCATATGACTTCATTGTGTCTGCTGCTAGAATTACAAGGCTGTAATGGAGCGGAGAATTTTACCCTGTAATTTAAACCTGTTAACAATTAAATAGAATTCAGCTCACTCTCTCCCTGCTGTGTTGGGAGCTACAGGTGAAGGAAGTGTGGAGAGGGGCCTAATACCATGTACACATAGGGTTGCCAACTTTCTAATTGCTGAAAACCAAACAGGCCTGCCTCACCTCATCCCCGAGGCCCCGCCCTTGCCCCACCTCTTCCCCTGTCGCTCACTCTCCATCCCTGCCCTTGTCGTTTGCACCCCCATCCCGCAGGACTCACCTGCCACCTGTAGAGCTGGCCTGGGAGGGGGGAACTGACATGGAGCTTGTCTGCCTGCTCGCCCAATAGGGGCACAGCAGGGGTCAGTCCCTGGAGCAAGGGGCTGGGGTGGGGAAATTGGGGCATAGAGGGATGGGAGAGCAATCCTTGGAGGAAGGGGCCGGGGCAGAGAGGGCGTCGGTCTCCGGACCAAGGGATTGGGGTGGGGAAATCAGGGCACATGGAAAGGAGGGGGTCTGTCCTTGGAGCGAGAGGCTGGGAAATCAGGGCACAGCGAAATGGGGGATGGCAGTTACTGATTTTAACCAGTTACTGATCCATGCCTCTTATCCTATGATTGTTTACTTTGCTTATGCGCCTTTAGTGAAGGTCGTTGTCAAAGACTTTCTGAAATTCCAAGTATTATATAAACTGAATCACCTTTGTCCATGTGCTTCTTGACTTCCTCAAAGAGCTCTTGTGTACTTGCATAAGACCCTGAACTCAGGGAGTGTAACATTGCCATCACCAGATGGTGCTAGATGGTCTTTCATTCACCCCTTTAAGAGCCTCAAAAGAAAGTGAATGAAACATGAAATCATCAGGCCGTGTGGGATTGCAACCACTGCATGGAGTGCAGATATCTGCTGCCAAGGAAGACTGTGATAGCAGTGTGGTTTTTCAGTACTCTCACATTGGACACCACTCCATATGTCCATGCTCTAGAGAAAAAAGGAGACAAGTTAATTCCAGACAAATGCATCTTGTATTTCAGCTACATACACGCAGCCAAGGGCTCAGCCTCAGCCTATAGCAGCTGCAATCACTGAGAGAAAGGCACCTGAAAATAACAGTGAGCTTGGAAAAAAGACCAAGGGCAGCTACTTACCAGGTTTAGACCATGCCTTGAAGAGTTTTGGCCACACTGAAAAACCTTCCAGAGATACTCCATGTTCACCCCCCACCCCAGACAGCAGCAGTGCCTACTTTGCAGTCCGGTCTGGGAGTCAATCAGTTCTCTCTGTCAGGCTGGGAGGCTGGAAGAGCAGCAGCTGCTAAGCGGAGCTACTGCTCCACGTTCCAGCAGCAGCTACTGCTCTTCCCATCCGAAAGTGGTGGAAGCCGGTTACTGCAAATAGCCGGACTTTTAGCAACCAGTCACTGGCCATGGCCAGGTTCCCAACATCCGGTCAAAAAATCGGACACCTGGCAACCCTATGCACACATAGCATGGGCAGATAGAAGCTGCTATTCCAGCCCATAAGCCAGATTGCGATCCCAGAAGCACTGTACCCTGGCCCCAGAATGAGTACGGGTGGTAGATTTCACACTCCTCTACCCCCTGTGCATTTTACCTGCATGATGCAGTGTATTCCACCCAGAGGGAGTAGATCTGTTGAGCTAATGAGAGACTCTTTTTTGCACAGTCACTTTTCAGAGAAGAACTTTGATGCATAAGAGGAATCGGTGTATAATTCTTGTTTCTTCTGCCTCACAAAACAGCTAAGACTGAAGATTTGAACTCTGTAAGTGTCCTTGAAAGAGTTCCCATACAGAAAGATAAGAGCTTTAAGCAGCAGCAGCAGCAGGCTTGTTTAACCATGAATAGAACTGTAATTTAAATTTGCAAACTACACCCAATGCATCCTGACAAGGGTGTACCTTGTACTTATACAACTAATACAACAAAAATTGTGTCTACCGCATATTGTTAATGCCAGCAGAGCCCACCAGGCGTTAGGTACTGTCTGCATAGGAGAGGACAGAGTCTGTGTCCCAAAGAGCTCAACTCAGGGTGCACTGAGCCAAGAGTTCAAATGTAAGGCCAAGTTTTGGAGTCCACATCAGTTTCTATTCATTCCTCACTCTGGTAAAATTGCCACTGGAGTTGACTAAAAATGGAGTTAAGAGTTTTGAATTTATCCTATAATCTATATTTGTGAACGGCAAATTGGTGCTACTAAAATCGGAAACTTCACCTGAATTTGTAACAATACTCTTCCCCCCCCCCTCCCCACAAATGAATCTTTTTTTCTTTTAGGGTCAAAAAGTTTCAGTAGCTTTTTTGTGTTTCTGTGCTTCCTGATTTCAGGCATTTACCAACTATTTATTCTGGATAACTATTTATTCAGACTATTACCAACCAGCCTGTTTGCTGTACTCCTACACAAAGATTCAACTTACAGATATTTACATGTTTGTTGTTAAAATAATGGACGGAAGCCATGGCTACCCTCCTCTAAAGTTTATTGTAATCGGCTAACAAACTCTTAACTTGATTATTTCCCCAGTTACTAACTCAGAGCTGAACAGAATGCCTTTGGCAAATAAGTGAAGCTTCCTGGCAAATGCCTTTGGCAAATAAGTGAAGAAAGCCTTCAGCCACTTAAGCTTGCCCAAACTGGGAGCAGAACTATGCTTGCAAGCTCCATTCAAACAGTTGCCAAGCATGATTCTGGCAAAATAGTATTTGACAATCAATTTTGAATAGAGTTGTCGCTAGCTGAGTTACTGTTAGGTGGATTGGGAATATGGACATGTTTATCAACCCAGCTGCCTGGAGTTAGTATACTAAACCTATTCAGCCTTCAATGTGAGTTGCAGGACACTTTTTTATGTAGAATTCTGAATTTGAAGTTCAAAGCCTATCTTTAAGCACCTGGGTTTGAAAATTCTGACCACTTTGGGGTTGTTGGGTTTTTTTTGTGTGGTTTATTTGTTGTTTGGTTGGGGTTTTTTTGCGTGGGGGGAGGTGTTTTTATTTTTGTTAACAAACATACCAGCATGGTTTCTTAACAAGGTTTTAAATAGGGCCAGGAAAAATTTACATAAGGGATATTAACTCTGAGTTTCTTTCAGATTGTGCCATCTGTGTGTGGAGTTCACCACCTCACCCCCGCCCAAAGCAGGGATAGGACTTGATCCTCAAAAACTGTAGATGTCCTGAAACTGGTAGGGAAACATCACAAATTTCAGGGAGTCCACAGAGACCTGGGATGCTTGTAGAAAGGTCCATTTCTTCATTCTGTTTCTGAGGCCTGCTCCTTCAGGAGACTCTGACAGCAGCTGCCCCAGTTTCACCCTGAAGATGTTTCCACAGGGTATGGGTGGGGGGGATGGGACACATAAGATAATGCTGGGGATTTTGACAGGCAGTGATACAGCAGAAAGTGCCCCCCCCCCCCCCCCAGCCTAGCCCAGTGCCAATACCCTGCTCCCTCAAAACCAACACATCTTCGGTGATGTGTCTGTTCCTCAGTTCCCTGTCTAGACATAGTTCTGTATTCCACAAGAGACTTGTACGGTATTCTTATCAGCAAGTTAAAGAAGTATGGGTTGGATGAATGGACTATAAAATGGATAGAGAACTGGCTAGAGCATAGGGCTCAGTGAGTAGTGATCAATGGCTCCATGTCTAGCTGGCAACTGGTCACAAGCGGAGTTCCCCAGGGGTTGGTCCTGGGGCCGGTTTTGTTCAACATCTTTATTAATGATCTGGAGGATGGGGTAGATTGCACCCTCAGGAAGTTTGCGGATGACACTAAGCTGGGGGGAGTGGTAGATACCCTGGAAGGTAGGAATAGGATACAGAGTGACCTAAACAAACTGGAGGATTGGGCCAAAAGAAATCTAATGAGGTTCAACAAAGAAAAGTGCAGAGTCCTCCACTTAGGAAGGAAGAATCCCATGCACAGCTATAGACTGGGGACCGACGAGCTAGGCAGCAGCTCTGCAGAAAAGGACCTGGGGGTAACAGTGGATAAAAAGATGGATATGAGTCAGCAGTGTGCCCTGGTTGTCAAGAAGGCTAATAGCATATTGGGCTGCATTAGGAGGGGCATTGCCAGCAGGTCGCGGGAAGTGATTATTCCCCTCTATTTGGCATTGGTGAGGCCGCATTTAGAATATTGTGTCCAGTTTTGGGCCCCCCACTACAAAAAGGATGTGGACAAGTTGGAGGGAGTCCAGAGGAGGGCAACAAAAATGATTAGGGGGCTGGAGCACAGGACTTATGAGGAGAGGCTGAGGGAACTGGGCTTGTTTAGTCTGCAAAAGAGAAGAATGAGGGGGGATTTGATAGCGGCCTTTAACTACCTGAAAGGGGGTTCCAGGGAGGATGGGGCTAGGCTGTTCTCGGTGGTGGCAGATGACAGAACAAGGAGCAACGGTCTCAAGTTGCAGGGTGGGAGGTCTAGGTTGGACATTAGGAAAAGGTTTTTCAATAGGAGGGTGGTGAAGCACTGGAATGGGTTACCTAGAGAGGTGGTGGAATCTCCATCTTTAGAGGTTTTTAAGCTGAGGCTTGACAAAGCTCTGGCTGGGATGATATAGCTGAGGTTAGTCCTGCTTTGAGCAGGGGGTTGGACTAGATGACCTCCTGAGGTCCCTTCCAACTCTAATATTCTCTGATTCTCTGATTCTAATTCATAATGCTGGTGAGGTATAATATGGTCATGAGCACCACAGAAATGACCCTACACAAGATTAATAACAAATACAAACATCCCAATGGACACTAACTGCCATCCTTACCAGCAGGGAGCCTGAAGACTGAGTAACAGTGCACTACTCTTCACCACTGAAGATGGTCCTTTTAGATCATGCTGTAATATAGTGTGGGGGGAGTATGCCTGTATGTACCTATTCTGTAGTTAAATAGACAAAGTCCGTTGTCAGTGCTGTCAATCTGCCACCCTTTACCATCAATCAATTCACATAAAAATTAAAAAACAAGTCAGATAAGGAGAAATATTATGAAATATCACGACCTATTATTCAATTACAGTAAATCACTACCATCCACAACAAGATGAAGGTAACTAATATCACAGTTGCCTTGTGTTGCCCAGTAGTAATATAAGGGCTGTTGTGTGCATATGCCCCTCTTGCATGACAGCACCGAGAGCACTGGGTACCGGATACCCACCCGCACCATGAGAATAGACCTCAGCCTAGTAAGAAATAGGGAAGCAATTTTTTGTACTAAGTTATGGACATTAGGCAAACAGCACCTTAAAAACTGAAACTTTTGAAATATTCCATAATTGTGTAGGCATAATTCTAATGAATCTTGCAGACTGTCAAAATTCAGCTGTAAGGATTTATTTCAGAAAATAGTTTCAACTAACAATGACAATTTGCTGAGGCTGGCTGGCAATTAAAAAAAGAGCAATCTCAGTGGTTCAGAGTAATATTTTGCTGTAAATTCTGGCATATCAGAAACGTAAAATGTTACTTATTGTACCAGACATTCTCTGTTTGCAGCCTTTATTGTAATTACTGTACTTTATTGTATTTGTCCCTTATTACAATGACATTTAGAAAGCGGTCTGGTCCCAGGCCAATGCCACGCATTCCAGCTAGGAAGGCACTGGCCTCTCACCACATGAGAACACATTCCACAGTTACAGTAATTACTGTAATCACAGTAATGTCTATATTATGAAAATGTCATTAATAAAAGTAAAAGTACAAATTACAGTTGCATTTCTTGCTGTAATGAAAAATAAGATGAGAAACTTACATAAATATTGTACTTTTATAGTTTCTAACAGTTACAGGACAAGAAGTATTGGTATTTTCTCTGAAATAATTGATATTCTTCCTTAGGACATTATTATTCCACAAGTGGTCTTTGTATACAGTGCCCAAATTAAATATTAATTTGCTACATCTCTAATATCTTGCTCGATATAATCCATTTTATTATATAAAGCAGCATTTCAGACACCTATGGGTGAAATAATGTTACAATTTTTAATGTATCTCATCGTAATGAAAGGATATTGAGTATTTTTGGCAACTCTCACCCCCTGACTTCTATTAGTGTTATTAGATAAGTTTATAAAATCATAGATAGATGGAAAAGGCCACATAGGTCATCTATTCTGACCAACTGCACTTTGCAAGAAGTACATTATTCTCATTGACATCATATCTAACATATCTGCAATGAGGGTTACTCAGTTGTCTGTTTCACTGCCCAATTGCTCTGATTGTTAAGAAACCTTTCCTAATGACTATTATTTTCCTTCTTTAGCTACAGGCCATTGCACCTTGTCCTTCCATCATCCAAAAGTGTGAATAATTCCCTTCCTTCATTTATACCATTACCTTGAAAGTATTTATAGTCTGTGATCATAAATCCTCTGTGTCTTCTCTTTAATAGTGTTACTTTTGTTTCTCTTCATACCATATCTCTTCATCTTCACTACCTGTTACCAGTTTTGTATCATCTCTAGTCTTTTTATACCATCCCGAAACTGTGAAGCCCAGAACTGTGTCCAGTATTCCATGTGTGGCTGCATCAGGGCTATACAAAGCAGAATTATTACCTCCATAGTTTTATATTATTATCCAGGTGGATAAAAATCAATAGTTTTCAAAAAAATCAGTTTCTTAAATTGGATTTTTTATTTAAATTAAATATACTTTTCTTTTTAAAAATAAATCTATTTAAAATTAAATTGAAATTAGGACAAACTTTTTTAAGGCCTAAATTTACTACAATCTATTAAAATATTTGAAATTAAATAAAAAAAACATTAAGCAATGCATGATTGCTGCCAAAATTTTAAAGAAATTCAAATCACTGAACTGGTGGAAGCCACTGACTAAGCAGCTGAAACCTGAGCTGTTGAAGTACTAATCCAACTTTTGACTACAAATGCTTTTTCGGAAGATAAGAGAATTTTCTTTGTTTCAGTTTATTCAGCTAGTTCCATGACTAGTTCATTCAAAGTTAAGAAACTGACTGGTAGTTGGAAAAAAGAGAAAGGTTGGTTTTCCTCTTCTAATCTCTTAATAAAACAAAGTAAGAGAGGAGGAGATCTACTAGTTCTAAATCTTGAATGATATGGAGACCAGAAACATTAGTTTAATTCTATAATTACAGATTATTATTATTTATTTATATTATCATAGCACCTAGGAGCTTGGGTCATGGACAGTATATAATACTTTTTTTTTTAGTAATCAGTTTTCAATGCAAAACGTTTTTTAATAAACATTTAAGGTCCTTTTATTTAATGAAAATAATAAATGTTGGGTTTTTTGCATTTTTAATTGAATTTCAGTTTCCATCTAAACAGAGTTCCATACAAATCATGAGTAAAAAAATTAATCTAGTAGATCAGAAATGCATTATTCACCATTTTCTACCATAACAAAACCTAAAAATTAAGAATCCAAATAAATATAAGTAAAGCTTAAAGAAATATGTACAGATATAGTATCAGCATTTAGTGTAAAGCCTATATTTAGTTACAAATCAACATGTTTTAATGGTTATCGACCAATGAGAATCAACTTTTCTTTAGGAAAATAGCTTAAAAGTACAAATACAAAACAAGATTAAAATTGATTATTTAAATTAAGCATTCCTGCTTGCTGATTTAAATCCTGATTAAAATCAGTGATTTTAAATCATCAATGCACCCTGATTATAACTTGGCCAAATTTGGGTGTATTTTTATGGGAACATTCCAACACCAAAGCAATCTGCAGGCAGATTTCAAGACTCTGTTCCAAAGTGTGAAGCACTAGAATGTAATGTAATATTACATCCTGGTGCATACTTCTCTGAAAGATGCAAATTCAACTTGAATAAATAAATTTTAAAAAATGAAAATATTAGGAATGTCATGGCCGTAAGTGGTTGAGTAATAAACTGATTTGCCTATTCCCTGGAAGATGCATAATTAATATGAATTTTTTAAAGAAAAACATTAGGAATGACATGGTTAGAACTGGCTGAATAACACAAACAAAGATTTGCAATTATTTTCATGAATAAACATGCTGAGTTTGCTCTGCTGTGATCTATGGGGTATTGGTAGTCATTAATGACTGCTGACTTATTCATAAAAATGTTTGCCAATCCCAAAAGCTTCACAACATTTTAGCATCAACAATTATGTGTCCAACATCTAATACTCAAACTTATTCCTAAACCTCTATTTGTATTCTCCTGTTTGAGTCAGTCATTCAATCACTGAGCCAGAATAACAACATGTGACTAAGGGTATGTTTACAAAGGGTATGTCTGTGCCAGCCAACTAAGGCTCACATGGCTGTTTCTTTGCTGTGTAGACTTCCCAACTTGGGCTAGAGCCCAGGCTTTAGAACCCCGCAAGGTGGGATGGTTCCAGAGCTCAGGCTCCAGCATGAGCCCCGAAGTCTGCACTGCAACATAACAGCCCCGCAGCCTAAGCCCCGTGAGGCCAAAGGCAGCTGTGGATGTCTAGTTGCTGTGTCGATGAATCCTTATATGACCAATCCCACACCACCCATAACAAATACATTCCCAAGCAAAAGAGACAATTAATAATTTGCAAACGACCCATAGCATGAAATTTGTGTGTGTAATGTTAGGATTGGTTTGAGAATTATTTATGAAAATATAAAGGTCAAAATGTGTCAAATAACTGATTTTTAATTAGACCAAATCTAATTACAAGCTACATACTTTCTATCCAGATTATTTATACAGCACCCATCAAAGAAAGTATTTGAGCACTTGAAAGTCATTAATAAATATATCCTCACAAAGAGCCCTATGAAGTAGGGAAATATTATTACCCTGACTGGCCAGGGAACTGAAGCATAGAAAAATTAAGTGACTTGCCCAAGAATGTGCAGAAAGTCTTTGGCAGAGCCATGAATTGAACCTAGATCTCCTGAACCCTTGTCTAGTATCTGAACTGTAAGACCATCCTTCTCCCCTACAAGGCCATCCTTTCATATGAAGACATAGTACTTGTCTGTTTAGAACGCAAACTGTTGTAATTGCATGTATATTTGTAGAACTTACAGCATTACTCTTAATGCACAAATTAGATTTATCTGTTGGCCTCAAGGTGCTGTATAAGCAGTTAAACAAGTAACATTAACAAGTGCCACAACAAGATGCTCTTCTCCATGAAAACTGAGAGAGAAAAAGATTACAGCACTTTAAGAACATAATTATATTTATATCTACAGCATATATGTATAGCTCAACACACCCCAAACCTTACACAAGCTTCTTTTATACACCAGGAAAATGAAATGTTGGAGATATATGATTTGTTTAAATAAATAGCTGTTTTTTATATTATGTACTTGAAAACAGACAAAGGAATTGAATTTTATTAGGTTATTTTATCCTACCCAGAAGAATCCCTTTGTAAGCAAAGCATAATAGCACTTCAATAGAACACCCATAAAAAAGAGTAACTCCCAAATATATTCAGACAGCACTGATCAATTTTAATGTAATTTAAAAGTTAAAAAAGTGCTGTTCAACTGCATTACCTAGGTCTGTAAATCTGCCTACTATTTCTTTCAAAACATCACCTGCACTTGATGATTCCTCTGCCAATCTCTTGTACAGTAGGCCTTCATTTACTTTCATTGAACAAAATACTGAAAAAGAATGTGCAGCCCAAGTAAACTGGACACGAGCTAATGAAAATGGCAGACATGTCCTGGAACTCAGAGATGGAATACTCATCTCAAATATGCAGTAAGCAACATGTGGGCAAGCCACAGTCACTATTGCAGATGGTGTGGGACACAGCAAGCACAATCCACTGTTCCTTAGTATGGCAGGTTGGCCCATTGCATCTATACTGTGCACAACCCCATCTGACCACATTCCACCACTCTCTGGTTCCATGCATGGACCCACCAAAAACCTCTGTACTCTGGAACATACAGAAGAAAGAGGCACAGTCCTCCTGTTTTGGTTCTCTGCTGCTTAACCGTCCTTCACAATAGAAACATGACTTTCCACTGAATTTGTGGCCTTACATGGACACAGAAGGCTATTCAAAATGTTCTGCATCTTAACTAATGTAACTTATTATGTTTCCCATACTACTCTCTACACCTGAATCTATCCATGTTGCAACTCATCTGCCCACCCATTCATATGAACTGGAACATATCACTCTCTTCACATAAATCTTTAGTGGCTCTCTGTCCACTTCAGCATGCAACATCAGATCTTTCTCCTGATCTATAAGGAACTTTATGGACTCTTCCTAACTCCTCAATCACATTTCTCTCTGTTCTCCAACATGCTCCCTATGTTCTACTATCAAAGTAGCCTAGTCTTTGACCTTTTAACATTTTTAATTAATACTTTTTCAACAACAACAAAATAAGTCTTACATTATTGCAGGGGAATAAAATACATTATAATACACACAATTTTGGGTACTTGGTCTCAGATTTTCCAAAACGCATGCATGCACTTTTCTATAGTCCTAATCTGCACATAGACAGTCATGAACTTCTGAAAATTTCAGAGAAAGTACCTTCTTTCCCACTGGGCCTGGTCAGTCTCTCTCTCTCTCACACACACACACACACACACACACATTCCATCAACTTGAACGTTTAAAAAAAAAATTAAAAATACTTTCAGGTCCTACACTTTCCCGAGTCCCTCTTCCGATTACTGTGGTTTCTTCACATCTTCCTGGGTTGCTTTTAAAAAACATTTTGCTCTCTCCTATCACTGCTTGAGAGAACCACACAAATAGTGGAAACTGACTAAGTAACTGACTAGACATAGGAAACCATGACTATCTGATTTATGCACAAAAGGTGAAATCCTGGCCACACTGAAGTCAATGACAAAATTCCTATTGAATTCAGTGGGGCTAAAATGTCAGCCAAAGTGTTGTCAAATGTGCAAAGCATACCAAAAAAGAGAAAATGTTCTCCAATCTCTTTCAGATATAGTAACAATCAATGGTTTTTGTAACAATAATAGGTAAAGAAAATTCAGAGAAAAGTTTGATTTAAGTTGATGGGGTCCCTTGCCTCAACTTCTCCATGTGTAAAATGAAGCTGATAACAGCTAGTCCACAGAGGTTTTGTGAGGCTTAATTAATGGTTTGTAAAGTACTTTGAGAACCTTACATTAAAGGGGCTGTATGCATGTAAGGCATGATTAGTATATTAGAAGATGTCTAGAAAGCAAATGAGGGCTGTATGAGTGTGTGAATCATGCTACATGCATCAACAAATACAGAAACTTCCAAACAATCTGAAAGGGGAAGCTTTTGAATTAAGTCATATGTTTTTCAGAGCAAAAAGTCTAGGGGGCAAATTCATTCCTCAGATACACATATACACGCCACTGACTTCAGTAGTTGTTGCACACCTACGTAATTATTCTAAAGAGACAAATTCTGTTCTGACTCGTGCGCTGTGCAACTCCACTGAATGTCAATGGCATTTCACTGGGTTAAGTCAGAGCAGAATATGGTCCTAAATCTTCAGTGCACAAGCATCTGAATCCACCTCTTTCATCTATTGTGTCAATTTAGCCATACACTGATCTGTGAAATAGTTAATAGCAGCCACGGGTCCAAATGAACATTTATTGCAGCCATGGGGACCCCTCAGTTTTGCAGGTGACAATAAGGCACAGGGCTAGCCTGTGCTGTGCAGTTTTTTTCTTCAGAGCCACAAAGGCGTTTCTTTTCTTTACTAGATTAGTTGCATACTATGGATATATCCTTGCCTTCCTTCCTTGACACCTTAGTTCACCCAAGATCCTGGAGGCTTTCAAAATCCTACTTCTTGTGTTAAGCGCAGAATGTATAATGAGAATTATCCTCACAGTAGGCTGTCAGTGGTACAAGAGAGGCAAAAATCTTACTGATTCTAGAAGAAAAACCTCAGGGGGAGTTAATCCCAGTGCTGCAGGCACCCATTTGGGAAAAGGATGCTATAGGATCTTTCAAGCCAAAAGAAGCCAGGAATACCAACCCTACTCAGATTTCTTGTGCATTGTTTGTACTCCAAAAGATCCAGCCTGTTCTTTACTTCTTTATTTTCTTTCATAACTTCAGTAAATACTAAATCAAGCCTCTAATTTTGAGACTTTATCCTCCAAAACTGAAATCCTAAGAGTAACAGTCTCAAGATTTTGTTCAGGTAAATTGTTAAAAACCTCATTGTCAGGTAGAGGATATGTGAAAGCCCACGATCCACTACAAATCCCGATGGCAAAGTTAATGCTGAGGCTATGTCCCTGGTGATGCCATTTGTTCTTCCCTGCATCTCTTTCCAAGACAGGGGCTCTGGTTGACATTTTCATCTTTCTTCTTGGCATCTCTTCCAGCTTATCCAATAGAATTTCACTAAACATTCCAGAAGAAAACCCAAACATCCACTGAAAACATGTTTAAAACAGGACTTCCCTTGGAGAGTTTCACTAATAATAAAAATAAGTAAGACATAATTATAACCCTAATTATTATTTCATATTACTTTACACTATATACTTTACATTATATACCACTTCAGATTTTAAAGCACTATGCACAGATAAACTAATTAATCATCACAATACACATATGAGGAAGGTAAGTATTTTCTGACCCAATTTACAAATGAGGAATCTAAAACAGAGAGAGTCAAATTCATACCTGGTGTAACTACACTCATATTGTGACCTATACAAATTCTGCAGAAGGTGTCAGTGGTAGAACCAGGATTAGAATTCATTTCCCCAGGTCTCTAATCTTGTGATCTCTCAGAAGCCAATCAAGCCCAAATGCTACAAGAAACTGCAGCTCAGCACTCCATACATTCTGCGTATTTTATGGTTTACATATAACATTAATATTTTAATGCAGAAGATAGTTGGCTCAGATCATAACCCCTAGTTCCCCATGCACAGAGGACCCTTAGCTTGTGGATCTCCCCACTTCCACATGGAATGGGGCCACCAGAGACCAGAACTGGTGCAAAGGCACAAGACACCCATGCAGATTGCCCTGGACTCCCATGGACCTCCAAGAATCCCAGTTTTGGGGGCAGGCCATACAATCTTTTTTTGTAAAGGGCAAACCCTGACAGGATGATGTTTGGGTGATAGAGGGGTCTCCATCAGGGTGTCCTCATGAAGATGATCTCTCTCTGAGAGCCTTTCCTGTGGGTATCAACACAGGAGGGGATGATCTAGACTATTTTCTGTAATTAATTCTTTCCTGTGTTTTAGTCTAGGTGAATTACTGTTTGTTTGCTTGCTTGCTTGTTTGTTTAAACTAAAGATACATTTTGGACTCTAAGGCTGCTTAAATTAATACATGTGAGCAGGCCCTTTGGCTTCAATGGGATTGCTCACATAAATTAAGTTACGCACGTTCTTGAGTCTTTGCAGGATCAGGGTCTAATATTGTGTCACATCATTGAGTGTATAGTATTGTTGAAGTAAAATGCTTAGGCCTTAAACTTTGATCAAGAAAAGCATGTCTTATGGGTAAAGTGAGGGGATAAAACAGAGAGTGAGACAGTGCAGAAAAAAAGAATGTAAACAGTGCTGAAAAATATCAACTGCCTTAGCTGAAAATGCTTGTATTGCAGTTTGCTTATGTCTGTAACCTTGACTAATGATAAGAAGAATGAATGCTGTAATTCTAACACTGTTATAAATATATGTTAAAATCTGCCTGAGGGCAGAGACCCTTTACTGACCAGAGACAACCCTGTCAGTGGCTCTCCCCTTGCATATGCTTGTGTTTTTAAAATAATAAAAAAGTCTCAGATCTCAACTAAAACGCAGAGTGAAGCTTTGTTTCTTCCACTATATATAAACTGTGTCTAGAAAGAGAATAAAATATTTACGTGGTTGTTCAATTTTAACACAGCAGATCATACACCATCATGCAGCTAACCCAAGAAAATACTGCACACTCAAAATCTACAAGGAGCGGCAGTGTTTTTACTATAGCCACTTAAATTGTCTGCAACTAATCAGCCCTCCTGAAAACCCAAATCCCCCTCTTATATGAAGTTGTGTGAATTTGCCAGTACAGTCTTATGAAAACCCTCAATAAAATATGTATTTATCTAAGATTGCTCTGTAGCATCTGTTAATGCAGCATATGGGCTGTGTTGGGAGCACAGAACCCTAAATAAGGCATAAAATGACATGGGTGTTGGGAAGTGGACAATGTGCGTTCATTCCTCACACACACATGGGTATTAGAGATGTGATCCCTAGATTCATTCCAGATATATGAAATTAAACATTGCCTCTTATAGCAAGTACCCAGCCCAGTGACTATCTGCCCATTTGCGGCCTGGAGATAAGCTCATTACATCAATTGAAAGAACAGGGTCCATTCCAATGTGGTAGTACAGTATCTTTCATGGGAAACATGCAAGATGGCACAAGTTGATAAGATCCAAGAAGAGCATCACTCTGAAAACAGTGCACAGGGAAATGGTACAAAATCCAGGAAGTCTAGAAACTAAAAGATGTTCTTTCATCAATGGACTCATAGGCACATCTCTAAAAACATGTATTTTTTAAATGTAGGCTAAGAAAGGTTTAGCATGGCATTTAATGTCAAAAGACTGAAATAGCAACCACCTCCTTCCATTGTTTTTAGGGTGCAGCAGCTTGAGGAGCTTTCTGCCTACACCAAAGTATTAATAGCCTGGTATGTATTATTAACATAAAATAACAGATCTACTAAAATAAGTGGATGAGAAAACAGAGAAGCACTAACACTTAATTATAAATCCTAAAAGTACCATAAAAATATATTTTATAAGACTCTATCTTTTCTTTCCTTTCTTTTACAAAGACTTATTTGAATGTTGGAAAGTCTACAAAAGAAGAATAAAACTACCAATTCTCCCCCTTAAATAAAAGGTTAAGATTTTAATTCTAGGACTTCAACATATAATTTTGTATAATTAGCAATTAACTATAATCCTTGATGAGAAAATGCAGAAGTAGCTATTTTCTTTCTTAATAGTGGGAATGTGTTATTTTAAGTTAGATTCTATTACAGAAGAAACCCACATGTATGCATACAGGGATGCATGAATAGAAGTCTAAAAGACATTTATTTTGAGAAACCCCTTTGCAAAGTGAATTTCAATATGCAATGTTATTAATATGCAAACTAGAATGGTGGATGATAGGATGCAAAAGCAGTAATTTTCCTCTGTAATATGTTATTTTGGGTGGTTTTCTGTGGCAGAGGATAAACCACATGCATGCAAATAAAAACATTCAAGGGATTTGTATTTTCAGAAAAATCTGTTTTCACTAGAGTTTATATGCATGCGTTTAAATATACAAACTAGCAACCTCGCTGAGCGGTCTCTAATGATGCTTTTTTAAGATAATAACATAATAATCATTCACAGTCATAACTCTAAATCATTCTGTCACGGGGCAAGGCGCAGGCATGCACCAAAACAATCAAAGGGGCATAAATTCCACACCCGTCACTTTCCATAAAGTCTATTTTAATGGGCAGAAGAACAGGTGTCCCTGCCGCCCAATACCTTTCCCCGCCCCCCAGGAGCCCCCTTTGGGGAAGTCACTACTCACTGCAGCAGCAGGAGCAGCAGCAGCCACTCACGCACAGGTGATGCCAAGCGCCCTGCACTCAGCCGCTCGCAGCAGCTTCACCTGTGCGGCCGATCCGATCCAATCCGTGCCGTGCCATTGCCTTGCCCAGCCGCGCCCGGCGGGCGGGCTGGATCGCGCACAGCTGCGGCGGGCAGGTTGCGTGGATCAGGAAATTAGGGCAGGCGGCGGGGATTGGAGGCGCTCGGGAGCCAACCAGCGGCCGCCGGGGCCCCCGTGAGTCACCGGCGGTAGGCAGCAGGCAGCCACCGCCGCCGCACACAGGAGCTGGGCGGTTCGTATAAGAGCGTCGCGGGGGCGCCCTCCCCCTTGTGCATGTCTCTGGCTAGCTCCCCACCCACCAGCCCCGCCGGTGTGTGCGCGGCGCGCTCCTCCCTTCCTCCTGCCTACCGGAGCCGCCTCCCCTGCAGGCGGCCGGGCAAGGGGAGATTCCCCCCGTCTTCCCCCCCACCCGTGGAGGCTGCTAACTTGTTGTGCGCGCAGTAGCTGCCGCACGATGAGCACGTCGTCGTTCCGGGGGCTCTGGCTCCTTGCGGCGCTGTGCTGGCTGCTCGGCGAGCGCGGCCCGGTGCACGGTGAGTAACAACGCGGGGCTCCAGGGGCATGGGCACCTCTTCCCTTCCCGTCTGTGGCTGCTTCCCCCCCCCCCCCCCCCGCGTGTGGGTGCTTCCCCCCCCCCCCCCCGCCCCCCCGCCTGCCTTGTGTGCCTCGGCCTCGCAGCCGGAGGAGGGGACGACAAGGGGGGAGCCTGCTGCTGCTGTATCGCCTGATCCCGGGTTTATGGGGAGGCACCTCTGGGGACAATGGGAATTATCCTTCTCCCCCCCTCCCCGGGAATCGCGCCTGCCGTCAGCTGAATGTGGGTTACTGAGCAGCTGCATCCCAAGGCTCCCGCTGGAGCAAGGCAGCGAACACGCTTTCTGCTGAAGGCTCTTGGTGAGCCTTGTTGGGGCGCCTCCACGTAGGGGACGAGGAGTAGCTGCTCCTCCATGGCTAGTAACCAGCTCACACTCCTGAGCATGGCAGAGCATGGGGAAGTCGGTGTCCTGGGGCAGGGGACTGGCTTATTGAGGAACTGACCATCCCTTCACCCTCTACCTGGGAGGAATTAATGCCTCTCTAATAAGCCTGGGCCTCGAAACATGCAGTGACTCGGTGGTGGGCTGATAAGGGCTTTATTGTCTTAACATCTGCTGTCTGGAGGGAGAAGCAATGACTCGAAGGTTTTGGTGAGAGCCCATGCCAGACTTTCACTCTGTCCTATGAAAAGCAGGATCAAGTACCTAGTACTCAACACACTTCATACTTGGATGTCTCCTAATTCCAGTTATAGGAGGATGTTTGGGTGTGGGGAAAGGGGCTGAATGTCTTGTATAATGGGAGGCAGGGTGTAGTGTAGGTGTGCTTGTCACCTATCTAATAGTCAGGTATAAAATAGGGAACTTTCAGGAGGTGGCTGGTTGTTCTCAAGTGGCTGTAGCTCTTGGCTGATTAGCTTCTATTACTGCATAAATGTTTTTTATGAGGGAGGGGATGAACCTTGCAAGTTTATAGTCATGAACCTGGAAGAACAATTTAGATTTAATTATGGGCTTAAACACTTGGGACATGTAGGTAAGCCTCTGACTTGAAAAAAACAGTGGGGGGGAACTGTTCCCCCTACAGCCACTAAACCTCATGGTTTAGTTGTCTAAACCAAAACATTAACATGTCTAATGACCTCTTGTCTAGATGACTGACCAATAGGTATAGAGTCAAGACTCTGACAGCCTTCAAGTAGGGTTCTCCAGACCTATTATGATGTGTTTGTAAGTGCAGCAGTTGCCGGATAGCAACGAACACCTTGAGATAGTTTCAGGATCTGGAAATGGTGGGCTAGTTGGGGGAGAATGGCATTTCTAAAATGCACTCTGCCACTGTCAACAAGGCCTCTGACAATAACTATTCCTCACTTCAGAAAAGGGGCATAATCAACATCTCAGAACAGATCTCCTTAATCAGTATCAGCTCTTGGGTCAACACTCCTTGCCAAAGAGACTGCATAAGTAGCTACAACTATGCCCAGTGTCCAGGGATAAAGGGAAGAGCATGTTATAGTCCCCCTCCCCCCCCTACCATATACAAAGTGAAAAGAAACTACTAATCTTGAGTGGGGTAACCAGCAATATAACAAAGTATGATGCTAACAAACAGAGCCCTCTCCCTCTGCTCCTATCAGGCTCCCTATGTGGGTCATAGTTTTCCCTTGAAAGAAGGGAATGCCTGATAATCATGGGGGGGAGGGAGGGAATACTCAAGATAGTAGATAAGGAGACCTTCTGCTTCCTTTGGGCTTCCCAAATGCTGCAGCAACAGGCCTTGGGCAGGGAGCAGAATCTGGAAGCCATCTTGCTCCCCCACTATGCTGAGGAAGCAGATGGAGCTGTGCTAAAGGGTCAAGAGAGGTGCAGAAGTTTGGGAGGCCCATCAGCTCCACCCTGTCATCTTCCTCTGCCTGGGGTTGTGCTGAAGGGCTGGCTATGCAGAGGAAACAGATATTGCCATGTGGAAGTCTGGCAGGGAGGGGGATTCTGTTGGTAGGCAAGCTGGGTCCTGGAAAAAAACACAACTTGGGTGAAAATCAGTAAAAGCCAAAAGTGGAAAACCTGGGAATTGTTCAGAGAGCTGGTAAATACAAAAAGTATAGTTTTACTTTGCTAAGCCCCTTCAAAGTGGCTTATGCTGAAAATAACTCGAGCAACTGCATAAAACAGTTCTGAAGGTAATCAAAGCAGCCTTTAAAAAGATGTGCATGTATTCCAATGCTGGTTCTTCCTTTAATCAAGTTATTTGGCCCTCATTTCTCTCACTTCTGAGAACAGGCTATTCTTCTGGAGTGGTACTTGAGCTCTGGCCTCCATAGCATTTCCCAATATGTACTGCAAGCTAGTATCAAAGTAACACTGGTGTCAGCTGTATGACCACACAGCAACATCACAGCCTCAGTTTGGAAGAGCAGAGCAAGTTTTATCTATCTGAAAAATCTAACAACTTGGTCTCTGGTCATACAGACCCTTCGATAGGAACAGAGGCAGTGACTTGCCCAGAACAGTTTATGCTGCTACTACATGGATTGTGAAACTATCAAGAACTCTCCTGAGTGGCGGTATAGGGCTAGATGTTGCCAATAGTCTAACTTGACTGACTTAGTTGCATCATGTATTTTCATTTTGCAAGTTGTCTCAGGAATAGGCAAATCAACAGTACATAAAATTTCTCACTGAGCATCTTGCTACAAGCATGTAGAGAGCCACTCTTCCCTTGAGGGAAGAGGTGTGAATGCTTTCTGTATTGATGTACACTAATGGACAAACCTTATGAAAGGGGGCTCATGCATCCAGATTCCATCAAATGGTAATGATTGGATATTTAAACTTAAACTCAAAACGCTGCAATCAAGGTATGATCTTATCCTCATACCCACATGCCCCAAAACAATAACTTCTGCTTCTACTATTGCTAGCTAACTACTTATAGCATTTTGAAGAACTGGTCTCAAAGTACTATGCAAGCTCTAAGTATTAGCTAGCAGTATCTCATCTGCAACAAGTGAGAGGGTAAAAATCCCTACACACGGGGTCAGTGACAGAGCTAAGGACAAACACTTCTGATTCTAAAGATGTCTATAGTTTCTATAGATACTGGCACTTAATTTGAATGTGCTTATATGGGGTGTAGCCATTTCTATTCTGGTCTGTTGGTGCCAAAATGACTATAGGTAAAACTACTCAAAGTGCAGTTGTTTAGCATAACTGTTTCAGAGCCCTAAAATTGGAAATCCTTTGGAACAAAACACAACCTTTACTTTTTTAAGGAAAACTATTAATTCCTACAGATTGGAAGTACTGTTACTTAAATCATGCTCTTGCAGCCCTGAACTTTAATCACTGCTGCAGTCAATTCCCTTGGAATTAAATACTTAAATGCAGACTTACACAGAATAATGCAGATGTCACTAGAGTTGCAATGATTTAGATGCAACATCTAAATAGAATACACAGTACTAATATGCTTTCTGAATGTGGTATTTAAAACTTTGTTTCTCCTTGAATGATCCCCATTTTGGCATGGGAATGACTAGTCCATAGTACTGTTTTGGAACATCACTCTAATCTAGCATCTGCCCCAAACAAGAAGGCAGCTTCTGACTACCTGCCCTCTCCACTCTTGAGAGTGATAAACTAAGGCTTAAGATGGTATTGACTCAAGACTGAAATACATGAAATCTTAAATTAAAACTAAAGATTAACATGATGCACCAACTAGAAAGCAGCTTCATAGCTTGTATACTTCCAGTAGGAACTGAATATCATGTTACCTGAATCTAACTATAGTCACACTTCACTTCTAAAACTATTGTACAATCTCCCTAAACTTCTTTGGGAGTGAGCATCCTTAATCTTTGAATCTGTAGGTGTCTTGTGTGAGTTTAGACCAGGCCTAAGTCTTGCTGGCATGCCATCCCACATTTGTGGGGCAGTGAAGGTCTGACTTAGCTGTGCAGGCCAAAGCCCTACAACAAGTGTGGTAACGGCATAAGAGCCTTTGGCCACTATAGCTGATATCAGTTCTTCCTAGTAAAACGAGCTGTCACCACAAGGACCTCTTTTCCTCTACAGTAAAGGCTTGTTGGCATTGCTATACTACCATACCCAAGTGTAGACAAGGCATAAGTGTCACTGATTTATATAGTTTCCTTGCAATCAAAACAGCCTAGTGAAGCAATAGTGAGGAAAAGAGATTCCTCAAATTAGGAATGGCCTGATGGAGGTTTAGAAATAAACCTCAGGCTTCAGAATCTGAAATCTAGCAATAAAGAATGCTCTGCAGTAGCTTGATACCTACAATCACAAACTAAACTACTGGCAATGGACTCTGCCTGTGCATCTAAACTTGCTTTAAAGATAGCATTTGACTAATCAAAGTGATAGTGTTGATCTCTAGACTATATTGCTTTAATGCATGATGGAATAGGTCAACCTTGCAAAAAATCTAGCTCCAGGCATGTCAAAGATCCTTAATCTTCACCATGAGAATGGTGGGTGAACAGACTGCGTGGTTGAACATCTGCACAACACATGACTGGAGTAGATAATCATAGCAAAAGATCTGCATACTAAATCAATACTTCAGTTTAGCTGGTATTTCTTTACTGTAACACTCCTATAAAATGAGATGTTATGTCTTGACAGATCTAGTCAAACTAATCTAGCTGTTTTGTCTACTTGCCAAATATTGTAGCAGTTAAAGATATTTAAAATGTTAGACAACTTGAAATACAACAGCTTCTTAAAATACTCTATTGGGCTGCACAGCAGGTATTGATTATATTGGATGTTTTGCATGTGTGAGTGCACTTGCCCTCACCAACTTTGTTCTACCAGTACTTCTGGGACCACCTGGTGGCAAGTAGATGGCCACCAAGTGTTCTACAGTGGAGTTACTGAAGACTAAACCAGCAAGCTGCTACATCTCCAATTATACCACAAGACCATTGGTATACTGGCTTGCATTTTCTACTTATCAGAGTAGATACCAAACAAATGGTATTTTAGTAAAAGCTAAAAGTAGATGCTTTCTATTAGCCTCAGTGCCAAGACAATGTAATTCATCAATGATGCAAAAAATAAGGGAGGAGCAGGAGTCTTGCATCATGCAATAGTCACGCCTCTAGACCTTAAGACAAACATAATGCATGTAAGCACACAAGACCAGCCTTGTTCTTGTGCAACTGCTAGTACAGCAGCAGTCTGCCTCTCTGAAGCTGATACTGGCTTGCTATCCTACAGTGTAGTTATGGCTTGATTTAACCCTCCCATGAGGAATAGGCTTCAGTTCATTCAGCTTCAATAGAACTCAAGTTGTAGTGGAAAACCAACTGAACTTTAAATATGAAATGTACAGAAAGCTGTAGCTGATTTGTAATCTTAACACTGATACTCTATAGTGCAACAGAGCTGTAAACATTGCACCCATCTCTCTAACTCAAACACACGAGTCTATTTCGTATAGACACATGACTTGGCAAACAACTTCAGTGGAGAAAACTAAACTGTAATAGTCTCTCACTCAGTGACTTTGAAATACTGCTCTCAAATCTCTTGACAAATACTACAGGCTTCAAACTAAAATAACCCCAGACATTTAGGGAAACAAAGGAAACTTAGCTGAGCTACCCAGGCACAGACAAGGTCTGCATGAGGCAACACTTTTCCTTGAACTCCTAACTATTAATTCAAGACTACTGTAATTTAGTACTAAGACCATATGTGCCCTCCCCACCTTAAGCATTGAGTCTCCTTGAGAGAAGGACTTGCACCTTTCCTCATCAACACATGCTAAAACTAAACTTGGATCTTCAAGGTTTCTTCGGGGCTCTTGTCCTAGCTGCTGGAGTACAGCCTAACATAGTGAGGATGTGGTCCTCTAAACTTGATTGAACTTGGAGACCTGGTAAAGAAGCTCACCTCTGTAATTGGTGTTAATGCCTTGTCTGTCTTTCACTAAAGCATCATGGGGTTACCTTGGCTCAATGGTTGAGACCTAGTGATCTTTTTTTAGACTTTGTTCTGCTGCCCTGGATTTGCAGTCCTATTGATTGGCAGAGTACATGACTTGTATACTATTGCTAGACTCTAACTTCCATACAGTAGAAACTAGTCAAAAGCTTCCGATCTGGTGTTTGTCTCAACATAAGCTAGCCTTCCCCATATGCATCAGTTTTAAAACAGGTTGGGCTTTTTCCAAAGCACTTAACGGAGTTGGAAACAAGTCTATGAATTGCCACAGCTGTCAGTGTCACTGCAAGGGCAAATGTGGTATGTTGGAGACAGTGTCTATTTCTGCCTTAGAGTGAGGTAATATGAGATACTGGCATAGGGAACATAAGTGGACATGACAAGTCGTCCTTGCAGCTTCCTAGACTCATGGGTTTCAGCCCACTAATCGTGACCATACCACACTTGACCAAATAATCCCTTGACAATAAATATTTATGAAGAACTGTCAGAAAAGAAACTTGTATAGTTCAGGATGCAGAGTCAGACATTCCTGCACTTGAAGTCAGGGAGCAGGCAGTCTTTCCCACACTCTACCTACTTTTGCTTCTAAGTAGAAATGGCACATGAAATGAGGCTTTATTTCATCTGAGTAAAACACGCAGGCTCTAATTCTACATAATTTTAGGGATGTTTTAGATAAACATTTCTGACCACTTACTACATGTGTTAGTGTAATTAAGTAGGTATAATCCAGCTGCATGCCACAAAGTATTTGAGAAACTTCTTGAGTATTGAAGTGACAGTTGGTCTCTATCTTTAATGAAGAAAACTAAGCTGTTTGGCTTAGTAGCCAGGCTCTCCTCTACTCCGATCTAACAAAGTGACCTGCAAAGATGCCTTTACCCACATAGCATCCAAATCTGTGGCATAATTGTGCTTAACTTGGAGTAAGTGATATTTAATGCTGCTTGGCTGACTATTTTCAAGGGGAAACACATAGTTTCTAGTACTCTAGATACACTAGCATGAGTGATTCTAGTATGAGGGTTCAAAATGCTGTCAAAAGGAAACGCATTATCCTGTAGTGTTAAGGTCTACTGTGCATTATGCTGTTTTTAAACTAGCTATTATGTTTTGGTCTGTACCTGGACCTGAGAAACAAGCAAGACAGTTATACTTCAGAAGCTGTCACTTAAAATCACAAACAAATTGCCTTTATCCCACCACTAGAGTTTGTAAATCTAAAACAACTCTATAATACATTAGAAGAGCCTTAATATCAAGGATGGTCTTGCAAACTGTAAAGCAGACTGCAGTCCTTCAGCAAACTGCATCATTAAGTCTGTTTGTAGCTTTTTTGGCTACTCAGCTGAATCAGGAATTTAGTGGAGAAGTTTAAGTGTGGTGGTGATAACATTGTCTCATGACACTTCACTGACCTGAAACATGACTACAGCAACAGACATGAATGATAGTGATCTAAACCAATGAACATGTAGTCATTCTTCAGCCTTTGTGAAACAAGTCCTTGTCCTATTGCCTTGATCAAAGCTTTCAACACTGAAGTATGAGTTACACATCAATGAAACATAGTTACAGTAGCTTGACTAAACTGACTTTCTTAATTCAAGGTGCAAGAGCAAAATGTGAAGAATCTCAATTCCAGTGCAGTAATGGACGTTGTATAACACTGTTATGGAAATGTGATGGAGATGAAGACTGTTCTGATGGCAGTGATGAGCGCTCCTGTGGTAAGCTCTTGAGCAAATGCAAAATCTTATTCCCCACCAATGGAGTTAAGAAAGTGTAGCATTAGTGGGACTCTTCTATTAAGCT
This sequence comes from Emydura macquarii macquarii, assembly GCF_026122565.2. NCBI lineage: Eukaryota > Metazoa > Chordata > Testudines > Chelidae > Emydura > Emydura macquarii. The sequence goes on along the minus strand of NW_027133034.1, from coordinate 209,607 downwards.
AATATCTGGCTAGTGGTGAGTAAACCAGGTAGTCAACAGGGTCACAAACCAGGGTTTATAGGATGGATAGAAAAATCCTCATCTCTGGGTCTTGGTCAAGAACAATATATTCTCTCACAGATGTAGCTTCAAAGCTTGCTTTCAGGCTTCTGCAGGACTGAGTCAGGCAGCTATAGACTACCCTTCCAACTCAAGCTCAAAGCAACCTGTTCTCTTGTCCACATTAATTGACCCCTCACATCACTATAAGACATCCCCTAAGATGGTGACGAATTCAGGCATAAAGCTGTCTGCCCTCATGTGACAGATTGAACTACCTACCAACATGGTTGGACAGCTAAAATATCAACAAGCAAAGTACTTCATTGGCTGCCCCATTAGGCTATCTTTAGGAACATCCATCTTTCCAAATACGCTCTGTCTTCAGTGGTGGTCCATAGCCCTTTTGCTTTGTCCAGGGACAATCTAATCCTTTAGAAGAGGTCAGTTTCTCTTTACAAACAAGAACTAGTTAGCTTCCTTCTGTCCTGAACTCCTTATGACTGCATGTGCAGTCTAGACATCTTCACCACTCCCTTTTCAGCTCCATGTGTCAAGGGAAAACTAGCTAGAACATGGTTTTTTCCTTTCCCCTGCAGTATCCCTCTAACTAGCTACAAATTTTCTGCTTAAAACCAGTTTACCACCATAGTGCAACTTGCCTTCTAGAATCTTAGATCTAATACTTTAGTATCTTCTAAAATAACAAATATCAGATTAATATTTGCTGGTGAAGTAATCCTGGATTACAGCCTTCATTTCCTTTCTTTTAGCAAATCAGGTAGTAGTAAATTCCCCTGGTGTCCAATTTCCATTATGTCTAATCATATGCTGACTAATCCCTAATTAACAAATGCAAGTATTGTATTTTATGGACTGAATTGAATTTCCTCTGCAAAAACAGGAACATGCTAATCTATTACAGACCTTGCTCTTCAAAAGCAAGAGTTGACAGTTTAAATCTGAGTAGCACATGAGCTAGAATAAAATTTCACCTGCTAGCAAACATGAGTCTGCACAGTGGTTCCCAAACTCTTCTGTGCTGTGGCATACCTTGATACCTTTAATTATTTTGAGGCACACCCCCATATAGTCTCCAAATGAACTCATGAACATTCATGAGCTGATTCAGAACTCTTCAAGGGGTTTTTCAGAATTCCATGGCATACCTGGTCAGGCCTGACAGCACATCTGTGTGCTGTGACCCACTGGTTGTGAAACAACTATAACCTACAGTGCCTATATATCTCTACTAAATCTGCTGTTTTTCAGCTAACATCTTGATCAGAATGGCTGCAAAACATAAATTCTTGTTATAAGCATGGATTTTTCTTAGGTCATAAGTACCATGCCCCTCTCACTTGTCTGCCATTCAGATATGGCACACAACTCCCTTCACCTTCCCCATCTCTTCAGATGAGAACTAATGTGCAGAGGTAACATCAGCTAACAAACTGTAGACTTCTCTTATGGGGCCGAGGCTGACCTCTTGAACTCAAATTTGAGAAGTCCAAAAATACCAAGAGCTGTTCCTTTTCACTCAAGCAACTAAGTACTTAAAATGGCTTGTACCCATTTTAAACTGCAATTTGCAGTTCAGTGGTGGAAACCACTGAACCAGTCACACCTTATTGAAGTGCCTCTTGTGTGCAACTTGGAATTCTTGCCTGTTAGTACCTCAGTCTAATCTAGACTCAAATTTCAGATTTAAACCTAAAATGTCCACTGTGATTAGCAATTCAAAACTCACATTGTTGCAACAATCCTGCCCATGTTTGCTATCTACACCTTATCTTACACATGCAAGACAAACCAACATCTGCTTGTACCCAATCTTGCTTTAATAGCTCAGACTTTTTTGAGAAGACTATTTACTTTGCGTCCAGCATATTCAGAGTACTAGTGTTTTTATCTGGTAGCTCTGGTGGGAGGAGTGAAGATAATGCTCAATGTTTCAACTGTTTGAAAGATGTGAAAGAGCCATAATATCTCACAGCTCATAGCCAAAGTATTAATTAGTACAACTCTCCAGTCTCCTAAACATCCATTAGGCTTATAGTAGAAAACCCTCATAAGCATCTAGGGACTAGGGTTCTTGACAGTCAGATTAGCTAAGATATAGCTGTTCTCTATCAGATGCTAAAATTGTACTTGTTGCAAGATCTAGTTTGTAGTCCAACATACTGGAACTCTTCCTTTGCAGTGAAGAAGACATGTGCTGAATCTGATTTTGTGTGCAACAGTGGCCAGTGTGTCCCTAACAGGTGGCAGTGTGATGGGGACCCAGACTGTGAAGATGGATCTGATGAAAGCCCTGAACTCTGCCGTAAGTGAGCTGGTCATGCTGATAGTCCAACTAAATACATCTGGACAGGAAACTGAAAACTCTCAACTAAAAACTGTCCATCTTGTAGCCAATCACCATAACTCCTAAGGTTTAAAACTAGCTTTGTATGTAACTGTTGCTTATACTTGAGCTCTTTTCCCAAGTTACCCTAGTAACTGAAGTAGTCTTCTAAAGTCACAAGATGCTCTCAGCCTCCCCTTGCAAGCCCCTTCAAAGAATAATCTAACTCCTGGAGATTATCCCATCAGGAATAGGAGATTAATTGATCAAACACTCTAATATCTATATTTCTTCATGCAGATAAAGTCCCCATTATCTTGGTAATCCTAGCCCAATTTAAGGGCTATTAAGGCTGCTCAAGATTCCTTTCCTGTGGAAACCTCACAAGAAGAGGTGATGTCTACAATAGAAGACCTTTAGATGCATGTCCAAGGATTACCTTGTCCTCCTACTCTGGTTCCCATAACTAAATTGGAGTCTACAGAATGATCAGGGGCAGAAGACCTTAACTCAGTTTCTAGCCCTCTTGATTGTGAATAGCCCTTTAAAGGGAACCAGCATGGCCTTGGCTGCACCTGAAAGTCATCTTGTGAACCTTAAAGCTACTACTCAGTCTTTCCCTTGGTTAATATTGCAGCAAGAACTTCAGTATAAGTTTGTATGTGTATTTACATGCTTGACTGCCTTCTAAACATCCAGCATACAGGTAGCCAAACTAGCACCCTATCCTGTTACTCCTCCCATGAGACTGAAACAGTAAACTATGTATGGCATTTGTGTAGCTGTAGACATGACGTACCTTATGAATTAGGCAGTATATCAGCCTCTAATGTCATAGCCCAGATACAAGCTCTCCTAGAGATCTGAAATTCTTCTTAGTGTAATGACCATTTCTAATAGAACTGCTTCTGCATTTCACTTTGCTGTTTTCACTGTCCACTTATTGCTCTTCCATAAAAGTGTGTATAGCTGCAGTGTCTGAAGTTAGGCTTCAGACAAGTGTTTATCTTGCTTTCAGTAGAATCTTCAAAACCTAAGCTCTAGCCTTCTTAAGTAGCTCTTAAAACTGACCTCTCAATAGATATGAGAACATGCCGGGTAAATGAAGTCAGCTGTGGTCCTCGATCAACTCAATGTATCCCTCTGTCCTGGAAATGTGATGGCGAAAACGACTGTGACAGTGGTGAAGATGAAGAGAATTGTGGTAAGGGAAGAAATACATAGTGGCCGTGTATTTTTCTTTTAAACCTACTTGGCCTGAAGGTAAACTAGTGGTGTAGAATAGCCTAAATGATACTGGTGCTCTTAGAACCATAACATATGTAAACTCAACTTGAGTGTCTAATTGTATAGTCACATAGTATGCTCAAACTGCTCTTCCCAATCCTGTTTGAAGCTGGTTTCTAGCTGGATATACAATAAGTGATCTTCAAACTTATTCAGTTTGTACAATCGGCACTAGATTAAAGTGCTAATACAGGTCAAAGATCAGACAAACTTTAGAAGTGTGTTTAAGCAAGGACACTACCTCCCAACATGAAATCTGAACTTTTTTGAGTACCTAGCCAGTATAAAAAGACACTAAGTAGTAGCTCATTCTCTCTGCACATGGATGCTTTCCAAGCAATGGAATTAAAGTAGCTTTGGAAACTATCATGGCTCAATAAAAAGGCTAAGCTAAGCTGTTGGAGCAACATAACTAAAATACTGCTCAGAGCAAAACTAAATGTCACTTGCTTAATGATGGTCACTCAGCTACATTTGAATGAAAGCACTATTTGCTGTCATTCAGACTTTAAACATCCTAAACATGTACTGTACTAAAAGGGCTCTGCTATCCCTAGATTTAGATAGCAGCTTACAGTCTTCAGTAACATCTACATTAAGAAAATAGTACTAAAATCTAGCTTTCCCTGAGCCTGCACTTTCAAAGAAAGTGTGTAGATCAGAACTTTACTGCTCTTCCCCAGTGCCCTCCAATCAGATGTGCAAGAACCATCACATCTATGTAACACTGGCATCTCTGAATACACTTTCAACCCAGTAAAATGCACAGAGGACATGCAAGTGGAAATAACCAAATGCCAGAGGCTCAAATTCTAAAACAAATGCTGTCTGATTTGCTCCTGAAAAAGTAGGTCTCCTAAAGCTTTGAAGCTGTATATTGTGCTCAAATCTCAAAGGGCTCATGCAAGTATATATTAATAGAATATCCAAATTTGAGAAATTAGCCTGACAAATAGAATGCCAGTAGCTTTAATGAGCTGTGGTGGCTGACTAGAATTTATGAAATTCTTGCAGACTAAGATCAACTATGCTACAAAAAGGTGGTGTGTGAACTTCACTGACTTAGCTTGAGTTAAGAACCTACTCTATAAAATCATATGGTGCAGTAATCATCGTTCTAAAATTCTGTCTAACTGAATTCCCACTCTGTTATTAGGTAATGTAACTTGTAGCCCAGCAGAGTTCACTTGCTCCAGTGGGCAATGCATCTCCAAAAACTTTGTTTGTAATGGCCAAGATGACTGCAGTGATGGCAGTGATGAAGTGGACTGCACACCACCTACTTGTGGAGCACATGAATTTCAATGTAAAAGTTCTACCTGTATCCCTATTAGCTGGGTATGTGATGATGATGCAGATTGTTCAGACCAGTCAGATGAATCTCTAGAGCAGTGTGGCCGCCAGCCTGCCCCTCTTGTGAAGTGTTCTTCTAGTGAAATACAATGTGGCTCAGGAGAATGTATTCACAAGAAGTGGCGTTGTGATGGAGACTCAGACTGCAAGGACGGAAGTGATGAGAGAAACTGCCGTAAGTAACTGCTGTACAATCCCTTACCTTTGTCCTACCTCAGTCACTGACTTCCCCTAAAACATCTGAAGGCTTTATCTCTGTATCTGAGTCAAAGACCTTCATGATTCTAACTGCAGCACTTCTCTCTTCAGCTTCCTGGACTTGTAGACCAGACCAGTTCAAATGTGAAGATGGGAATTGTATCCATGGTAGCAGGCAATGTAATGGCATAAGAGACTGCCTAGATGGAACTGATGAAGTCAACTGTAAAAATGGTAGGTACAGAACAAAGTGGTGAAACCAACAGGGCTTTCGAGATTCTATCTAATGGCCCTTTCCATCCCATAATCTTGGTTATCTTGACAGTCAATCAGTGCTCTGGATCTGGCAAATTCAAGTGCCGAAATGGGGAATGCATAGACATCAGCAAAGTGTGTAATCAGCAGCAGGACTGCCAGGACTGGAGTGATGAACCCCTCAAGGAATGCAGTAAGTGAGCCATCTACTTGGAATGTCACTCAACAGGCTTCAGGTTAATGAGTCTTTGTTAGCAAGAATCGGGCTGTAAGATATTTGCAGTATGCAACTTTCCATGGTTGGGTGACACCAGTTAGACTAAATCTTGTTTCCAGGTCTCCTCCAGTAGTTTACTTCTGTGTGGTTTTTTGTATTTTTAGGAACTCTTTAAGCTAGCATGCAACTCCAATGACTAGTGTGCAGTTTTATGCTTGGTCAGAACTGGGTATAAAACATCATAGTACAGAGTCTCTAGCTCTAGAGAGCAATAAGCTTCTATTACCTGTAGCCTGCAACTGGCTCATTTGATGTAGTTGCAAAACTACAGCAGAATATCTCCATGTCAATAAATTGAGCACTAATGTGCCCTACAGACTGTAACGAGTGTCCATTGCAAATAGAATCCAGCTTGGCTAAGACTTCAATTTCTACTGTATTCTAGAACTGGTAGCTTTCTGACTTAGAAATGCCATGCCACACATGCCTGTCAAAGTTGCTTCAGCTGTTTCTGGCTCTCTTCTAACTCTATTCCAGACTTGAATGAATGCCTGGTGAACAATGGTGGCTGCTCCCATATCTGCAGAGACCTAATTATCGGGTATGAATGTGATTGCCCTGCTGGGTTTGAACTCGTAGACCGGAAAACATGTGGAGGCAAGTATCTACTACCACCTTGATCTCGAAATAAGGTAGCACTGAAACAAGAACAATAAGACTAACTTTCAATTCTTTCCTAGATATTGATGAATGCCAGAATCCTGGGATCTGCAGTCAAATCTGTATTAACTTAAAAGGAGGCTACAAATGTGAATGTAGTCGTGGCTATCAAATGGATCTAGCTACTGGAGTGTGCAAGGCAGTAGGTAAGCACAACTAGGAATACACTCTCTCAATCAAGAGCACAAAAGTCTTAGAAAAGGTTACCTCTGAAGAGGCTGACTAAGATACTAGAGCATGAGATGTCAGTAACTGGTGTGATCTATAGTAGATGTTGCCACATAGCAAATACATTAGAGGACCAATTAAATTTTGCTCAACTTACTAGGGAGTTCAAGGATTTGCCAAACTGGCCTCTGCTGTTAAGTGCAGAGGCTGAAGACCTCCATGTGCTACAGGTCATCTGTAGCATCATTCTCTACATGGTAAAGGATCTTTCAGTGGCATTTAATTGAGCGGAGTACCTGCTTTTATTCCACTTCAGTAAGCTGGGATATTGAGACTAAATGTCTAGGGGGAGCAAAAGGACACAGCTGGTAGTTTTTTCAGGTTGAGCTATAAACTGTATGAGAGAAGCATGCCCCTCTAAGCCTTTGGTGCTGCTAGTGTAGAAGGCATGGGAGACCCAATGGAGGCTGAAGCTGTAAGATTTGTAGATCTCAGCACATGGCAGCTTCTAGACTTCTGTTCTAGTAGCAAATGGCACTCAAAGCTTCTGGGATGATTCTATATAGTAAGAATGACTTGCCAACTAGAACTGCAAGTAACTTCTAAATCCTCTTGCAGGAAAAGAACCATGTCTGATTTTTACTAATCGTCGGGACATCAGGAAGATTGGTCTGGAAAGGAGAGAATACATCCAGCTAGTAGAGCAGTTAAGAAACACCATAGCTCTGGATGCTGACATTGCTGAGCAAAAACTCTTTTGGGCTGACTTTAGCCAAAAAGCAATTTTCAGGTAAACAACCTGCCTGGTTCAAACTTTCAGCATAAGTGCTTGTCTTCCTGAAGTTGTAGTTCTCAAAGTGAATGGCTAAAGACTCCATGATTACAAAATAAAGTGAAATCATACAAGCATTTATTCATACAACTTGAATCTCTAGGAGTAATTCCTAATATCTATAACCACAGCCTTGCAATCAACATGCCTATGCAGTGTGGTACTCTTAAGCTGTTCATATACCTCCATTGAAGTTGGAGTTGTAGCCAAAGTAGGAGCACAAAGTGGTTTTTTTGACTAACCTTCAGTTGAACTAGAATTTTGAACAAAGGGCAGCAAAAATTCTCAATGTTTTTAAAAGCACACTTTTAATGAGGCTAGCTACCTCAAATCTTGAACAAGGATTCTAAGTGTACCTCAGAGGTCAGTTTTTACTTCAACCTCTGCATGTTAAAAGGAGATTCTCCAATCTTAACCTTAACTTTTCTCTTCCAGTGCCTCACTTGATACACGTGACAAAGTGGGCAAACACTTAAAAATCATAAGCAACGTACACAGTCCTGCAGCAATTGCTGTTGACTGGATCTACAAGAACATCTACTGGACTGATTCAACTTTAAAGAGTGTCTCAGTGGCTAGTCTTGATGGTGCCAAAAGGAAGATCCTGTTCAATACAGACTTAAGAGAGCCAGCCTCCATAGCTGTGGATCCTCTCTCTGGGTGAGCATTACACTGTACAACAGACCAAAATGCCAAGTCAGATTGGTACTATACCAATCTAGAGATTGGTATCAAATCACAAAGCAGTAAGCTAAAAGCTAGTGATAAACAGGCTTGTAGAACATACCTGTTTGAGGGGGGTGAGTTGAGCCAAGAGTAACCCAAGACTGAGCTCTGGGAATCTCAAGCCATAGCATATAGATTTATTCTAAGCTTTAACTACCATGCATACAAGCTAGTATTGTTTCTGACATATTAAAGTACACTAAACTACAATATAAGCATCCTGCACAGTTTAGCTAACAACTTGACTTTTTACAGCTTTATGTACTGGTCTGACTGGGGTGAACCAGCCAAAATAGAGAAGGCAGGAATGAATGGATTTGGCAGACAGCATCTGGTGACAACAGATATCCAGTGGCCTAATGGAATTGCACTAGGTATTTCATGTTCTTACAAAGCTATCGCCCTGAGAGCCCACAATGCCTTTCAGAAATACTAACTCACTAGATGACTTCCAAACTTAAATTCTGTAAGGCTAGACATGCCTCTCTCCCCCCCCCCCCCCCTCCAAAAAAAGTCACATAACATGGTAACAGTGAGAAGGCATCACACACTTGGATGTGGCTGTGGCCATTATTGTTCAGCAGTGTCTTCTAGGCACTCTGCTGTCAAGCTTCTTCCAACTATAAAGATATCAGCACTGGCAGTCTTTCCAAATGGCCTCCGTTAATGACAGCTTGCTTGTTGTAGCTGACTGACAGCATCTGTTATGTCAAGAGACTAGCACACCATCTATGAAGTAGCTTCAACACATGGAATACCAAACAGTCCTATTTATAGGACTACAAACTCCAACCAGAGAATATACCACTTTAGTTCCTATTGTGTGGTGCTGCAACTGGCCTCTTGATCTGTAAATGTGTACATTGCTTCCAGTGGTAGAGTTCCCTCTGAACAAAGTTCACAAGCAGTCTAGATGGCATTTGCCAGCTCTTACTAAAGGCACGTTAAGTACCCCAAAGGGAATATGGATGGTGGGTTTTCCCAGGTAACTTAACATGGGCACTTCGGATTCAATGTACTAAAATGCAACTTCTCTCCTCCTAGATCTTGTGAAAAGCCGTCTCTACTGGCTTGATTCAAAGCTGCATATGCTGTCCAGTGTGGATCTGAATGGCCAGGATCGTAGGATTGTGTTAAAATCACACGAGTTCCTTGCTCATCCTCTTGCTCTAACAATATTTGAGGTAAGAATAAAGTTCCTCAAAGCATCCAGTAGGGAAACTGGCTCTAGGCTGGCTTTGAAGGGAGCAAAAGATTCTTAATATAAGAGTGCAGAAAAGCCATTGCAATGGGATTATTGTAGCATCTATACTAAGACAAAGCACAGCAAATAGACATGACTACCTCCATGCTACACTAGCATCAAGGTTTTTATAGAGCTTCATTGCTTCCTCAGCTGTAATGACATTGATCCTAACTTTGCTGAACTGCACTGATACTTGTACATGCCAAGTCTGATTTAGTGATTACAGTAGGCTACTTAACTATCCCTGGGGCTAGATAAACCAAACTGGTTCCAACCATAATGAGATGCAATAACTTGTCTCCTAGGATCGTGTCTACTGGATTGATGGGGAGAATGAAGCAGTCTATGGTGCCAATAAATTTACTGGATCTGAATTGGCTACACTAGTGAACAACCTCAACGATGCTCAGGATATCATTGTGTATCATGAGCTTGTTCAGCCATCAGGTACCATATGTAAACTCCAATGTTGCTTGCTGTAAATCTCTTCTGCCATTTGACTAATCAGGTAGGTATGGGGGAAACCTAGAAAATGGGCTCTCTGGATGAGTAAGGTGAGGGAAGAGCTCAAATCTGACTTGCCAAAAAGCACACTTAAGCAGAAGTATCCCTATAGTAGGGGTAGTGGTTCAAGTGGAGTTTTCAGGGCTGCTACTTTCTGTTCAGAGGTCCCCTGAGAAGCTGTACACTGTTCCGATTACCTTCAATGGCCTAAACTTAATAGTTGTGTATGGATGGTCAGTACATTCTCGACCATGTACAAATACTAAAGCACTGGACTACTTTGAAACTGACTTGTGCCAACAGGCAAGAACTGGTGTGATAACACGAAGAATGGAGGCTGTGAGTACCTGTGCCTACCTGCTCCCCAGATAAATGAACATTCTCCAAAGTACACCTGTGCCTGTCCTACTGGATACAAACTACAAGCTGATGGCCTAAGGTGTCAAGGTATAGTGACCCTGTTAGGTTCCCTCTAGAGTAACTTAAGGGAGTCTTGCACTAACAAGACTAATAGTAATGTGCTAAGCTGACAGACTTAGTTTTACTGTTGCTGCATGAATAGAATTATGGGGACTTAAAGGGTGGAATTCTAACTAAAATGCAAACTCTGCAGGTAATGCAACAAATATCATTGCAAGTCTGTGCCTGGCTTCTGCAGGCGTCATCACCATAGACTATGACCAGACCTTGTGCATTCTGTCAGGGTGGGATGCAGCTGACTCAGCTACTAGTGTCAGACAGATGGTACTTCAGACAGTCACACACCTTGCCAAACTTAACTGCTCAAAACTAGCAAACGTAATGCATATTGACTCAGGTGCAGAGGTCTAGCATTGTTAGCTGGACATGACTCCATGTTTGATTTAAACAGGAGGCAGTGCTCATCTTGATGACAAGGCTCATACACTTGGGTGGCCTTCAGACTGCAGTTATCATACAAGAGCTTTGCTTGCCATGTAATACAGTTCCTGTAGGAGCTCCTTAAATGACCAGAGGAACTTAAACTAGTTCAAGTGCATACTGTACAATGGGAGGCACTAAGCCTCACTTCATAACATGGCTACTTAGTGTAACATTCCACTGGAGTTCATGATTAGCACTCCAGAAAACACATCCCTACGTGTGACTATTGTTTCAGAAGTAACTGCTGTGGGGAATGAGCAAACTCTAAATGTGCTGTCAAATTGAAGTGCCTACTTTGCTTACAGCTTAGCTCTGCATAGCTACCAGCTGGCCCCTGGAAAAACTTGAACTAGTCTCACTACTAAGTGAAACTAAATCTGGCTCACTTCTACTATCAAAGCACTTAACAGTGAAAATTGATGGATTCTAAAAATGCATAGGAATACTAAACTTCTGATACAAGCTATTGGCTACTACCTAAAAAAACATTTAATTGTACAAACATACTTCCCTAAACAGAACACTATCAGCTGAGATTGCAACTTCCTGGCAGAGTAGACCTAACATCAAATCTTGTGCAGTCAAGAAGTTGGTCCGGTAAAACTAAAAGCTTGCATGATCATTCTGCCATCTACTAAACACTAACAACCACATCCAATAGCAAGCTATTTCAGAACTTCAGGATTAACTGGGTTCTTGATTTTATAACCAGTTTCAGGTACTGGAACTACTGTGGCTTACATTGAGACAAAAGATACCAGCACAACAGAAAAACCACCAACTGTTGGACCAGTTCCTGGAGGTATTGGTCCTAATAACTCACTTTCAATCATTGCATTTCAAACAATGAGCAGGGTACACATTCTCCTCAATAACTAACACAACATGCTAAACCTGTGTGCAACCTGGGGACGTGTTGGTCAGATTTCATGTCTTTGACAATGATGAGTGAGACAAAGCCTGTTGTGATGCATTACAAGACAGCTAGCCCATTCTAGTATGGATCTGCTTATAATGGTGAGCATTAGATGCTAGGCTATGAAAATTACTAGTGAGACTCTCCTAGGACATGCAAATTCAGGCAACTGCAGCAAGTGGAAGGAAGAATACTTAGTGGCCTACATGCTCTAGAATGCATTCTTCCACTAAAGAGTGGAAAGAGGTTTCTCTTAGCAATGGTATGAGGAAGCTGCTAGCCTCTGACTAAACTCTACCAACCTAGTAGTAATCTCATTTGGTGTTTTTTCTAGGACACAATTTCAGCAGTTCGGTGTCAGAAGTCAGTTCTGCCAAAGGAACTTCAGCTGCATGGGCTATTATTCCTCTGTGTAAGTATACTTGAGTGCAGTAGTCTGACAAGAGTCAGGCCCTACCTCTAGTGGCTGGGTACAACTCAACGAATGTCATTCCAAGGGATTGACAAGTCTGAGTAAGTCTAACCTAAAATAAGACTAGCCAAACAGGGTTCTAAAGGCAGAACATGACATTCTATCCTAATGTCAACACTAGGGGCACTGTCAATTTTTTTAGGCTCACTTCAACAAGAACCTGGGCACTAAATCGGCCCATTTAAAACTCTCTATTCCTGATTTGCAATACAAAAGAACTTATAATGATGGCTTAGTCCGTGAAATCTTGACATTGGATTCTTGAGTGGTAGCTTGAGTTCTACCTACTTAATCTGCTGCTACAACCATGTTCCACCAGCCCTAAAATGAATGCTCATTGCATGACACTTTGCCTTATTGTGGGGTGGGGGGAGTGGTAGGACAGGCCCCACTACTATATTTGTTCTGAAGTAAAAATGTAGGTGGACGCTAGCTTCTAGCTGGCAATAGGCCTAATTCTTCCTATAGGAAGAATTAACTACCACATGACATGTCAGCAAAGAGTGCTTTCTAATATAGCTTAATGTCAAAACTCATAACTTGTCTTTTATTGAAGTATTACTGGCAGCAGCGGCGGCAGCAGGTGGCTACTTCATGTGGCGTAACTGGCAACATAAGAACATGAAAAGCATGAATTTTGACAATCCTGTCTACTTGAAAACAACTGAAGAAGACCTCAATATAGATATTGGGAGGCACAGCAGTTCAGTAGGACACACTTACCCTGCAGTAAGTACAGATAGTTGGTTTCTAGGTGGGAGTCAAAATGGCAGCTGACGATCATGCTCTTTAACTACCAAGTCTCAAGGTGCCAAAATATTGACTTGGTTTCCAAGGTAGCCACTCCTGACAAACTTGGCTAACCTTTTCTATACCAATTGGAAGCCATGATCTGCACTTCAAACCTGACAATCTTCCTCTATCCTTCAGTAGGAGACCAAAGGAATTTCCATAGCAAAATCATTGGGCTGAACAAGACCGATTAATACCACTGGTTATGATATGCCACTTAAATTTTAGGTAGCTGAGACTAGCATTGTCACCATGGCCAGTTGGCATGTAGCATTTCTAGCAGGTACTTGGTGCATAGAGTTGTAAGACATTGGGCCTGCTACCAGATGAGCCTTGAAAAATCTAAGGCTGCAACAGGATATTTCAAATGTGTGGCAATGGCTTCTCAACAAGCTAGTTACAATAAGCAGCAGTCCCTCTAAAACATCTACTAGTATTAATTGGCAGGTGAAGTGAGAACCATGCCCATGAATTTGAGGGTATGGGAGGGCAGGTGCTATAAGAAATGATGAGCTGTCCATGTCTAGTGGCTCTAGCAGTGTGCAGAGCTGTAAGCCTGGCTTCATCACTTCTGCTACTAAAATCTCAACCTAGTTTATGGTGTGTGGTTTTTTATTTAAGTAAAGCATGTTGCACTTGAGTTAACTATAGCTTAAGTTGTCACTGACTAAAGTCTTGTGTTATATTAATGTAGCACTGGTTTGTCTTTTTCAAAGGCCAATTTAAAACTAAATCTTGCAGAGGCACAAACTCTGGACAGATCATATCTTGCAAATGATGGCATGTGAGCAGACTTGCACAGTGACTAGACTTTTTTTCTTGCAACACAAGACTTGCTTTTAATACACATTTGCTCCTTCCATACAGATATCTGTTGTAAGCACAGATGACGATCTAGCTTGAATACTCTAGTTGGCAATCTACTTGTGTCGTACACTTTTTTGGATTGAACATCGTGGCTGAAGAGTCTTCCTAGATGGAAGAATGAAGAAACCTGTGTATGTGGAACAAGCTTGTGTAAAGATCTTGTATAGTTTATCAAAACTCTGTAAATATCTGTCCACAAGTCAGCTTTTGAAGGTTACTGTTTATCTGTAGCCCTTGAACTTCAGTACCACTGACCAGCTATATAATGCACTTTCCATAGAAAGCCATATTCCAGCAACAACTTGTGCTACAGTGTAACACCTGTACATATGTGTATAGGCCACTTGTAAATATCCTGAACAATCATTAAGCACTTTGAAATATATTTCAAATGTAAATTATTGTACACTCTTTTTTCAAGGGTTGGGTCAATGGCAATAGGAGAAAACGGGTTATTCAGATAAATTGCCAAAAATTTGTAAACATGAGTAATTTTGTATGAATTGTGAATCCTGCCTTTGACCCCTCTAGGGGTATGCAGAGGATGAATGTTTGTTAAAACTACTGTAAAGTTAAATGCTAAAATTAAAAATAAGCTGACTCTAGTCATGTTCAGTGGACTTTGTTACTTAACACAATAGAATTCAGCATTTTGGAGGGCTCCTAGATCTGTCACTTAAATTTGTGTACCTTTTCTTGTATGAGAATACTTCCTTACGTGAGACTTATTGGTTCTTGCTACTCTAAATGGGAATAGTTTCCTAGTGTATTTTTGTACTATCTGTTTTGACAGTACCCCAAACTGTAGCTGACCTGCCAGATGTCTGCAATTTATGCTCTGGACTAATGCTGCAATGTAAGCAATCAATCAGAAGGGCACAGTTCAAGATGAAGCTGTTTAAACTACAGGACATCCCCAGAAATCAGTTTTAGTTATCTAAATCTGTCATGGGGCAGCCTTCCATTGCTGTTCTGCTGCTGCTGTTGCTAATTCTGGCAACATAGCGACGGTATCTCTAAAGCTGTAGGAATGTAGCAAACCTGGTGTGTTCATATTGCAGCCTGTAGTAGAGTTGTACAAAAAGATCTAAAGACCTAAGGCACAGTGGGACTTGTGCCAAGTCCTATTTTGGCTTGCTTAGCCTTTATTTGGATCTGGCTAGATGGAAAGATGCTTTACTACTTGTATTTAAATCCAGTTCTTACT
Organism: Emydura macquarii macquarii; assembly: GCF_026122565.2. Taxonomy (NCBI): domain Eukaryota; kingdom Metazoa; phylum Chordata; order Testudines; family Chelidae; genus Emydura; species Emydura macquarii. The sequence continues at coordinate 194,558 of NW_027133034.1, read as the reverse complement.
ATTAGATTAAACAGTCCCAACTGCTGAACTGGCTTGTAGGGAAAGCACTAATTCTGTTTAAGTTGCCCCATTACAACTTCTGATTCAGGCCAGTCATTCATATGAGATCCTATGGCAGTATTAACTCCACTTGTCCCTAAATTTGGACTCCATGTCTTTTGCCATAGTCTGTCTAAACTGATGTGGTGCAGTTAGCTATAAGATGGATCACATCTCTAAAATTGCTGAAAATGTGGGCTAATCTCTTGATGCTACTGAATTCAATAACTACATTACTGAATAGTGAACCTGAAACTCTGAAGTGACTTGACCTCCAAAAGGCACTGAATAGAAGCCAGTTTTAATGGAGGCTATGTGCTATCTTGGCAAGGCCATGTGTATTTCAATTGTCTCCAGGCAACTAGCCTTGGAAACGTTGCCTATAAGGCCTGAGAGGCATCTACAGCACCAGCATGCATCTATAGCTGCAGAAGTAGGCTAGTCACCTTGAACTATCTCTAGACAGGCATCCTACTGTATAAGGAGGTATCTAGCAGTAAGCTCCAAATCTTGTCTGCTCTGAGATTTGGACAGGGAGTGGAGCTGAATGAAAGGTGTCCTGTAACAGTCTTAAACTAAACCTGCTCCATCTAGTGAGACCATACCTCTCAACAAAGTGGACTCTCTATGCAAAATAACCTTTTTGCATTGTCTGCAAAATTCTAAATAGTTTCTCTTAATACTCAAAATAAAATTCAAACTAGTGTTTTGTAACCTGTTCTGAAATGGAACATTATGCTCTTGTTGGGCACAAATCTTAATGGTATTTTAATCTGTCTTCACTTAGAAATGCCAGAAGCTGTTAGTGTTGGGTTAACTGTGTTTAGTCACAAATAATACCCCTCTAGCAAACACTTGGCCTAAAGTTTACTACTGTGGCAAGTAAGCAAACTCAAATAGACTAACTGATCCATGGCTTCAGATCTGCCTAGGCCAAATAACAGCCTAGCTACTCTTTCCAGACCACTACTTTAGTTTAAGACAATCCCATTCTTTCTCCAGAATGAGTACTCAGTCAGCTAATTCAGTTTAAAGAATACAGATTTCAACAAGAGAGAGCAGGGACTTATCATCAGTGATGGTCCTACAGTCTCAAAGTAGGACTATCACAGTAGGTAATAACATTAACAAATAGTCATCTACTAGCCAAGGATGAGATAATGAAGGAATCATCTAACTTCTAGATGAGAGGCTCCTTACCCACTCCATATTTTTTACCCAAAACCTGCTTTACCATATCATACAGGGAGCATAGGCCCATGATTAGAATGACTTATAACATCTAGTCCCTTGACTAGCCTCCTTAAACAGGAACTTCTAATCTGGAAAAAATGGCATGGGTAATACTGGAAAACATGGTTGGAAGTTCAGGCTTCTTCAAAACAGAGCCGTTCTTTCAATGTTATGGAGTTCTATAGACCTACCAAACTGACTTGTCCCACTTAGTTCATGGATACTTCACACTGAATTGGAGATCCACATAAACATGGTTTGAGCCTAATTTAATCACAGGAACTTGTAACTTGACACAACCTCTCTATTCAAACCTTAAGAAACTAGACTAACACTGCTGTTAAAGTACAATTCAACTCCATTTTTCCTTTCGCAGCTCTTCCACCCAGCTGTAATGTCTCTTGTTAAAAAGTTACTTTTTATGTTCTGTTTCAGAACAGACTTGAATGTAGCTGGGATTCCTCTACTATAAAAACCAGCATGATAGTATTTTTCACATGACCAAGGACTGCTTCCTTTTGAATAACTTCCTTGCTGCAGTCCAGCATTCTTTGCTCTTTGGTATTTCTGTTTTCATATAAATTTGGCCATAGTTTGCCTTGCACTCAAGGAATGGGTTTTTAGTTGGTAAACCACTTAAATGATACATGGGAGGGAGTCCATTGACTAGGACTGGTCACAATAGATTTTGCAGAAATTTTGTTTGTCATGTTCCTCTGGGTACTCCACTGTAGATGTGTCTGCACCACCCCGCTGCTTATCAGAACTTTGGGAATAGTCCGTCCCATCCATGTATGCACTGCTCCTCTCCTGCCATGAGGCTAGTCAAGGTGCAAGGGATTCCTGTCTCAGTTCCTTCTCAACGGCCCCTGGCTAGAGAGAGCTAAGAGCTGTCTAGTCCCAGATCAACTCCTTTTAGTTTTGTAAATTTTAGCCTTTTCCTTTGTTACCTCATTTTGTTTTTTGTTAGCCGTGCAAGACAAAGGAAAGAAGAAAGTGCTTGGGGGACATCCCGCTCCTTCCCCTTCCCCTCCTCCCCCAGTTAAGGGTGTACCCAGCTCTCCAGGCTTCAAAAAGTACCTCAGTTGCAAGGAATCTATCTCAGCTGCAGTGCATTCACTGCATTGGAGAAAAGTACAATCACAAAGGTGGTGTTGGTCCCACGTCAGGAAATACAGAGGTAAAGTTCAAACTTTTGCTCATTGAGTCCTAGTGAGAACTCTCACTGTAACCTTCTACGCTGAAGACAAGCGACTATCAAAGAGATGAGTCCTCACTTAAAACCTTTAAGAAAAGATCTTAGAGTCCCTGTAGCAAGCCCAGATCAAACTGGAAACTATCTCCCGCTCCATCAGTGTCAGTACCAACAGCACCAAAGCCACCTAATGCTGGTACGCAGGGCATGCACGGTACCCAGCTGACAGAGCAAGTGGGTCTGCCTAAAGACCCACTGGGCACAGGCAAAGAAGTATCAGTACAGCAGAGACGGTAGAAGATCCACACCGGGGAAGGCTACGTCAGCGCAGGCACCACTGGACTGTACAGCCAAATCCACATCTCTGACTCCAGCAGTGCAAGCCTCTTAGTACCGACATTCACTACCAGTACTAACACTATCTGCACCGCCAAATTTTCGGTGCACAATGAATCTGTCCAATGCACCAAACTTGTCCCTACTTAGTACAGGGTCCCTAGCACCAAACTCTCCCAGATCATTGGACTCACGAACATCTCCCTGCCATGCACCACCTTTCTCATCATTGGAGTCAGAAAGTGAGTGAGAGAACTTGAGTTCCACCACTCTTCTTACCTGCCATATGGGACCCAATTTCACTATGGGCACCAGGCATCTCATCCACCAACCCTCAGCTTCCATGCTTTGACCATCTGTGGTACCAGCCGCCTACCCTCAGTGGCTGTACTTTGTGGAAGAACCCAAACTCAGGGGTCCTTACTTACAAGTCCGTTACCCAGCAGATAGTCCAGAATAAGCCAAAAAACAGATACATAAGTCTGTCCCAAACAAATGATGAGGGCAATCTGAAAAAATCAAAAAAGCATATTGTTCTGTAAGAGGTCCTATACAAACAAGTGTAGGTTTAGTCTAGGAAACATGGTGTATTTTTCCTGACACCCCCACTACCGGAATAGAATGCTTAGGGTCCAGGGAGACCTCAGAATTTTTAAGTAAACTTAACTCCACTCCAGAATGCCGCCTGCCGTGTCTTAGACTCTCCCTCAAACACACAGCAAGGAGGTGGTGGCCAATCCTCCTCCTCTGCTTTCCCTGCTTGTAAACTCTTTTCATTGTAAGGCAGAGGATTAGTAAGAGAAGGATAGATTTTTTTAAATAAATTCACCGGTGTTAGAAATCGGCAGTGCAAATAACGGCGCAACAGTTGCCAATTTCCTTTCTAAATTCTTCACAGTTGATTTATAGCTAGCTAGCTGACGTTCCATACAGCGTTTAAAAGCTACTTTATTCCACAGATACCAATATTCCATTTGCTTGGGATGTGGATCTTCTATTAACCCCTTCAAATACTGCAGTTTATCTAAGTCAAAGGTACCTTCCTGTGGCCATTATTTACTAAAATCTCCAAAAAATATATATAATATATATTATTATTTTTATTTATAATTATGTCCATATAATTTTACACAACAAAATTAAACACTTTACAGACAAACCCTTAAAACCTGGAATAGACTTAACATTTTTAACCATATAGTCCAAAGGACTCCCAGGGGTGGGAGAAAATTGCCCTGCACCCATAACTGCAGTTTCTGATCAGAAGTTGCTCACCAACTCTCACCCACACAGGGGATTACAGATTGGAATTATAGAATTTCTCACCAACTCTCACCCACACAGGGAATTACAGATTGGAATTATAACAGTAGACTTTGCTAATAAAATAAACAAGAGACCTTACCTTATCGCCTCCCTGCCACCTCAGCTCCCCAGAAGTAACCCCAATAGGTGAATTCACCTGGTGCCGGCTGGGTAGTTCAGTGGAGCCGGGACAAGGAGGATGCACTCCAGGCAGTCCCATCTGGGTTGCCATATTTGTGGAAGAACCCAAACTCAGGGGTCCTTACTTACAAGTCTGTTGCCCAGCGGATAGTCCAGAATAAGACAAACAACAGATTAGCAAAGTCAAAGTTTATTCTTTACGTAAAGAAGGTGGTCCCTTCAATAAACATAAAATTCTAAAAGCTTTTATAGGCTCACACAAACAAGTCTTTTTACGTCACAATTTCCATGGCCATACATACTAAAAAAATTACTTATCTAGGAATTTTCTTAGTTCAGTATTTTCAACTTTCCTTATCCAAGTTACAAGGTCTTTCTCTGCATTCCATCCCTGCTGGCGTCTATGTTCCATAACTATCTTGTTAACCCTTAACATTCTAAGATTTAAACTTCTGCTAGTTAGGCACTTTCAATCTCAGGCCTTTGCAGCCATTTCTATTGATCAGTTCTGATAAGAAACAGAGACCCCATCTTCTTTTCCCTTCACAACTTGGATCCTTGGTAAGCTCAGAGGTAGCAAGCCTCCCAGGCCCCTAGCGTAGCATATCAACAGTTGCGGCTTCAGAACCTCCTGAACAGCTGCAGGAGGAAGTTGGGACAGAGGCAGAGGAGGAAGACACTCCTCAAGCCCATTTCTCTTCTTCCTTACCAGATGAGGTGGTGATGCCCCCTCTGCCATCCATGGCTGATGATTTTAAATCATTCCAGGACCTAGCTCAGAGGGTGGCAAAAACCCTGCAAATACAGTTGCAGGAAGTGACTGAACCTCATCACACATTAGTGGATATTTTACACTCTGCCACCTCTGCCAGAGTGGCCCTCCCGGTTAACGAGGCACTCCTGGACCCCACCAAAGTCCATATGGCAGACCCCTCAGCATAGGAGTTATAGAACCTGTGCCCATATATCTCAGAGGCAAAGGCTTTTACTCTTGCTACTTCCTGATACCAAAGAAAAAGGGAGGTTGGAGACCCATACTGGACCTCTCAGCGCTCAACAGATACATCAAAACTCAGAAATTCAATATGGTCCCCCTATCAATGATCATTCCAGCATTAGAGGAAGGAGATTGGTTCTCAGCCCTTGACCTTCAAGCTGCATACTTCCACATTTCACAATTGGAATCAAAGGCCTTAATTAGGTCAACAAATGCCATAAACTTCTACACTTCTTTTGGATTTTTCATGCAACAAAAATCATGTTGGGGGTGCCCCGAGATGGTCTGAAAACACATTGGCATTCCAGAAGGACATCTTTGGCAAGAGGGAGGAGGTGGTTCAAAAGGATCTTCCTGGCAATGGAGAGGAGGGCAATACCTCAGTAATTCCCACGCATTGACTTGTTCCCTTTCTTAAAAATGGTCACAATATTGGCATTCTTTGGGTCAGGTGGAATTGCCTCGTTAACTCAAATTTAACAAGAAGTTGATGACATTTTTGCACACGTGCTGTTCCACCAGCTTTGAAGACCTCCTCACAGGAATGCCATCTGGTTCTGGTGCCTTGTTTCTAGTCTGAGTGATGGCATGCCAAATTTCCCCAGAACATGGGGAGTCGGCGAGAGGTTCTATTACTGGAGGCTGAGGAATGGAGTCGATGGTGGTAGCTGAGACTTCAGATTCGGAGTTCAGTAGAGTCTCGAAATGCTGCTTCCAATGTTGCTTGAAGGCTACATTGTCCTTAAGAGGGATGGAGCTGAGCTGGGATCGCAAAGGAGTTATAACATTTGAATTTGGTCCGTAGATGGCTTTTGTTGTTTGTGGCAGCCTACTTACACTTTCAGGCATCGTGATTTATTCTTAATGGGACAAATGCCTTTTCAGGGCATGGTCCTTCACAGAAGCCCAACAAGTCACTCAGCCACATGGGACCTGTTTCTGAATCTGGGCCTACAGATCAATGAACAAAAATCAACCTTAACACTAGTACGGAGGCTAGAATTCATAGGAGCCAGCCTCAACTCTATTCAGGCAAAGGCGCTCCTACCACATCACAGATTTCTCAGTCTCTCATTTGATAGCGACAGTACAATCAACACATTTCAACCAGACATTGCCTCCAGCTTCTGGGGCACCTGACCGCAGGCACATCAGTTATTGCTCATGCCAAATTACACATGAGATGCCTTCAAGCATGGTTCAATTCGATTTACAGGCCGAACGGAGACAACATAAACAACTTCTATCGATGCTCAGTCTTCACCATTTCTACTCCTGACCTCCGAAGCATCCCTTATAGGATAGGGTGTGTATCTCTATGGTTGCACAACACAGGTCAAATGGTCCCCAACAGTGACACACCTCCACATCAACCTGCTCGAGCTCAGATTGATCAGAAACGTGCTCACTTCCTCCCACTGATTAAAGACACGCACATAAGGGTCTTGATGAACAACATGGCCTGCATGTATTACATAAATCAATTGATAGGTGCCAGGTCTCATTCCCTGTGTGTATAGGCACTAAAACTATGTGCATCTCCCACAATGTCCTAATGTCAGCGGGCTACCTACCAGGAATACATAACACAACAGCCGACAGTCTCAGCTGCAAATTCCCACACAAGCACAAATGTGAGCTAGTCCGTGTTACTACACAACTTATTCCAACAATGGGGGACACCAGTAATAGATCTGTTTGCCACTTACCAGAATGAGAAATGTCCACAGTACTGCTCCAGAGCAGGGATCGGACACATGGAGATGGGAGATGCTCTCTTCCTTTCTTAGGGCAAGGGCTTTCTTTGTGCCTTTAAAGTTTTCCTGCTAGGTCCTTACCTCCTGTTGCAGAACAAGACACGCGCTGTCCATCCCAATTTGCGGACTCTGAGACTCAAAGCCTGGCTCCTTCATGATTCCAGCACACAGAAACATCTTCCTCTGAGAAGGTTTAGGAGGTGCAGTTACACAGTAGGAAAGGAACTACTCATCGTACCTACCTTCAGAATGGAAGAGGTTCCAGATCTATTGCCAGCCCAAAGAGTGTCTCCCTTACTGCAGCCATCCTGCCGGTTGTTGTCCTAGACTACCTGTTGACTTTAAAGATATCGGGACTCTGTTAGTTTGCCGAAGGTTAATCTGGCAGCAATTGCTACCTTTCACCAGCAAGTAGGATACTGAATCTTCTCCCACCTGACTACAAAGAGGTTTCTCAAGGCATAAGAAACCTCTTCCCACAACCCAGGCTCTTCACTCCCCAATGGGATCTCAACCTAGTGTTAAAAGGACTGACTAGACTGCAGTTGGAATCTATGGCCAGTTGTTCACTAACTTACTTTTCCATGAAGACAGCATTTCTCATTGCCATCACCTCTTCTAGAAGGATAGGGGAGATAGCAGCTTTGATGGTGCATCCTTCTTTTACTGTGTTCTTCCTGGACAAGGTCACACTTAAACCACATCCAACGTTCATTCCCAAGATCACTTCTGCATTTCACATTAATCAGCTTATTCAGCTTCCGGTCTGTTATCCCAACCCTTCTGAGGATAATAGGGAAGCCATCCTCCATATGCTCGACGTGAGAAGAGCCTTGACCTTCTGTTTGGACAGGACAAGGACTTTCAGGAAATCTCCGAGACTTTTCCTCTCTATTGAACATAGGTCAACTCAGAGACTTACTAAGTGGCTGTTTGGTTGTCTTAGGCTCTGCTATCTATTTTGTAAGATAGCTCCTTCACCTTCAATATGCATGCATTCTGTGAAGTTGGTCTCCTTGTCCTCACCTTCCCCAAGGGTATCCCTATATCAGAAATCTGTAGAGGAGCTACCTGGGCATCTGCACATACCTTTGCACAGCACTATGCCAAATTCGGTGCCACAGTACTATTATCTGTATCAGATTCGTCTCTGAAGTCCTGGCCTCCAGTGGTGGGTACTGCTCAGGAGTCATCTACAGTGGAGCACCCATATGGGACACTACTTGAAGAAGAGGTGCGTCTCCCTATGGGTGCTCCACAATGCTCCCCCCTCTCCTCTACTTTGGAGTTCTAGTAGTTGATTCTGTGGTAGAGGAGGGAATGGCCATGCATGCTGGCTGGCCTTGTGGCAGGCGAGGAGCAGCACATGCACAGGCGGGACAGACTGCTACCAAAGTTCCCCGATCCGCAGTGTGGGGGTGCAGACACACCTACAGTAGAGCACCCATAGGAACACACATCTCAAGGAATGATCGTTGTCGCACAAGGTGAGTAACTTCCTCCGTATGTAAACACCTTGCAATTCTATGCCTGTTAGTCAAAGCAGAGAAACTTACCTTCCATACAACTGATAAAACAGTACAGTCATTATGAAAACTAGACACTCAGAGGGCAGGGAAATAGATAACTAGGTTGAAAAACTAGTCATTCATCTGTAATCCTCTGCTTCAGAGCTGTCTACATGGAACCACCTCCTGAAAATCTACCTCTAGAGAAGCTCTGCTGCTATCAATGGCAAGAATGCTGATTTCCTTAACCTTCTCATCATGACCTCATCTGTGCAGGCTTAGATATACTAATTAAAATTACTGGCAACAAATCTACTCTACACTATTATGAGCAGCAGTAATAGAGCAAGAATGAAGGATTGCAGAAAACACAAAGTGCAGACATAACTGTGCTGTTCCCTTTCACAAGAATTATTTTGCAAATCCTTGGAATTTAGCATCATTCTGGTTCTCAGAACTCATCGCTTTCCTTTTCTCTACCACCAGCATATGCTTCCTGAGCAACAAGTTAGTCCCCACCAAGTAACTTCCTCCTTGGATAGTATTTGATGCTTTCATTTCCCCATCCTTCCTTATGATTTTATTTTAGTTTGTTATACTGAAGTGGGATTGGTTTCAGCCAGTCATTGTAGGGATGCTGTAGAATTAGTGACGTGTAACAAGTTTTCCTGTTACATTCTGAACTTTCTGGTTCTGAATGCTTATTTGCATAATCACTGCTTATGTGTCTGACTGTACAGTGTGTAAATCCCTGTATTCTGGCTAACAGCTATAAACCAATAAGAATACAGAGATTTGCATATTCATTGGTTATTTCTCAAGTATACTATAAATATACAAATCGCTCCACTCTGATTACTATCCCTTTGCTCCAATTCCCCACTCCACTCAGAGTATTCAAGCTGGTTTCCAGCAACAAAGATGCTACCTCCTACTTTTCTCTTGATTAAGCTGAAGCAAAAAACCTGCCAAAACAATTTGAAATAGAAAATAAAATGTGTAAAGGGTTTTGTTTTTTTTTAAGGTACCAAGTTCCTGTCTTTTTCTCTGATCCCTCCTGACATTTGCAGAATAACTCATTTGTGTTTATAATAGGAGAACTCCATTCTCTTCTAATGTTCTTCTGAAACACAATGCACCTTAATTATTACTTACTCCAGTAGAAGGAGTGGAACTGGGAAAGAATAAAAAGAGAAATTAGTGGGGAAGGGAGAGGAGATTATAGGGGGTAGGGGGTAGCTCTGCCTATTACAGTATAAGGATGTTTTCAGTTGCTTATAACTTTACATAGCTGCGTGATGGTTTTGTTTCCCAGTAGCCAAAGGTCATTAGCTGTTTGCTCCTGTGACACTGCACACACTGTGCCTCCACTGGGTTATCACCTGAGAGTTGGGGTTATGCTGTGGAGGGTGACAGCCGAGTTGTAATGTGGTCATTATGCAATGCTTTTGTCTTCACTGTTCACATCTATTTACAAACCTCTGCTATCCAGAGCTATCAATCTCTTAACAACATCGTCAGTATTTGCTTTTTTGAGGTGTGGTGGGAAGGATGCAGCCATTCTTTTCTTTAACCATTCATTGTCAGCTGTGCTAACTGCACTTGAATGCTGTTTTTGGAACTGGTCCTACTCGAGCTGGAACTGGTCAAGGTTTTGGGAGTGGGGAGGAGGGTGAAGGATGGCACATTTAATCACAGGGTAGTGGCTGATGCTGTCTTTGCCTATATGGTTACTGAAATCGTTTCAATTTTCTGCGTGTTCGCTAAGCCATAAAGGTATCTACCCATTTTTTGTGTTGTAGAGTTCTGCTGTAGTCATGTAACACTTATTGCCTTTCCCCCATCCCTCCCATGTATCTTTGGGACTTCAGATATTGCTGAACCTGGAGTTGAGGATGGACAAAAGGAGTTGGTGTAACTGTCTGGTGCCTCCAGAGGTACACGCAGAAATGTGTTTGTGTAGGAAGGTGCAGTGGCCTTCCTCAGAGCCTGGGCCTGAGGAAGACAGGGAAAGGGCCAGCAGACCAGTCTGCCTGGCAACTGGGGAGTTGGACCGGGATAGGTTCCCCCGACTGGCCTATCCGGCAGCAGAGAGGCGGAGCTTCCGCCGGGGCAGGAGGTATAAAAGACAGGCCCCGCAGCTCAGTGAAGAAAAGATGGCCACCGGGGGCAGATGTGCCGTCTCGCCGGCTGCCGTGTAGGCCTGACCCTAGCCGGGCCGTTGCACCGAACAAGAGCCTCCTGGAGCAGAGGCGCCGGGAAAGGCCCACGTGACCAGGCCTTACAGACTGGATCAGGCCTCCAGGCCCCAGAGACTGGCCTGAGCCACCAGGCCCCAAGGACTGGACAGGTCCTCCGGGCCTCAGTGACTGGACTGAGACCCCCGAGCCTGAGGGCTGGGGGATAGCCTCGGAGGCCGGCCCTGACCTGGAGGAGCTGCCTAGCACTGAAACCCCGGAGCCCTGTGACCTGGAGGAGTTGCCCTCTGCAGAGGAACCCCAGGAACCCTGCTACCTAGAGGAGCTGCCCTCCACTGAGGAGCTCCCCGCCTTGCCACCGGTGGACGAAGAGCGACTGGCGAGCCTGCCACGGGCCGTGTACCCCAGTGACCCTGAGGATCTGGCGGATACAGGTACCTGGGGATACGGGGAAGAAGTGGCCCAGGGACAGCCATAACCAGTGGCTGAGACGGGGCAAGCTCCGTTGGCGTGTTGCGGCGGGAGCCCTACTGACTCAATGGCAATGCCTTTGCCACTGCTAGGGCCCTGGGCTGGGACGCAGTGGAGACAGGTGGGCCTGCGTCCCCTTCCCCCCATTCCCTAGCCACCTTGGGAAAATGTGCTCTCCCCCTGCCACTACTGACTGCTGGCTCGCCCGCCCCGCCGGAGGGCCGGGGCACTAGACTGCTGGCTCGCCCGCCCCGCCGGAGGGCCAGAACTAAGGCTCGTGCGAGACACTAACATTCCCCTTGTTGGAAGGTGCAGTGGCCTTCCTCAGAGCCTGGGCCCAAGGAAGGGCTGCAACGCCCAGGCCGGACTGGATGCAGTCCTACAGTTTCCAATATGATAGCACCAGACAGTTACACCATTCCATCTCATGTGCTGTGAATTCTGGAGCCCCGTCCTGAACCTGAAAACATCTTCTGTGTATCATGTTTAGGAAGGAGGGTAGTTGTTTAAAGATAATTTTACCAAAAAACGAACAAACAGTGGAGGTTAATAGTTTTCTTTAGACTTACTCCAGATGTAGCTAAAAAAACATCTTTTCTAGGAGGCCTGTTCCTCCACTGCCTTGCACCTTGTGTTGTCATTTACACCAGTGCATAGTGGGTATAAAATGCATGGTTGTAGAGAGTAAGACCCACAGAATCCAGATTAACCTAAATCCAGAAGTCTGAATTAAGATCAGTGGCATTTATCAATATCTCGTGTATGTTGTGGAAGTGTAGCAATAGCACGAGACAAATGGTTAGCAAAATCAAGGCTTCAGTAGAAGAATCTTCAAAGGAAAATTGCTCATGAGGTTTAATAAAACCTGTCTGAAGGATTTTTCCTGTGCGTAGTTTGCTGGGCTTACCCTTCATGAATGTGGGAATGGAAAGGTTTTACTGTACTGTCAGTGTGTAGATTTCATCTTATCAGTTTTAACACTTTCACAGTGGCAAGGGAGGTTGAGAAAGTATACAATGAAAACTAAAAATGGTATTTTTTCCAGTGTACCGTATTGTTGAAACTGCCTCATACAGTGTCTTATGATGTTGGCTATAGAGAACAATATAACAATCAAAGGCAGAGTGCAAGCAAGCCTTCTGAGCCTTTGAACACATGAACTGTCACTGTGCACATTGTATAAACATGAACAGATGATGTAAACTTGTTTCTCATTTCTGTGTTTTCATGTTATGTGTTAGTAAGACAAGTGAGTTTTTGTATATCTTGAAGTGTCTTTTCTAATACAACAAAGTTAACCTGTGATTTGGGTGCCATCATTTATGTACTGTGGATGAGATTTTCAAAGCCACATAGGGGATTTGGACACCCAATTAATGGGACCTGGGCTTCCATATCCCTTCAGCAGGATTGAAAACCTCAGCCTATGAACACAGTGATTGAACATGGGCCTAAATTGGAGGCCCATATATGGACACTCACACTAGCACTTAGCAATTTCACTTCCACATGCAAGTTCCAAAGTGCTGACTAAGCATTCAAGGTGAGATCTGATTGTCATATTGAGTCACCTGAGTTTGAAAATTGGGCCCACAAGGGTTTGATCCGGTTTTGCGAAAGTCTGCTCTCCCCATTGAATCCATCAACTGTATTTGTTTCATGAGTTAGTAAAATATTATCAGAATGGATGAGTTGACTGTTACTGGACTGACAAATTTTCATGGTAATTTTGCAAGACTGGGTTAGCTCTCATTCTGGCAATCAAAAGGGATGGTCAAACCCAAAACATGCTTTTCCATACTACCCAGTCTCCTGGGAGCTTTTTCCCCCACTTCTCAATAGTTTTCTTGGCTGTCACCGGTTCAGGTGAGCCTGTGACAGATCCCACACATTCCCTGGCATGACAGCTAATGTTATGCTTATTTTCTTGTGGTGCTAGTCTACAGTGGGAGTCTGTGTTTTTCTTGTCGTTATGCCTCTCTTATTAATCAAGAAAGCATATCACATAGATCGTAAAGAGAACTGTTTGTTTAGAAAGATGCAGTAGGTGCAATGTTTGCAGCAGCAGTTTAGAAGTCTCCAGTAGTGCCGGCTGATGTCTTCTCCACTGTTACCTTGCTTTACTTAAAGCCAGGTTATGATCCTTATTCACATTGATGAGTCACTGGTCCCATTGACTTCAGTGAATAGAATCTTAGAATATTAGATATTATCTAGAATATCTTAGAATCTAAAATATCTTAGAATTATCTAGAATATTATCTTAGAATGATCTAGAATATTTTAGAATATTAGAATTGGAAAGAACCTCAGGAGGTCATCTAGTCCAACCCCCTGCTTAAAGCAGCACTAACCTCAGCTAAATCATCCCAGCCAGGGCTTTTCAAGCTGCAGCTTAAAAACCTCTAAAGATGGAGATTCCACCACCTCCCTAGATAACCCATTCCAGTGCTTCACCACCCTCCTAGTGAAAAACTTTTTCCTAATATCCAACCTAGACTTCCCCCACTGCAACTTGAGACCATTGCTCCTTGTTCTGTCATCTGCCACCACTGAGAACAGCCTAGCTCCATCCTCCCTCAAACCCCCTTTCAGGTAGTTAAAGGCTGCTATCAAATCCCCCCTCATTCTTCTCTTCTGCAGACTAAATAAGCCTAGTTCCCTCAGCCTCTCCTCATAAGTCTTGTGCTCTAGCCCCCTAATCACTTTTGTTGCCCTCCACTGGACTCTCTCCAACTTGTCCACATCCTTTTTGTAGTGGGGGGCCCAAAACTGGACACAATACTCCAAATGCGGCCTCACCAATGCCGAATAGAGGGGAATGATCACTTCCCACGATCTGCTGGCAATGCTCCTACTCATGCAGCTCAATATGCTATTAGCCTTCTTGGCAACCAGGGCAAACTGCTGACTCATATCCAGCTTCTTATCCACTGTAACCCCCAGGTCCTTTTCTGCAGAACTGCTGCCTAGCTCATCGGTCCCCAGTCTGTAGCTGTGCATGGGATTCTTCCGTCCTAAGTGGAGGACTCTGCACTTGTCTTTGTTGAACCTCAACAGGTTAATAATAATAATTGCTCACCAGTGTGCTTCACAGGGTCACTTTCTGGACCTCAGGGAAATAAACCCAGTTCTGCAACGTGGTCTGGTGTTGCACCACAGCCAGTAACTTGTTCAAAACTTTGTAGCACATCCGCAGCTGACAGGAATATATTCACTGGGAACCTCACTCCCTGCAAAGGACTATGAGGGGCAGGTGGATAATAGAAGATCTCTTTCCTGGTTCTGTTAGCTCAGCTGAAATGGATGGGTTAGAATCTTTGTATTTATATGTATATGTTTGTCTAAGGCTGCTGCAATCTATAGGGCAGGGGTGGGGAACCTCCGGCCCGCGGGCCGGATCCGGCCCGCGGGCGGGCGGGCGGGAAGTGTGCGCTGCCGAAACCCTGCCGCCGTCTGCCCATTTTCGGCGGCGGCGGGAGCTCGGAGGTGGTTACTGGCCCACGGCACCCCGCGGACACTGTAAAACCGCGCCGCCGAAAAGACGGAAAAGGCGGCGGCGGGGGGTGGAGTCGGCGGCGGCGCGGTTCCGTGGGGGGTCGGGCAGTTCCCACCGCCGAAACCCTGCCGCCGTTTGCGCCTTTTCGGCGGCGGCGGGGGGAATTCGGCGGCGGAATCGGTGACATGGCCCGCGAATGGAGGTAGCAATATCAAAATGGCCCTTGGCAGGGAAAAGATTCCCCACCCCTGCTATAGGGTAAACTGAAGCTTGTATCCATTTGTCTTTCCTAAAAAAGGCTCACTTTGGTTCAGACCTCAGAGGATTCAGATTTTCTCTCCAGAAGTTTGTTTCCTAATCCTAGAAAAGGTGAGAAGGCTTCTGACTTTTCCCCTTATCTTTTAATGGAGATGGAGGTTCACCATTCCCCTTCTTCAAATCCTGATACTGATGAATATTTCTGTCCATGCATTAAGATTATGCTGATTTACTGCGGTGCTGGAGCATCTCTGTCACCTTGACATTCCCAGAGGGTTGTCAGAAGAGGGCTGGTTATTCTTAATTACGCAAGTGTCAAGAAAACCACAATCTTCTTTTGTTAAAGAATGGAATGAGTAAATAAAACTTACTTACAAACTGACCCCTAAGATTTAGAATGTGGTGCAAACCATGAACATAAGATAGCCAATATCTTGTCTAACAATAGGATAGTGAGTAGCTAGTACTGGATGCTTCAAAGGAAGTGCATAGTTGAAATTTATGGAATAATCTGCCATCAGGAAAGTTAGCAATTCCTAACCCCTTTTCCTTTTCACCAGCTTCCAGTGCTGGTGTAACTTATGTTAAATGAGCACTGAGAAAGATCCGCTTTTTAGCTGTTTATTTACACACAGCCCAGAATAGTGTCACTGATTTTTAAAATATTTGATATATTGCTTCTACTTCAAAGAGAAAGAATAGTACCTAAAGACCACTGCCCTCCACTCAGGTGCCAAGTGAAAATAGCAACCTACTGACACAAACTAACATTTATGTAGCAGTTTTGACAATCACAGGCTAATTTGCAGCAATAGGCATGTACAGTTGTGTGATACCAGATGAGGCTTGTTGTTGACTTACCAGAATCTTTCAAAGAAAATTGTTTCAGCACTTTAGGCACACTTGGAGCTTATTTTAACAGTATTTTATCTAGGAACCTATACCGGTATGTTTGTACAGCACCCACCCAGCACTGAGAGGCCCTTCTGGGAACTACTGTAGTTAGAATATGAGCATAAACAAGGTTTCATATAATCTGCCCTTCATTGCCTTACTCTTCAGCTGCAGTTGGCTAACCTAACAAACACTGCTAGTCTCAGATGTGTGCTTATCCACCCACCATGTTTGCATACAACCAAAAAAAGAAACAGCAGACCCAGGATTTTACATTCACTGCAATTTTTGCTGTCCTGTTCAATGTTGTGCAGACTTTGAGCCTTTGTGTGACAGCCATTGAGGTCAGTGGAAATGCTCAGTGGACTGGGACAAAAGATATCTCAAAGCCACTTTTGCAGCTTCCGGATCTTGATGCTTTGTGGGAGCTGTGTCAGGGCTACAACTGAGTTGTACCAGTTGCAGTAGTCCCCAAGGGACCCTTACACCAGTTAGGGATTGCCACAGTGCAATGCCTCCTTCTCTGGCTAATGTTCCTCCAAGCTGAGGAAATCCTCTGTTTTGGGATGTTGGGCTGGATAGCTTCCATCTTTTCCATTGTCAGAATGTGAGCAATATAGCTTTGTAAAAAACTGTTTACAGACAGCTGCAGCAGTACAATCTTTAATGCAATTTTAAGATAACAGAATTATTTTCATTTTATTGGTCAGTACGGTTTAAAGTTGAGGCTACTTAACTCCTTATCGACAGCATGGTCATTTTGGGCATACCCTGAGTACTTTGTAGTAAAGATTTTAAAACAGAAATTAATATGCTAAATTCCAAATTTAACAAAAAAACAGGAAGAGGAAAATACTCCATACATGCAACATCAGTCAATAGGAACTTTGGGCTGGATTCGCAAATGTACTTAGATGCCTAACTGCCGCTATAGGTGCCTAAATCCCAGAAGCAGACCCCACTGGAATTCACAAAGGTCCCACTCAGTTGTCACTACATTTTGTTGTCTCCTAATCTCGACAACTACGAATTTGCAGTAAAAGTTCCCTGGGATCCTAAATTTCTGCCTCTGGGCATGTACACTGCAGCCCTACAGTAGATGTCTGAATGCCCCAGAACAGTGTGTGAAGCAGGGAAGTTAGGCACTCCACCTAGCTCACCTGCGGGGCCTGATCTGATAAGTGTGCTCAGAGCTCGTCTCCTGGATCAAGCCCCTAGAGATGAGATTACACAAAATGACTGGATGAGAGATTGGAAAGGAGGAGAAGGCTGAGGACCTTCCTAACTTTTAGCCCAGTAGTTAGGGCACTCAGCTGGGATGTGGGAGACACCTAGTTCAAATCTCCCCTCTGCGTGAGGGGGAGAAAAGATTTGAACAGTCATCTACCACCTCTCAGCTGAGTGCACTAACTACCAGACAACAGAGTCATTCTCATACTCTTGCTCTCTTTTTCTGTCCCAATGGTTCTTTCATTATTTATCCACAGTGGAGCTGCTTCGACACTGGGCCAGGAGAACAAGCAAGCCTGAGAATGACTCCATAGCGGGTGGTTAGAGCACTCCCCAGGATCCTATTCCAGTGCAGTGTTTGATTATATATCCACAGTGGAACAGCTTGAACAAGCCAGACTGAGGGAGCCCCACATCAGAATATTCTATAGCCCAGGGGCTAGGGCACTCACCGGAGAGGGGCAGAGCTCTGTTCAAATCTCTTCTCCTCGGACGTAGATGGACTTGAATCAGGGGTCTTTCACAGCCCAGCTGAGTACCCTATCTACTGGATTTTCCCAAAAAATGGGATGAGTGCCTAACGCCATGAGAGGGTTTGCAGTCGAGAAACCTAAATAGAGCAAGGCTCCTTCCTGCAACCTGGACTTAGGCACCTATCTTTGAGGGAGGGGCAGAATTTAGCACACACCCCTGGCCTTGGCACGTCCTGTTGGCTGGTTTAGGTGAGGAGCCACCTACTACAGTGGCTTTTGTGAGTCCTGTTCTATGGCACCTGTCTCCCCTATTCATTGCATAGGAAGCCTAGGTGCCTAACTCAGGCTTTGTGAATCCCAGTGATTTCTAGGCGCCTAGAATGCTCATCCTCACTACATCTATGTTTCTTTGTGCCTTTAGCTGTGGCATGCCCAGTCTCTCTTCATTTCCACTGTGCAACCCTAATATTATATTAATAGCGCTATTGCATTTAACATTTTGTGATATCCATAAAGAATGTTTCTACTGTTTTGCTGTTGCAAATAAACTGCACTTTTATTATGCAGTATAGTAGGAACTGTTTAGAAAAGGAATGTGCATTTAAATCATTATTCCAAAATGGAAGGAAGGCAGGCAGACAGTCTAGGTCATTGAGAATTTTATAATCACATTAACTGGTCTATAGAAAGTTGAATTCAGCATGGTTTGTATAAATCAGTTTGGGCTTAGAATAACAGATCCTTTTTTCTCTTCCTTTGTATTCTTTTTACAAATCACAGTCATATTCAATCAAAAATCAAAACTAGATGTCCTAATTCTTATTTACAGTTAGGCTTTATGCCACTTTGGCAGTGTAAGCGGCATTACCCACTTTAAGGCCTTTTATACTGCCAGTGTGGTGTAAAATGGCTTTAGTGTAAATAAGAATGAGGCCCAAAGTATTTTATAGCATCTGGATGGTGTAAAAGATTGGTAATCCTATAAGAATACGAATTTACTCTATGATTGTCTCTGGGAGACACAGATACCATCATTCCCTCCAATTTTTGCAGCCATTGGATCTTGCACTGATTTTTTTTTTTTTTTTTTTTTTAAATAGCCATTCCAAAGTTTGTCTTAGAGAAGGACCTTGCTTTCTCTGTTGGCAGATTCAGAAGATGGTGGTTGATGGTCAGTTCCATTTGCTTCTTGGGGAGAAAGGAAGGTTCTAGGCAGGTGTGGAAGCTTTGAGGGGGTCAGTGCCGTCTGCTTCTGGGATGAGATGGTGATGTGGGCTCAGAAGAGGGGAGCCGATAGAGACTATTCAATGCGTTTTTTGGAAGAGAACAGAAATTCACTAGTTGAGAAGGGCCAGGTTATTATACCCCAGTGCTGGGACTTGGTATCTAAGACTTCCCAATGACTTGCTTTTTACCTCCGACTCCCTCCATGAATTCTGAGAGTACGTTTACACTTTCAAAAAAAAAAAAAAAAAAAAAAAAGTATGGTGAGTCTCAGAGTCCGGGTCAACTGACTTGGGCTCGTGGGGCTTGTTCCACGGAGCTGAAAATATCAGGATAAACATTCCTGCTCAGGGTGGAGCCTGGACTTTGAGACCCGTCCCCTCACCAGGTTTCAAAGCCTGGACTCCAGCCCGAACAGGAATATCTACACTGCTATGTTCATCTGCACAAAGTGAGCCCAAGTACATTGACTCTCTACCCCTGGGGTCTTTAGGCTTTGACACTTTTAAGTAAACTAGATATTCTTTCCATGTCTTTCACATCCACCATAGATCTCGCATACAAGTTAAACCTTCATCAGCAGTGACCCAAAGCCATTGTCTGGATAACTTGTAGAGTACGAGCAAGGCATGGAAAACCCTGACATTCAACTGCCCGAGTAACTATACCAAACTTTGCAACATAGTCTATGCAAACAACATGATACCTAAAAACGGGAATCAACTTCTGGAAGGTTTCTATACTGCCTGCCAGTGATGTGCTTTGGTGTATACTGAGGGAAAGAAAATTCCAGAGAAGCAGGCTTTTGAGGCCATCTCAGTTGACACAAGGGGATCTGGAACTATAGGGGAAGAAGAGATTCTGTATGTTATTTATAGCTTTAAAATATGACCAGTGAAACTCGTAATGTAGATGGCAGAGCAGAACAAATCTGATTTCCTTAAAACCTGAGGAGAGACTGCCACAAAATTGTTAACTCGTCTGACCCTGATTTTGCATTGTAGGACAGATATTCCTCCTAGTATTGTGTATTGTTTTGTGAGCTCCAATACTTATGGAGAATAGAGATATTAAGGATAGTGTAGCAGTCTGGATTTTCTTAGTTCAAGCTTCTTATTTAAGATTATTTTTGATTTCTAGTCTCTAAAATGGGAAGAAACAATAGATTGCTCTTATGGTTAAAGGAGTGAGAGTCATGTCATCTGTGTTCTTCTCCTTATTTTGCCACAGACTTCCTGTGTAATCTTAGGCAAATCATTTAACTTCTCTGTGGCTCAGTTTCCACATCTGTAAATTGTATTATAATTAATTCCAAGGAGCATTGTGATTATGATTTAATTAGCATTTGTAAAGCACTTTAAGGTTGTCAGGTGGAATACAAGATCCTTAGATATATAGATACCTGTTTAGGTTATGTGGATATATAAAAGGATAATATATCCTAGTATAGTATAATATATGTGTATATGCATGTGTATATATATATATAGATACACACATTGTGCAATACTATATATATATATATATATATATAGTATTAACACGTCTGTGGCTCCGATTAAATTGTTTCAGTGAAAAGGGTTAAATGAGTTCTTTTAGCATTTAGCTCTGCTCCTCCCTAGCAGTAGTGTATTTGATGTGCACCATCTGGACATTTTCTTCATTATTAATCATATATGTTATTTAAAATATATGCTTTCTGGAAAGCTGCACGGCAAAAAACAAAACTCTGTACACTGTATTACTTTTTTGCCTCTTAGAAATGGCATTTCACCACTCTGAGATGCAAAGAGCTAAACTGGAGAAAACTGAAATTTACAAGAATTATGGTGAATGAGGACTTTATCTATAGGAAAAATTGCATATATTTTCTTGAGCTCAATTATACCACAGTAGTTCTACCTCGATACTTTGTAGCTTACAAATAGCTAGTCTATTGCTTTATTACTTCATACTCTAGCAGCTTATTTTTAAGAGAATAATTTGATTACAGGAAAGCAAAATCTTGTTGTAGGGAATATGCTACTCTATGTGCGTCTGAAAGAAATTTTTTTGAGCATGTAATTTTTAATCTGCCTTCTATTTTTAAACTCAAATGAAAATCTTTTCCAAATGATGAATATTAGTATTCTCTGTTTATTTAAAGTGCCATAAAAAGCATATGATTATGCTGTTAAATTGGTTTTTAATTTAAGTGTGGAACCTGTGTAGAGTGACCATTTATTAATTAAAATGGGGACGTCTTTTGATTTTGACTGTTGATTTTATGCCTCTAACCTTGTAAATAAAACCTCAGGACCAATGCTCTTATGTCCTTAAGTCCATCCTTATTCAGTAAACTGTATATGCTTAATATATGCTTAATAGCATATGCTTAAGTCCCATTGACTTAAGTGCTTTGCTGAATCAGAGCCATGGTCAATAGTTCCATAACTTGCTAAATTTCTTCAGGATAAGTAGGAAGCTCAAAAATAATAGACTTTCCTTGTGTTGACTGAAAGTAACTCATATATACCCATTTGATTTATTATAGATTGACCTCTTACAGCTTTTGAGCAGTTCCCAAAGCAGCCAGCCAAGAACGGCATAAACCAGTAGAGCTGATGATCTCTAGATGTTCATGTTCTATTCCATGGAGCAATCTGAGAGAAGAAAATTTAAAACAGCAAAATAACACAGCCTTTGGAAGACCTCAACAATCCTTCCAAAATATAAAGATGCACACAGTATTCCCGGGGTCATGACTCTCTATGGTCACAGTGCAAAAACCTCTTGTCCTTCAGGAACAGAGAGTCTAGGTCTTTAAACAGAGAAAGGAACTTTGCAAAAATGTAGGGGATGATGGAACAAGAAACTGCATGATGGGCTAGTCAGCTCATTCACCACAGAGGACAGCTAGTGAAACCAAATGATTATGGTTTGCATTACTGAACCATTTTGTCTTATTAACAAAGGACATAGGCACTGAAGCTGGATGAACTGTATCCACCTGACCATCTGTTGCTATGTTAAAAGTGACAAATAGAGTAAAATCTGATGTCAGAAAACTGTTTGATGGTATTTAAAAACCAGCGGCAATTTGCTAGACCCTGGCTAATGCTGCACTATTGAATACATGCCTGACTTTCTGATTCAGGAAGGCTCTAACTTTCACTGTGCCAGTCACAGACCAAATCCTGCCCTGACTTTCTCACACTATTAGAGTCCCACTGAGGTCACATAAGATTTGGGCTCTAATTGTTAAATTAGAATCAAGCACAATGGAAATGGTTTGTTTGCTCTTGTGTTTGCATTGCCTCCATGACTCTTTCATTTTTAATTTCCCGAGTGCCACTTCACCTCTCAACAGTCCTCTTAGATCATTAAGAATAGTGAACATTCTGGGATAATTAATGATATATGAAACAGGAGGCAACCTCCTACCAGAGGTTATTTCAAGCATGCACTGCTTAAAATAACCAAAAATTGCTGTAACTAGTAAACCGTCTAATGAAAACAACCATGGGCTTTCTAGTTGTTTTGGTAATAATTTCAGTTAAACCATATTCTGGAAATGAAAAGTTTACAATTAGCTACCATTTTGCAGACAGTGAGCAGGTCCTGGCCTATATCAGGTCCCTTTGCTCTTCTCCAGTTGTGCAAAAGAGACATATATCTGCTCTAACAGGGCAGCTCAAGGGTCCCCCAGAATTGGAGTCGTGTGGAAGATCATGTGGCTAGGGACCACATTTGACCAGAGCACGACTGCACTGTGGTCAGCATAATGGCCCCTTGGGGCATTACCAGTTTAGGTAGGGCTGTTCTGATTTATGCTGAAAGATTAACTGGCCCCCAGGAATCAGTGAGCACAAAGGTCACATTTGCTTTGTCCCTTTTCCCACACTTGGATCACATGCCAAGCACAGCCTGGCTAGACTCAAGAATCAAAGCCTCTGTGTTCATTTTTTCTGTACTACATTCCAGTTCACCAGGGACCCAGGTAACTCAGTGGGTTTTGTTTGGTTGTTTTTAAACTGGAGACTCACTTATGCAGCCAAAATACAGAATCTGGGGCCTGATTCTCCACTGTCTTGCACTTTGAGTACTCATTTAATAAAGAGATTGAAAAGTGGGGGTAAAACAAACCAGAATTCACCTTTTGCATTTGCTTTGTTTCAGGTATAAGTGACTATACAAGGTGCATAACGCAAGATTGATTCAGATCCAAAAAGAAGGAAGTGTATCTTTGCATGGTGTATAAGGGCCTTAGTGTGCCTGATGTACAATGTCACAGTTTCTCCAAAGAGATCCATATTATAATCTATTAACTAAATAATTATTTCAAGGGGAAATTTTTTTTGAAGAAACTACTATTAAAAATTACTGCATACCCTCCAATGATGGAGAGAAATAAAGAGGCACACTTCAAGTTACTCACATGTATAAAGCCTTTGCAGAATTGTGCCCAGACAGATCAGCGTGAGGGAGCACCTTCTGTAGGGGTGTCAGAAAATGGTATTTTCAAGGAATACTTTGGGGGGAAAAGCAAAATAAAAAAAATTCCCCCAAATTTTCATGAAAATTTGCCAGTTTTTCAATAAAAAAAAACGTGTATTTTTCATTTTTAAAAAGGAAAATTCAGAATATTTGTTGCTGTTCAAAAACTGAAACATTTTTTGGTTTTCAGTAAAAATTTTAAGTTTTTGTTTAAAAAAAAATTATGAAAACAGACATCTTTGGTTTTTGAAATGCTGAACATTTTTAGGGTTTTTTAAAATTTTTTTTAAAGTTTTGGTTTTTCATGGAAAAACTGGAAAATTTTAAAGTAAGCAAAAAATTCCATGAAAAAATTCATATAGAAAAAAGGGCTTTTTTTTAATCGATAAAAGTTTCAATGGATAATTTTTGGTCAGACCTACCTAGAAAAAACCCAAAGGGTTTAAAGCATCTGGTTTGCCTGAAAAACATTTAATTAATCATTTCAAAATATTCAATTTTCAGCCATCTAGAATGCACATTTTAAAATGTAGATACCAAACTACATCTGTATTCAGCACGTGTAAGGTCACAGTTCAAAACCCTAAAATGCATAAATTTGCTATTGTAAAAAGGCAACCCAAAACCTAGTAGCAACCTAATCTGTCCCCATTCCAAGTTCCCATCCCACTTTTGGAGAAGTAAACTAACCTGAACTCACTCCTGACTGGAGTCAATGGAGAGCGACAAAAAACTAGCAACATGGTATCATTTTTTAAAGTAATGGAGTCTAGGGAAATTCACATCTCCCATGGCTTCATGACTGAGGTAGGTCCTCTACTCTGATGTTACCCTGAATCCCTGCCGGGTAGCCCCAGCAGCCAGTGGCTCCAGCTGCCCCAGAACACCTGCCCAGCAGTCCAAGTGCTGGGTGGTCAGAATCAACAGCTGGTGTGGCTTGTTCCCCTGCAGCCCCATATGGTGGTGGGGAGGCTGAGAAGGGTGGGAACAGGATGGGAAGCTGCTGCAGGATCTGCACCTAAAGTCTATGGGCTGTTTCTTTTGTCATCTTAAGTGGAAAAAAAGAGATGCTTAGGGAGAGAGAACTTAGGGTGTTTTTGCCCATCCCATTTTGAAATGCATTTTCCTGAGAATGACCCTAAATAAAGTTCTTTCCAGCTGAGAGCAAGGAGACATGGAGTCTGATTGTGTTATGCTGTTGCCTTTCACTTGGATTTGTATTGTCTTCTTTCTTTGCTGTCTCTCACTGTCTGAGGACTCTGTTTACAGCTAATATGTAAACACATAGTCTTTTGTTTAAAACAGGCTTGCTTGACCATTTCTACCTAAGTGAAGCTAAATGAGTTTGAGCATGTGCCTTTAACATCATATGGGGGGACTATATAACTTTACACACAATGTTGTTACATACATTTCACCATGATGCTATTGACCAAAGAGTTATTAGTTTTCAAATGGTACCTCACAAGGCATATTTTGTAGAAAGATTATTACAATTGTGTGTATGGTGTAAATATGGGAATGCATTCCGTCACGATAGGGCATATAAGTTTGTTACAACATATAGGATACTAAATCACACATATCTCTTCGGGGCAGGAATGGTCATTTCCTGTATGTTTGCATAGTGCCTGAAACAATGGGGCCCCAACTTTGTTGAGGCTTCTAGGTGCTATCTCACTATGGCTGCTTAACAACAGTAACAATCATCGCATAATGATAAATTAAGTCCAATAGGACACGTTTTACATAAGTTGAATCGCCAGAAAAAGTTTGCCATCTTATTTAATTATAAGGTATCTGGTTGAATGTTCTGTGTGGGATATAATACAACTTTGTACAACAGGGAACTTTACATGATACAGTAAAGGTCTGGAGCATGTGCTTATTGTGTAACAATTTAATCTGCTTGATTTAATGGGTTTTGTAATAATTTAATGCGTTTAAGGAGACTATTGAAGCTTTAAGGTCATGCTCTGTGAGATTGGAATATGCCACAAATAAAAGGTAAATTTCCATCTGCCTTTAAGAAAAAAAGGTTTGGTCTGGTTTATGGGCTGAGCAATCTGTTGTTAGCATAATGTGTGTCACTGACATTCTGCTGCATAGGGGATCCCAAACTTGAATGTCTGCTAATAAAATCATATTATAAAGGACTCAAGACAGTTAAATGGTGCCATCACAAAATTCAGCCTTACTTTGAAATAGTATGACAGGGCATATCTACAAGTTTTTAAATATCTGCCTAAAGTTATCTATCTTTATCACATGATTTTTTAAAATGAACTGATCCCATTAAAAGAAATTTTTTTGTGTTCATGTGCTCCTTCTGGCATAGCTGACAGTGAAGATGTTGGCTGAGAAAACGAAGAAATAAACCAAACCTGCAATCTTAAATTCTGCTGCACAGAATACACACATATAATTCAAGTTTTATGAAATAAAAGAGCATAATATTGGTTAAAAACCCCTTTTTTATCTAACTAAATGGTATTATAAACTAGTCTGGATAATTAATTAAAATAATAACATAAATTACTAACAGTAACCTAGAAGCTGTCACATTTGCAAAGTAGTATTAAGGCGTTTATCTTCTCCGCGCTGCAGCCACTAGAGGATGAAATGATGACGCATGTACACTTTTGAGATAAAAATACTGTTCCTTGTATTCAGTCGCTAGAGGCCAACAAAATTACACACAATAAAGTAGCTCTTGGCTTCCATCCAAAAGAGGACAGTGATATTCATTACTGAAAAAGGATAGACAAAGGAAAGTGCAAAAACTACCTCCATGATTGTATCCTTTCTGACCTGCCTCCACCTTTTGCCTAGGAAATAACTGGAAAATTAAATGCAAAAAACAAAAACAAAAAACCTATGTTAATACAATGCTAAGACTGCAGGATCAGGCAGATCCCCTGTTGTACCACCTGGGAACTGGGATACCACTGAGCCCTCTGTCTGACCAGCTTGGGCTGCCTCTCACACTGTGATGCTGTGACAAGCCACAGACCTCTGACAGGTACTGCATTTACACAGCCATCCATAAGCAGGAACCACACCCAGTTTAGTTCAATGAATGCTTTCCAGCCACTCACAAACCAACAACAGAGAAGCTCCGGCTGGCTCCCCAGCTTAGGACCCCAGTACTATACCATCTTGCCCTGGTCAAAAAGCTTGAGTGAAGATTATTATCCAGTCCACTCCTCCCTCAAAGTGGAAGGAACAGGCATCAGCTTTTGTTACTGAGCAGAGTTTGGCTAAACACTTCACTCAAAAACACACTGGTTAAGATAAAACATTAAACAAGTTTATTAACTATAGGAAAATAGATTTTAAGTGATTATAAGTGGCAAGTATAAAGAGATTAAAAGTAGTTAACAAAAGAAATAAACATAAAATCACAGCCTAAGTTCTACACACTAACAGGATTTGAATTAGCAATGTCTCTCCCTGAGAGATAGTACAAGCAGGCTACAGACTTGCAATTCACACAGGCAGAGAGTGCTTTCCCCGCCTGCGGCTCCCTTCCCCCAGTCCAAAGTTCTTTGTCTTCCAGTCGCTCTTTCAGGTGTTGAGTTGGGGGGACAGAGAAACCAAGTCATGATGTCATTCTACCCCTTTTATAGCCTGTTTTAGTTTGCTAGAACAGTCCATGCATGTGACATGGCAGCTGCTTCCTATGGTTAAGCAACCCCATTGTGAATGTGCATCCTACAGTGAAGCCTTCACTGTAAACAATCCCTGGTAGTGGAATTTTTCCTTGATGGGCCATTAGCACATCTGACTACTTCATAGTTGTACCTGAAAAGTTGGTTTAGGTGGTTCCCACCTCACAACATGTTCTAGTAGTATTTACAACAATATTATATAACTTCACATACTATGGTAGCACATACACTCTAACAGGATATTACTGTTTAGCAGATTGTGAACGTGCCCTTCTGGGGGCAGCGTCGGGGGGTTCCCCTCTGAGTCCTTCCTAGAGGGAGACCGGTCTTCCTGGCTCTCCCCTGCCGGGAGGTCGCCTAGTCCTTCGCCCCAGCCCTTGGCAGGGCGGGCGAGCCAACAGTCTTTCGCCCCGGCCCTTAGGCGGGGCTGGAAAAGAACAAGCAGTCCAGTGCCCGGCCCGTAGGCGGGGCTGGCAAAGTAACAAGCAGTCCAGTGCCCGGCCCGTAGGCGGGGCTGGCAAAGTAACAAGCAGTCCAGTGCCCGGCCCGTAGGCGGGGCTGGCAAAGTAACAAGCAGTCCAGTGCCCGGCCCGTAGGCGGGGCTGGCAAAGTAACAAGCAGTCCAGTGCCCGGCCCGTAGGCGGGGCTGGCAAAGTAACAAGCAGTCCAGTGCCCGGCCCGTAGGCGGGGCTGGCAAAGTAACAAGCAGTCCAGTGCCCGGCCCGTAGGCGGGGCTGGCAAAGTAACAAGCAGTCCAGTGCCCGGCCCGTAGGCGGGGCTGGCAAAGTAACAAGCAGTCCAGTGCCCGGCCCGTAGGCGGGGCTGGCAAAGTAACAAGCAGTCTAGTCTCTGGGGTGGTAAGGAGGGTAAGGTTCTCCCAGGGTGGCTCGGGAAGGGGGGAGGGGGACGCAGGCCCACCCATCTCCACTGCGTCCCAGCCCAGGGACCTAGCAGTGGCAGAGGTGCCTGCCACTGCGTTGGCGGGGCTCCGGCCGCAACACGCCAACCAGGTTGCCCTGTTCTCAGCCCCTGTTTAGGGCTGTCCCTGGGCTTCTTCCTCCCTGTACCCACAGGTACCTGATTCCTCCGGGTCGCCGGGGTGTGGTAGTCCCATCAGGCGCTCCTCGTCCACCCACGGCAGCTCTGGCAACTCCATGGGTTCCTCCTCAGAGGGGAGCTCCTCTAGGTCCTCCGGCCCCCAGGCTGCAGGTAGGGCTGGTAGGTTCTCCGGGTCCCAGGCTCTGTACTGCTCAGGGCTATCCTCCTGTTTCCTGGCAGCGGGTAGCCCGGACGGGCCCTCCTCTGACTCCCAGGAAGTGGGTGACTCAGGTGGGCTCCCCTCCGACTCCCAGGAAGTGGGTGGGTCAGGTAGGTTCTCTGCCAGTCCCCAGTCGGGGGTTAAAGCTGTCTGCTCCCCCTCGGCATGGGCCTCAGGCCTGGTTCTAGCATGGAGCCTCCAGGAAGAGGCATCCTTCTCCCTCAGCCGTCCCTGCCTGACTGAGCTCACAGGCCGGGGTTTTAAAGGCCTGGCCCCGCCTCCCTGCTTCTGGTCAGGTGGGGTCCGTCCGGCTTCTAAAGGCCTGGCCCCGCCTCCCTGCTTCCAGCCGGGTGATTCCCTTCTGGGCTGTAGCAGGCAGGGTGGGTTTGGTTCTCCCTCTGGGTCCCTCTCAGAAGGGAACCACCCCTCCCGGCTACACAGATCAAGACTTTTAAATTAATACCAAACAAGGTGTACTTTGGCACAGAACTTATCATAATTATATGACATTGGTGAATAAGGGATTTTGGGGATGCTGTTTTCAGACATAGGGTGTCATGCCAATGCCAGGTGCATCAGAGGGAATGAACAGAACAGACGATTAATGAGTGATTCATTCTCTGTCATCCACTCTCAGCTTCTAGCAATCAGAGGCTTGGGACACTCAGAGCATGGAGTTGCATCTCCTGACCATCTTGGTTAATAGCCATTGATGAACCTATCCTCCATGAAATTATCTAATTCTTTTTTGAACCCCGTTATAGTTTTGGCCTTCACAATATCCCCTGGCAATGAGTTCCACAGGTTGACTATGTGTTGTGTGAAGTAGTACTTCCTTTTGTTTGTTTGAAAGCTTCTGCCTATTAATTTCATTGGGTGATTCCAGGTTCTTATATTATGTGAAGGAGTACATAACATTTCCTTATTCACTTTCTCCACACCAGTCATGATTTTATAGACCTCTATGATATGCCCTCTTAGTCGTCTCTTTTCCAAGCTGAAAAGCCCCAGTCTTTAATCTTTCATCACAAATGTTAATACTACTTCCAAAACGTTAATGCTTCTCCATTGTACATACTGTATACGTCATAGTATACGATAATAACAAATATTTACATTTAACAAGGAAATAGAAAATATGTGCAATGTGTCTGATGTTAATGTTACTAGAGTAACCGTACTTGTGTTTTTCTTGATTATTGGAACCTCTATATTCCACCTTTACACTGCATTAATGTCCTTGTTGTCCCTTAGGTAAATCAGGAAGGCAGGAAGAAAATCTATAATTATCACGTAATGTCCTTCATTGTCAACTCCTGTCAAGAGACACTTCTCTCCCTCAGGCACCCCCTTCTACATATTCTCTCATTTTTAGCTTGACTGATAGAAGAGTTGCTTTCAGAAAGACAGTCTTTAGTTAATCAACTCGTTATCAGACATTGTCTGTAGGCTATATTTTTAATTTAAGGAGATTATATTAAACTTTTTTTAAGTGAATTTAGTGTGGGTGAAAGTTGCTGACCTGGTAACCCTAAAAACAGACGTCTTTTATATACCATATGCCTTTCTGGTTCATCTCTTTAGCAATATGGTTGTTTGGTCTCCATGACCACACAGCCTTTGTCATCTCTACTGACAGTGCCAATTAGTGCTTTTTTTATTGTAGATACCAGCTCACTAAAATATGGACTGCAGCACCAACTAATTTCACATAGATCACCAAACAGTAATAACTTTTAGTCATCTTGTGGCCAGAGTTTAGCCTAAAGCAGTAATCCAGAGGTAGAACATGCTGAATTCCATTTGTATTCCTCTTAACTTAAGTTTCCTATAGGTTATAATCTTACAGAGATCCACATATGGAAGTTGCCCCCAAATTTATGGATTCATCTCTAATTAGACAGAAAAATATTAATTTTCAGAAAACTGCACAGTACCTAGCCATCTGGGCCTTGATCCAGAATTAGTAATTACAGTGCTTTTTCAGCCCTTCAAATATAGTTTTATGCATGCATCAGCTGCAAAGTCTTTTAAGATTTTCATACTAGTAAATGTAGTAAGAAGTGAGAGCTTAAGGCCTGTAAAACAGGCTAAGGCCTAAATGGAAAAAGCCGAGTGAACAGAAGTATAAGGGGTCACTCAAGTTAACTGAAATTGGCATAAGAAAGTGCTGATACTGCAAGATTGCAAGATTGCCAAAATATTACTAAAATATGTAGCAGGTATAGGAGATACCAAGATACTAACTCTCTAAAATAACACTTTTATGGATAGAAATGACAAAATGTGATACATGGAGTTGTTTTGCCCAAATCAGCCAATCAACGGAAAAAGGTGGTATTAGACTTCATCAAGAGGGGGGCAACTACCTACGTCAAAGGGGGCAGAACAAAAGTGTATGTAACAATGTATAAAAGAGGGTGTCAGAGGAAATACCGGCGCCCGGTCTAGGGGATAATGGAAAGTCCCACCGTTGAGCCGAGGCCATTGTAACGCCGCCTATACGAAACTGACCCAGAGATACTCTGTAAGTCGTTTCTCATTGGGCCGCACGCAATAAACCTGGCCTGCGTGCCTTCGTTGCTCAGCTAATCCGTGGTCGTGTCGATTCATTTGATCGTGAGAGCCGTCTCGGTTTCCTGGCCAGAGCTGGGACAGCATCTACATGGGGACACATGCACGCAGCCTACACTGATAAACATCGGTGACCAACACACCGTACCACAGTAACTTTACTCCAAAAAGCATGAAAATATAGGTGGAAATAAACTAAAATACTAAGCAAGCTTGCAGAATTCACAGACATATATATTGTAGCGATAGGGGCTGTGCCTTTAAGGGACAACAGAGAGTCCAGGCAGGGCACTGTGAAGTCATCATTGCTATGCTGAGCCAATTGGGACCAGATATAGAATAAAGAGATCTCTGCCAAGCACCTTAACCACTGAGAGATCACTGAACACCACACACTTACCCAGTGGTACACCACATGACGACCACATCCAGAAGGTTATAATATTACCTGAAAATTCAGCATCAGACAAATACACAGACAGATGTGAACATCGTTTATCCTCGAATAATCCTGCAACCTAGTCTCTGTCGTCGGTGTTATTACTGATGTGCTTGGTTGTCAGTGTAGGTTGCGTGAGTGTGTCCCCCCGTGCAGGTACTGTCTTAGCTCTGCAGATAGCCAAGACAGCTCTCACGATCGAATGAATCAACACGATCACGGATTAGCTGAGCAACAACAACCGAGCCAGGTTTATTGCAGTTGAAGCACAATGAGAAGCGACCTTTAGAATAGCTACTGGTACATGTCAAATATGAGTGCTCCGTTACAATGGACTTGGCACAACTTAACGGCGGGACTTTCCGTTATCCACTAGGCTGGACAAAGTCGTTCCCTCTGACATCCGCTTTTATACACCGTTTACAGACCATTTCATTCTGCCCCCTTCGACGTAGGTAGTTGCCACCCTCTTGACATAGTCTAATACCACCCTTTGCCGTTAATTGGACAATTTGGGCAAAACAACTCTATTTGTCACCTTATTAGACATTTCTATCCATCAAAGTATCATTCAGGGAATCAGTTATCTCTTTGGTGACAGGATGTCTTGGTGCCTTCTGCACCTGCTGTGTATTTTTAGTAAGATTTGAATATTAGTAATATTTTGGAAATCTTTATGCTTGCAGTATCAGCACTTTCTCTATGCCAGTTTCAATTAGGTCATAAGTTCAAAGGCTGGTTTCTGTTAACTTGGTTTTTTTCCACTTATACTCCAGTTCTCTTGGCTTTTTCCACTTGGCCTTATGCTTTAGCCTGTTTTACAGGCCTTAAGCTCTCACTTCTTACTACAGTCTTCACCTCCTATTGCTAGTACAGCATACCTGTTCTTGAATGCTGGGTGCAGGATGGAGCACCCAGGTGGCCATCAGCCAGTCTCTTCCCCATAAAGCATCTGGTTCTCCTTCCTCTTCTGGTGACAGTGTTGTCATCTGCAGTTGGCTAGCATCCTCCATCCCAGATGTTTCCACATACATTCTATCAATGAAGACCTTATGCTGTGCAGATAAGCCACCTTCTCTTTCAGCTCTTTTACCTGCTTCCTGAAGGATTCCACCAACATACAGCTCTCACACAGGGTGGTTCCCCCCATCTGGCTTTCGTCAACAGGCACATGTAGGTCGCACTCCCAGCAACTCAAAACCAGGACCCAGGAGTAAGCCTCCAGGGTCAGGAGTCCTGTCTGGTGGAGGGCGGGTCCAGACAGAGGAAGAGCTAGCAGTGGTGTCAGCAACATGCTGTTTTTCTCTCATTGCAGGTTCTTCCTTGTAGAGTATCTGCAAGTTAAGGAAAGAAAAGAAGGCTTTGTGCAGTGGTTTGTAATCTTTTTCATGTCCTATCCCACCCATTTGTATAGCGTTACTGTCCACTGTTAAATAGCTAAATAAGTTCTCTCAGCCACCTGAAAGCAGTTGTGATTCAGTGAGGGTGAAGCAATCCCTTTACATAATTTGTGTAAGTTTCTATAGCACTGTTGTTATACTTGAAAAAGAAAAGATTAGCAGGATCTTATTCAGGGGGACAAGGCAATACGCCATGTTTATTGTAAATATATTAAAAAGCAGTTACATTCACACACACATTCATACCCAAGAAGTTCTGCAAACCGGTGTGATATAATTACCAGTCCTTTTATGCATTGCTTGAGCAAGCTTAGTGGCCACCTAGACTGGGCACGAGGAGGTAACTGGGCTTCTGTCGGTCGCAAATTTGGTGCTCCAGATGACAATTGTAGAATGAGACCCAAAATTTCCATGTTTTTACCCCATCTTTTATACTTGCTGGCTCTCATGTAAGTCTATGGGTCTTGCTGTGTCATACTGTCTCTAGGTTCAGTATAGTTGTTAATCACCAGCTAATTGCAAGCATGACTATTCTTTTATTTCTGTACTTTGTTTGTTCCCAGGGTGGTTTCTTCTGTACTTTAGGGTCATTTATTTGCACTTTAGGGTCGTTGATAGGTATTCTTCAGCCTTCAGGGTTAGGATAGTAGTTGGTGTCTTTACTCCCCTTTCTGTTGTTAGAGCAGTTTAGGTTGGTGTCCCTTTATGCCCTGCACATACATTCCTCACTCACACACAAAGAGAATTCATCAAGATATTTTTAGGTTCAATGGTACAAGTTTCAGGAAAGAGCTTACTTCAAAAAACTAACAAGATGGAGTCCACTTATGCCACGCTAAACAGTACTATACCATTATCAGAACAGTAAAGGAAACGTATCTACCTCTATCTCATTTATGCAGTAAACCAAGGAGTCTACATCTAATTCATTTGCACAGCTCCTGGGGGTGGCTCACATTGTGGGGGCCTAAATCGACTTGATCATAGCCTCAGTTGGTGTAAATCAGTGCAACTTGATTAGAGTAATCATGCTTTTCCATCTTTTTTTATTACCTTCATTATTTGCCTTGACAGAGCAAAACAAAACAGATCCACCTCCTTTCTCAGTTATACAAATGATTTGGAAACATTTTTCTGAAGAATTACTAACTTTGCACTGTCTCATCCAGATAATTACAGTCAGACATTGGGATAACTGCTGAGATAATTATTGTTTTCTCTCTTATTTTCTGAATCCTCTATAAATATGAAAACAAAAGTCAGATTGATGTTCACATTAGCAGTTTGAATCTTTGTGCAGAATGATATTGTTGGCATCATTGACTCCTTATCAAATCAGATACAGCAGATCCAATGCAATTCTGATCACCTCGTCCTATGATGTAATAAACAGGCTGCATCTTTGCACTTGTTATAGGATAACATACTCATAACTTCTATATTTTTCCAGGTTAGAATGTTTAAAGGGTCTCATCCTCCACTCCTGCCTTCCCATGCATCACCCATGATTGTTCAAGCCAATTCTGAGGCTGGATTTGCCCCCTTGTGCATAATCTAAAAGCAGTGGGTTGCCATGGGTGTTACTGAAGGCATAATTTGACCCGCAGAACCTTTATTACAGGTGATGATGTGCAAGAGGGGGGATCCCAGGATTTCAGGATTTCAGATCCCAGGATGAGTTTGCAAGGCTGGCAGTTTAGAAAATACCCTTTTACTTATCATCCGAGCAGTTTTGCTCTGGTAATCACTGTGAGACAAAAAATAAGGAGCCCCATGGTGTCATTTTTACAGCAGAACCACAGATTAGGTGGGTGAATCCAAAGGTCGCACTCATATTCCACCTTTATAATGAACTGAAATAAAACCATGAATATAAATGCCCCTTACCACTGAGGGGGTTAAAAATCCAGATCAAGATGTCTATCTTGCAGCTGAGGCTGATGTCTTTTAAAAAAATCAAATAATGGCAAGAATGGAAACGTCTGATGAGTAAATGACAAAGATTAAATAATCAAACCCACAGGTCACATACATTTACCCACTTTCTTTCCTTCCCATTTGTTTTAAATGTGGAAAGTAATTAAGTAATAAGAACTGTAATATAAATGCCTTGTATAAATGCAAGCTTGATCTCTACAGTATGTTAATTTCTAGTTCTGTCCTTGGATATTTTCCTTCTCAGAGAAACTAAAATTTAACTTAAAACTATGGAAGTTTTTTATTTGGATTAGCCCACACTGTTTGATAACCACCCACCCACACTTCATGTACTCCTCTGAAACACATCTCCACACTTCATCTCATGAGTTCCAGCATGCTTAGAACTCCTTCTTTCATGAGTTACATCAAGCTCCCTACTTGCCATCTTCCTGTCCCTTCTTAAGACGCACTTCTTCCTGAAAGCCTGTCAACTCTTGCCCTTCGTCCAGGGAAGTGTTAGAACAATACTGAACAAATCTGAGCAAATATCACAGCGTAGCTAACAAGTCTTGTGCTAACTCTTCCATTCTCTCACTTTGGTCTTTCTTGTGCTGCATCCGCTATCCTTGGTCTGTATGTTGTCACCTGAGGTTGCAAGGATTTCTTTCCTTTTCTTTTCTCAGTGCTTATCCAGCGCTCTAGTCACTTTTCAGGCAGGGAGCTTGTTTTCACACTTTTTTGTTAAGTACCATGAGCCAGATTTTCAAAGGTATTTCAGTGCCCAAAGATGCAGAAGCACCTAGAGGAATTTTCAAAAGTGCCTAAGCAAATTAAGAGCCTAACTTCAATTGAAATCAATGGATCTTAGGTGCTTTTCAAAATCCTGCTAGACGCCTATCTGCATCTTTAAGTGTCTAAACACTTTTGAAAAGCTGATCCCTACCTGATACACAGTTTTCTCTATACAAATTCATTAATTAATTCTGATTACTAATTTTACTGTAAAGGGTTTTGTAAATCATACTATAAATTCTATTAGCGAAAATGCATATCTTTGAAGCACGCCTACTGTGTAAGATGAACACGCTGCAACAGTTTGTTTCGTGGAAGGGGGGAGGGGGCAGATGTATGCAAATCTCTTTTCCATATTGTACTGTTTTGTCTTTAGATAATAAATTTGGCTAAGGTTGGTTATTTGGTGTCTTGAACATTTTTAAGAATGAACAACAAGTATAGTCAAGCAATTGACTACATGTATGAGTCAATAATATCACTTGCACTTTTTGAGCTATGAAATTTCCCGTATATCATTGGGCCATGTAATTCTAATACACTGCTATCTCAAATGTAACCATATTTATGCTTACTTCTTAACACTGTGCTCACAGAGAAGGAAATCGTGAGGTGATTCTCCTTAAATATTTCACAATATTCATTCAGGCAAGAGGTGAGACTATGTCTGGTTTCATCAACATACTAAATATTACATTCATCACACTGTGCACAGCATATAACTCTAGGGTGATTAATTACCTAAAGTACCTCAGCTCTCAGAAACACAGTAATCCATTAATATAATTTAAATTTACAGCCAGCACTGCAAATTAAAATACAGAAACAAATCCATTTTTTTCAGTAAATTAGTTAGGGCATAACGTATCCTATGAGCAGGCCCGATAGATGGCACTTCCCTTCAGGGCGTTACTTATGAAAACTGACAAGTGTAATATTTCCATCCAGCACATTGCTGAGATTCCATCAGCAAATCTCAAACCCTTACACACTTCCAAATTGCATAGAGAAAGATTCCCCTTTTTGTGAATCTCATTAGGAGCCTTTTTCCCTATAAAATATATCTGGATTATGACATTAAAGGATCTTCACCTAGAATCCTCAGAAAAACCCTCAGGCAGTGTCTTGGACATGCTGTGCTGGTGCTCACTAGAGTGTAGGGAGAAAGGGGAACCCTTAGCTGAACTGACATTTTATGCCATAGACAGGCACTATCAGTTTAACCCTTCTGTCTTTTTCTGCACTCACACCCCCTGGTATCTTGTCACAACAAAAACCTCTCTTTTTCTCTGTCATCGTCTACATATGTAGGGCTATCTTTCACCTGCAGGGCCAGCTCATGCTTGCATTGCCTATTCAAATACAGTGGTCCCAATGGCTTCAAGTAGGCTACTTCTGTGACTTAAATGAGCAGGATTGGCCCATAATAATGACACGTGAAGAGTCAAGTCTTGAGGGTTCTTATTCTATTTTTACTTGAGCAAAACTCCCATAGGATCATGCCTGAGAAAAAACTAAGAAAGGGATCTGGTTCATAATTATTTATCTTTATTATCTGTTCTGCACATCTATTAATATACATATAACATTATGCAATATATAGAATGCCTCAATTCTGATTTAAATAAGGGATGTAAATATATTTCTCCAGAGCCTCAAATGATGTGAGCTATTGTAGCTCCACTGAAGTCCATGCTATTTTTATAATGTATAATAGAATAATGATTTACACCCATTTAAATGAGAGAAGACTCAAGCCTGAAAAGTATTAAGTACTGTTGTTGCAATGAGAGCAACTATTGTTAGAAAATAATATGTATCTTCAATTATGAATTTAGAAATTAGACTGCAGTCAAGTAAACAGTATTCATTTTAAGCTTCTGCAGTTACTGATAGATGATAATATCTCTCTAAGAATCATTATCATTTAGTCTGTAAGTGTTCATGCCTTCATGGGATA
Source organism: Emydura macquarii macquarii (assembly GCF_026122565.2). Classification (NCBI taxonomy): domain Eukaryota; kingdom Metazoa; phylum Chordata; order Testudines; family Chelidae; genus Emydura; species Emydura macquarii. The sequence goes on along the minus strand of NW_027133034.1, from coordinate 157,310 downwards.
GATATTTATTGATTTATTTGCTCTTCCTGTATTTTCTGAAAATATAGCTGTGAAAAAAGGTAAGGAAAGTAAATAAATTCCTAAATTAAACTGACATTGGCAGGTCAATTTAAGATCAAAATTTAGCTTTTGTAAAAGCATAGTTTAAAAAAAATCTAAGGTCAATAGAATTGTTTCTTTGAATTATTTTTTTCCAATAGATATGATTTATGTGAAATAAATAAATATTCACTTGCAGTGTAGGTGTGATGGAAATGGAGCTGCCCTGTGACAAAGTTTGAATCCTGTATGTTGGCCTGGGTTATTGGGGTGTTTACTATATGAATGTGTTGGTTTAGCTCAATATTAACCTGTCTAGAAAAACGGGCAGGAAAGAAAAAAAATGGCTCAAGATAAGTCACCTCTCAGCAAACACTTAAGGATTGTTAAGAGACAATGCCCGAACTATTAGCTCTGATGATTTTTTTTGTCTGTAACCAGCCAAGCTACAAAAATGGTTTAGATCAGGAACAGAAAAGGCCAACAAACACAGAAGAACAAAGAATGATAGCAAGGTTTAAAGAGAATCATTCTCAAGAGCGCCATTCAGGGAAAAAACAGAGGGAGACTCAGGAATCCTTTAGGGTTGTCGGGAGAAGCGAGGCTGGCTGAGGACACCATCAAAGGATGGTAAGGCTTTAGGTAAGACAGATGTGTATGGATGATTTGTTCTTTAAAGATCTTTTTTCTCAAATCCTTCTCTGTTCCTGCTGATAAAACATAAACAATTTTTTTTTGTTTGTTTTAAGTAGGCTGTCTGATCACTGGATACCACTGGTTGGAGGCTCCCTAAAGGGGTCGGTCCTGGGGCTGGTTTTGTTCAACATCTTCATCAATGATCTGGAGGATGGGGTAGATTGCACCCTCAGCAAGTTTGCAGATGACACTAAGCTAGGGGGAGTGGTAAATACCCTGGAAGGAAGGGATAGGATACAGAAGGACCTAAACAAGCTGGAGGATTGGGCGAAAAGAAATCTGATGAGGTTCAACAAGGACAAGTGCAGAGTCCTGCACCTAGGACGGAAGAATCCCATACACAGCTACAGACTGGGGACTGACGAGCTAGGCAGCAGTTCTGCAGAAAAGGACCTGGGGGTAACAGTGGATAAAAAGCTGGATATGAGTCAGCAGTGTGCCCTGGTTGCCAAGAAAGCTAATAGCGTATTGGGCTGCATTAGTAGGAGCATTGCCAGCAGATCATGGGAAGTGATCATTCCCCTCTATTCGGCATTGGTGAGGCCGCATTTGGAGTATTGTGTCCAGTTTTGGGCCCCCTACTACAAAAAGGATGTGGAGAAGTTGGAGAGAGTCCAGCGGAAGGCAACAAAAATGATTAGGGGGCTGGAGCACAAGATTTATGAGGAGATGCTGAAGGAACTAGGCTTGTTCAGTCTGCAAAAGAGAAGAATGAGGGGGGATTTGATAGCAGCCTTCAACTACCTGAAAGGGGGTTCCAGGGAGGATGGAGCTAGGCTGTTCTCAGTGGTGGCAGATGACAGAACTAGGAGCAACGGTCTCAAATTGCAGATGGAGAGGTCTAGGTTGGACATTAGGAAGAAGTTTTTCACTAGGAGGGTGGTGAAGCACTGGAATGAGTTACCTAGGGAGGTGGTGGAATCTCCATCTTTAGAGGTTTTTAAGCTGCGACTTGACAAAACCCTCGCTGGGATTATTTAGCTGAGGTTAGTCCTGCTCTGAGCAGGGGGTTGGACTAGATGACCTCCTGAGGTCCCTTCCAACTCTATGATTCTATGAAAAACCACAGAAGGCTGAACTCAGCCAGACCTTCAGGGTAAGTACCACTGATACACAGGGTACTGTAGCTCAGGGCCTGGTCTAAGAATGAGAGCTTGTGAAATTCCATGCCAGAAGAGGTAAAGGCACAGGACCTGAAACGTGCACTCAGAGGAACAAGAAAGGGGACAGAGGTGCACTAGACCTGTAGCAGTTTGCAACACAGACATTGCAGAATTTTGCTATAGCTGGGCAGTCTGAAAATTATACTGAGTAGGGACAAAAGATGGTAGGGAATCCATCACACTTGCTGTGCTCGGAAGGATAGGTTAAATGAGCCTATATATGTTTTAAAGGTTTCCAGATTTTGGTCATAAAGAACATTCAGAGGACAACAGAGATGCACGCTCTATTTATGGGACAGGGATAGTAGAAATTGCAATCAGATTGTTATCGCATGTCGTTGTTTCTTGAATTCTTCCCTTTAAAAAGAAAGGAAACAATTCTCTTCTCCTTAAAACCCACCTCTGCTGAAACGTCTACAAAACTCTCAACAATGGTTAAGCAGCTGGTAAGCTCCGACTGCTGCTTATCAGAGTTATCACAATTATTTCAGTGTTACTTTGTGCTTCCCTCATCTGTTTGTCATATCCACCTGTCTCAAACATAGATTTTAGTATCTTTTGGGCTGCAGCCTTATTTTGACATTTTTTAGTATTCCCCAGCCTCCTTTGAAACACATAGATTTCAATACTTCCTCCCACTGCTCCATATTCAACCGTTCTTTAATTCTTCAGTCTCTGTCTTCTTGAAATCTAATACTCTTGTATTGCTATATTTTGTAAACATATTCCTTAACTATACTGAATATAAGTAGTTCACAGTCACTGGTTCCAAGTTTCCCTATTCTTAACACATTGGCCCTATCAGGAAGGAAGTGAATTGTAGAAGGTTTCTTTTGCGGCTTTGCTCTCTGCTTTTGGGATTATAAAGTTGCCTTTTGTGTAGCATAAGACCCTCTAGTAAGAGGTATGTTTGCCTATATTCAACAAATATCTGGATAGTTAAAACTCTGCATGTTTATGTCATGTGTCTGTGGTAAAGAATCATGGAAAGAGTTATTTTATTCTAACATTGAACGAGGATCTTTATTAGAATAAGGAAAACAGTGCTATTCTTAAAACTACTCCTCTCTGTCGTTCTCCTTCCCTTTAGAGTGCTTAGCTAGAATCTTCCCTAGTCTCCTTCCTGTCAGGCTTACAGCTACAGAATTATAGAAACAGACATATAACCATAAACACATAGAAAATATACTTTATAGTGATAGATTCAAGGAGCTCAATCATTCTAGTCAGTTAAACAAAGAGAAGAGTGACTTGATCACAGTTTATAACTACCTTCTTGGGGAAAAAATATTTTATAATGGGCTCTTTAGTCCAGCAGACAAAGATATAACCAGATCCAATGGGTGGAAGCTGAAGTTAGACAAATGTAAGATGCAATTTTTTAATAATGAGGGTAATTAACCATTGGAACAACTTATCAAGGGCTGTGGTGGATTTTTCATCACAGGACATTTTTATTGCAGAACTGCAATTTTTAAATCAAGATTGGGTGTTTTTTTAAAAGATAAGCTACACTGTACAGCCCCACTGAAGTTAATGGAACTGCACTCATTTACACCAGCAGAGAATTTGGTCTGTAACATTATAACAGAGCGGGGAGGGTGCCAGGCTCATGAAGGAAGATGGTGACTAGGAAGGCCATTCATCCGGTATTAGACCAGATTGTTCTCTTTTTGAGAGGTTTGTCCCTGTCCTGTACTAGGACATCTGATATCGGATGGGGGATGCCACTCCACCCGCTCCAGCTCTTAAAAATGGTGCCCCCCATGTGGCATGACCTCAGGTGCACTGTGTGTGTGAGGTCACACTGGCAGGGGTGGACCCAAGACATTCCCAGAAGTACCGGAATGTCCACTAGTCTAGAAATGTGTGAGTGGCCAACCTAATGGTGACATGGGATTGTTTTTAAGGAGCACTTTACCCATAGGTGGCACGTCTCTTGAATTTGGGGAGGCTGGCTCCACTCCGAGGCCCCACCCCCACTCTGCCTCCTCCACCCGAGTGCCTGCCCACACTCCTTCCCCACTTGGCCTCAGGCCCCGCCCCCACTTGGCTCCCTCCCACAGGGCCCTCCTTCCCGCGTTGCCCTCTCCTCTCAGCTCCCCCCCACACTCTCTCTCCACTTTTTTTCACCCCTGCTCCACATCCCTGTCCCAAGTTCCACCCCCAGCCTCCTGCTTGCTCCTCTGGGGAGTGGGGGCAGAAGGGAGGAGGCGGAGCGGGGGCAGGAAGAGGCGGAGCAAGGGTGAGGCCAAACGGGAACTTTCACCTGCAGCAGTTGTTTGGGGAGGCTTAGCATCCCCAAATCTCTTATACCTGCCACCCATGACTTTACCCAAGAAAGGGATTCTAGTGGTTATGGGAGTGAAAATGTTTTGTATGTTGTCACAGATCCTAGCAAGTGCCCCTTCCGGGCCACTCACTAGGATTGCTGTAAGGGGAATACAAACCTCTGGATTCCCAGTGCTGTTTTAAGCTCCTGGAGCCTGAACTGCCCCAGTCTCAGGGTCCCTAGGCACACTCTTAGGGTGCAGACCTTCTGTCTGGCACCCCCTTCCAAGTGTTGGAACCTGCTGTCGAACCACCTACCCCCTCTGGGCAGACCCCTGGTTACTTAAATATCCCCCTGTCCCAGAACTCCACACAACAGATGTGAAACTTCTGGTTTACAGTTTAACGCCCCATCTGCGGAGTGGGGGCCACATGGTAGTTGTGAAGCATATACACACGTCGTAGAATCTTTCAATTTTATTCTCTTTATATTTAATCACATAAAGCATAGGAGAGTACAGATCATGCAAAACAATTAAAAATCCAAAACACAATGTCCCTCACTAACTCACGATTCTCTTCAGAGCCTTTGGCCTTGGGGGATCTTTGTTCCAGCAGGCAGGGTCCTCTACCCCTTGCCTACCCTTCCCCTGAAGCAGCCTCCCTCATCTTAATTCAGTGCAAAATGACACTTTCCCCTAGTTCCCACCTGTGATTCCCTTTATAGACTCCTACTGGGATCACTGGCTTCTTTTGTTTTGCCTTTGAGTAATTTTACATTACTTCCAACCCTCCCTACCCGCTTCAGACAAGAGGAGAATGTGTCTTCCTCCAGGTAGAATAAATCTTTTGCCCCAAGGTGTTTTACTTTGAATAGGTGATCATTGTATGCTGATCATTCATGACATGGGGGATCTACATATACATAGGCTTTCCATGACACATTAATTTTATGATACAATTTCATAAAATTATCCAAAATTCAGAAGTGGTACAGACAAAAACCCTTCATTTGTCACATGCATAGTGTAGAACTTATTGAGTGACAGGACACATGCATTACAGCTAAATAACCACAACTTTATATTTATAAACCTCATCCACCCATCCTCCTATTTGCCTGCCTTATCTATAGTTCTCCTTTATTGCACTTTGTCCCACATTGGACTGGTAAGGTCTTCAAGGCAGGGAATGCTTATAAATATGTTCTGTAAAGTGCTGAATATACCATAATCTCTACAAATAATAATAATTATACTGTTTCTTTCTTTTCTATCTCCTGATGCAGATTGCATGCTGACATTCTAGTTAGGAGAATAATTTCACTAGGTTTCAGTTATGCCTAATTGATTATACAGTAGTCTTTTTCATTTATTAACACTGTTAGTATGCCTGGCTTATTTCCTCCAAATCCCTCTTACATTTGTGAATAACTTGCACACTTTGGTACTTTACTGCTGTTCTTATTCTTCATCTGCTGTTACAGAACAACTCCAACCTCTGTTGCATTTTCTGTGTGGGCAGTACATGCCAGATTATTTGAGTTAAGCAAAAGCTTCCCCTCTCCTTCCTTCCTACTCAGTTTTAAGACCACCTAACATGTCCTCCCAGTTTTTAATCCTAAAGGACAGTACCCCATCTGCTTATGTGGAGACTGTCTAGTCCCAGCAATCATTTGCCATCACAAAATACATTCCAGTGCTGTGTGAATCTATAGACTCATGATTGCACCATCTGCACATCTGTCAGTTGCTCTCTAGTGTCATTTTTCTCTCTCTTCACTCTGCACTTGGCACCAGAGGATATTTGAGAAGATCACCTGGACCTGGCTTGTCTTTACTTACCTTCCAGGCTCCTGAAGTCATACTTGATTATATTGATTATATTACATCGTTTTTCTTTGGTATCACTTATTCCCACTAGGACTATGATCAGTGGCAGATCTCCAGTATGTTTAGGGTATCTGGCACCCTAATTTTGATATCTTTTAACCCAGTGTCCAGGAAGCAACATATAATGTGCTAATATTGTATCTGGCAGCTTTATAATCTACTAAGAATTCTCACACGACCCTCGTTTTGCAGACAGCTGGTATATTTTCTTGATTTTATCATGATTTCAACATAAATGAATAAAATATTTAAAAGAAGCCAAAGGCAAGGAAATGCATAATGAAGGATGAAAACTCTATGTTAACTCTTATCTTTCTGACACTATTTGCCTGGTTCCTGATATTTAACACTATGTTTAAGTTGATGTAGTGCCTCACAGAGGTTAAAATGGGAATATTTGCCTTCAAGGCACCAGGCCAGATCCTCAGCAGGTATAAACTGTCAAAGCACCAGTAGTAAATTGTCACAGTTCTATTTAAGCTAATGGATCTCTGATTGTTTACACCTGCTGAGGATCTAGCCCACCTATTTTTGTAGAGCATAAACACTTTAGGGGAGAGGGGATCAATCCCCCCACATATCCCATTGGGAGAAGTCCTGGCAGTATGGATACAATAAAGTTGACCCTGCCTGGGGTGGCATAGGAAGTGGGACAAACTCCACTTGAGTGGTGGTATGATTCAGAGGAAACTCTGCTAGGGGACGGTCACAAAGTTTTCCTATCTCTCAGAGCTTCTGCCTGAGAATCAGTGATATTACTCTGTGCAGTAACAATGACATGGTCCTACAGAATACTTGGTAAATACTGTCTGCCAAGTAAATCTGAGAATAATTACCTTGCAGTGTGGAGGTTATAGATAACCTGGCAACTCTGAAAGAATCATGCAATTAGCCTGTCATTAAGCCTTCCTCAGAAATCAGCATTCAGAGTTAATAAATCGGGATTCGTGACCTGTTTCCAAAAAGTGGTGCCTATTGTGTTTTCTAAAAAGAACAATTTTCAGTAAGATTTTTCTAAATAGTATTTTATGATGGTAGTATTGAGGTTAAATAGGCATTTGACGCTCCCTCCCCGTTTAGTGACCTGCTGCAGCTCACTCTGCTGCAGCTCGGTCTGCCTCTCTTTCCTGCTGACTATCCTAAGGGTTCTACTGCCTTTTCCAAATGACACAGAAAATGGAAGTTTACCAAAGGGTATATTAATGCTTCTCCTTTCCTTCAGAGACAGCACAAGCAAAAGGTCTTTTCTGTTTCTCTCACTCTCAGAACAATGTAAGGAAACAATTTCTGAGTGCAGTAGAGGGAACAGAAGTTGAACTCTTGGATAATTACAGTACCTTGAGACTGCAGAGGAGTACAGAATTAGAAATTGAACTTTTATCCTTTAAACAATGGTTTAGACTGTAAATCAAACAAGCAGTACATAGTGTTCAGTGGGTGTGGGAGAATAACAGACAATGCAAATAACCTTTTAAAACCACTCACCTATAAACCCATGAAATGCATGATGAGAGTTCAAGTTATTAAAGTGATTTACAAATGGCATATGGTTCTGAGAATGTGAGGGAGACAGATAACCCACACACACACCAAATATGGCAGGAATCCAGGTTGCAAAACCCTTCTCTGTGCATAGACTCATGGATGCCTCAATACCCAGCTCTGTCACCAGAAGTGCTTTGGTATACTGTTCTACTTGCTCTCAGAAAATCATCCCTGCAATTTAAATCAAAGCTTATTACTGATTGAATCTTCATCAGGAGTGAAATCTCTTCTTCCGCAGCACAAATTCTTTTATACCATTCATTTTCTCTGAAAAGTTCCAGCCTTATTTGTGTAAAGAAGCACTAATAATTTTGCAGACAAATATTTCAATTTGTATGCTAAAACTAAACATAGTGAACTTCACACTGATAGCATATTCAGTTCTTTTAATGAATCTGAGAGAAGAGCCCTTCAGTGTGCTGTGTATAGAGTATATTTCATTTTATGTATACATATACAGACAAGCTGGAATTGAAATACACTCATATCATTGGTTATAAATGAAGGGGCAAATCCTGGCTGCCGCTGCACATGCACATATGCAAGGTAGAGCAAGTGGAGTGAGAGATTCCAGGCCGCATAAGACAAGTGTGCTATGTGCAGAATAAGAAGCTAATTACCAACTCCAGAAATAAATGGTATAAAAGCAGTTATGTTGCCGCTGATGTGTGAGCCCACAGAATGGCACAAAGCCGTGTAGTTTTTGCAAATAAATACGTCAGATGCATGAAAAAAAAACCAACTGCACAATCCCCCATGTGAGCTTAGAAATGCCACATAAAAAGTATGCAGCACCAGAGTGCTCTGAAGCGGAGTCAAAAGTGTCTACAAAGGTGTTGAGGTGGAAAAGCAAACGTATCCTTGACATCCAGCGTAATAAGGAAGTTGGGCTGGCAGCTCCCAGAGGCACGAAGGCAGGATCCCTGGGATATGTGTCTTCCAGTTAGAGGAGTTCTGGACACAGGAATGATTCAACAGCAAAGCGGCAGACCATGGGGCAGAACACAGGCAAGTGATGCCATCTAATTGCTGGGGGAAAGGGCCTCACTCAGCAGGAAAATCAAAGAGTGGGAATTAAAAAAAACAGGGTTACTTACCAGTAAGTGTTGTTCTTCGAGATGTGTTGCTCATATCCATTCCAATATAGGTGTGTGCGCGTCCCGTGCACAGATTCCCGGAACTTTTTTCCCCTTAGCAAGCCCCGTAGGGTTGGCTCAGGCGCCCCCTGGAGTACTGCGCTCATGCCGTGGTACATAGGGCACTGCCGACCCCGCGGGCCCTCAGTCCCTTCTTTCTGCCAACTCCGACAGCGGGGACGGAGGGTGGGTGTGGAATGGATATGAGCAATACATCTCGAAGAACAACAGTTACTGGTAAGTAACCCTGTTTTCTCTCTTTGAGTGATTGCTCATATCCATTCCATTATAGGTGATTAAATAGCCATACCTTGGGGGTGGGTAGGAGTCAGCGTTGCGCCGCCCTTGCCAGGACGGCCCTGCCGAATCCTGCATCCTCTCTTGCCTGCTGTACGATGGCGTAGTGGGACGTAAAGGTGTGGACCGACAACCAGGTCGCTGCTCTGCAGCTGTCTTGCAGGGACACTCCTCCCAGGAAGGCCGCAGATGAGGTTGAGTGCGCTGTCACAGCTCCTGGAAGCGGCACCTTCGCCCGCTCATAGCAGGTTTTAATACAGGTGATCCAGGTGGAGATGCATTGGGTGGAGACAGGTGAGCCCTTCATCCAGTCCGCCACTGCCATGAACAGCTGCATTGACTTCTGAAATGGCCTGGTCCGCTCGATGTAGTAGGCCAGGGCTCGTCTGACATCCAGGGAGTGCCATCTCCGCTCGTCCGCCGAACCGTGCGGTTTAGGAAAAAACACGGGGAGGAAGATATCTTGGTTATAATGAAACTGAGACACCACCTTAGGCAGGAAAGCCGGGTGGGGCCTCAGTCGGACCTTATCCTTGTAGAAGACCATGTAGGGGGGCTCCGAGGTTAAAGCCCTTATCTCGGAGACCCTCCTAGCCGATGTAATGGCCACTAGGAAGGATACCTTCCAAGAGAGGAAGAGCAACAGGCATGTAGCCATAGGCTCGAAGTGGGGTCCTGTCAACATGGTGAGGACCAGGTTCAAGTCCCAGGGAGGCACCGGGTCACGGACCTGGGAATATAGCCTCTCCACCCCTTTGAGGAACCTAGCTGACACGGGGTGTGAAAATAAGGATCTGCCCTCCATCGGCTGGTGGAAGGCCGAGATGGCTGCCAGGTGCACCCGGAGAGAGGCCAGGGCTAAGCCCTGCAGCTTCAAGTGAAGGAGGTACTCCAAAATAACCTGTATTGGTGAGGAGCTTGGTAGGATGCCACGGGACTGAGCCCAACAGGTAAAACGCTTCCACTTGGCTCGGTACACCACCTGGGTGGAAGGTTTTCTGCTGCTAAGCAGGACCTGCTGTACTTGCATGGAGCAGGCTCGCTCTCCCTCTGTCAGCCACAGAGTCTCCAAGCCATCAGGTGGAGGGAGTCCAGGTCCGGGTGGAGCAGGCGACCCTGGTCCTGGGAGAGCAGGTCGTAACGCCTCGGGAGTGGCATGGGCGTGGGTATGGACAGGTCCAGCAACATGCTGAACCAGTACTGTCTCAGCCAAGCTGGGGCGATCAGTATGATATCCGCCTTGTCTCTCTTGATCTTCAAGAGGATTCTGGGTAGCAAGGGAAGGGGGGAAACACATACATGAGGGTCCCCATCCAGTCTATAAGAAACGCATCGGAGATGGAGCCCGGCTCGCAACCCCGGAGCGAGCAGAACCTCGGGCATTTCCTGTTCCAGGACAACGTGAACAGGTTCAGTTGGGGAACACCCCACTTGCGGAAGACGGAAGCTACCACCTCCGGTGTAGTGACCAATCGTGTCGGGGAAGGAACGATCTGCTGAGGCGGTCCGCCTCGTCGTTCCTGACCCCCGGAAGGTCAGAGGCAGATATATGAAAGTTGTGTCTCGCCGCCAAGTCCCAAAATTGTATGGTCTCCTGGCAGAGGGCCGAGAAGTGCGCTCCCCCCTGCCTGTTCATATAGAACACGGCTGCTGTATTGTCTGTTAGGACCTGTACCACTCTGCCCTTGAGGAACCGGAGGAAGACCTTGCATGCCAGGCGGACTGCCCTGAGTTCCCTGACATTGATGTGGAGGGACATCTCGCCTGGTGACCAGTGCCCTTGGGTGCTCAGGTTGCCAGTGATGTGCACTCTCCACCCCACATCTGAGGCATCCGTGATCAAAGTCACCGACGGTATTACTTCCCTGAAGGGAACTCCCTTCAACACCTCCCTTGGGTCCTTCCACCATAGTAGGGAAGCCAATATCTGGGTGGGCAATGTGACCATCCTGTTCAGAGGGTGCCTGACTGGGGCATACACTGATGCTAGCCACATCTGGAGAGGCCTGAGTTTGAGGCGGCTAACCTCACCATGTACGTGCAGGCTGCCATGTGTCCCTACAGCTGGAGGCACCACCTGGCTGTCGTCGTGGGAGAGCTGTGGAGATCATCTATTATAGCAGCCATTGCCTCGAAGCGAGGCCTTGGGAGGAAGGCTCTGGCCTGGGTGGCATCTAGTGTGGCCCCAATGAACTCTACGCGGTGCACCGGGGTGAGAATGGATTTCTGCTTGTTGATGAGCAGCCCCAGGTTGGTGCACGCTGCACACGTGAGTTCCAGGCTGTTCCTGACATGGGCCCTGGACCTGCCCCGGATCAGCCAGTCGTCCAGGTATGGGAATATCTGAACTCCCTTGCGGCGCAGGTGGGCTGCTACTACCGCCATACATTTTGTAAATACCCTGAGGACGGATGAAAGGCCAAAGGGCAGGGCTGAAAACTGGTAGTGGCCACCAGCTACCATAAACCATAGGAAACTTCTGTGTCCTGGGAAGATAGAAATGTGAAAGTATGCATCCTTTAAGTCGAGGGCAGCATACCAGTCCCCTGGATCTAGGATAGGAATGATAGAGACTAGGGAGACCATCCGGAACCTGAGGCGTCTGATGAACTTGTTCAGACGGCGGAGATTTAGAATAGGCCTCAGACCCCCCTTGGCCTTGGGGATTAGGAAATATCGGGGGAAAAAAACCCTTCCCCTTTCCCATGGAGGAACCTTTTCCACCGCTCCTAGCTGGAGGAGAGAGCAGACTTCCTGAGTGAGGAGCTGCTCGTGAGAGGGGTCCCTGAAGAGGGACTGGGTAGTAGGGGAGTCTGTAGGGAAGGCCGTCAGCTGTAGGGCATAGCCCCTGTGGACTATACCAAGGACCCATCAGTCCGAAGTAATGCTTTGCCAGTGGGCATAATACGGCCTGAGTCTGTGGGCAAAGGGCCGGTTGAGATCCAGGAGGAAAGGAAGAGTGCCACCCTCGTGCGCACCATCAAAAGGATTTTTTATTATTTTGGCCCTTATTAGGGCCTTGCTGGGCCCCCGCCGAAGAACCTGAACGGTCACGGCGGTTGGGGCCTTGGAATCTCTCCCGGGTTGAGCGGGTCTGGGGGGTTGCCTTGGAGGCAGCTGAGGCTGCCGTTGGGCCTGAGGCTGAGACTGAGGCCTTGAGGCGTGTGGGGTGTAGAGCCCTAGGGACCTCAGTGTAGCCCTAGAATCTTTCAGGGCATGCAGCTTGTCATCAGTTTTGTCCGAAAAGAGGCCAGCACCATCAAATGGGAGGTTTTGTATGGTCTGCGGGGCCTCTTGGGACAACCCTGATGACTGGAGCCACGAGGATCGTCTCATGACTATGGCTGAGGCCATCGCTCTGCTGGCAGCGTCCGCCGCATCGCTGGAGGAATGCAAGGCCGCTCCTGCCACCGCAGCGCCCTCCTCGATGACAGTCGAGAAGTCCACTGCTTTATCCTGCCGTAAAACCTGCAGGAGGATCTCAGCGAGTCTCTGCAGTGAGGACCAGAGGTTGAGGTTGTACCTCCCGAGGAGCGCCTGGTGGTTCACGATCCTCAGCTGCAGAGACGCTGTTGTATAGACCTTGCGGCCAAATAGGTCTAGTTTTTTGGCTTCTTTATTCTTGGGGGTGTTACCTGGGCCCCCTGTCTATCCCTCTGGTGCACCGCATCCACCACTAAGGAGCATGGCGCAGGGTGATTATATAAGTACTCGACCCCCTCAGTGAGTACAAAGTACTTTTTCTCGGCTCCCTTGGCAGTAGGGGGAACCGAGGCAGGGGTTTGCCAGAGGGATTTAGCCAACCTGAGAACCCTCTTGTGGACGGGGAGGGCTACTCTAGATGGGCCTACCATCCCAGAAACCCCGAATAGGGGGTCCTCCTCCTCTGAGACCTCCTTTAGTTCTAGAGTCAGGTTGCTAGCAACTCTTTTTAGCATGTCCTGATGCGCTCTGAAGTCAGGCAATGGAGTCTTACGGTCCCGGGAGGTGATGTCATCGGGGGATGAGGAGGAGGATTGAGGAAGTGGCCACATGGAGGGGCCTTCCTCTGGGTCTGATCCCCCTTCAGAGGGGTGGCCCTTGTCCTGCTGGGTCGTAGGAGGAGGTGGTGGCGGGGCCACTGAAGAGTGGAGTGAGGCAGTAGCCTGGCCCACCTGTGTACCACAGGGACCCCAATATGGCCACTGCCAAGGCCCCTGAGGCCACGCTGAAGTTGGCATCGGTGCTGACTGGGACACCCGGTGCCAAGATCTGGACCCGGAGCCGCTAGACCTCCACTTATTTCCCTTCGCGGGGGGGCGGTTCCTGGAGGACGACGAAGGCGAATGCCGGTGCTGTCATGTGCGGTGCTGGCGTGGAGAGGAGCTACTGGAGCTGGAATGTCCCCCTCTCGATGACTTGCGTCAACACTTCCCCCCGCAGGAGCGGTGCCGGGAGCGGTGCCGCCGGTGTCAACGCGAAGAACGGGACCATGAAGATCGGTGCCGACCAGAGGAACGGGACCCTGAGGTGCGGGACCATCCGCGAGATGTCGCACGAGCCGGGGCCAGAGGCATAGTCGGTGCCAGAGGCGTCGGTGCCGGAGGCATAGCTGGTGTCAGAGGGGTCGGTGCCGGAGGCATAGCCGGTGCCGGAGGCGTCAGTGCTGGAGGGGTCGGTACCGGTGGAGCCGGTATTGAGATGTAGGGCACCAGGATCCACGTCGGGCTGGGTGCCGGGGATCAAGACCGGTGCCGTGAGCTGCGGTGCCGAGATGGGCTCTCCACAGAGGACTGGGAGGTAGCCCTCCGTGAGCTCCTTGACCGCCCTCGGTGCCGCGGTGTTGAGGAGCTCGAGGACTCGGTGCCAGAGCTGGGAGGGGAGCCCGCACTCTCTACCCTCCTTGACCGTCTGGGGGGATACTTGGACTCCTGTCTCCACCAACCACCGGGGCCACCCAGCATGGGTTTACCCCGAGACGCAGGTCCCCTAGCCCTTGGCCGAGGGGGGGACGGAGGTGTGGGCAGGCCCATGAGGGCGCGTGCCGCTGCGAACGCTTCCGGCGTCGACGGTCCTTGCAAGGGCACTACCCCACTCCACAGAGTTGGGGAAGGCTCCCTGCGTGGAGATGCCGGTGCCGGAGTAATCTCGACGGCACGTGGCTGGGGCATCTCCTGACTCCCCCGGGGCCGGGTAGGCGGTGCGGGGGAGTCTCGGCACGCGGAGTCCTTGTGGCGCTTCGGTGCCGGGCCCTGGGTCGACAACGCCGGTGCCAGAGGAGTGCTCCGCTCCGAGGAGACACTCGGTGCCACAGGGAAACGCGCCGGTTCAGAGTCGGGACAGAGGGCGGACTCCATGAGGATAGCCTTCAGCCGCGCCTCTCTCTCCTTCTGGGTGCGGGGCTTGAAGGCTCTGCAGATCTTACATTTGTCCCTGCGGTGCTGCTCCCCGAGGCATCGCAGGCAGCGATCGTGAGGGTTGCTCACAGGGACAGGTTTGGCACACTCGGTGCACGGTTTGAAACCCGTTGAGCCAGCCATGGCCCGACACAAAGAAAAACCCCTAAGGGTTTCCTAACTACCTAATTACTTAACTGCTTCTAAACAACACTAACTACTAAGGGGCTGCAACTTGCAAAGCAAGAGGCAATGTTCCAGCAACCGTCAACGGGCGGAAAGAAGGAACTGAGGGCCCGCGGGTTTGGCAGCGCCCTATGTACCACGGCATGAGCGCGGTACTCCAGGGGGCACCTGAGCCGACCCTACGGGGCTTGCTAAGGGGAAAAAAGTTCCAGGAATCTGTGCACGGGGCGCGCACACACCTATAATGGAATGGATATGAGCAATCACTTGAAGAGAGAAAGAGCCAATCCCTCGCAGTTGAGAGGAAGGGCTTACTTAGGGGCATAACTGGGATGGAAGTGTCTGTCAAGGGAGGCAAGACTTGGAGGAAAAGGCTGCCAGCAAGTTTCCCAATATTAGTGAATCTAGGCCCTGTTTAGGCTTTATCCATTCCTAGAGGGTTCTACTGCGGACCACATGAGTTGCCTTCTTCCCATTACTATCCAACTTCCATGATGACAGCCTCTTATATTGAGTATTGGTGCCTCTAGTCTCTGGCTAAGGCAGAATGGAATAAATCACAATGAGAACAGGCATCCTGAACTCATGGAATGTCTATTCAACCCAAAGCACATAGGTGTGTACCATGTGGCTCTACCATTGAGGTTTCCTGTCCAACATGACGCCATCATTTCATCACATAGCCTCTGACATCACATGCACTGTCCCACTGTGTTGTTTGCTTTGCAGGAATGCAGGGGACTGGATCCTGAAAATATGACTCATCAATGTGCCTGGGATTTATCGCAGTTGTCCTCAGTATTACAGCCAATACCCAAGTGACCGTTATCAGGATGAGCAGTTCCTGTTGTGGGAGGAGATACAAACCAGGGTTTGTGAGTAGGCAGGGCTGTTGGCAGGCAAATGTAGAGTAGCAGTATGATAAATATGGTGACTGGATTCATGAGATTCTTTCAAATTGGGTTACAGTGGTGAGGTGGCCAGATACTAACACTCCAGCACACAATAGGAACATAGAGTCCTGTAAGTGGATGTGTCCTTTTGAAAGGGCCTGGTAACATTTTGTGGAATGATACACTAACATTTGACAGGCACTGCTTTCCTCTCTTTATAGGGCCTTCCCTATATGCCTACTGACTTGTTCTGTAACTATGTCTGTATCATTGCTAAAGATTGCTAGGGGCTTTCACTATGTACACAAGGATTATTTGTGTTTATGTTTTTCCATTTACAAAAAACAAACAAATACTGTTTGACCTTTTTGTTATATCAAATGAGCAACAAAACAAGAAAGAACAAATGTAAATTCCCCATGAGAAAGCACAGTATGTATGTCTGTGTCTGTTCTGAGCACTAAGAAGAAAAGTGGCTGCTTAACTCTCCCAATAGGGAAAGGGCTAACTCCTGAAAGGAACTGCAATACTGAGCACTCACCCCGCAGATGAGATACCCAAGTTTAAATTCCTGCTCTGCCTAACTTGGAGCAGCAATGTGAATCCAGATCCCCCACGTTGCAGGCGAGTGCTTTAGCTGCTGGTTTATAGGATATTCTGGGGTAAGTCTCTCCTGTTGAAGCTGTTCCACTTTGTATGAACTACTTAAATATTCATTGGAGCAGGAATTGCATCCCAGGTCACCACCCTCCCAGGTGAGTGTCCTAATTACAAGTCTAAAGAGTGTTCTCTTTCCCACTGAATATTTAAGTATTTCATTGAGCAATTTTGCAAAGGCAGTGTTTCCTAGTGGAAAGAGCACTCAACTGAGACTCAGGATTGGAGTCTATTCCTAGCTCTGTCATTTGCCTACACTGTGGCTTTGGGTATATCATTTCACCTCTCTGTTCCCCAATTTGTTTGGCTTCGGAGACATTACCCAGGGTACAATCTGGACTGATGAACAGCTGTGTCCCCTCAGTTCTTCAACCTGGGGTGCTTTTACACTGCTTTGGTGTGAGAGTTACCCATTTCTGGTCTGCTATAGTCAGCCACTCCTGAATTATATTGTAGAGCAATACCAGCAATTCCCAGTCCCAGACTTTTCCCAGAAATGTATGTCTTGTACGGCCCACCTCCCTCCCAGACAATACATGTTTATATAAAGTCTGTCATTTTATTAATAGGATTTGTGTATATAATTTTCTATTATCCCAAATGGGGTTTCCCAAACACTTCAATCCAAACACACTGATTTAGATGAAACAATAAAACAAGTTTCTTAACTACATTAGTTGAGAGTCTCTGGGTTAAGCTTAGAAGCAAGAACACTAAGTGTGATGTCGTGGTGGGTGTCTGTTATAGACCACCAGACCAGGAGGATGAGGTAGATGAGGTTTTCTTCAGTCAACTAGGGAAAGTTTCCAGTTCACAGTTCCCATGGGGGACTTCAATCACCCTGACATCTGCTGGAAGAGCAATACAGCAGAGCACTAACAATCCAGGAAGTTTTTGGATAGTGTTGCAGACAACTTCCTGGTGCAAGTGCTGGAGCAACCAACTAGGGGCCATGCTTCTCTTGACCTGCTACTCAGAAACAGGGAAGATTTGGTAGGGGAAGTAGAAGTGGGTGGCAACCTAGGCAGCAGTGACCATGAGATGGTAGAGTTCAGGATCCTGACAAAAGGAAGAAAGGAGAACAGCAGGATACAGACCATGGACTTCAGAAAAGCGGACTTTGACTCCCTCAAAGAGCTGATGGGCAGGATCCGCTGGGAGGCTAATTTGAGGGGGAAAGGAATCCAAGAGAGCTGGCTGTATTTTAAAGAAGCCTCATTGAGGGCGCAGGAACAAACCATCCCGATATGCAGAAAGAATCCCGATATGCAGAAAGAATAGCAAATATGGTAGGTGCCCAGCTTGGCTTAATGACGAAGTCTTTGGTGAGTTTAAACACAAAAAAGAAGCTTACAAGAAGTGGAAGCTTGGTCAGATGACTAGGGAGGATTACAAAAATATTGCTCGAGCATGCAGGAATGAAATCAGGAAGGCCAAAGTGTAATTGGAGTTGCAGCTAGGAAGGCACGTGAAAGGGAACAAGAAGGGTTTTTACAGAAGAAGACGAAGAGTAGGGAAAGTGTGCGCCCCTTACAGAATGGAGGAAGCAACCCAGTGACAGAGGATGTGGAGAAAGCTGAGGTACTCAATGCCTTTTTTGCCTCTGTCTTCACAGACAAGGTCAGCTCCCAGACTACTGCACTGGGCGGCACAGAATGGGGAGGAAGTGAACATCCCTCAGTGCCAAAGGAACAGGTTCAGGACTATTTAGAAAGATTGGACATACACAGCCATGGGGCCAGATGCAATGCCTCCGAGGGTGCTAAGGGAGTTGGCTAATGTGATTTCAGAGCGATTGGCTATTATCTTTGAAAGCTCGTGGCAATTGGGGGACGTCCCTGATGATAGGAAAAAGGCAAATATAGTGCCCATCTTCAAGAAAGGGAAGACAAGAGGATCCAGGGAGCTACAGACCGGTCAGCCTCACCTCAATCCCTGGAAAAATCATGGAGCAGGTCCTCAAGGAATCCATTTAAGGCACTTGGAAGAGAGGAAGGTGATCAGGAACAGTCAACATGGATTCACCAACGGAAAGTCATGCCTGACCAACCTGATTGCCTTCTATGAAGAGGTGACTGGCTCTGTGGATGTGGGGAAAGCGGTGGACATGATATACCTTGACTTTAGCAAAGCTTTTGATACAGTCTAGTATTCTTATCAACAAGTTAAAGAAGTATGGGTTGGAAAAATGGACTATAAAATGGATAGAGAACTGGCTAGATCATCGGGCGCAATTGGTAGTGATCAATGGCTCAATGTCTAGCTGGCAGCCGGTCACAAGTGGAGTGCCCCAGGCCGGTCCTGGGCCAGGTTTTGTTTTCAACCTCTTCATTAATGATCTGGAGGAGGAGTAGATTGCAGCCTCAGCAAGTTTGCAGATGACACTAAGCTAGGGGGAGTGGTAGATACCCTGGAAAGTAGGGATAGGATCCAGAGGGATCTAGACAAATTGGAGGATTGGGCCAAAAGAAATCTGATGATGTTCAACAAGGACAAGTGCAGAGTCCTCCACTTAGGACGGAAGAATCCCATGCACAGCTACAGACTGGGGACTGATGAGCTAGGCAGCAGTTCTGCAGAAAAGGACCTGGGGGTAACAGTGGATAAGCAGCGGATATAAGTCAGCAGTGTGCCCTGGTTGCCAATAAGGCTAATACCATATTGGGCTGCATTAGCAGGAGCATTGCCAGCAGATCGAGATAAGTGATTATTCCTCTCTATTCAGCATTGATGAGGCCGCATTTGGAGTATTTCAGCAGTCTTACTGTCTGAATTTCTTTCAGTCAGGATCCCTCCCCAGTCCAATGCTGCTTCCTTTGTTTTTCAAGTGTTGTCGATGCCATGGGGAGAGATACTTTGGGGCGTCTGCTCTCCCTTCTTATAATTCTTTTTCTTCTTCATGAATTATCTCCAGCTGAGGTTCAGGAGACAGAAAGTTTGTGTGGACAAGATGCCCCAAGATGTTGCTTTGTCAAGCTGTAGAGTTTTCGCTCATATCCTCTTTCCTGCGGAAGAGTGGCCACTTAACCAGGTGATGATTTTGTTCACACCTGGCTGACGCATCAGTTTTCCTTTTATGTCTGAGGAACTAGTTTGTGGCTGCTCCCCAGACATAGAACATGTCTTAGTAATCTTATAACTTTACATGCAATATTGCCACACATATTTTACCAGGACAGCAAATTATGAGTTTTATAATCATCAGCAAATTGTCAGTTTTTGAATGATACCTCAGAAGGCAAACTTTGTGCAAAATTTATCATAGTCTTGTAAAAAGGTGAACATGGGGTTCAGACTTTCACAGCTGCTTAAGCACATTAAATTACATGTGCCTGTTTGTGCTGGCATATGTTTAATATGTAGTATATATTTCAATAGTGGTTTTTCTGCTCACACTGGTTGTCTGGATAACTAATACTCATGGCTATAGGCATGTGAGCATTTTAGTAATCATTGTGGACCAGATTTTTCCCTGGTGTAAGTGCCCCTAATGTAAACCCACTGATATCACTGCAACTATCCCAGGGGTTGACATGGCCCTTTCTGTAGTGCATCCCATGTAGATTTATTCTGCTGGTTTGCATTATCATGTGTGTCTTATTCTCTGTACTGCTGTGTAGTTGAGGTCCAGATGTGTGTGGTTTGCAGGGACATGATTCATGGCTTCGTTTTTTGGCTGCATGAGTACTTTTTGGTGTTTTGGTATTTTTGGGCAATTGCAGCCAACTTAACTGGCTTTGTCAGTGTCATGATTTGATATGTCTTGTATACTAATGTGTGTGCACAATAATTGCTAGTGGGTGGCTACCCTGACTGCTTGACTGGCTATCCCATGGCTAACCCTGTCTAGTGCAGAGGCTGGCTTGTTGGGCTACTAGAGGAAGAACAGCAAGCATATGCATATTACCTTTTTTAAATCTTTTTTTAAATCTTCATTTTGGCAGTGCCTGTATAAGGATGGCCAGAAGGAGATCCAGTTTAGGGTAAGACAATCCAGCTTATGGAGTGGCCCTTCGTATCTGATTATCCTTTGCACAGAAGCAGCCCTCCTCACCCAAGTCTACGTAAAGCTACTATGGCTATTTTTGTAGCCACTATGATTTTGATTGTTTCTGTCCCTTTCTGGCCTTCCACAAAAAGTATCTTTTCACCCTCATCTTTATGCAGCCTGGCTGTTTCAGAGGAGTGAACCAGAATCTGAGGATCTTTCCCACAGTCATCTCTGTATGTTTTAGTGGATGTCTACATTGCAGCTGGAAGCATGCTTCCTTGTTTGAGTAGACAAACACACACTAGCTGTGCTCAAGCTTGCTTGCTAAACATATCAGTAATGCAAGTGGCAGCTCAGGCGAGCCACTTGAGTATATACCCATGGGTCCAGCAGGTTTGTACTTGGGCAACTAGCACAAGCAACTGCCCATGCTACCCCAGCCACACTGCTGTTGTTAGCGTACTAATTGAAGCAGAGCTAACATGTGTCTGTCTACCTGCACTGGGAAGCACCCCTTAGTGGGGTCATATGGCTTTGCCATCGCCAGAATGTAGCCCTCAAACAGGATGCAGTTTGGATCAACATTCAACAGCACACATATCAATCAGTGAGCCTGATGGCTTCTACTCCCCATAGGTTTGATCTCTTCCTGCCCCCACTTATTTTGAATCCTCTTATATATTTGCCAAAGAATTGTTTTATTCTGTTCCCCTAGCTGCACAATAATATTCGTATATCCTTCTGATATTTTCAAGCATCCTGTTTTGGTCAGAATTCACAGCATTTCTCAAATCTCTAGCCTGCATCATAGCTGTGTATGAGCCAGGCCTAATACAGAACAATAGCACTCTGCTTGTAACAAACTTCATATTACTCACGTTTCCAATGACCAGCTCACACTTTCTCTTTTGCCGATAATGTCTTACCTACAAATGCTTTTTGGATGATATTCCAGAGCAGAGGGACCAATTGACTGCATATGTCCCTGACTGGGCTGTTTGAAGTGCATCTGGAGTCCACTTTATGATTAAAAGTGTATGTTGTGGTTTTATTTTATTAACATCTATAGATCAGGACAGGGTGAATGGGGGCAGGGAAGGAGACACTACAGAGCAGGCTGGCTGAGAGGGAAGGGAGGAGGAAACAGATAAGGACACGGATGGGCTGGCCGGATGGGAGTGGGTGCTGGAACAGAAAAAGGAAGCAGCAGACAGCAATGAAGCTCCGAAGTGAGAGAAACATAAAGCACCTGGAGCGGGGTAGAGCTTAGGAGGAAGTTCCCAGAGAGGGGAAGAGAAGAGAAGCCCCAGAGGAAGTCTCCAGGGGGTGTAGTGTGAAGAAGCCAGGAGGGGACGAGTGTGACGTCTCTATTTGGAGGCAGTAGCAGCTGGAGAATGAGTAGAGGAGGAGGAAGCAGCAGGAGGTGGGAGGGCCACAGAGGAAACCCCAAGTCAGCAGCAACATAAAGGGCTGGGAGCAGAGAATGTCTTCAGCTGAGGACAGCAGGGAGCTAGGGAAGGATGTACACTGACCCTTCCCCAGCACAGAGCTTCAGATGTCCCCTTGCCCTCTGCTGCTTGTTTTCATGCCTTACTTAGCTGGATGCAGGGAAGGTTCTCAGCACTGAGTAGGTCCAAGTCTTGGCATAGCTCTAGTTGAGGACTGATTGATGGATTGATTTATTTTTGACAAGCACTCTTTGTAAAGGATTGGTTTGTGGAGGAGGGGAAGCAAAGAGCAAGTATGAGCAGAACACCATTTATCCTCCCCCTGGGGAGGGCCCAACCGCACACACAACCCCTCTGTCTTATCAGCCTGAGACGCTCAGACCCAGTCCTGTTCCCTGATATGCCTGGTGAGTGTTTATAGCGCAGGTAGAATTTCTGTAGTCTTAATGCTCTCTGGAGTCCAATGGTGATATCCAGACTTATTGAAGTCAATGGCAAAACTCCCATTGGCATCAGTGGAGCCAGGCTTTCAGCCTAGCTCGCCAAGCACATTATCCTGTGCTGAGACAGCGGGGAAACTGCTTACAGAAAAGTCTGTGTATGTACAATTTCACTGTATCATGTTCAGCAGCATTATTTAGTGTGAGTTTTCCAAAGAATTTCCCACTCACTAAGTCGGAGGGATTGCTCATATAGTGACTAAGAATTATGCCGAGAGGCCCATTTCTTGCCCTCACATGCTGGTACAAATCCAACTGAGATCAATAGGAAATGCACCATATATCTGAGGGCAAACTTGGGGCCCTAGCTATTTTGATAATGATGTCCTTTTCTTGGCACTTGAATCCTTGACAGATTAAACTTTTTAGTTACTTGCCACATTCAGTTTCAAAAGTGCAATTCTTCTCTGAACAGTGATATTTTATAAAAATGCCTGTGTGCCTTGTTTAACTTACAAGTAAAAATGTTTTTTCTAACTTCCCACCTAGCAGAGTCACCCTGGGATCTGAGAACCAAGCTGAGGTCTTTCTGGTTTGGGCACCACCAGTAATTTTAAAGGTTCTGTGGACCAAATGCTGCTCTCCATTACACCTGAGCAGCCCTTCAATGTCACTCTGCAAGTGTAACTGAGCACACAGTTTGAAGCCCATAAAGTTGCACCATGGCTCATGTTAATGGAAGTTGTGTTAACTCTAGTTGAACAAGAATTAATTGGCTGCAATGCAGGGATTATGACATGAAATTCTATGGTCCACGTTGGGTAGGACATCAGACTTGATTATCTTAACAGTCCTTCTTGGCCTTAAAATCTATGAACAATTCCTTCTGTGATGTATGTGCTGGAAAATAATCTAACTCACTTTCACAGAACTGTGTTGGTTGTGCTGGGTTAGGGGCAGTAAAAAGTAGCAAAATCATCCTTTCTTTCAACAAAATAAGCAGGTCTGGCTCTGAATACACAGAGGGAGCAGATCTGCTCAGTAAAAAAATTCCACTTTTATAGAGTCACTTTTCAGGGAGGAATAGGAACATTTCATGGCTTGCTCAGCATTGTCTTCCCATGGCCTTTGTCCATTTTAATTCAGCGAGAGTCCTGTGGCACCTTAAAGACTAACAAATTTATTTGGGCATAAGCTTTCGTGGGCAGAAACCCACTTTATCGTATGCATGAAGTGGAAACTTCAGTTTGGTAAGGATGGGTGAGTTCTGAACAGGTGGTTCTGTAGTTTTTTTGAAAGTGTGTGACATAATATCTCACTATAGTCTGTGTAGTATGTCACTCTCTAGTAATCAACAGTTTCATTGTTCTGCGGGGATATAGCTGCCCGGTGAGGTTACTTTAGAGAGAGATGATCTCTCAAGAGCTAGATCTGATCCCTATCACAGCTTTGAAAATCAGGACAGAAATCTGGACCTGGGAGCCACAGCCAAGTGGCAGCCTAGGTCGATGCTTTCCTGTTAGCCTGTACACTGCTGGAGCTTTTCCAGGGCATGGGGTTTCATTCCTATATATAAAGATAAGTAGTCAAGCCTGAGAATTACAAATATTGAGATCAGTATGGCCAGATCTGTGTCTGATGATGTTGGGCACAATCACAGGTGGGAAAGGGCACTTTTTGCCATCATACCTACTTGTATGGCATCTAAGGGGCTCCCAGAGCCCTCAGTCTGTGGCTTGAGTTAACAAGTCGAGGGCAGATACCCTTGTTGCATGGTGTTGTGATGACAAATGAAAACATTTGAAGCATGTGTTTTCCCCTTACTCTCCCAATCAGCATTACCCCACTCTTGTCTGAGTTCGGTTTCAGCCAGCTGCTGTCTGCCTGGGTCTTACTCACAGTTAGGCAATTAGAAAGCTGTGTGGTGGTGCTGTTTATGATGTGGTAAAGGAGGCATAGAGTGGTGTGTCATCATCTTAAAATCTGCATGACAGCCTGTCTTGTCTCACCACCTCCCTTAACAGATTCATATAGATATTGAATAAAATGATGCAAAGCACAGAGCCTTTCGGGCCTCTTTTGTAAGGCTCCCGGCGATGGAGGAGCAGATGCCCATAATAATCCTTTCCTCTCATTTCCCTGAGAGGAAACCCCTGAGCCATTTCATTTCCATTCACCCTTACAGCCTTTTAAAGCTGGGATAGGGAGTTCAATGATCAACAGCACTGAATGCTGCAGGGGGGAATGGCAGGATGAGTATGGATGCGCTTTCTTTGTCTATGGACAAAAGGCGGTCATTCATCAGGGCAATAAGTGCTATCTCTGTAGTATGCCCTGGCCTGAAGCCTGATTAGGAAGGATGCAGGATTTTGGCAGCAGAAAGGTGGCACTGTAGGCTATTTTTAGATAGTTTCTCAGATGGCTTAGAAACAATAAGCCTGGAAACTGGGCATTTATTTGCAAGGTTGCTGGTGTCAAGTGATGGAGTCCTGTATGTTTTAAAGTGGTAGGTAGATTTACTTCTACAAAGGAGGTGTTGGCAGTCCATGTTAATAGAGGCCTTACTCTCTTTTTTAGCAGCTAAGAAGAATCCAACAGCAAAATGCTTTCATACAGATCTAAAAATTAGGAGCTAACAATCCAATCCTGACACTGTGATGTAAAGGAAACTGTAACTATTCAGTTCAATGCACATGCATGCAGATTGGGAGCAGTGGTATTATAAAAAGGTCAGCCTGTAGCATTTTCCTGTAGGGAGCCATCTCCGACAACACAAAACAATGCTTGAACTGAGAAGGGATGCCTAGCCATTGTTTTTGCATGCCTTGAATAGCATGCGCTCCTGGGATGTGATCATATACATGGACATAGATCCCAAAGGTTTGCAGTCTATCTTCAAAAAATCTTTCTTATCCGTCCCAGAATCTTCAAAGAATGTGAATGAAGGTTCAGAACTTTGAAGTTCACTGCAGACTTTCTTCCCAGTGTCATAAAAGTGAATGACTATTGATGAGACTGTGACTATGAAATATCCAATGAGCATCAAAAGAAGGAACTTGATTCCAGTTACCCAGCCTGAATTCCTTTGTGTGACAAAAAAAAGCTGCTTCTGTAGATTGAGATGCCCAGACCTATAGAGCCAAACCCTCAGATGGTGTAAATTGGTGTAGCTTCTTTGACACAAGCTGAGGATCTGACCCATACTACTTTTATTTGGAACTCTTTAAAAAGCCTGTGGCCAGGATCGTAGCTGCAGGGGATAGTGCCGCCATCACTGTTTCTTGTAAGGGTGGTTACAATTATTTCAAAGATGACATTGTCCTGAGCATGATTTGCTGTTGGAGGAGACCCAAAAGGCCTAGAAGCAGACTGAGTTTACACAATTATTTTCAGCAGAAAGACTGGCAGATGAGAAGTAGGCTGCCTTTGCCTCCATCACAGCGCAGTGGCAGAGGTTCCAAGGAATTCTGTTCCTGAGTCTATCTGTGTCAGACTGAATTTTTCTCCAGCACTGCTCAAGTTTTCTTCCTTCCTCCTTTTACTGTTGCCGGTCATCCATGAACAACACCATAGACTTGAGTCCTTGTTTATAGCTGTAAAGCTCTCACTGGATAACATTATCTGAGTACAAAAAAATGGGATATCTGAGATGATCCTGAGCCTATAAACTGAGCACCCATACAGAATTCCCGGGACAGCTACTTTCAAAAAGGGATATTCCTGGAAAAACCCGGAGTGATGGCAACCCATATAACATCACAGATGTGCTATGAAGAGTAGAACTGGAGAAAGGGAGTCAGTCAGGTTTAGGAGGGACATGGTTTGGGGTGCATCATCAGAGGCTGAGGAATGGAAATTCTGACCATGCTGCCTCTCAGCAGGTAACATTAACTTCTGTGCATACTCGATACAGATCTCTTTCCTGCAACTATGCCTGCCTCTTACGTCACTTATTGCTAATGAAACAGCGGGAAACATTGCCTTTTCCCAGTGTTTTCTAGAGCATTTTATCTCAGAGCTGTAAGATACTAATGATGCAAGAAACCTTGAACAAGTGAAGATTTAACTTAAGATAATGAACTTTTGTAAGTCCCTTTTCCTTAATGTTCAATCTGTCTTTCTAGGTTGTGAATCTGTCAGAGTAGCGAATCATGCTTACTTTATTTTAGCACACCGAGCACTACTTTAAACAAATAGCAATAATTAATAATGCCAACATTGTCTAAATTTGCATGCCTAGAGTTAGGCACTGAAATCTGTATCCTGACATCTACATAAAACCAACCTAATTTTTCAGTGGGTCTGAATGCATGAAGCTCCCAGTTAAGTCAGTGGAGTTACAGTACAGTAAAACCAGAATAAGTGTATTTATTAATATATTTAGATTTATACAGAGTGTAATAAAAAAGCACCCATCCAAAGCTCTGAATTCGGGTAATATCTTTGGGGACCATCCACTTGAAAAGATTTAGAAAAGTAACATGATCAGCACTGACACAAAGATACAAAATTTTGACACCATCAAGTCTGTTCTTTGTGGAGCAGGATCATGGAAATCCACATCAGCAACTGATAAGAAAGTCAACTCGTCCCAAAATAAATGCCTGTGGAAGATTTTCAAAGTCCATTGGAAAGAGTTTATTACATTAGAAATTCTAAGTACAGCACACCAATTTAAAGCATCAAACATTGCAAGAAGAAGACAACGGACATATTTAGGACATACTTTAAGGATATCACCAACATGACTTCCATGTCAACTGATAATATGGACACCAGCTGGAAAGACAAAAAGAGGGTGACCTAGAGAAACATTACAAAGAACAATAGAGAAAGAAGCTAAATCCATCAACATGACACTTGGAAACCAGAATAGACCATATAAGACCAAAATAAATGGCAGAAACTGCTATGCACTTGCAGGTACAAGAGGATAAAGAGAAAAGAAAGAGATGTGAAGCTCTGGGCCCGCTTGATAGTTTCTTTAAAATAAATAGATTTGTCTGGTCCCTCTCATCAACCAAATACACAGCACCAATATTAATATAATTAATTGACCCTGAACACAATCCCCAAAGTCTGCTGCCATCGATACCCAGCCTTTCCTAACATCCATCTCCTCATGAGACAGGAAGAAAAGGACACCCTGAAGTCTGACAAACTCAGGAATGAAATGAATTCCAAAGGTCCAAGGCCCTAACAGAGAGATCCCTGGCAGCCACAGAGGGTGGATAAAAATCAATTCTTTTTTAATTAAAAATCCCTGGATTTTGTTTTGGATTTAAATTAAATACACGCTTTGGGTATTTAAAAAAAAAAACAAAAAACTATTTAAAATTAAGTTTGCCAATGATGATGTATGTTAAGACCTAAACTTATAACCTATTCATCATTTAA
This sequence comes from Emydura macquarii macquarii, assembly GCF_026122565.2. NCBI lineage: Eukaryota > Metazoa > Chordata > Testudines > Chelidae > Emydura > Emydura macquarii. Next base: position 129,884 of record NW_027133034.1, on the reverse strand, counting down.
ATGAAATACAAAAAATAATATTAAGCAGTATATATTTGCTGCCAAATTTTAAAGTAACTAAAATTGTGGAACTGGTGGAAATCATTAATGTGACTGAATGCACCTCTGTATTCACACTCTGCTACACCCTATGATAATAATCTTTGAACAAAATATGGCTTGTAAGATATCATTTGAAAACTCATAATTTCCTGGTCAATAATATCATGATGAGATGTATGTAGCAATATTTTATGTAAAGTTATAAACATAAGCTGACAGCATGACTGAAGTGTGTTTACCACACAAGTCTGGGGAGTGGATAAACCTGTTTTCTCAAAGACAAAGGACAAGCTGACACCTCTAGCCAGGTTTCATCAAAGCTTATGGGCTAGTGTTTGTTTAGTGCCCATTCTTTGGCAAGGAAAAGTTGCAGGAACAAACAGCATGAAATGTTGACCATGCCACACCTTGTCTCTGTCCTCACAGCAAGAATGAACTTTATCTAAGGGTAACCTTCAAGAAAATGCATTTCAAAGGGTGACTGAACTATAAATGTGAGGGGCAAAAACACCGCAAGTTATTGCTCCTGATCAATCTCTCTCCTTCACCTAAGAAGACAAAAGAAACAGACTTTGGGAGCAGATTCTGGCCTGAGAATTTGTTCGGCAATGTTACTGGGAACGTGTGGTAAGGGACTTCACCTTGAACCAAGTCTAGTTTGTTAACTTTTAGTACTTGGAAGAATTTTATATTTATTTAGAATCATAGAATCATAGAATATTAGAGTTGAAAGGGACCTCAGGAGGTCATCTAGTCCAACCCCCTGATCAAAGCAGGACTAACCTCAGCTATATCATCCCAGCCAGGGCTTTGTCAAGCCTCAGCTTGAAAAACCTCTAAAGATGGAGATTCCACCACCTCCCTAGGTAACCCATTCCAGTGCTTCACCACCCTCCTAGTGAAAAACTTTTTCCTGATGTCCAACCTAGACCTCCCCAACTGCAACTTGAGACCGTTGCTCCTTGTTGTCATCTGCCACCACCGAGAACAGCCTAGCCCCATCCTCCCTGGAACCCCGTTTCAGGTAGTTAAAGGCTGCTATCAAACCCCCCCTCATTCTTCTCTTTTGCAGATTAAAAAAGCCCAGTTTCCTTAGCCTCTCCTCATAAGTCTTGTGCTCTAGCCTCCTAATCATTTTTGTTGCCTTCCGCTGGACTCTCTCCAACTTGTCTACATCCTTTTTGTAGTGGGGGGCCCAAAACTGGACACAATACTCTAAATGCGGCCTTACCAAGGCTGAATAGAGGGGAATAATCACTTTCCGCAACCTGCTGGCAATGCTCCTCCTAATGCAGCCCAATATGCTATTAGCCTTCTTGACAACCAGGGCACACAGCTGACTCATATCCAGCTTTTTATCCACTGTTACCCCCAGGTCCTTTTCTGCAGAACTGCTGCCTAGCTCGTCGGTCCCCAGTCTGTAGCTGTGCATGGGATTCTTCCTTCCTAAGTGGAGGACTCTGCACTTTTCTTTGTTGAACCTCATTAGATTTCTTTTGGCCCAATCCTCCAGCTTGTTTAGGTCCCTCTGGATCCTATCCCTACCTTCCAGGGTATCTACCACTCCTCCCAGCTTAGTGTCATCCGCAAACTTGCTGAGGGTACAATCTATCCCATCCTCCAGATCATTAATGAAGATGTTGAACAAAACCGGCCCCAGGACCGACCCCTGGGGAACTCCGCTTGTGACTGGCTGCCAGCTAGACATGGAGCCATTGATCACTACTCATTGAGCCCTATGCTCTAGCCAGTTCTCTATCCATTTTATAGTCCATTCATCCAACCCATACTTCTTTAACTTGCTGATAAGAATACTGTGAGAGACAGTATCAAAAGCTTTGCTAAAGTCAAGGTATATCACATCTACTTATCTTGTAACCCTTTACTGTTAACAGGCCCTAAGGGCCATTCTGGCATCCAGGTGTCAAGCCTGGTCCACACTGATGGCAGCAGTCAATGGGAGATATGCAGGTTACGTAGAGTAGATTGCATATCTCCTGTTGCCTTACTAACTTTTACTTACCGTGGCATCTCTACTGCTGTGAGCCTACAGGAAATGCCCTCCAGTCGATGCCACCTTATGCTTTTCACACAGGTGTATTTATGGCATCAACTGGAGGGCACTTCTGGGATTGATTGAGCGGGTCTCAACTGCCAGCTCGATTGATCCTCTGGCACTGATCCCACGGCACCAACAGTGCCACCAGCAGTATAGCCATACCCTCAGAATATAGAGTCGCACCCATAACCCCCTGCATTACAGCAGCTCCACACCACCTGAGGATTCCTCAAAGCAGGGAGTGTCCTCATTAGAACAGGGGATGTGATATTAAGGATGGTTAGCATTTCTGAAGCTATATGAAGGGGCTGGATCAGGGCCAATGATCTGGCCCAGGATCTATTTCAATAGGTACAGAATAATGGAATGTTTTGTCCTGAATGGTACCCAGCCTAATTTTACACTTAAAGGTCACTGGTACAGGAAACAGAAATGACCTTGTACCGCTTTTGTTTCTCTATGATGTATTAAAAAGACCTGAATATTGGAGGGGGGGCGGGCTTTGGGGGTGGAGGTTAAAAGTAATTTTTTTTTCTGCCTTCTGTTTTACCTTAGAAATATTAGGAGTGTCAAATCTGAGCTTCCCTAATCTTGTTGGAGCACTCATTAAGGGCTTGTATGTACAGTGAGTTTTCTCAGCCCTTAACCAAACAGGTGGGTATGCTGAGTCTCCAACCACACCTCCGTTTTGCCAAGGGAAAATGGGAATAAATGTACTCACCCCCTTTGTAAAGAGGTTTAAGAACTATTGGTGACAGTCACAACGTAAGATCAACTCATTAATGGTGAATTATTTTTTTATTACTATTATGGAACATTCAGATAATCTGTAGCTGTGGCTGATGAATAGCAGCAATACAGTTCCCTATTTCCCCCTTCCCCCACTTTTTCAGGTGCAGAGTATCCTAAGCACATACAAACTGGGGGCTGGGAAATGCCCATTTTTTTATTAGCAATAAAACTCTGTCTTTTTCTACTGATTATCCACAGATTTATGGATCCATAATCATTCACGTCACAGACTGAGGGAGCCGGGGCTGAAACAGGATAATAGCCTTTAAATCCCCTTCTCTAAGCACTCAGATCTTCTGTGTCAGCAAGATTAAAGCGGTCAACAGCAGTCCCCATGTGTCTGTATCCCAGCCTGAGCTTTAACAGTTGGAGGTGGTGGTTGGACAGGAGAGAAATGTGAAACTGCTGCTGCGTTTGAGGCTCCAGCGGGAAAGAAAGCAGCATTGTTTGTCTCAGTGGTGTCAGTGGGAATTGGAGTTACTTCATCAGTCAGGCGAAGACAAAGGAAGGCGAGGAGGAGGAGAGAGAAGCATCATGCTGAAGTTTAACCAAAGGAGACAGTTTCCATTCTCAGACTATAAAGTAAGGGAAGGAACAAATATTGTTCCTCCAGGAACCAACGCAGGGGAGGATAAAGAAAGAATGTGCTTACAGAAAAGTGGATTTTTTGCTGCTTCTCCATGGGGCTCTCAGTCTATGCTGCCTCTGGGAACTGAGGGGAACTATCTCTACTTTGTGGATGATGAGGAGGAGGAAGAAGAGGAGGAGGAAGATGAAAGGCAGTTCCAAAATACAGACACCTCTCAAAAGAAAAGCAAGTTCTCTTCACTATTTCCCAGTCCCCCTGCCTTCTCCTCCAGAACAGCAGCTTCTGCTTCTTCCATGCTGAACATAAATGTAGGAGGCAAAAGTTACCGCCTCACCTACCAGGCAGTGGCCATCTACCCAAAGACTCGTCTGGGCCGCTTGGCCACTTCCACCGATCGCCGTTGCCAGCTGGGTTTGTGCGATGACTATGCCGTTCAGGGGGATGAGTACTTCTTTGATCGGGACCCCGCTGTCTTCCAGCTGGTCTACAACTTCTATGCCTCTGGGGTGCTGCGGGTGCGGGATGAGCAGTGCCCCCTCAGCTTCCTGGAGGAACTGAGCTACTGGGGGGTTCGGCTCAAGTACACTCCCCGCTGCTGCCGCATCTGCTTTGAGGAGCGGCGGGATGAGCTGAGCGAGCAACTGAAGGTGCAGCGGGAACTGCGTGCCCAAGCTGAGTCCCAGGAGAACGAGCAGCTCTTCCGTCACATGCGCTACTATGGCCCCCAGCGCTGGCGCCTCTGGAACCTCATGGAGAAGCCCTTCTCCTCTGTCAGCGCCAAGGCCATGGGAGTGGCCTCCAGCTTTTTCGTACTCATCTCTGTAGTGGCACTGGCTCTCAACACAGTGGAAGAGATGCAGCAGGTGGACAGGAAAAGCGGAGAGAGTCGCCCTATACTGGAGCATGTAGAGACACTATGCATCGCCTTCTTCACCCTGGAGTATCTGCTGCGGCTGGTCTCCACCCCAGACCTGCGCCGCTTCGTGAGCAGCCCCCTCAATGCCGTGGATCTCATTGCCATCCTACCCCTTTACTTCCAGCTGCTGCTGGAGTGCTTTGCCAATGATGACCAGCCCCGGGGGCGAGGATCCCAGCATGAGAATGACATTGAGAAGGTGGGACGGGTGAGCAAAGTGGGGCAAGTGCTGCGCATCATGCGCCTGATGCGGATCTTCCGCATCCTCAAGCTAGCCCGCCACTCGACAGGCCTGCGTGCCTTTGGCTTCACCCTGCGCCAGTGCTACCAACAGGTGGGCTGCCTCTTGCTCTTCATTGCCATGGGCATCTTCGCCTTCTCCGCCATGGTCTACTCTGTGGAGCACGACGTTTCCAGCACCAACTTCACCAGCATCCCCCATGCGTGGTGGTGGGCTGCTGTAAGTAAATGCATTGTGCTTTCCCCTGTAGCCATCGCTCCCTGCCCTGGCTAGAGTTGCTACCTGGCTTGAAAACAGCACGGCACTCCCAGATTTTTGAACAGCTGTTCTGAATTCTGAGCTTTGCTTTTACAGGAACATACGTGCACACACACACACACACACACACACACACACACACACACACACACACACCCCTCTGCTGGAAGCTTACATCTGTTACTGCATCAGGGTATAATCCGTGAAGCAGTGCTGGAAGTCAGTGGCTATGCCACACACACACACACACACACACACTGCTGCTCATTGTATGTGGGAGGGAGCAGGGTATCATTTATTTCTAGTGTCAGCATTGCAGAGAAGGATACAGGCTGCTGCTAGTATTTGTGAGAAATTTATTGTAGAGGTCTTTGTTCCTTCTTTGGGCAGTTTATAAAAAGCTGCCCTGACCCGACATGTAACCAGCACGACAAGATTGTTCTGATTACATCTCCCATCATTTAAATCCTCAAAGTTTATGGGATTTAAACTCCCTGCAGATGCCTGGCCCCGTACAATATTTTGTAAAGGGTAGTTGTCCAACTCTAGGTGGCATCTCTACATATGCAAAATGGCATTTGGTTGTTATATATATGATACCAGTGATAGACAAAAATAAACCAGGTGGGGGTCTGAAGGGCTCAAGGGATTGGTAATGGGATACAGAGCCTTTTACATCTAGGTTACTAGTTTAAACCTAGTACAGATCAGGAGTGACTGAAAGCTGGTGACATCTCATGTTTGTGAGGATGAGCAAGGGCCACAGAACAGTGGCAGTACAAATTTTCCTCATGCTGGCCTAATACCATGGCAGAGTTGAAGGCAGGCATGAGTGCTTTCATTTTCCTGAAGTTGGGGCTCAGCTTTCTAAAGTTAGGGAAAAAGAGCCAATCCCACATCTCTACCCCGTGAGCAGAATAATGCAGTCACACAGAACATTTACAGAGCAATAACTTTATTTTTTCAACCAGTAGTAATGTCAAACTAATAGTTATCACCTTCACAGTGACCTGCAAATGCTACAGCACCACCATTGTGGGGTTTGTTTGTTTTTTTTTTGTTTGTTTGTTTGTTTTTTGCTAATTGAATCCCCTAAAGCCCAGTTAAGCAAGCCTATGCATTAGCAGTGGCCCACAGATCCTTTCTTCTCAGTCGCAGCATTAAACATTCAGAGAATCCTAGTTTGGGTGTTGAGGAGGATCGTTTCTTTGCAAAGTAGTTTGCAGACTGAAAGTGCTGGAAATCCACAGCTCTATTGTTATGCTGTGATAGTTGTGATGTCACAGCATGGTGCAGGCTAGATTGTAAGACTAGCATGGGAAACAGACAGTCGTGGTAACATGGCTACTGCTGAAAGATCAAAGGGCTCAAATCTTAGTTGTATCCACTGGTGTCTGGGAGCAGTTGTGGGGAAAACAGGGTGCAAAGGATCTGTTTGATTCTAGGGCCAGTCCTAGCCCCAGTGCTTCCTTGGGGGCTACTCCTTTTTACAGCAGCTGACTATGGCTGGAAGGAGGTTACTGGTGGAGTTCCTCAGGGATCCGTCTTGGGACCAAGCTTATTTAACCTTTTTATTACTGACTTTGGCACATAAAGTGGGAATGTGTTAATAAAGTTTGCGGCTGACACAAAGTTCAGCCGTCTTACCAATACAGAGAAGGATCAGGATATCATACAGTAAGATCTGGATGACCTTGTAAACTGGCGTAATAGCAATAGGATAAAATTTAATAGTGGAAAGTGCAAGGTTATGCTTTAGGGACTTACAAGAAGAATTTTTGCTATAACTGGGGATGCATCAGTTGGAAGTGACAGAGAAGGAGAAGGACCTGGGTGTAATGGTTGATCACAGGATGACTATGAGCTGCCAATGTGATGTGGCCGTGAAAAAAGCTAATGTGGTCCTAGGATGCAGCAGATAAGGTATTTCCAGTAGACATAGGAAGGTGTTAGTACCATTATACAAGGTGCTGGTGAGCTCTCATCTGGAATACTGTATGCAGGTGCAGTTCTGGTCTCCCATGGGTAAGAAAGATGAATTCAAACTGGAACAGGTGCAGAGAAAAGCTATTAGGATGATCCGTGGAATGGAAAACCTGCCTTATGAGAGGAGACTCAAAGACTTTGGTTTGTTTAGCCTAACCAAAAGAAGGCTGAGAGGAGATATGATTGCTCTCTATAAATATATCAGAGGGATAAATATCATGGAGTAGAGGAGTTATTTAAATTCAGCACCAATGTGGACACAAGAACAAATGACTATAAACTGGCCATCAGGAAGTTTAGACCTGAAATTAGACGCGGGTTTCTAACCATCAGAGGAGTGAAGTTCTGGAATAGCCTTCCAAGGGGAGCAGTGGGGGCAAAAAAACCTAGCTGGCTTCAAAACTGAGCTTGATAAATGTATGGAGGGGAATGGTATGATGAGACAGCCTAGTCTGGCAATTGACTGATCTTTGACTACTGGTGGTAGATATGCCAATGGCCTGTGAAGGGGTGTTAGATGGGGTTGGTTCTGATTTATTAACAGAGAATTCTTTCTGGGTGTCTGGCTGGTGAATCTTGCCCACATGCTCAGGGTTTAACTGATCACCATATTTGGGGTCAGGAAGCAATTTCCCCCCAGAGCAGATTGGCAAAGGCTCTGGGTTTTTTTTTCACCTTCCTCTGAAGCATGGAGCACAGCTCACTTGCTGGTGTACCTTAAAGTCTTTAAACCATGATTTGAGGACTTTAATAACTCAGTCATAGGTTAGAGGTTTATTACAGGAGTGGGTGGGTGAGATTCTGTGGCCTGCATGGTGCAGATGGTCAGACAATATGATCACATTGGTCCCTTTTGGCCTTAGCATCTATAGCCTCCATGGAGCTATGAGGCGGCTGAGAACAGTCAGACTGCAACAATGTGGTGGCCACATCCCTGACCAACACCCCAGACTGTGGGCAACATCCACCCGTGGGGGGCTTTTCTGGCTCTCTGCCAGCTCTGGAAGCTCTAGCTAGCTCCCTTCCAGTCCCTTTGCATCACTCCCACTACCAGCAGAAAGAGCTGCTCTGAGCCTGGCTCCTGGGGTGCCCAGCACATATTGGAAAAGTTACTGGAATGCAGCACTTTGCCTTTATGGATCACCATTTAATCAATGGACCTAGTACACACAGAGATTAGAAAATTTATGCTGAAAACTTCAATGGAATATTAGGACAGTGGACCTAGAGCCATGGGGCCAAACAGGTACCACTTTTCTGACCTACATCCAATCATTCATAGAGTGCTAAAGCAGTAAAATTACTTACAGCCCACTCTTGTAAACCCTTACTGATGAGATTAATCCTTATTCATCCAAGTATTCCCCTGAGATTTAATGGGAATTTGTAAAAGAGGTTTGCTCATAAGGGCAAGGGTTTGTAGGATTGTTACAAATTAAGAAATTCCGATGTCATTCCAATTTAAATAGTGATTAGTTCCTCAAAATTCTTATGTGTAACACACGAGTGAATGTAAGATGACTAGACCCTTAGCAGGGGATAATAATCTTGTAAGGGCTAGGGTAGCTCTATGTCTTGCTTTCAGCCCAGTGTTTGACTATATTGATCCTGTATTAATATTCAGTGCTGATGACTTAACATCCCTTAAACCAAATGACTAATGCCGTATATAGTACAGGTGCATTCCACAACTGGGCATGTCGAGTGCATCCCCATGTATGCGACTGTTTCATTCAGCTGAAATAGTCTAAAATGGGAGCGAATGGCACACTGCCTGCCGTAACCTTTTCAAAAACGAATCCAGGGCTATCATCACAAAAGCACTGAGCTGAGACTACACCTTCTTATGTCTTTTTATTATTCACACACACACAGACACGCTCTTTATTAACTAAACAAAAACAAAGTTTACAAACATCAAAATGTATATTGTAGACGTGGACTGGAAATTCCCTCCCGGGACCTATTCTGCACCAAGTGTTTTGGGTATTTGCCGCAGAGCTACCAGTCACTAACCAGATATCTGGAGAAGAATTCAGCCGGACATAAAACTTTTTAAAAAAAAACTGTTGCAGTATTTAGTGTCAATGTAAAAGACAGCATAACACATCCCCCCATCAGTGTATGGCTAGCACAGGAGAAAATGCTACTGGCTGAAGAGGTGCATTCATTAACATCTCAGAAGAGATATGGAAAAAGAGATGGCAGGATTCACATTTTCACATAATCTGGTGCTGTCTAAAGAATTATTTCCTGAGCTTTAAAAATGATTTCACTGAAAAGGCTACACATGTCCCTGAGATCTGCTGTCAGAAGGTTTCCTAGGTATTTAAACATTAGTTAAAACACCCAGGGCAGTCCTATATGGACAGCACTCAGCCACCATTCCCTCTGTGCCTGTAACATGACAGCATTTGAGCAGGAAGGGTAATCACTCAGACCCACTGACATATACTTCAAACAAAAAACATCTTTTAAGCAGCTGAAAAGGGTCTTTGTTATTTACACATTAGTCTCTTTATTTAAAAAAATCCATATTAAAATGAGCTGATGGCTCTTTCTTCCCAGAGGCAAGTGTTTTAAAATGTATTTCACTGCTAGAGGACACACCTCATGTCTGGACCCTGCTCTTCACCACTTTATGCACCAGACAGGTAAAGGTGCAATTCACTTCACATACACCCCAAAGCACTTAAGTAAATGGGGCGGGGGGGAGAAGGTAAAGGCCAAGCCATTCCTTAAAAACAGGGTAAGGACACAGGCAGCTTCAACCCAGTTTTTATTCCAGCTAGTTGCGTGGAATGTTAGAGTCACAGCATGTGTCTGGTCAGGAAGCTGTGATGACTCCCCTGGCCCTAACACACACTACTTTCTATGCAGACCTACATGTGGTTGACTCAGAGACTTCCTGCAGCACACAGCAGACTCTCAAGGTCTTTCTAATTGATGCCTAATTACAATATTGTGGTTAATTATTTAAGGATAGTTTTTACACTTTGGGAAGATAGTCTATGGAGAGGGAAATAAGACTGTAATTCAGGTTTATAATATACAACAGTATTCAAAATACCTTAACTGTGTTGAAAAAAAAAATCTGTGTTCCCCTCTGGATAGATTAAAGAAAGGTGTGTGTGCTTTGCTGTTTGGTACATAAATTAATACTGATTTGCCTATAGGTCAGCATCTCTACAGTGGGATATGGTGACATGTGTCCAGAAACTCACCTCGGGCGCCTGTTTGCTTTCCTCTGCATTGCTTTTGGGATCATTCTGAATGGAATGCCCATCTCCATACTCTACAATAAATTCTCAGACTATTACAGCAAGCTGAAGGCCTATGAGTATACAGCTGTAAGGAAGGAAAGAGGCAAGCTTGACTTTACAAGAAGAGCCATGAAGAAGATGTCCGAGTGCTGTGGAGAAGGCCCAACCCACCATTTATCAAGGCCTAGATATAATTAATACTCCAGAAAATATAAAGGGACAGAGAAGAAGAAGGGGAAAGCAGAGGAAACCGTATTATAACAGATCACCCAAGTCAAATAAAGATAAAGTAACAGCTCTAAGAAAACACTGAAGGCAACTCTCAAAAGGTTTTGCCTTTTTTTAAAATTACAGACCTATTTTACTAGCATTTTTTCCTCAGCTTTTTGCTGGTGCTCATGACTCACCATGGCCAAACCAAAGGAAAAGGATTCTATTACCATGTGGTGGCTGCTACTCAACAACAGGCAGGATGACGCTTACCTCAAAAATTAAACAGACATAGAAGGGGAGAAAAGGCAATATATTGCTTTGCATTGCAGAAAATAGTTATGTATTAGGTTTTTCAAACATATAGCGGACACAGACAGTATGTACCTTTCATAGCTACATCAGTTGCTACCCCATATAAACAGCATCCATATTCCTTAGGTTTTCGGTTATTATTTTTCCTATAATATATAGTTCATGGTTCGAATTGCCAATATTATTTTTAATGCAGCCTTGCACCCACTCCCTTGCCCAACGTGAATAACTTTCTGAGTGAGACAAATGTTGGTTTTGGGTTTTTTTCTTTTCCATTAATACCCACCATAACAACAAAGAACTGGCGAGTAAGTTTGTGATCGTTTAGGAATAGTGAGTAATGTTTGTGGTAGTTTAGGAGTACAGATGTAAACTTAATGTACTTCACATGAGCAACAATGTTTAATGTGAATATCTGCTATTAGTAGGTTCAGAACAATATGGGTTAGTTGAGGTATAGATGTAAGTTAAAAACAGCCAAATGGATGGACGGGAAAGGAATAATAGGGCATTTTCTCCCAAAGGATCTTACCAATAGCTCTTCCAGAAGTTTTGTAAATATAATTGTAAGACAAGAAGCATTTGAATTTTTTTTAACATTGCTAAAAATCATAATAAACTGATAATAATACATTGATCATGTTGATAGACTCATGTACACACTAAGGACCTAATTCTGTCACCCCCGGCTCTTATTCCATGAGATCATCATTTGAAAGCAATGGGATTAATAAGGTTTTTATAACTCCTCACTAGTAAGAATAGCAAAATCTGCCCCTGACTTAGCTACAGGAAATAAAATGGACATAGTTTCATTGTATTAGTTCACTAGGTATTGGGAACATTCTTCTCAGGTCATAGGAGGTTTTGAAACAGAAATGAGGGCACTGATCTGAAAGCTAGAAGTGTTATTTGTATTCCTTCATATATATATATGGCTTAAAATAGGAGAGCTGGGACAAGGGGTCAGCTCTTTAGGGAACGTAATGACGGGTGATGCAATCAAGGGCTGCTATTCAGCAGAGCAATCATTTCACAGCACAATAACCTGGCATTGGAGGTGCATTGTAGAAGGTTGGGCTCTTGCTTGTTGTTTGCATTGTACTGATGAATGTAAATTGCCAAGCTCAAGTCTTATAGTCACACTGGAGACATTAATGTGCAGCAGTCTCTCAGCCAGTTGAGAAGAAAAGGACAGATTGTTAACGCTGCCACGAAAATTAAAACTTGGTGTCAAGCAGCAAGAACTATTTTTCTAGCAAAGGAGAATTCAATTAGCAACCGAGTTGCTTTTTTTCACTCCAGACAAACATGTTATACGCATGTCTGTCAATGCTCACTTCAAAAACAGCATTCAGAGCACTGTGTACTGAATAGCCATACTAAAAGCTACGGTGAGGCACAGTCCAGCATTGGGACGTGCGTGTGTGCTGTGTGTGTGTTCTCCTGGAGCACGCACAGGGCAAGAGGGGGTGCCAGCACGTATTAACACGTACCATTGCCCAGCCTTCAACCTGGGTCTTCCCACCAACTTTGCGGAGGCTAGCCTGCACGCCTCAGCCACAATATTGGTGGCTGTGGCATACAGACCATGCACCTACAGCAAGCCACAGGCCAGCCTTACAACTGCAACCTGTCTCCATTGCAATGTTGTGGTTTAGACACTGGGGAACGCTGTCAGAAACACCCACATGAGACTACCCCGTTTTCAGCCTAACTTCGGCATTCAGGTCCACAGCCTCAAAGGTATTGACATGCCCCCCCCCCGCCCCGGCCAGCCTGCTGCTTAGCAGACTCCTCTGGGCCCCCAGGCTCATTATAGGCTGCATGGGGAGCATTAGGTGCCTAAGAGACGGCATCTCAGCCAGCCAGCTGAGTGGGGGAGCCACTGGAGCTAGCCAGGAGTGAAATGTGAAGAGGGCTTAGGCCTTTAATCACCTGACCTGCTACATGTGGCTGAAAAACACTTCCTGCTGTCGTTAGGCATCTAAGCCAGGTCAGCCGCATAGGTAGCCCATGCCATAGCAATCTCTTCTCTCCCATCACACTCAATTCCACTCTCACACAGCCTGTATTACCCTATGCCATCACTCTGCTGTCCCCACATCTAGCAGTAACCTGCAGCTGGCTCTCCTGCCACAGGGTCTGATAGGTTTCAGGGCTTAGCTGTGCTCAAATTGGGCCATACTGGCACCCCAGCTATAGTAGAGCCTCAGCATTACGAACATCTCGGGCATGGATGTTGTTCATAACACTGAAACGTTCATAGTGCTGAACAAAATGTTATGGTTGTTCTTCCAAAAGTTTACAACTGAACATTGACTTAACACAGCTTTGAAACTTTACTATGCAAAAGAAAAATGCTGCTTTGCCTTTTTTTTTTGGTAGTTTACATTTAACACAGTACTGTACTGTATTTGCTCTTTTTTTTTTTTTTTTTTGGTCTTTGTTGCTGGCTGATTGTGTACTTCCCATTCCAAATGAAGTATGTGGTTGACCAGTTAGTTCGTAACTCTGGTGTTTGTAATGCTGAGGTTCTACTGTAGTTTGAGAATCCCGTTTCAGGACCTCTGAGGCTTCGGCTTTGACTTGAGCTTGTGCTCTGAGATGTTCATTGGCTGTGCTGACTGGGGGAAACGTAGGGGTTTGGTGGCAGTTGAGTAGTCATTTTGAAAATGTCAGTGGCACCTAAATGAGGGACTCAAAGAAATCTAAGCTCGTAAGGATCTGGGTCTCAGCATATAATTCCCATTTAAATCAATTGGAGTTAAACACCTAAATACCTGTGAGGGTTTGGTCGACCTCACTTCTGAAAATAGCCTTTTTGACAATTTTAGCTACCAAGGGCTAGATTCACAAAGAACTGTACGCATAGAGCCACTGGCCACAACCAAGGCCAGCTTTTAGATGCCTAGAAAAATCACTGGGGTTGACCAAGCCTTACTTCGGCACCAAGGTGCCCTATACAACGAATGGGGTGAGATTTGAGGAGGGTGAGAAGGAGGCTTAGAATGGGATTCACAAGAGCCAGCACACTAGGCAGCTCACTACCTAAACTCACCAGCAGGAAATGCCAAGGCAAGGGATGTGGGTTAAACAATGCCATAAGCGGCAAGTTATATGGGTCCATGGTACCCAGCTCCACCAATATTTCTGTGGTGCTGGGGGGCGGGGGGCAGCGGTGGCGATGCAGAGTGCGGTGCAGCCCAGCCATTCTTCTTCCTCGCCCGACAGACTCAGTGGCTGGCCAAGAGCTGCTCTGGCCCTGGCCCAGCCTCAATTTGCGCAGTGCAGTGTGGCACCAGTCGCTCCCCCACACAACATGAGTCTAGTGCAGTGGGCAGGGCACTACCAAAAATTATAGGACCGTGGCACCCATGACCCCACCCCTCTTTCCGAGATAAGCTCCTAAATCAGGGTTGCAGGGAAGTGTCTTCCACTGTTTGAGATTCTCTACTTCAAATCCTCTCATGGCATTAGGCACCCACATTTGGAGGGTGGCGGGGGGGGGGGCGGTAGAGAAGCCCAGTGGATAAGGTATTCATTTGGGATGTGGGAGACCAAGTCCTCTTCCACCAGGGGAGAAGAAATTTGTAGAGCTCTGTTGCCTCTCAGGAGAGTGCCCTAGCCCCAGGGGCACGCATTTAAGAAGTCTTTGTTATTCTTATCTCCTCTTCCACATTCACAAAGGCTCTCCTGCCACAGGGTCTGATAGGTGTCAGGGCTTAGGTGTGCTCAGATTGGACCCTACTGGCATGATAGCCATGTGTGAACTCAGTGCATTTACCTTACTACAAACAAACAGCCGGTATTGTATGTACAGGATCGTAAAAGCATCCAGTGCAGCATTGATTATTTGAATGTGATGAGGAAAACTGAATGGATTTGGATTAACCTCAGGAATTTTCACTGCAATTAGTACATAACAGAGGTGCTCAGCTACTAGGGAGATGGGCACAACATCAGTAGTTAGAAGTCCATGTGTTTGTGTAACAGGTTTTATTTGAATTAAATTGTGAAATTAAAATTGTATCCAGTTGGTGTGACCATGTTTGAGTTTGTTGCATTTTAAGCAATTACCGATACTAATCAGCCCCTGAGGGAGATCAAAATACATTCTTTCCATATGTATAATGGGGATCCAGTTCTATTCTCATTCCTCCAAAGCATATACTAATTTTATCTTAAACCATGCAGTTTTAGATTTACAAATCATAAAAATAGTTGAAATTTTTAAAAAATGAAGGAACTTTAGTAAAACCCCAAAATAATGGAAACCTCTTCGGTTTGCTTCAAATATCTTTAGCTGTTTAGAATACTGAGTTTGTCCTATTTTTTATGTAAGGTGAAATACATTTGTTCCATGCTTATCTGTTATTTACATAACCTTTATTAACTTCTTTATTCACTAGTAGAGAAATTACACAATATACAACAGTAATCCAGCACTTTATCTTAGATTGCTAAGTAAAAGGTCATAGGCCCTAGGGTTTTTTGGGTTTTTTTTTTCTTTTATAAACATATTTTGGATCATGTCATTTAAAGTATTTTAATAGAAATAGACTGAGTAACCCCACAATAATCCAGGTCTTTAGACAGGGGATTATCACACACCTCATTATAAAGCTACTGACAGCTGATGTTCAGTTCTGCTAGATAAAGTGACTTTACCATTCTTACACTGTGAGATTCCATATTTACTGTAATATGCCACATCAAGTTTGCTTAGTTTATGAGCAAAATATTTTTTTTCCTCATCGTAACTGCTGGCTATGCAAACCCTACCTAGGATCTGAAAGTCAAGTTGTGTTCTTCCCCCATTCCCAGTAATAAAAGTTCTCCTGCAATTGACACAACTGACTGGAAAAGAATCTTAGAGCATCTCAGCCTAAAGAACCATAGGATCTGCCCCCCGCTATGCGAGCATGAGCAGAAACAGTGAGGACAGAGGCAGGGCTTTGCAGTGGAGACACTCGCACCTGGGCTGGGCTAGCGCAGCTGCCAATCAGCCATGTTAACTGTGGAGTGTAGGTATAGCCAGAGATTGAAATCTTTTAACAGAATCGATGTGAGCATATCCCTGTGCCTTCTTGAAGCTGACTGACATAAAGGGGATGCTGTAGGGGCAAGAGTCTGTGCAAGTGGCTCTAAATCCTGGACCCTGGCCTCAGGGATTAAAACCTAGCAGCTATTTTTAAAATTTTATTTTACACTAGACAAATTAATGAAAAAGTATTCTGACCGGTCAGGAAAATTTACTTGATAAAAAATATTGTATAATCATATACTCATTTTTATAAGACTGACTATTGTGAGACGGGGGCTCTTTCCCCATCTTATCCCACAGACGCAAGGGCAGGAGTTCCTGGAGGAAATGATTTAAGTGAAGTATTTTGTGTTGAGAACAGTGGACAACTGTTATCAAGAGGTAAATGGATGAGTGCATCTTTCCCCGTATGCCACTATTCGTCCCGCTAAAACTGAAAACAATACATGACCAGAGTAGAACAGTTTACTTACTTTACTAATAAATACTTTAGCAATAATTCTTATATATTAACTTACAAGAGACGCCATTGCCAACAGCAGCTCCACTTAAATTCCCTATTCCGTTTTTATATTTATTAAATCAGTGGTGACGCTACTAAAAAGCATTGTAAAGTCCCTCATTACCTAAGGTGATCAGATGGAAGTGTGAAAAATTGGGATGGGAGAGGAAGGGAGAAGCAGGCACTTATATAAGACAAAGCCCCAATATCAGGACTGTCCCTATAAAATCGGGACATCTGGTCACCTTATCATTACCACACTGGACTAGACGAACCCTCAGTCTAACTCTATATACATAACACTAGAGATGAATTTCCCCATTCTTTTTACTTACATAAGACAAAGTCAAAGCCTAAACACTTTCAAAAAAGTCACTGCACAAAACAGAGCTGATTCCAGGCACTGGCTAAGGGAACTTCAGGAATTTGTTTAATATTCAGCTTGCTTGTTTCAAAAAGGTCAGTGCATGTTTTTACAATTTCACTGCCATTTTTTCCTCCCCTAAGGCCATGGCCCACGTTTCAAGTTTAAAAGAAATAGAAAAAATAAGAAAGTGCCAAAACCCAATTAACAAAACAAACCCACAGACAAAAACCATCATCACCAGCCCCAGTTGGTGAGTAAATCAAATGCCACAAGCTAAAAATACTTTAATGGTAGGTGGCATGTACTGTTTTAGACCAGCTTCACTAATCTTCATCTTTTTGCTGATGGGATTAACAGGCAGCGAACAATGCACATTCTCAAATCACAAACATGTGTTGCTCCATTTTAAAACAAGATATGGTAGGAGCCAAATGGCAAGCTTCAGGAGCTGTAATGGAATGGTAGATCAGAGAGCCAAAATAAACTGGATTTCTGGGTACACTCTTGTTTTGCTGCAGTGGGCTATACACATTTGTAACTCTCAATGCATTGAACCGAGTACATCCTTTATGACAAGAGATTTACATTAAATCAACACTAGCTGGTTTCCCAAGTTCCCAGGATGCAAATGCAGTGCTTTTAGCACCCATTGCTCAGAGAAATTATTTCCCTCTGAATTCCTTCACTGGCTTCCTCTTGTCTTCTGCATCAAGTTCAGCCTTCTCATCCTTGCCTTCAGAGTTCTGTGCCTGTGTGTTCTCTTGTCCCCTTTGCTATACCAATAAATCCTACCACAGCACTATTTGCCTCTTTGCTGTCTTCCATGCTGCTTTCTATGCCTGAAATTACATCCGGGACCCAAAGCACCAGGTGCCAACCTCTCCCATCATTCAAAACCCTCCTTACAATTCATCTTATTCACAAAGCCCGCCAATATTAACTATTGACGATAACAATGCTGACTGACAATCACCCTTAAAAATATGGTCCTCAACTAGAACCCACGCGTAGGTGCCTCTGCACATTTTGGGTGTGATTTGTTTTTGTCTGTTTAGATTAACAGATTTAGATTAGCTCTCAAACTATTTCATATTAGGGATTACATTTTAAGATACAGATCCCCACATGGACCTTGCCTATACTGGGAAAAAGATCACTTAAAAACCTGTTAACAATCCTGTTTAACTAACATGACGTTAGATATGACTTTGCCCTTAATGTGAACAAAACCAGTCATATTTAAAACCAAACCAGTAATATTTATATACCTGGAGTTTTAAGAGGGCCAGTTCTACAAAGCAGAAAAAAATTATGAGCCAAAATCAGCTGAGAGGAAAAATGTAATCATAAAAATGTGAATGATAATTCCTAGATGCCCAAAAAGCCACTATCACACAGTTGCAGAAGGCAGCCGTACTGATTAAAAAACTCACCTGGGTTAGAGGGAAAAAGACTGTTACTAACCTTCTATAGCTGTTGTTCTTTGAGATGTGTTGCTCATGTCTATTCCACATTAGGAGTGTGTGTGTGCCGCATGCACCAGTGCCGGAGAATCTTTTCCCCCTCTGTGGTATTCATATGGCCAACTCAAGCACCCTCTGCCGTGGCGCGCATATATGCCAGTATATAGGGCGCTGCTAGCCCCCCTCCATCTCAGTTTCTTCTTGCCAGAACTCTGACAGTGGGGAAGGAGGGTGGATTGTGTAATGGACATGAGCAACACATCTTGAAGAACAACAGTTACAGAAGGTTAGTAGCCATCTTTTCTTCTTCGAGTGTTTGCTCATGTCCATTCCACGTTAGGTGACTAACTAGCAGTACCTCTGGAGGCGGGCCAGAAGTTAATGGACATGCTGTTTGCAAAGTTGCTCTGCCAAAACTCACATCATCTCATGTTTGCTGTACGATCACATAGTGGGACGCAAAGGTATATATGGAGGACCAAGTTGCAGCCTTACCGATATCCTGGATTGGCACTTGAGACAAGAAGGCCACTGAGGAAGCCTGAGCCCTCGTTGAATGGTCTGTCATAGAAGCTGGGGGTGTAATCTTAGCCTGCTCATAACAAGCAAATGGACAGGAGGTGATCCAAGGAGAAATTCTTTGGCCTTTCATGAGATCGGTTACCGCCACAGAGCTGATTAATTTCAATCCAACAATAAAACTATATACAATACAGGGAAAAACCCACTGGGGAGTTGCTTGCCAAGGCAAGGACGTTCCAGGACCATCATAGGCAGTAAGAAGAAATTGAGAGGGAGGTGGTCCAGCAGTACACTGGCACATACGTGCGCCACTGCAGAGGGCGCTAGAGCCAGTCCTATGGATACCACTGAGGGAAAAAAATTCTCTGGCACTTGTGCATGTGGTGCACACACACACCTAACATGGAATGCACATGAGCAAGCACTTGAAGAAATGAAAGCCACTACAGAAGATTTAAAAAAATATGTAACAAATAGAAGGAAGATTTCTCATCTAATTCATTCTGACCAGGTCGGTTTTATTTTATTTCTGGCTAATATTAGTGATCCATGAAATGTTATTTTCCATGTAACCTCACATCTGAAAATATTAGTGTATAGGGAAAGCACAAGATAGGTAAAATGGATCTAGGTGATAAAAATCTTGTAAGGATTTTTCAAAGACTACTGTGGCCCAACCATAATCGCTTTACACTAATGTGAAAGGCAGCATCCAAATTGGAAAGCAAACATTACCTATACCCACTGGGCTCTCCAGTGCTATTTCCTATTCTTTTTCGATTTGGGCTACATGCAATGATTACAACACAGTGGGGATCAACCGATTCTATTAAATCAAGGACAGTAAAGCAGAAATTCAGGAGGATTTAAACATAGTTCTGTCTTTTTCAAATGCTGAACAGTTCCTTCTTGCCCTTGAACAAATCATTAGAAACTAACTACATTCCTGCCCCAAAGAGCTTCCAGTACAAAAGAGCAAGAATGCAAGGATGAAAGAAACAAGCAAGCCAGGGCTGAAGGGAAGATGAGGGTCACAAACGTAACTGGCTATCCATATTCTATATAGTTATAAAACGTCAGTACGCTTTTAAAATATTTTTACACTAAAAACAACAGCGACAAATTGAAGACTTGAGGGGATATTCCACTGCAGAAGCTGAAGCCTTTCCAAAGACAAACAGAATGGCTGAACAGACTTTATAGCTTTGGATGAAGCTCCTAGTATATGACTATGAATCTCTGTGCACACTTTTTTTTGCATTAATATAAGCCAGATACATCTAGAGAATTTTAGTTAATAGCTGAGATTTAAATTGTTCCTATAGATTCCAGTCTTTCCACTTTTCAGTGAAATCTGCCAGTCACTTAGTTCCTATATCATGGCTTGTTCATCAGATTGTGAACAGACAGCAACATTTACTTATCTTGCCATAGTACCCAAAGTGAGTGAAGCTTGTACACATGTATGAAAGAGGAGGAAGGATCCTTGTTCAAAAGGTTTATGCGCGAGGATGGCAATCAGAGATATGAGTGGATGTGGGGAGAAGGATAGAACATCCAATCTTTTTCTTTTAAAATATCAGTTATGTCCAACTGCCCTTCTTTCCAGCCATTAATTGGAGGCACCGCAACAAAAATAAGCCTTGAAAAAGGACTTGTATCTAGAGAGAGTATTGGCCTCATGGAGTAGTTGAGGGATGTTTTCCATGCACAGGGGAATGGTGGGAGAAAGTGTGATGCATAGAGAAGTAAAAAACAGGGCAGTGAGGCTGGCATTATTGGTGAAATGGAGGGGCTGGGGATATGGAAATCTATCTACATTGCATTCAAGTGTGGTTGCAGCTTGTGGGGGAGGAGAGAAGTATACCTGTGCTAGCTTTAATCTCGCTAGTGTGGCTAAAAAATAGCAACGAAAAAGCAATGGCTCAGACCCTGGCTAAGAATGAGTACATACCCATTGCTTCTGGTGGGTTTCTACAGAGCACATCTTCACTGCTATTTTGAACTATGCTAGTTGAATTAAAATGAGCACGAGCTGGAATCATGCCTCCAATGGCAATCAAAGCTTGCATTTGATGCACTGGAAAAGGTGGAGCAACTTAAGAGGGAGATGATGTGGTCAGAAGAAAGACTAACAAAGAAATAGTCTGTTTTGTATAGACCAGAGAGGGAGTGATAAGAGTGTTAGAGAGAGCAGATCAGTTTAAAAGAAAGATACTCTTGAAAGCTTTAACTCAGTAAGAATTGTGGGAACTGAGGGGTAGACATTGAATGAGTTTGTTTTTTAATATATATTGTCCAAATAATCTACCCAGGCTCACCCCTTCCCTCTTTTCCTGGTTACCTCAGCCAATTTACACCTCCATTGCTGACCCACCAGCCCTCCTGCTCAACTCAGAAAAAAATTCAGGGTGTATTTGTTTAAAATAGATCAGATGGTGCAGTTAGTGGAAAGCTGCATTGTTGATAGCCCCTGCTGCCCCTCCCCGCCTCATGAAAAGGAGAGCATGTCCCTATCACTTTCTAACTGAAAACATACTGGGCCAACCCTGCTCTCCTTCCTCACATTGAGTCCCATGATGACTTTTTGTCTCAGTACTGAATAGGGCTCTGTCAAAGCTCCTACTACATGATTCTGGCTAGAAACAAATTGCTCCTGAACATAAAAATCCAGCAGCTACTATACAGACGGATGAGTTCATTGTGAGATGGTAAAGAAACAGGCTGTATACATAGCTGCACTCACACTACTCTGACACTGCCTCCCCCTGCCAGTCTGCAGGCAAAATGCTGATACCTGAATGGATAACCTTTAGCCAGAACCAGGTATCTAGGAGGGAAGCTCTCTGTCCTCAGTGCCAATTCCAATTGTGGGGGTACAAAAACAAAGGAAAGTTTTGTCACTTATCACCATACTAATGAGGGCCCCATTCAGCCTCTGTGCACCACAGTAACACAAATATTAAATAATCTCCTTTCTTCCTTCCAGCTTAAACCCATACATATATAATGAATTTAGCATTCAAGGTGATTAAGTACAGGCTTAAGTACATAGGCCAACTTCCTATTTATTCCATCCATGATATAGTAGATTTCTTTAGATAATGAAGACACCTGCTGTAGAAGGTCTTTGGCGAACTTAAATGCAAAAAAGAAGTTTACAAGAAGTGGAAGCTTGGTCAGATGACTAGGGAGGATTATAAAAACACTGCTCGAACATGCAGGAAGGAAATCAGGAAGGCCAAAGCACAATTGGAGTTGCAGCTACCAAGGGATGTGACGGGGAACAAGAAGGGTTTCTACAGGTATGTTGCCAACAAGAGGAAGATTAGGAAAAGTGTGGGCCCCTTAAAGAATGAGGGAGGCAACCTAGTGACAGAAGATGTGGAGAAAGCTGAGGTACTCACTCAATGCCTTTTTTGCCTCTGTCTTCACAGACAAGATCAGCTCCCAGACTACTGTATTGGGTGGCACAGAATGGGAAGGAGGCGAACATCCCGCAATGCTGAAGGAACAGAGCCAAGACTATTTAGAAGGATTGGACATACACAAGTCCATGGGGCCGGATGCAATGCACCCGAGGGTGTTGAGGGAATTGGTTAGGTTATTTCAGAGCCATTGGCTATTATCTTTGAAAGCTCATGGCAACAGGGGGAGGTCTCTGAGGACTGGAAAAAAGCAAATGTAGTGCCCATCTTCAAAAAAGGGAGGAAAGAGGATCCGGGGAACTACAGACCAGTCAGCCTCACTTCAATCCCTGGAAAAATCATGGAGCAGGTCCTTAAGGAATCAATTTTAAGGCACTTGGAAGAGAGGAAGGTGATCAGGAACAGTCAACACAGATTCACCAAGGGAAAGTCATTCCTGACCAACCTGATTGCTTTCTATGATGAGGTGACTGGCTCTGTGGATGTAGGGAAGGCGGTGGATGTGATATACCTTGACTTTAGCAAAGCTTTTGATACTGTCTCTCACAGTATTCTTATCAGCAAGTTAAAGAAGTATGGGTTGGATGAATGGACTATAAAATGGACAGAGAACTGGCTAGAGCATAGGGCTCAACAAGTAGTGATCAATGGCTCCATGTCTACCTGGCAACCAGTCACAAGCGGAGTTCCCCAGGGGTCAGTTTTGTTCAACATCTTCATTAATGATCTGGAGGATGGGATAGATTGCACCCTCAGCAAGTTTGTGGATGACACTAAGCTGGGGGGAGTGGTAGATACCCTGGAAGGTAGGGATAGGATACAGAGTGACCTAAACAAACTGGAGGATTGGGCCAAAAGAAATCTGATGAGGTTCAACAAGGACAAGTGCAGAGTCCTCCACTTAGGAAGGAAGAATCCCATGCACAGCTATAGACTGGGGACCGACGAGCTAGGCAGCAGTTCTGCAGAAAAGGACCTGGGGGTAACAGTGGATAAAAAGCTGGATATGAGTCAGCAGTGTGCCCTGGTTGTCAAGAAGGCTAATAGCATATTGGGCTGCATTAGGAGGGGCATTGCCAGCAGGTCGCGGGAAGTGATTATTCCCCTCTATTCGGCATTGGTGAGGCCGCATTTAGAGTACTGTGTCCAGTTTTGGGCCCCCCTCTACAAAAAGGATGTGGACAAGTTGGAGAGAGTACAGCGGAGGGCAACAAAAATGATTAGGGGGCTAGAGCACAAGACTTATGAGGAGAGGCTAAGGAAACTGGGCTTGTTTAGTCTGCAAAAAGAGAAGAATGGGGGGGATTTGATAGCAGCCTTTAACTATCTGAAAGGGAGTTCCAGGGAGGATGGGGCTAGACTGTTCTCGGTGGTGGCAGATGACCAAACAAGGAGCAACGGTCTCAAGTTGCAGGGCGGGAGGTCTAAGTTGGACATTAGGAAAAAGTTTTTTACTAGGAGGGTGGTGAAGCACTGGAATGGGTTACCTAGGGAGGTGGTGGAATCTCCATCCTTAGAGGTTTTTAAGGTGAGGCTTGACAAAGCCCTGGTTGGGATGATATAGCTGAGGTTAGTCCTGCTTTGAGCAGGCGGTTGGATGACCTCCTGAGGTCCCTTCCAACTCTAATATTCTATGATTCTATGATTAGGAAAAAGTTTTTCACTAGGAGGGTGGTGAAGCACTGGAATGGGTTACCTAGGGAGGTGGTGGAATCTCCATCCTTCGAGGTTTGTAAGCTGAGGCTTGACAAAGCCCTGGCTGGGATGATATATCTGAGGTTGGTCCTGCTTTGAGCAGGGGGTTGGACTGGATGGCCTCCTGGGATCCCTTCCAACTCTGGTATTCTATGATTCTAAGGAAGGCACAAGCCTGCAGACTACCTAGAGGGAGACTCATTTTTCCTCTGACTAGCTGTTTTAATAAAAGAGCTCTAAATTCCTGGAATAGTCTCACTTGCCTGAGTAACAAGTCACCATGTACTGTATTTTTATTTTCTACTATATTAAAAAATACACACTAAATATTGGCAATATTGTAAATTACATAATTTAACGTATGTAACATGAGTGGTTCAGGTACAATATTGCAGAGAGGGAAGAAAAAAGGAATTACTAACAAAGTCCTTTCTATGCTCAAGTTCTTTCAAAACACCATGTCTATCAATCTTCATCTCTCCACCTACAGGATGATTTCTCTGTATAATCAAATTATGAATCAAGTAACAGCAATCCATTTTAGAGGCACTAGGAAGATTTTGGAGCAGGGAGACAAAAAGATAGCAAGATGTTCAGTAAGAGCTATATTGAATTGAAGAAAGTCAAGACCAGCCAGGATAATGCAAGCAAATGTTTGCATATAACTTTGCAATTCAGTGTACCAGTGGTTCTCTCTTTAGTGGTATCTTATTTTCTCTAGTACCTGTAAAGTCTCTGGCCAGGGAAATATTCATATATGCCTGACTTTTTTTCTTTTATTTTGAGGTTGTTGGAGAAAGTAGCTGATGATCAGTCTGACTAAATATTCCATCTTTACTCAGTCAGTCACAAATGCTGCTACATGTTTCTGTCAGGTTCGTTATTTAGGGTAATAACAGACTTTGGAAACTTCACTGCTGTTTAAATTCATTATCAGGTGCTAATTAAAATGATCTGTTTCACTGTCACAAGAGAAAATCCAGTTAGAGAAACTGATCCGTTGCAACAGTCCTTCAATAACTGATCCTGGAGTGGATATGTGTCTACAAGCACAAACATTTTAGGTCACTGCAAACTAAGTCTAATTGGGATTAACCTTTAAGTGTTTACTACCCTTTATAAGCTTAGGTGGAATCAGAAAGAACCACAGTCAGCACAGTACTGCCACATCAGTATATATGAATTGAGATAATGGTGGAATCTATTTGCTTTAATTGTGACATGCAAGCATGCACTTCCAAGTTTAATTAACCTAATATCCCATTAATTTATTTATTGGCTAGGACTTCTGGTTTTTTTGTTTAAAGTCACATCACAGCAGAGTTCTTTATATAGCATATAATCAGAGAATAGGACAAGTGGAAAGTTAGTTTAATCTTCATGAGAAGCAAATCTCTCTATGTGTATTAAACATAAAACTAGAAACGAATGCAAATAGAATTTGGGTGCAATCCAGCACCACTGAATGGTATTTGTTCCCTTATTTTTTTGCACGCTGAGGCCAGAATTGTTAGATTTTCATGTGTAAGGCTAGGCGCCGGAACCAACAGTTAGACACCTAAACAGGTAGCCTGTTTTCATAAATGAGCCTTGCAACTCCTACTGGACATTAGGGGAATCTGAGAGCACTCAATACATCTGAAAATAAGGCCACCTATTTAGGCCACTAATTTTAAATACCCAAGTTCAGGCCACAGATTTCAGACATGGCTAATGAATTCCTGGGTTCCTCCACTTCAAGAGAAGTAGCTCACATAAAAAAGGCATAATCAAATACTGTGACAAGATGATGTTCAATCAATATATTGAGGCCAACAATCTCATTTGAAATCCAGTCCATACCGAGTTGTAACATCTAAGTTTGTACGTATATGATAAATTGGGTAGTTTTAGACACCTCCTGTACTGACTGGGCCCTGCACGTTTCACCTGAACATTGCTTGTGTTGATATCAAAGAAGAAAAGCTAAAGGCTATGTACACACTGATGGGCGGCAAATTCAACTGCCATCAGATCGATTTTTCCAGATCAATTGAGCAGCAGTGAAGACAAGCTCAATCGATATGGAAGTCAATCTATTAAAACCGCCTCCAAAAAAAGCATAGCACTGCGTAGACAGGAACACATTTCCCGTTGGCACATTGCAGTGGAGACGTTACTTTCCTTTAGCGCGCCGTAGCTTGTGTAACTCCAGCTGACTGCCGCCAAATTTTGCCGGCAACGTAGCCCTCCCCTTAGTCTGAAAAAGGGCATTGAAAATATGTAAAGTTGCACCACTAAACTGATGTTCAAAAGCTTACCCAGCAGTTGAGAGTTTGTGTTAAAAAAGCTTTCCATTTTAATAAGGTACAAATTGCTCTTTTACCAGAGAAATAATCATTGTCCACGTATAACCCTTTTAGAAAAACTAAAGTCATGCATTTCGATTCTGTGACAGCTATACAACTTAATTAATTTTATATCATTCATTATCTTAAACTAAAGGAAATTATATTTTACCAGAAAACAATGGCTAAATATTTGCAGCTATGAATATGACAGAATTCCTAAGCAATTTACATCTCTTCAACATCTGTGAACAATGTGAAGCTATTTCAAGGTTTCATCCTTCCAATGATGATTTCTGAACTTGCACCACTGGACTCATACTTTTAACAAATATTTGCAGATACTATGTTATTTCCTATGATTATACACTCATGTAATTTAAGGCTGTAATAATGCACAAGTACAGAAGGGAAAAATACTGTCATTATGCAAATCATAACTCTCAATTTCGTGATTTTGGGGAGATTAAAACCTCAACTGTATTGCACTAACAATGGGCCCACTGCTGCTCTCAAGAAAGGAAGGTACCATATTCCACAAATGTACTAAGAGCAGAGATGGACTCAAACACTAGGGCATGGATCCTGCATGTCTCACTCTGAAGTGGGTAATGACTTCACTGGGACTGCTAACAAGAGTAGGTGCCCAAATACTAGCCAACGACATATTCTAGAAGGTAATTAATTAATCCTGTGCCAGATATGGTTACCCATAAATTCTACAATCTCCTGTGTCAAGAGATTATATGCACACTGTGGTTGGCGGCACTGTATCTTTCTATTTTCTAAAGGCTAGTTAAAATTTATCAGCCAACAATAATTGTAAGTAAACTAAATCCATTTTTGTTTCCACTAAAAGAAGGAAACAGAAAATTCCATATGCTGAACACCACAAATGGTAGGCTAAAAAAGCCTTTATTTAGCAGAGAGGTGAAGAAAAGGCACCTTCCTGGTAAGATATATGCACAAACCATTACAAGTAACTATTGAACCCTTTCAGATCTATTTGAAAAGCCAAAGCAATTTTTGAGAGCTCCCATCATGAACTCTCAAATTGTATATGTCACATCCATCTCTGTTCAATAGGACAGGAATGGTTGGATTTTTTTTTTTTTTTTTTTTTTAAATAAAAACAAGGACAGCCAGATGGAGATCATTATTAAGAATGGATGGATTTGTCCAGTAAATGAAACACATCTTCTGGAGATATTCTTAATTTCCATAGTAACTAGGTGATTGCTTTAAAAAATGATATATAATTATTAGCAGTATTAATAGATTTTATACAAGATACCGGGGGGGAAAAAGCACAGGTTTAAATTTGAGCTAGATGTTCAGATGTCTTGATAAGCTGTTATTAGTCTGCTGGAGCTTTAAATCCCCCGATGATGGATTCAGTGTCATTCAGGTTCTGAAACTAGAGACAACAGGATTTCTGAGCAGAACAGCCAAATCGTTTTAGAAACAGTTTAATTTACAAATACACTTTTACAAAGGATATTACAAAAATAACCCAACTGCACAAAACCTCCATGACTTGTATCTGGTTACAATGATAGGAAACTGGTCTTTCTGAATGTCATTTAAATTAGGAAGTTAACGTCTCTAGCAGAGCCTCTATTCCTTTTACATTTTTATTGCATTTCAATTTTGGAATGAGGCTTGTGAGTCCTCCTTTGACTTTATTTGCCACTTCTTGATCTGTGCTTCGGAGAAGGCTACAAGAAAGGGGAAGAAAACAAACAGATTTCAAAAGTAAAATTTTAGGTCAAATGAAAATAATTTGTCAGATAGTATAAATAAAATCATTAACTATTTAAAAAAAGAGACCTACTTCAGGCCAGGTACTGATTTGCTCTCTCCCACACAGACACAGAAAATATGCAAGCAATTCTACCAGGCAATACATAGCAAATGATGGCAATGCTCTATAGTGGATTACTACTTGATGTCACTACTTGATGTTCTGGGCTTTCTGTACTTCAGAACCATAGAACTTTATATTGTTTATTTTTATTTGGTTACCCTAGAAAGCCAGCTTCCTCACTGAAAAGTAGCAATGATAAGGATGTATAATTAGTAATAATGTAATGAAATTAAGAAAGAAAAAACTTAGGATGATCACCCAGAAGGAAGCTTTCCAATAGTGAGGTTAGCCTATGGAACATTTTCCCCTAAGTAAGCAGCATTAGAATGCTCTGTTGCTTATTTACATGAGGAACAAGCATGAATTGGCTCGGAGATGGACTAAATGATACAACAGATCTTTAACATCTCCAACTTCTATAGGTTTTTACCATAAATTTGCAATTAGCCAACTATAACCCCTTATTTAATTGTTAGGTAGGTTCTTAACAAGGATAAATAGACCAAGCTTCATGGAATGTGAAAAGAGGAATTTGTATATATACGAGCTATATTAATTTGTCACCTCCCTACGACCTAAAATCCTGCCTAGGCTGATGGTATAAGAGCGAGGAAGCCATGCCACATTCAACAAACAGCAGTTCTATATTCAGCTACTTAAGTCAAAGAATTACATCTCAGAATAATGACTTATAAGTCCTACTGGGAATTTCTGTTAAGTTTTTAGTTATAACTAGAAGTTCTCTTAGAATCTAAGGGGACTTTGTTTCTTAAAAAAAAAAAAAAAAAACCAACACAGACAAAGATCATGCTCATATGGCCCAGCTACAAGCAACAAAAACTAGCAAGGAGCCAGAGAAGCAGAGTACTGACAAAATATGTCAAGTATGTAGAAAATTAATGCATTCCATACCACTGTAACTGGGACAAACAGGTATGGTTTACTACTTGGGACAAGGAGCATAGTACAGAGTAATCCAATTATAAATTTCTAATTAAGAGTTTTATTTGTCAAGTGTTTACATGAACCACGTTTTGTATAGCAGTTTGCAAGCTTTTTAAATTAACATACTGAAAATTAACTTCAGGTTTCCACACTGTTAAAGAGAATAATTGCTGAATATTTCCAGTTATGTACTCTAAAGGGGCAAAATATGTTTTCCACTTTGACTCATAAAACCTTTTACTTGTATAAAAGCTATTCTATAAGCTATGCCTTTTAATCTTGATGTCATTTATTGATACACATTTTTTCATTGTTTCTCAATACTGGATATAATCTTTATAGCCAGGTTATCAGGCATTCAAATACTATGGCGATGGCTGAAGAATTTAAATAAAATAGTGTCATTCATGTAGTAGTTCCATACAATTTTAATTCTGAGTGAGTTGCCAATAAGAAGTTGCACTGTGCTATCTACACAAGTGAACTGGATTCTGATCTTACACTAGCTGAACACTTGAATAACTCCACTTACTTCAATAGAGCTACTCCTAATTTACACCAGTGGGAGGTCAGAACCAGGAGGCCTCTGATTTTATAAAATCCAATTCAGCAAGGGTGACAAAAATATCTGAAATGTTCAGAATGTATCAGCACATGCAATGGTAATTAACAGAATGCACATTTGAAACACAAAATAGGGCAGCAATTTAAGCTTCTATAAATACCAAAGCCAAGACCTTCAAGTGAATTGGATTGGTAAGGCAGAGATTTAGACAGGCATGTGAATAGATGCTTCTGTAAACCAACAAAAAATGGACAAAAATCAAGTTCTGAAGTCAGTAAGTGCACATTTAAAACAGGAATAAATGAAAGCCAGGTAAAATCCTACAGCCATTTGTGCTCTTTACTGGCAAAAGAAGAAATTGACAAATATCAGGGGCAGATTTTACAGGTACTTGTTTTTGTATTTCAATAACATTTAAATATGTAAAAAATATTGCAGTTACCACCAGTATCTGATTAAAGTACTTTTTGAGCTCAACACTGCTGTATAATTTAGGCAGCATCTTTAGACTAAAGGCATGCAATTAAGCATGGATGAGATTAATTATTACACATGATGAAAGTTAAATGAGTACTACACAAAATGGAGGGAAAAAGCAGCTTGTCAAGTTACTCTGAGAATCCTACAACACAACAAAAAATTCATGAAGAGCTGATAAAAACCTGAAAGTCGTAAAATAAATAATTGTAAACCACTTGGAAGAATTCCTGTTTACAAGGATTAATTTCTGATGAAAGCCTGGAAATTCTAGTACAAGAGGAAACAACATACTTATAAACCAGTGTACACCCCTCTCCTTTGGGGAGGGGTTAGATATTGGTGAAAGATGTTAGATTGATAAGTCTTGGAAAATGAATTCCTCTATGTAGTAACAGAACCAGCAGTAATCCATGCTTCCCAAACAACAATCCCTCAGTCATGAGGCAAATTACTTGCTCTAGGGATAGATAAGGTCTCCATCCCCATTCTCTCCTTGGCCTCTCCACTGAGACTACTAACAAGTGTATCACAGTTAGAGCTAACTATTGTGAGGTGTGGGAGGTGGACATTGGGCAACTAGGAAATTAACTGAAACAAACTGTTAGGGCCCCAACCAGTGTTTCAGTCACTATTGACCTGAACTAGTGACTTAGCTATTAAAAAAGTCTCATGTCTATTACAAATCCTGTGAACCATCTTAATTCTCTTAATTTTCTGGGAGAATTCAGAGAAGGAAGTGTGGCAGTCCACAAACAAATTAACAACTCAAACTGAATTATGCATATGTTGATGGAACACATGTACAGTCATATGATTTCAGACCCAGTACCTGTAAAAGGTACTTTTAAATCCAAAAGTCAGTGCAACTATCACACTCTACAGCAGTCATATCTGAATCACCATTAAAACATGAAGAGTGAACATTAACTTCTTAAACACTCGGATGTGTAGGATGAAAATAAAGAATACGTAAAGAAAGAAAACTGGCAATGGCACCAGGGGTGAGTTATCTTTGAAGCAAATCTCAAAGCTCTAAGTTAAGCAAATGCTAAGTACCAATATACTAACAACGTAGGAATCATTCTACACAAATCCTACGGAATACCTGCGTGCAGGATTAGAGTATTTAAAGGCATTAAGTGTGCTCATTAAACATTAGGGGTCTGTTTATAAAAGGTAAGGGAAAAAGATGTCAAAAAAGCCAAACAATTTTGATTACCTGCCTTGTACTTCTATCACAATGCAGAGTTTACTAAATTAGTTTGTACATAAATTTCAGTTTAACAGCATGTTACACTACCAATTCCCATCAACAGCAATCCTACTGAAGTCTGCAAAACAGAATTAAAACTAAACTTGGATCACAATAATGACACTTCCATCATCACTTAAATAGTTTCTAAGAGAATTTCTAACAGAAGCGGTCAGATCATCAGATAATCCATACCCGAAAGCAATTAGAATTCTAACTGGAAAGCAAAGAGATCAAGATTCAATTAAAATAATTTTTTTTTTAAATTTACAAAAGATAAGTTGTCTACTTTCAAGTTGTTAGGTGTGTTTGGCTCAGTTCTGTCAGATATTTATGAAAAGCGAATAAGGTAATTTTGTGATCTCTATGTAACTGAGAGTTTTGAAACTTCACAGATTAATCAGTGTTTCTTAACCTGGGGGTTTAGATGCCAGATCTGGTATTGGGGGTGGCAAGAAAGGCAATCCACAGGGGCGCCATGAAACTAAGTTACATGCCTCAGCCCCGTGGGGGTGGGACTCAGGCTTCAGGGGTACAGTAGTTTGGAAAGGTTAAGAACCACTGGATTAGATGTTTAGGGTTTCCTAAACCATCAATTTCCAAATTTCCCAGATGCCAGACAGTTTCTGTTACAAAGCGAAACTGACAACTATTTCCTAAATGCCAACAAATGAACTAATAAGCAAAATAGGATGTTTGGTGTCAGTCACATACTGGGGAGGTGAGGAAGACATAATGGGCTTCATGGCTTGTTAATTTATTAGAGAGAGCAGATTGGCTCTCTGTAATTCACTTTTTATTCACTTTTGCCTAGCCTACTCTAAGAAACATCAGCCCAGGAAGTAGAACACACACACAACTGCAATATCACAGGAAGGGCCTTGAGACAATGTCTATATAATAAACAAATTGTATAGCAGTTTACAGAAGATGCTTGAATACCTGTTTGCTGCCTTTGAACACAGGTACATCCAAGAACAAAATATATTTAGAGTATATTGGTGTATTGTTTCAGGATTTTGTACATGTAGTAAAGTCACTCGTGGGCACAGTTTCAAAATAAATTAGTTTTTCAATCTCTAGAAGGCTTTTCCAGCTCAGAGCTATTTCATAGCTGTACCAAAGCCTGAGCTCAGGGAACGAATAGGTCTGGTCTGTGCTTGCATATGCAGAGTGTTATTCTGTACAGTATGCTTGCAAACACCACAATTAAAAGCAAGTACATAAGTGTGTGAAAACTGGCTTATTTTGGCTGAAAACCTGAATAGCATTATCTGTAGTTGTAAAAGAATTTAGCACTGGAACCCAATTAGAAACAGATGTGTCCTACATACCAACAAAGAAGAATGGCACCTCGATTTACTTCTGCCCACGACTTCATGTTCTTAATGCTGACAGATTCTACCAATGTTCTTGCAAAACATCCTAATAGAGGGGAAAAAAAAGAACCAGCAAAATTGATCAAAGTGGCCTATTAAAAAGTCCTCTGTAACAGTGATTTAATCAAACTTTTTAATTCACTCCATATTTTAAAATATTCTTGCTTACACAAAATAATTGGCTATTCAATACAGTCAATACTTTTGCAAACGTGAGACTAATTCTAAGCAATGCTTAGGACTAATGAGATGACAGCAACACTGCATTGTATGAAAACTTACTGGTACAAAAAAAGATCTTTCTTTCTTTCTTTCTACTGGTTAGCAGTTTAACAGAGTACCGAAACCAGTGGTTCCCAACCTGTGGCCTGCAGGGATTTTCAAAGTGGCTTGCGGCTCCCCTTCTGCTGGCAGCAGAAGGGAGCCGCTGCCTAAGGACACAAGCAGAGCACGTTGCTGTGGGGCTGAAAGACTGGTGCAGCCTCCTTGCTGCAGCCAAAGGGATGGGAGATCAGTGCTCCCCTCCCCCTGGATGTAACACAGAGCATGGCAAAGTGCTCTGCCTGGTCCATAGATGCTGGGGTCCCTGCTGGAGCACTGATCTTCCGTCCCCCTGGTTGCAGAAGGAAGCCATAGCCTAGGAAGCCAAGTGGAGTGCACAGGGCTACAGGACGCATGTGGTTTTCCTGTTGCAGCTAGGGGGACAGGAGATTAGTGAGGAGGAAGCCTCCTCGCTGAACTCCTTCCATCTGCCTGCAGTGGGGGGTGCCTACTGATGGAGACTGGTGGTCCTTCAGGGCTCTAAAAATTATATCTGTGGCCCTCGAGCCAAAAAGGTTGGGAACCACTGACCTAAATTTATTCATGTTTAAAAGCATGTTTCTACACTGAAAATGAACTTGGTAAAAATGGTGCCTTCTTATGGAAGATATCTGCTTCCTGGGTGTATTCAATCATTGTCACTTACTTTAGTGAGCAAAACAAAATCATCATCAAGTTTTACACCTGTTAGCCCTGCAGTCAGCACGGCTATGGGTGAGAAGGTTTCATTCCTGCTCATGCATTACCAACAGAATTATTTAAATGTATTCCAATTACAGGCCTTCAGCTGTCTCTGTTCAATCCCACTGGAGCAAGAGTTTACACATGGGTCACTGAGGGCACAACTGGTCCTGAAGAACCATTATTACTGGTGATGTATAAGAAGGAAAGAGCACAGTGTGACTTTCGGATCCCAGACTGAGTTTGCACAGGTGGCCTTTAGAAAAAAATGTAACTTGTAAAATGATAAAAATTTATCTGGGAGCAACTGAGAAACTATAAACACTGAACTCCATTTTAAAGTCACTTTACAGAGTACAACAGCATATTAAGGACAGGTCAACTTTTATTCAATGTCCCCAAAATGGTAGTTCAGGAATATTTTGCTCATGCTAATGACTTTTATTAAGAGTTTATGGGTCGAGCTGATATGCAGAGCTATTACTGTTTGTTCACAGCAGTTCATTGCATATCTTACTTAGGAGGAAAATAAAAAGAACAGAAGAGAGTTGCTTAATTTTAAGGTGAGCATTATATCTGGATTTCTTTTTGCTACCATTCATCATCTAAATTAGGCTGGTAGATAAAAGATATTATTCCCCCCTTGAACATTTAACATTTGAATGATGGACATGACAAAAGTCCTAAGGAATTAAGAACATGCCAACCCAAATTCCAATAGGATAGTGGATATCACAACTACAGAGAGACAAAAAGATATTAAACATGGACCAATATAATTATTGCACAGAAAAGCCTAGTAACATCTGCCCCATCCCACTGAACCCATAGCTCAGCTTTTATAATCAGCATTAGAGGGCAGGCATCTGGGGAAAGAAAAAAAAAAAAAAAGAACTGTAAAGCCATACTACTAGGGACTTCAATGTATTGTCTTTGACAGGAAATTGTAGCAGGGGTTCAACAAAGCTGCATGGAAATGGTCATAAATAAAACAATTAACGTTGCAAAAAAATAGAGCTGTCTGCAAGACAACTGTTTCACAGCAATTTTCTAAATTTGTTTTCGTTCTGTACTGGTTTTCAGATTGGAAATCTGAGCGCTTGTGTGCGCATTTTCTCTCCCAACCTTTCCATAGGAAAATTTAGTTAAAACCAATACACTGCCATCTGTTCCAATGAAGTAATGTATTTCCTCAAAAATGTATCAACCAGCTCTAATAAAAAAAATACACACACTACATAATTTCTTTTCCAAAGTTGAATAATTTTTAGTATTCCAGATGCCTAATGTGCTAGGTTCACAGTAAAAAGACTATTTTACTAGAATGGTAGAAAGACATCTTAGGTCAGGTTGAAAAAAAATCCTCATGGTGCTAGATTTTGTTATTCTGTAACAAAAAGCTGAACTAATTTTTTAAAGGATTACATTCCAGATGACAACATCTGCGCCATAAAATAGCACAGATGTCTTATGTTTGAGGTGAAATTTTATAATGAAAGTGGTAACCCTGCAGCAGTAACGAACACAGTCTAGTAATTACAGTTCTGCTTAGCTGGTGATCACAATATTCATAAACTGGAATGAAACATCAAATCTTCTAATTAGAAAGATGCCATCTTCAATCTTGTCTACATTTTTTAATGCCAGATAGCTTTAACATGTTAAGATTTATCAGGTAAAATGGCAAAGGAATAGAATACAATCTTGATACCAGCAAAGCCCAATTGGGATCTTATGCATCTAGTAAAGAGGTCAACCTCCTCTTTTGGAAGAAATTAGCTTAGCATCCATCACTTCACTCATACAGCATGTCACAACTGCACAGAGATAAAATACACTTTATGTACAGCAAAAGTACATTTAAACCATTTACTGAATATTCTCCACCTTTTACATATTCTGATACATTCAAAAATGTACACAATCTTTTGTTTGAACCTACACAATTAGTTTAATTGTGCTGAAAGCTGTCATATGGTCTATTAAAGATGAATTTCCCCACCTACCTTCTCTTCCACTGTCTCTCATTTTTTCATCTTGCTCTATTAACCATTTCAGAACCAGATGGCCTGCTGGATGCTCTGCAATGTGAAGCTTTAAACAAATCATTGATTAACTGTTAGACTTAAGAGTCTTTCACAGATGAATTGATGCATTTATACTTGAAATGAAAAGTACGTTGTCAGATGGTTTTATAAAAGCATTCCCACTTGCCCTTCCTCCATGCCACATTACATTGTGCCACTTGATCATTATTTGAGATGAGCAAATATCAAAACATTCAAAACAGAAGAGAAAGCAAGTGTTGAAATGCTTATTCTAACATTAACCTATGGAGGTACAACCCATTCCCCATTCCAGACTCTCAGTCTACATCCTCTGCTTCTCACCAACCAATCCTTTCCCCAGGACTGCAAACACACCTTCAGTTTCCCATTAACACTTAAGTGTAGTTTCTTGGTCTAGCTGTCTCTGTGCAAGTCTGCTGCTCTTCCAAATTTTCACAAGCTGACACACTGAAGAATGGTTTATATCTAGAGCTTGCTAGAAAATATAAGAGGTCCACGTGGAAGTCTAACACAGATTTGTCTTGAAAAGGTGGAGTGGGGATCATGTGCAAAGAGTAGGAGCTTAGAGATATGGGTTGGGAGAGAAATCACAACTAGAAAAGGTAAGTCAGTCAGTAGTTTTGGTGGCAGTCTGGACATCATCAGGCAAGGAAGACTGGTGTTCCTGAAATTTTTATAGTTGGTTCTAGTTCAGCTTGGAACAGACAGGAGGTTTGAAACAGCTCTTATTTGATAAATAACTATATTTTACCATTTATCCATAACCATTAAACTATGTCCATCTCCATCTCCAACAGAATCTTGCAAGTGATCTAGTATCTCATAGCTCATTCATAGAATCATAGAAGTGTATGAATGGAAAGGACCTCAAGACGTCACCTAGTCCAGCTGCCTGTGCTGAGGTATGCAAAAACACTGGGAAAGATCGAGAGATGGTTTTGCTGAGGTACCATGGACAACATGCAACTTTATCTCTCAAATCCAGACAATACAGTATCTTTGCTTTCCCCAAGTCAGGCCAACTTGGGGAACTGGATGAAAGCAATTTGGCTGAAACTTAATTCAGTTAAAACAGAGGGAATGAGGATTGTGAATGCTTCCCCAATCACACAGTATGGTGAGAATGCCATTTGCATTGTGACTGAGGGGGGTCTATCGAGGAGCTCATGGGATTGTGACTGAGGGATTTATCAATAAAAGTTTGTAATCTTCAGATACTTCTAGATCCCAGTTCGACCTGGAGTCCCTCATGGTTGTGGGAACCATACATGCGTGTCTGAAGGCACAGTCTGACTTTAGCTTTCTGATGAAGTTAGCAACATTACAACAAACTGCTATAGGAATCCAATCCTCTTTCCCTGTCAGAAAGTTATGAAGTTGGATCTTAGTACCCCTTCTGTGTGTGCAGGGGTGTGCTTATTTAGTAACTCTCACCCACTGAATTCCCTCACAAAGACAATACCTTCACTATGAGCAGCAATTCTGTATATTCTCATTTAATTGCTACCCCTACAACTCAGAGATTCAGTGTAATTCATGTTATCTGCCATCCACAAAATGTGTAAATCCACTGTCAGTTTTTTTTTTTTTTTTTTTTAAACCAAATTCATACTAGTCTGGCAGATTCAAGACCACAAAGAATTAAGTACCCAATTCTGAAACACAAATGAAATGCTTAACTAAGCTTTCATTACTTCAAATGTAGTTGCAATATATAAATATGCAAGATACTGCCAGGAAACGCAACAGAAAATGCAGATTCCCATTAACAGGGAAAGTTTCAGAGTGTAGTCAGTAAAGCATGGTTTAGGAAACTTACTTAAATGATACAGGGGGAACAAATTCACAGCAATAACTCTACTGCTTGCCCTTTGTTAGATGCATTACCTACCTGCCCATCTTTGCCACCTGGAATCAGCTCCTCTGCTGCCAAACTAGCAATTGCATTCATGGCAGGCTGGACATCACCAAGAGCAGATCCTAAAATATCAGCCACCAAGACACACGTAGCTTTGTCCATCACCACTTCTTGGGCATGTTCTTGCAGATATCCTAACAAGGCTGGGGAAATGGCTTCTAAAAGTTCACAACGGCGGACATCTGAATCTTTTTTACTGAAATAGTATATATAATGTGGTGGCCTGATTATTGCAGAAAACTTGTTTTGTGTAAAAGATCACGTAAAAACAAATTTAATTCATGTCTGCTATTTAGACAGATAATGTCCTCATTAAAAAGTCAAATTAAAACACAATCCCTTTTCTCTGTTCCACAGCAAATCAGGTTTAATATGGTCTTTGGATAACCATGAGAGATTTTAAAAATAGAATGAAGTGTCTAATCAGGTGGCACTATAGTTTTTAACTTCAAGGTGATTGCCAATGCACCATACAAAGTTAGGTTTTGCTACAAAGCAAACTCCACCATTTCATTTTAATTCTGATTTGTTCTACCATGTCATCATAGAGAAGGGCTGCTTATGCATGAAGGAGAGAGAGAGCTAAATGACCAATGCATTAATTTTTCAAGAAAAACTCAAGATCAACTTTTACAAAATTATCTAAATTAGACCATGATGGAGGCTGAATAAGAATTAAAATCTTCCATTTTTACTGTTAGATTTCAAGTTTACTCTCACACAACTTAGAACACCAATAATGGATGTTAAAAAAGCTTTAATCTGTTGTGACACTTAAACATACAAGTTTTAGCAAAAGGTAAAAATCTGACCTCTCCTTTGTACAGTTAAAATACTACTACGACCCAAATACAGTCACTATGTGCATATATATATATATATCTATGCAGAAGTCACATCACAACTATTACCATTTCTGTCAGATAGCTGACACATTGATTTTGGTTTGTTTGGAAGTTTTGATTTGGATGTGGGTTCGCGGAGTGAGAAGAAATAAAATGTTACAGAAACTGCAAAATATTAATTCCCAACAAAATTAATGACATCATTTGGAAATCAAGAATTATGGTGACTGATCTCCATAAAGAAATTGTAACTGACTAAAAAACAAACAACCGAGCCATCCAGATGTACTGTTCTAAAAGCTAGAGTAGGGGGGAAAAAAACTTGTACGAACTGTTTCACCCTGCCAGTTATGCATTTATTAGTTACCTGTAAGCATTTCCGTCTCCCTGTTGTAGAATTTTGACGATCTCTGGTAAGAAATGTGCAGGATCTCTTGGACTTAGCAAGTACAGAAGGATCTTCCGTCCATATTTGTTGCTTATAATATTGGGCAAAGAACCACTTATCTCCTGTAAATACACACAAAACATCAGTAACACATTGGTGGAAGAATACCTTTCAGCAACAAATCTGAGCTGAATACTTTCAGACTGAAAGCTGGGGAGATTGGTGCCATAATTGAGGCTCATAATTTAAGTTACATGATACAATTCAAAACCCTGATAAGTGTATAACATCTAGGTGGGTTTTGTCAATGTATAGTGTGCTGAAGGAGATTAAATTTGATGTTAAATTTATGTTTACAAAATGCTTGAATATCCTTGGATAGAAAATACTATAGAAGTGCAATTTTTTTTTTTTAAAACCACACTGCTCAAAGGTCCTGAAATCAGAGCCCCCTTGTGTAACATATAGTAAGAGACAGACCTCGCCCCAAAGAAGTTACAACCCCAACAAACAAAAAAGATAGAAGGGGAAACATTATCATAGCACTTAGGTATAGCCAAAATTGCATGAGTGATTATCAACCAATTATACATCAGTGCAGTACCAGCACACAGAGGACAGTTGAGCATGGGGAAGACGACAAAGAAGTTATCCTGAATTCAGCTAGGCAGAGAACGTCCAGCAGTAATTATTAATTTTAAGTAACAAAATAACCCACATTTCTGCTGGGACGATAACCATTATCACTTGTAGTTTACTTGAGCATTACCAATAAATGCAGTGGGTATTTCCTAGGGATTAATAGATGGCTAAGAAAAACCATTATGTAAACAGTGTACCACGCATATGTCCTTAGAGGCATGACTCTCAGATATGCCAGGAAATTTTTTTTTGTTTTGTTCTGCTTATATATTCACAGAGAAGTATCTTTTACCAGCAGTACGTTTTTTTATGTGCTCACGTTCTGTTCTTCCTGCTGAGTATACAGATTTTGTTTTAAACTTGGCAATATAATTTTGTCTTCTAAGTGCAGAACACTATTCAAGAATTAATACTCTGCACATTAGTCAAAGAATTAAAAAAAAAAAAAAAAAAAAAAAAAACTTACAGACTTACGGTAAATGCTAATATACATTTCAGTTATATTTTTCTGAAACAAAAGAGATGGTATTATGGCGCTCTTGGGCAATTTCAGCACATTTTACAGTCTACGCTGTTTGTAAGTAACCTTTCTGTTTTTTAAAATCCCTTAAAATCCCTTGTTTCCAGCAAGGAAATCCTTCTAATAGCTGGTAAAAGATGAAGTGAACAACTGAACCAATACCTCTTCACCCTTTATTAGCATGGCTTTTGGGAAACAACGATTGCACTTAGTGGGGGTGGAATAGGCAGAAGACTGCAAGACTGTTGTTCTGATGTTACATAAAAATATGAAGAAAATGCACAAAATCAGGTAAAATTTTGTTTAGTGGAAAATCTGCACATTTTACACACATTGCTTTAGGATACCTGAAGTATTAATCTGGCACTGGCTTCTGGATTTGTTAATGTGCTTTTCATTTCTGTAGTCTTCACACTTCAGGCCTTATCCAGAGTGTATTCTCTACGTAATAACACATGTATTCTCATCTCACTGGGGGCTAGGGCTGGGGTTCGAACATTATTGCATGCCACACACAATACAACAAAATCAAACAGCCAACAAAGGCAAGCCAAATATTTCAAAACTCAATGTAGTTGCCATATGAAATGGTTAATTAGTAACAAAGGTATGTTAATGGTCATATTGACTTAATATAATCAAGACAATATATTCATCTTGAGTCTGAATTCAGCATACATTATGTAACTTTTCAAGACCATAAATACATTTCTTTTTCTGTCAC
Source organism: Emydura macquarii macquarii (assembly GCF_026122565.2). Taxonomy (NCBI): domain Eukaryota; kingdom Metazoa; phylum Chordata; order Testudines; family Chelidae; genus Emydura; species Emydura macquarii. Next base: position 89,266 of record NW_027133034.1, on the reverse strand, counting down.
TGAAACAAAAATGTAATTTACTTGTTTTTAAAATAAGAGATTCTACATTGGAGAATTTTGTGACTTTTAGTTGTAGGACCATAGAAAAATACTCAAAAAATTGAGAAACACAGCCATTTAATGTCTCATTGCCAACATCTCCCATATTGCAGTCTTTAAGAAATTAGATACAGACTTTGCATCTATTATTACTATGAATGAGGGCTTTTTTACTCAAGTCGTCTTAAGTCCAAACATGTGGCTAGTCCTGTAGGGTTGCAATTTTAAAAGGCACAGAAGAGATTTATATATAAATGATGCAACTAAATAATAGTAAGAACAGTAACAAGACAATTAACAGTTCCAACCACACGTAAGGGGTGAAAGAAGCAGATATGTTCTTTGAATATAGGATTAGGACTTGGTACAGCCACAAGAGTTAATGAGAAGAAAGATTTTCCTTTTGCCCTTTAGAAAAAGTAACCTTCCCTTATTTCCCTAACAGCCAGCCAGCAAGCCATATAGGGATTCAATTCTGTAACACTACAAACGGAGAGACTTGTCCTGCAGAACACCATAGCATTGTGACCTCCCAGTAATAAAGAGCTATTTTCTTAGCATCCCAAAGATTTTTTTTTTTAAAACCTTCTTTTCACTGTAGAGGCTTGTTAGATCTACTTCACATGAGATCTACTTCATCTGCATCTCTAAAAGGCTGACACACATTTGTGGCAATTTTCTGAAATATTGTTGGAAGACCTTATTGTATTACATATCATGGGCTGGGATTACATGTAACTTCTCCAGGGGGGATATGAGACAGGGACAGATATGAGAACTGGGAGCTCAAAAGACTATACTGAAAGCGTGCCAGAAATGTATGGACTTTGGGGACACTAAGTTTTAAGTTGATTTCCTGAGGAATTTCTAGGGAGAAGTTAAAGCAAATTCCACAACTTCAGTTATGCAAAAACCCAGCCTTTTGAAGCTATGCACTGAGGAAAGGCTCACTGTCAGCTGATTACCTGTTACAGAAGGCCAAGATCAAAGGCCCAAGCTGTGCAAAGAAACAGCTGATCTGCCTCCTCTCTATTCTGGATCTCAGACAGATGAGCTTGTATCCAAAGTGGAAAGGCCACTTGAGAGTTTTGAAAAATTGAAACCTACCAGAGTCCAAGGCTAGAGTTTGGGGTGACCGCTGGTAAGCTTTTTCATGTACCTTTTCACGTGCCTGTGCATTTATTGTTTTAATGTTTTCTCTCTAATGCTTCTACCTTAGGAATAAACATACTTGCTAGGAGCTGTGTGGTAACCTATACTTGTGGGCAATACACTGGTCATAGTCCTCAGACAGAAAGCAAAGCACAGGCACTGGCCTTTTTAGGCAGTCTGGTTAGCTGGGGGTACCATAATGCAAGGAAGCTGTGCAGCCTTAAAATTCCCTGGCGGTCAGGAGGAGTGACAACTCACCACTCAAGAGAGGTGACAGCTGGGAGCCAAAAGCCTAAAATTGGGTGCCCTTGGAGCGGGAATACAGGTGCACTTGCCCTGAAACTAATATTCTTTAGTCAATTTTAAGTTTGACTTTTACATGTCAAATCTCATTGCCTACTCTCTGGTATATAGTGCCATCTGTCTAATAGCCACTGGTCATCATTTTTAAATCAGAATAGCTGATTTTTAGTCTCAACTGGTAATCTTATGTTCCTATTTATTTCCCTACTCTTCTGGTCAGCTAGTTTGACCTAGTAAGTTGAATATGTCCAAGAGCTTGAAGTATCTCAGGTTAATGTTTTGATCACCTGAACCAAAAATCTTTGAAATTTTCTTGTTCAAAATAGATTACACCTTTCCCAGGTATTTGGTCAAGTTTCTTCAACTCCTCTTGGCAGTTTAACTACAAATCTCGGTCACTATGAGAAACTACCACTTCTCATATTATTTTTAATATGATAAATAATAAAAACACATTTTTCAATTTAAGCTACATTTCTACCAAAGACAGACAATCTTCATTCACTACAACAGAAAGTTGTGCAGTAAGAAACTATATGGAGCTCTGGATCATCCATCACTTGCAGTCTATTTTGAAGAACTTGTTGAAACTTCAGTTAAGAGACAGTCCAGAATTTTTAGTCAATAAATTAAAAGAAATCTTATTCTTTAAAGAGGAAAAAATAAAAGAGAGAGTACACACAACAGAGTCTCCTCATATAGTTAAAATTTCTAGAAAAACTAGTCACTAGCTAGTCAACAGAAGAACAAAGTAGGGTTCCCAGCAGATTTTAAATCTAATTTGAGACTGTAGTAAAGGAGATACAAATTACATAAACATTCAAAGGGCTGAGAAAAGTTACAATAGTCACTATATACATTGAAATAAAGATATAAAGATAAAAATAAATAAAGATAAAAAAGATAAAAAATAAAGATAAAGAGAACTTAAGACAAACAGTAGTTTGAAAACCTGGCTGGAAGTCATATACTTGTATCCTAAGTATGAATGATTTCTTTTTTTTAATTGTACTTGCAACATTTAATATACTATTTTAGGAAAATTCAACTACTTACAGATATGATTAGCTGTTTCATGAGCTTAGTATCATCAATGCAATCAAACGCTGCCAGCAAGACCAAGTGAGAGAATTCACCCTGTAAGGGGAAGGTATCAAGATGGTTTAGAGATATGCAAAGCTGCCCTACATACACATAAATTTCCTAAGGGTTAGCTGTAATGAAAACTTGCCCAAATTGTGAAAAACTACACTAAAGGTCTGATGAATGATTTTGTCTAATGCCAGGCAGAAGTAGTCTACAACATATAATTATTTTCTGGAGGCAATGTTTAAGAAAAGCATTTAAAACAAAAGTGATAAAAAAATAGGAGTGGCCCCTCTAAATTGATGAATTTCCCTGTCTAGACAATGCAGCATACCACACAGCTATCAATAACCTCCTACTATGTAACTGACAAATGGAATCCATGAATACTCATCAACTGAGGCCAAAGATTTGCTTTACAGAATAAAAAGTAAAGTCATTTCTCCAGTAGTTTTACCTTACAATTAAAATCTCTCACCAACTCTCTGGAGAGCTAGTCTTAGTTAAGTCCAAACCTACAGAATAAGAGCAAAACCCAACTCCCATGGATGCCAATGAGACTCTTTTCATCAATTTCTTTACAGTTCCAGATGGCAGTTAGCTTTTGCTCTGAAGCATGTCATAATAGCTAGTGAACAGGAGCAGCAAACAGGGAAGTTCTGTGAAGAAGTTCTCCAGGTAAAGCATGCAAGACTACACGACCTTTGGGTTAAGCTTGTGTCTGTTGGGTGCTTGCTGCTTACTGTGTCCCCTCCTGATTAAAACTTATAGTGTGGCCACGTGCTGAGCCTAGAGGCCTGGTAGGCAAGGCTGAGAGTATTTTAATGAGACTTTGATCCCAAATCCCATTAGTAGTTGTTAACCAGTGGGCAAGTGGCATATGTATGCACTTGGTTCAAGCAGCTTATGGCTCTCAGAGACCATGTATAGGCTCTTGATGCCAGAGAAGCTGAACCGGTGGAGCTAAGGGGGACAGAGGGGTACGTAGAGGAGACTTCCCGGGACACAGTAGAGCAGTCTCACCCTCAGTCTGACAGCCTCTGTGCTGTTAAGGAAGACAGACTTGCTGAAGGAGTCTATATGCAAAGGAACCAGATTGCTAGTATATAAAATTAAAAAGGTTGTAGAGGAGTTTTTAAACTAAGGGCTTGGGAGAAAGCCGACAGATGTAGAGCACATGGTTCTGACAGAGACATCCCTTAGGTGAGGATCTATTAACAGGGATGCACTAAAAAGAGGAGAGGATAGAAGTTGATAAATCACAGATAAGAACTGAAGAGAAACAGTCAAATGAAAAAAAAAAAGAGAGTCCCACTCAATTACATCATGTGAAGGCAGACACCTAAATATTGACAAGTTTTATAAGTGTTTGTATACAAAAGCTAGAATTCTAAATAATAAAATGGGTGAACTCGAGTGCCTGGTATTAAATGAGGATATTGATATAATAAATATCACAGAAGCTTAGTGGAATGATGATAATCAATGGGACACAGTAATGCCAGGGTACAAAATATATAGCAATGACAGAGTAGGTCATGCTGGTGGGGGAATGGCACTATATGTGAAAAATCAGAGTCAAATATAGTAAAAATCTGAAATGAATTAAACTGTACCACAGAATCTCTACAGATAGAAATACCATGCTTGAATAGTAAGAGTGTAGCAGTAGAAACACACTATCAACCACCTGGTGAAGACAATTGTGAAATGCTCAGGTAATTTAGAGAGGCTACGAAAACAGAAAATCAATAATGGAGGATTTCAATTATCCCCATATTAACTGGGTACTTGTAACCACAGGATGGGATGTAGAGATAAAATTTCTAGACACCATTAATGACCGCTTCTTGGAGCGGCTAGAACTGGAACCCATAAGAAGAGAAACAATTTTCAATTTAGTTCTAAGTGGAGAACAGGATCTGGTCCAAGAGGTGAATGTAGCTGAACAGCTCAGTAATAGTGATTATAATGTAATTAAATTTTACATCCTTGTGGAGGGAATATCAAAGAAGCCCACCACAGTAGCATTTAACTTCAAGCAGGAGAACTGCACAAAAATGAGGAAGATAGTTAAACAGAAATTAAAAGGAACAGTCACAAGAGTGAAATGCCTGCAGGCTGCATGTAACTTTTTAAAACACACCATAACAGAGGCACAAATTTAAAAAAAACAAAAAAACAAAAAAACAAAAAAACCACCACCATGGCTAAACAGCAGAATTAAAAAAAAAAAAAAAAAAACCATAGGCAAAAAGGCATCTTTAAAAATTGGAAGTCATATCATGCTGAAGAAAACAGAAAGGAGCATAAACTCTGGTAAGTCAAGTGTAAAAGTATAATTAGACAGGCCAAAAAAGAATCTGAAGAGCAACTAGCAAAAGCCACAAAAACTAAAACAGTAAAAAATATTTTAAATACATCAGAAGCAGAAAGCCTGCCAACCAATCAGTGGGGCCACTGGATGATCAAGATACTAAAGGAGCATTCAAGAAAGACAAAGCCATTACGGAGAAGCCACATGAATTCTCTGAATCGATTTTCACTGAAGAGGATGAATAGATTAACATGATTTGTTAGGGAAGAGTCAGAGTTTTTGTAAATGGAAATCATGCCTCACCAATATATTAGAATTCTCAGGGGGTGGGGTGGGATATAAAGATAAAGCAGATAAAGTCTATTTGGACTTTCTAAAAGCCTTTGACAAGCTCCCTCACCAAAGACTCTTAAGCGAAGTAAGCAGTCATGGGATAAGGTGGGAGGTCCTGTCATGGATCAGTAACTGGTTAAAAGACAGAAAACTAAGTAGAAATAAATGGTCAGTTTTCAGAATGGAAAGAGGTAAATAGTGGTGTCCCCCAGGGGTCTCTACTGGGACTAGTGCTGTTTAACATTCAAAAATTATCTGGAAAAAGGGATAAAACAGTAAGGTGGTAACATCTGCAGATGATACTAAATTACTCAAGATAGTTAAATCCAAAGCAGATTGTGAAGAGTTACAAAGTGATCTCACAAAACTGGGAGACTGGGCAACAAAATGGCAGATGAAATTCAATGTTGATAAATGCAAAGTAATGAATATTGGAAAACAGAATCCCAACTATACATACACAATGATGACATTAGCTGTTACCACTCAAGAAAGAGCTCGGAGTCACTGTGGATAGTTCTCTGAAAACATCTGCTTAATGTGCAGCGGCAGTCAAAAAGCCTAACAAAATGTTAGGAACCATTAGGAAAGGGATAGATAAGACCGTAAATATCATAATGCCACTATATAAACCCATGGTACAACCATACATTGAATACTGTGTGCCATTCTGGTCACCCCATTTCTAAAAAGATACATTAGAAATGGAAAAAATAGAGAAGGGCAACAAAATTGATTATGGGTATAGAACAGCTTCCATATGAGGAAAGATTAAAAACACCGAAACTGTACATCTTGAAAAAGAGACAACCAAGGGAGGATATGATAGAAGTCTATAAAAATCATGAATGGTATAGAAAAAGTGAATATGGAAATATTAATTAGCCCTTCACAAAACACAAAAACCAGGGGTAACCCAATGACATTAAGAGGCATCAAGTTTAAAAGAAACGAAAGGAAGTACTTCAGACAACACAGAGTAAACTGTGGAACTTGTTGCCGGGGAGGTTGTGAAGGCCAAAACTATGACTGGATTCAAAAAAGAATTAGATAGGCCCATGCATGGCTACTAGCCAAGATGGTCAGAGATTCAACCCCATGCTCTGGGTGTCCCCAAGTCTCAAACTGCCAGATGCTGGGATTGGACAACAGGGGACAGATCATGCTATAATTGCTCTGTTTTGTTCATTCCCTCTGAAGAATTTGGCAGCCACCACTGTCAGAAGACAAGACACTGGGCTAGATATATAATTATTCTATTCCTTTACAAAGAGGCAACCAAGACTCCCTGCAATATGAGATTGTACTACTTATTTGTAACATAGTTTTGGTATTCTTCTCTACTTCTTTCTTAATCTTCAATGATTTATCCACAATGCCTGGCCCTGTTTCCTGAGAGGTTACAGTCCAGTTCCATCAATGTGCCTGATTAGTCAAACAGACACTTTGGTCTGAAGTTTTTTTCAACTTATCATTGCTATGAGTGATACCTACAATTACTATAACTGAAAGACTGGGAAAAATAACCTTTTTCCCCATTTGTTCACTGTGACAGTATGGCATGTATGATATCTGAGCTTCCCATTTTGTTTCTCTGAGCATTTCACACACTAACAAGGAAGTGACAAAATTTTGAAAAAATCAGAATGATAATATGTGCGCAACACCTGCACAAGTTGCAGGAGAGACAGTATACTGGGAATTTGTAAGACATTTTGTAGCATCAAATATAAACCTAGCTCGTGAGTTTTTTATTCTTGCAAGTCTCTTTCTATAAAAATGTACATTAACATTTTATATAGTTAAGCATCTCTATTTTAAGTCTAAGTTTACTATGAAGACTCTGGTTTCTTCTAACTTCACAGTAAATTCAAATTCATATTTTGCAAACTGGGAATGATTTGACAGTTATTATAAAGCTTCAGTGACTACTTTAATATAAGGTTTATAAACACTCACAGTAGCTATTTTTTCAACATATGTCTTCATGGTTTTCACAATGATTTTTCTATCCTATCCAAAGAAGGAGAAACATTAGTTATTACATTTTTGACAACAAAGGCTTACTAAGTTGCTATTTTCAGCTTCTTCATAGGAGTTTAATTTCAGCTCATTTCTTAAAAAGCAGAAATGACTATGATAAGAGTTACTTTTGGAACGGAGACTGAAATGTTAGACCCAAATTCTGTAGCAAGACCCAGCACAGTAGAGAAACCCTTAGGTTTTCTGCAAGATTGGGCTGGCTGGGGGAAAACTGAGAAAGAGCAGCTGTTACCAAATTCCTTATATTTTAAAGATAAAGGTTGCTTGCCTAAGGGACATCCCCTAGCTGCGGATTTCCTGCGGTGTACAGGAGAAGGTCCGTCTGCCAACCCCCTATGCCTAGATAGTCAGCCCACCGTGGCACAACTCCTACAGTATACAAGAGGGAAATCTTATCTTACATACCTCTACTTCTCCTCTAAGGCTCCTAAACTATGTATCAGCAGGGACTCTGTCCTGAAGGGGCTTCACTAAAAGCACCTCCTCCAAAAGACTGGCCTTCATTTTTGGGCTCTTCAGCCACTGCTCTACCTCCTTTTTACCATTCTACTTAAGCCCCTTGACCTACCAAAGTAGGCAGACTTAAATTACAAGTTCATTAAAAAAAATGTAACTCATTTCCTTTCACTTAACGTACATCTATACAGCAGCTGGAAGCATGCTTTCAAGCACAGATAGCGCACTGAAAGGACAAATGTAGTTGCAGTGGCATAGGCAGCAGCAGCTCAGGCTAGTCACCGAAGTATGTACTCCAGTGGTTAAGTTGGCGTGTACACTGGCAGCTAGCCTCAGCTACTCTGCTATTTTTAGTGTGGACACACACTAGCTCTGATTGAATTAGCATTTACCTTTGCTGGAAAGCACAATACCAGCTGCTGTGCAGACACACCCTTAAATGGAAAGGTTTAGGTTCCATGTTACTTCTGCAAGAGCTCCTGACACCTCTAACACATACAGCAGAGCAGGGAACTGCAATCCCTATATGGCTTGACATATCACCAACTCCTGAAGGAGAAACCCTGAACACAAGTCTAGGCAGACAGAGAAGCCTTTCAGTTTATTATAATTTTAAGTTTTAAAGTTTCTACATTCTGAAGCTAAACATGTTCTATATTGTGAGCTTCTTTACCATCTTTTCCACACCTTCAAATTTCTCCAGCTACAGGAAATCTAAGGGATAGATACTGAGGAACGTGTTACATGTTCAAGGAGTTAAAAGCACTATTTGGCACTTCCCATACAAACCACTTAAAAAAAAGTTTTACCACTGTAAAAAATTGTGTGCGCTATTTCCACCCTCATATAGTCAACATTTGCTAATAGGTCAGGGACATATCTGGCCTGTTTGCCTGCATGCTCTGGCAAAGTAATCTACACAGGGTAATTGCATTAGTGCAAAGATCACTGGAAAAAGCAATACACAACAATCTCAGGCACAAACAAAATCAAAGCTTCCGATGACAGCAGAGCAAACTAACAATCTATGGCATAGGGTTGAGTAGGCTAAAGTGCATATTGTACCTTGGGTGTACCATGCCATAAAGTATGCATGGCTACTCGGGCTCCATCATGTGTATGTGCCAGGTAGATTACTGCTTCTCTGATGGCTTCAATCATTTCCTGAGGAAGAAAAGATATAACTGTGGGCTGTTTTTTTGAGAAGAGTTTTAGAGAAAAAGATACATTTTTACCCGCAGCCTGTGAAGAGCATCATTGGGCCTAGATCCACACTCTTGTATTGCTTTGGCCTATGCAACTGGCATCAAGGCGGCCCTAAAGCTGTAGACATTTCTTTGACCTACTCTACATCTAAAAGTTAGGTTGACTTAGCTACACTGCTCAGGGCTGTGAAAAGTTTTGAACCCTGTGTAATTTAGTTAGTTTGACTTAACCCCATCGTAGATTCAGGTATGCTGACAGAAGAATTCTTCAGTCAACCTAGTTATCATATCTTGGAGATGGTTTACTTAAATCAGTGGAAAAACCACTTCCATTGACATAGAAATTGACATCTGTGCTGCAGCAGCATAGCTGCAGCCCTGTAGCTGTGTCAATGTGGCATAGACATATGCTTAGACTTTCCCTCTCAAAACTGTAATCACGAGCATTGATGACTGGGGAGTTAATGTATTAGTACCTCTGTAGATTCTTAAGTTAAAGAATCCAAACTTCTTGATATAGGATGTGAAAGAAGGATGGTCATGTGGGCACACAGCTATTTACACAGTATGGCCCTGCTGCTGCACCATTAAAGTCTGTGCTGCAGCCACCAAAAAGTGTAGACTCAAGACCTATTGCCACTTTTAGAAAATCACCACTGCAAGTAAGTTACCTTTGGAGAGACCATCAAAGAATCACTGCATGCTTTGAAAAGACTCATTTGTTGCAGTTATTATGGGAACCATTTTTTAGTTATTGCAAATTTACTGTGAAATTTCATTAAAACCATTTGTTGTACACAATCGGACAAAGTAGTGTTTTATTGTGAGAATGCACAGTAACCATGAAATTACTAGAGACACAAGGTGAGAGGGGTAATATCTTTTATTGGACCAACTTCTGTGGATGAAAAAAAAAAACAAGCTTTTAAGCTACATCTTGCTCATCTATCTGAAGAAGAGCTCAGTGTAGCTAAAAAGCTTGTCTCTTTCACCTGCAGAAGTTGGTCCAATAAAGATATTACCTTACCCAACTTGTCTCTCTCATATCCTGGGATCAACACAGTTATAACACAGCAAACATCAAATTACTAGGCATTACTGATGTATATCTCCATCTCCTAGAGTCTCCATGGTTAGAGAAAAACTTCCAGTTAAGATGACACACTCATTTACATGAATGACTTCAACTTAATTAAGTTTATGCATAATAATGAAGGACAAAAGTATTTCTTATTACTACAGGATAAAAGTTCCTAAATAATATTTCTTTTGTAATTATTACTCAAAGAAACTCTGATTGTTTGTTTTAAAGATAACCTGCAGCTAAAGAAAAATGAGGATATCCTATCAACAACCTCAAGGAGCTTGTCACCTAAAACAAGATAAAGGGGTTTAATCACCAAAATTTTAATGTTAAGAACTTTTTGGTATTTGTTTCATGTCTACAAAGCACAGAATCCTCAAGGGTCAGGCCATGGTATTTCAGAAGGAAGGAGTTGGTGAACTTCAGGAAACCTAAAACATAAACATACAAAAAACCCAGAAGAAACACTTGTGTGCTGAATATCCCACCTAGCTTGCTATCTGGGGCATTTAACAAAACTCTACAGTTAGTTTATTAAAATTACTGCAAGAAATTAAAACATTTCTACTAACGACACTATAGAAATACTTACAGATCTTTGTTTTGGGAGAGCATGGATGAAAAAGTCCAAAAATACTTTATGTACCAGTGAGTGCTTTATCACAGCCTCTCTGTGTATAAGAGGGGGAAGGAGAGGGGGAAAAAAAAAAAAAAAAAAAAGACAGTCATACACCCTTTCAAAACACACAATTTCATTTCCTATGGTCTAACTGTAACTTGCAGTTATCTGTGTTACGATGCTGAAAGTATTAGGATGTTCTTCCAGCTCAGGAAGTCAAGTCATAGTGTGGAAGAGAAGTTGTAACCAGCAGCCCTGATGATGCATCAACTAGGTGTCATAGATAAAGTATTCTTAGACAACAACAAAACCCAGTTCTTTTAAATGTATAGAGGAGTCAATCAAGAACTCCACTTTTGCACACCTAGCAGGATGTTTTCCAATGTCAGTCTGTCTGATTCTCCTTTATAAAGAAATACCAGGCTGCTTAATTCTGTAGATGTTTCTTTTTATAGTACAATATACCTGAAATTTACAGTATTTTATAAGAACTGCATGAACTGTCTTTTGATAGTCTAATATGTGAGAAATATTCCATACAGATTTTAAAATTGCTAGTGGGTAGAATTACAGTCACTATGTTTGCAGTAGTAAATAGTGGCTGAACAAGAAAGAAAACAGCACTATTTCCACCATGATCATAATACCACACACACAATTTGCTCAGATCATCATGTCTTGTTCACAGAAAGTTATTTTTGTCCTTACTTTTGTGCCATTGGGGTAAGAATCTGTTTCATTTCATCCATAATGGCCTCTTGCTTTTCAGGATGAGCCCCTAATACTTTGTCCAGTGTAGGGTGAACTGGTGACTGAAACAAAAACATCCCACACCAGGTTTAATTAGGACTACTGCTTTTCAGGTTCCAAAGAAATGTTTTCTTCATCATACATTCACAATTTGAGAAGGAAAAAGACCACATAGTATATGCAATAATCTTCATATCTTAATTGAGTTTTGCATGAGTTTAAACAAAAATTAAGTTACTCCATTTTAAAGATATAAAAAATAGTTAAAATTTAAAAACTAAACAAATTTATACGAATTAAACAAAAGCAAACAAACTGACCTACACTTCTACACTCTTCATAGGTCTCTGACAACATATACTTCTAAATATTCATACCATTGTCAGGCATAACACGGGGAAATGAGAATCGGACCAAAGGCAACATGCTAAGTACATATAATGATGCACCTCTCTCCCTGTATGATTTCAAAGCATCAAGGCAAGGCAAGGCATAGCAACACATCAGTTGGACTATATATTGCTATCCAACAGAACAGAAGGAGGAAGCCTCCTGGAATTTTCCTTTCCAAGACTAGGGAGGAGTGCTGGTCCATCAAATATGAGAGCACCTTTTGGGGTCCAGTCCATTAACAACACTGGTAACTATCCCAAGAGAAGCTGCTATTAGCAGAGCCAGCTGACTAGACAGAAGGTTCTACTGATCAGTGGCTCATTAAAAGGAAGAAACAAAAAGAGCTGGAAGTCTTTAATAAAAGAGTATGATACAATTCGTTACAAAACCAAAGCTTTGAAGAACTCAGGTCTTGAAATATTTTGATTCTTGGCTTCAGAAAAAAAGCAAAATTATTTTCCTTGTCAATTGTTAAATCTGGTATCTGTACAGAGAATTAATCCTTACACCCTTAAGTCTGGAAACATTAGAATTCCTAAAAAACCTCCTTTCTTTGAGACTTCATTCAATGTTTCCTCTCTAACATATACACTTGTTACTTTTGTTTCCATGTTAGGATAAAGAGAGTAAGGATTGCAATTTGAAGACTGAAGGGCAAAAATACTCAATTTCAAACTAAGAACACATGCCCAAACCTTGCACAGGCAATGGGGGAGGAGGGTGGCGGGAGAGATTTACAAAAAACAATCTTATATGCATGTTTAATTTATATCTTTAAGGTTCATTTTTATTCCCAGCTAAAATTATGTAATAGCCAGGGAAAAATATGCATGGTCTACGATGACGATGCAAAAGATTTTAGTAACACAAACAAAAAGATGACTTGTCAAGAGAAAACAAATCCTACTGGCTCAAAAAACAAGTTGTTCTCAAAATATGAATGCATCTGAATCAGAGTAGAAAATGCAAGTGACAATTTTTCTTTATATACCCAATATTTTGCTTCCTGACACAATCTTTCTCTCAAAATGTTATTTTCTAAATACTTGACTAGTTTATGGTTGACTTTTTCCACTCCAGGTTAATTTATAGACTTCACATTGGACAAGTTAAAAGGTTACTTTTGTCACTTCCACAATAGATTTGACGTTGAATAGGAGGATGGGGAAGACAGTCAAGTTACCCAGCGATGAGATTTTCAAAGAACCCTAAGGGATTTGGGTGCCCAGTTTACTTATGCTCCTTTGAAAAATCCCAGCCCAAATTAAATGAAAGCAAAAACCCACTAATCTATAATGGAAATGTGCTGTTAAACATTAATCTGAAATACAAAAAAGTTTACATTTGAGCAACGCTTTACGACATAATTAATTTAAGGATATCAGAAAAGGGAACGATACAGCAGTAACATGAATAAAATATCATAGACTAGAAATGGAGGAAGGACTGGAAACATTACCTTGTAAACTTGGAACGTGTTCCCATAGAGCTCTTCCGTTAGCATGTTCCTTTGCTCCAAAATAGCTTTATCATTGTATGCATATTCTACTACAGCAGATGCTTCAGAATGGCGGAGCATTTTTCTTACCTGACCTTTAAAGCTTTTAATTATTTCTGCAACCTGTGGTTTTGTTCTGTACCATGCATGAAGATGGACACCAAGAAACAGGATGAGATTAGGGAAAAAGAGAGATGTTATTAGGTTTATTTTTGGAAATGTACATATTTAAATGATTAAGTATTAGCAAGGTAATATAACAGACAGGCACGTAAACCTGTGACCTTAACCAAACACTTACTATGAAAATACAGTTAGAAAATGAACTCAGGATGAGGGGTCTGGAAGACCACAGAGTGGGCATTTTGAACAAACAAAAAGCTCATATCCATGGTAGTAGCAGTAGTGCTGCCATTAGCTGATTGCTCCTGATGCTTCTCACTAGCATCCACAGATATGAAGGGAGCCCAGCACCAGTTAATACTACTTCAGGCATCATTAACTGCAACATAAATCTCTGCTTGGAAGTGTGTGGACTGAATAGGTTTGTTGATGGGGTGTGTTAGCCTGTAGGTGGCTGGAACTTGGATCCATGTAGGCATTCTCACTCAATCTTCTATTTCCCAGTTATCTCTGCAATGGCGTAGAAGCAGAGAAGGAAGGGTGAGGAGTGCACAGGCCATTCACTACCATGGGCCAAAGCCATTATTCACAAAATGCAGATTATTAATAAAGAGGTACAGTCACATCCAAAAATTTAAACAACTTATCCATGGAAAAAACACTGATTTACTTCTTCATACCCACCCATACAGGAGAAACTTCTTTACAATATTTCTGGAATATTTGGATTTGCTCAATTCTAGTAGACTATCTGGGGAGGAAAAAAGAAAAAGCGGAATTACCTTTCATTGCCTCTTAAAATTCAATGTTTGTTTACCTCCGTACAAAACAAAACTAAAAGCCATTGCTCAGGGACCTCTTGCAACCAATCAGGATTCATTTATCAGAAAGTGACACCTAGAGAGAAAAAAGTAATTTAAAGTGTACCCATAAAGTTTTGGCTGTGAGGAAATACATTAAGGAAAGCTACAACATTATACAAAACAATGCCAGTGTTCATAGCAAATACAATGTAAAAGGGAAAGAAAAAAAAACCTTTTAATTCTTCAAATGTCTCTTGCCTTTGCTTGTCATTGCCATACCGAATGAAACACTGGATAACTCGAGTTGAGTCATGTGCAAATGCCATCTGTAAGATATCAACATTTTTATCATCTCAGCCTTTTGCATGACATTAAACTGCAAAAGTTTATTTTAAACACATTTACTCTGTTAACTGTAGAGTTTTATGCGCACATAAGATGCTATAGCAAATAGGTGCTATATAAATAAATAAAGTATAAAGAAACAAAACAAGTTTTAAGTGTAGTTTTAATAGTCTTCATTGCTCCAGTATTTTTTTTTTACCAAACAGTCAATACTTGCAACTACAGACGGTGGAATGTTTTGTGATCATTTGTAAATATGTATAAAAGATATTTAATATTTTATTGACTGGAATAGTCCCCTCTGTTTTCCTGAGACTCCTACAGGGACAGCAGTCATGCAGTCTCACCAGCACAAGACAATACAATCAGGATGTTCAATCTAAAGCAGCAGGCGGCACCGAGCAGTCACAATTTCAATTCACTTTAAAACCCATCGGTTGATTATATTTCACCACAATACACAGCAAACATACACACCCAAAGAGTGAAGTAAAAGTAAGACTGTTAGTATTTAAAATGTAAGGATAGAAATGTGCATCAGGGCTTTAACTTTGGTGTGAGTTTTTAAAATAATCCATTGCAAAAATCCACTACTAGTACAACTCTAACAAACTTCAAGTTAACCGAAGTTCAGTTACGTCCAAAGGAAATTTTACAGATCAGAATGCTGACTGGCTAACGAGGTCCCTTTAAAGCCAGCTGATCAGCAAAGTTGGCTGGTGTTATTATCCTCAAAGACTGGAAGCCCAGAGTGCAGCCTCTTAAAACCCAGTTTCTTCATTCACCGAAACCTTGTTCTATCTGGATGTTTCCAATGTACCCTGTTGCTTCTGGATAAGCAGGGTCATTTAGTGCAACTCACTTTTTCACCATTCATAAAAAAAGAGGTTTATCAACTTGCCCACTTTGATTTTTAATTTTGTTTGTTACTGTATTTTTCTTACACTTTTAATTTTCCCCTGAAGCAGTTTATGTAGTTCATTTATTAGCTTCTCTCGCTTCTCCTTGTCACAGTTTTTCCTACAAAACAAATAGACAAGTAAGAGAATCTTAGATGAGAAAGCATCTTTTCGGACATACAAATATAACTGGAAGTCATTAACTAGAAAGCAAGAAGGCCAAGATTTTTTTTAAAAATGAGCTCCCATGAGTCCACCTTTAGATACCCATTTATGAATGTCTTGGCCAGAAGTGTCAGTATATTTCACTTCCTAAAAGTAGAGTTTCAAAGAGCCTGAGCCAATGGGACCCTAAGATGCTCAGCATTTCACAGAATCAGGCCTCAAATGATCTTATTCTAAAAAATCTCCCCTAAATTTATGCCCACTTACTCTTACTGTACATTTTTACCAAGATCAACCCAGGTGACTCAAGACTATTTCTACTGTCAGTCATCAAAATTTACCTGAGGCCTCCACAGAATTCTAATCCTATCTAATTAAATTATAATTTATTCGTGGAATTTATTTGGAGAAATACAAACATACCCATTCATGAAGGTACTAAGACAGAATGAGCAACTCTTCATCATTGCATGAGTACTAGCTAAAAATAACTGTATGAAAGAAAATATAATAGAGCCATTATTACCTTCTTACGCTTTCCCATATTTGTTTTGATTTGACTATTACATCGTAGTTTGTTTTGTCATTAAGCTGTCTGCTCTGCTTTAATTCCTTCTTTTTCTTTTTTAAAAGATTCCATTTAGGCTTCTTAGGTACTGACCCTGATGATAAAAAACCGTTGTTTATAACACAGTAGGAGTCAAAAGCTGGTGTCCAATGAAGTCAACAGAGCTATGACAATTGACATGAGCTGAGGATCTGCCCTTGACTGCTTAGCTAGCTAATCTGAATGGATCAATACATACTAAACACTTGGGGTGAGATTCACAGTGGGGATTCAGTATCTAACTATTTCCTTTAGTTGCCTAAGTCCAATATTTAGGTGCCAGTGGCATTCACAGAACCCCTGCTCAGCTGTCACCTAATTGTAGAAGTCCATGTTTCCACTGATAAAAGTGGAAATCATGGCTAAACCCCAGCAGCATGGGGATTCACAACCCCCACCTATGGGTACTGATCCAGTAAATGCGCTTAGAGGCTGCCTTCAAGCAGATGTACCTGACTGTGCTCCACGCAAAATGGAGGACGTAACGATGGTTGTTCATATTCATTGGAGCATGGACTGGAATCTGGTTTCCCACTTACCAAATATAGTCTCTAGCTCTCTGAATATTGAAGCATTGATACAAAGTGGAACAGCTTCAACAGGAGAAGTTGAGAGACCCCCACTCCAGAGTACCCCAAAACCTGGTGGCTAAGGAACTCACTTGGGAGACCTGGGTTTAAGTCTCTACTCTGACTCAGGCTGAATGGAGATTGATCCCAGGTCTCCTACATCCCAGGCAAGCGTTCTAGCCACTAGGCTAATGGGCTTCTCTTGAGAAAGGACTGCCTTGGTTTAAGTGCCTAATCCAGGTCAGAGTTTACTGCTGTGAATCATGAGTGGAGGGAGGTGCCACCCTCTGGCCTGGATGTAAGTGCCTAACTCTTTTTGAGGCCATACGCCTCTCCTCTGCATTTCTTACTAGCTAGCTTAGGCGGCTTCCCACTCACCATGCTGGCTTTTGTCAATCCCTTTTTTTGGGTACCTAACTTTCCCCATGCATTGTATAGGGAACCTGGCTATTTAATTCGGGATTGTGAATTCCACTAGGTGGCAGGTCGTCTAATAGTTAGGCACTGTAATGCTCAGTTGAAGTCCCCCTTGTGAATTGCACCCTTGATGACTTGCTATGACTGGCAGCTTCTGCCTGGGAGATGTCAGATATTGGAAGAGCAAGACAATTGCCAGATTATTCTGAAAGCTTTTACAAAGGATGAAGGTAAATTAAAGTTTTAATAGGATGAATTCTGACCCAGGATGTACCTACAGCCCCTCCAGTGACTTTTTGAGTCAGAATATGGCTCAACATATCCCCTTTCTCTCCTCACCTTCCACCCCCAAAAAAGTGGGAGTTGAATATTTTACAAATATAATTTAAATCACCAATTTTTGTGATAGCTTAGATAACAAGGAGTAGATGCCCTTAAAAATTAAACCTTTTACATCCTTCAGATAAACTGTCAGGATTAAAGAATGTAGTGCTAGAAAAGAATACATCCCCAGCTGCAAACACTGTTTATGGCTCTGATCGATACCACTGGCACCCTCCTTTTATGAAGGAATGTAGCTTAAAAAAAAATACACATTAAAAAAGGAAAAAAGAGAAAATGAAACTAAAGCCCACAATCAGTTTATGATCTACTGTTCTCTAATGAATAACAACTGTTCTTATACACAGATTTTATGTCTTGTAAAATTTGTTCCTATTAACATGTTCATTTCTTTTACTGGCATTTGTTCAAGAGGCTGTCAAGTTTGTAAAGCACTGAAGGGGAACAAAAAAAGATTCTCAAAAAGTTCATTTATAGATTTAAGTATATCAGCTCCAACAATTACCCACTGTGATTTTATATGTAAAGCCTTCTTGCATGCTTAATCCTTTCATTCACTGGATTCATTAGGAGCTTTTACTACACAGTGGTTAAATACTGCTGCACAGCAAGATTACTACTTTAAAAGGATTCTTCATACGAGATGTCATAAATGAACTTCAAGGTACAGAAAAAGTTGACTAATGTTTGCTTTTAGCTTTAATCATCTTGTAGCAAAAATCATATATACAATACAGATTCCCAGAAGTGAAAAGTCAGGAGGCAAGGCATACAAACTAGCACTGTTTAATCGACACCCAACAGAACAGATGAAGTAAAATAAATCGTTTAACAGTGTTTAGCACTACATACTTCATTTTTCGCCAATATATCAAGCCTTCCCTCACTTTTTAAAGGATTGCAATTTATGCAAGGTATTTTAGAATCTGTTTACATCACAGAATAAATAGCTAATTTTTTAAAGAGCAGAAATGAGCAAATAAAAGTTAATAGAAAACCTGTATGTCTGTTGATATAGTTACAACAACTGAAGCATTGCTTGAGATTTGAATGAGTAAGATTGGAGGTTTACAGTTGTTTTAAGATAAAATTCATTAAAAAAACTAATCTAACTCTGATTTAATTCGACCATCATCTCTACTACTATCAAGTTTTCAGAAAATTCATTTAGTTTGGGGAATATTCCTAAACTAAAACAGTTAGAAAATGTTACTGTATGAGCCTTCGGTTTCCCTCAAATATTAAGCCATACTTCATTGGTGACAGCCCTTTACATGCAGAACTGTACTCCTGCTGGGACACAGAAACCAAATGACAGCTCTCATTAAGAGACACCAGAACCAGAAAGTTATTAAACCATTAAAAAAAGTGACAGAACTAAATATTTACTAAAAATTGTCTGTATATGCATATATACAAAAATGAATTTACAAAAATTTAGAAACATCCAGTATGCAAACACTGATTTAACTGCTGAATAAATGCTACAGGCCTACAGACCAACATTATAAATGGAGAAGAAAAGCCTTTGTTCTCCAAGTTTTGTATCCTGCTTCTAAATAGTAGCCAAGACTAAAACTCAAAATCATTTTGATACCAACACCACTCACTAGCCAGCAGATGGTGCTTGTATACCAAAGTGGTATTCCTCAAAAGAAGACCATCTCCAAATGGCTTCACTATTCACAATGCCTTTATCAGATCTGTATAAAAATAATCAGTAAGACTGAAAGGTGGATGATAGAAATAGTCAGAACTTTAGTTTAGTCATTTAATACTTGAAGTTCTCTGCAAACTATTATGCACCAGTTTAAATGGCTTATTTCTTGGCATGATGGCATAGTTTACAGATTGCCTATGTTAAACTCTCAGGAATTTTCACTGCCACAGACTATAGGTCATGTGACTTGTACAGTAATGAGCCTAAATTTGCTGAAATAACATTTTCCATGGGATGTCCAATAGGTGCTACAGAGAAGCATTTTTTTATGTCAAGTTGGTTATAATATAGGAGGGTTTTGAAAAGAGTAGTAAGACAATCCCCTTCTCCCTCTGTATTTCTAATGCAACCAGCTTGGTTCACATATATTTGTTATCATGCCTATCGCAAATTTCTACTATGGAATTCTCAGAATAATAGGTCCAAGGCATGACCTAGTTACTTACATCTATGGTCATTACAACAAAGAACAGTAAACTCTTACAGCTTAAATATCTATTATACAATTTCATACAATTCAAGGCAATTATAGCATAGCTCTGAATCCACTTAAATCTGTTAACATTTTATAATATATATATATTGCTACAATAAAATGGAAGCTTATTTTCTTTCAGCGGTATACTTTACAGAGGATACATCACTTCAAAAGAAAAAAGGTTTAAAAAAACCCAATATACTCACCACCTTCGTTATCCTCCTGGAGTTTTCTCTTCTTAGTAAACTTTTCTGGTTGCTGCTTACTCTTGAATTGTTTCACACGAGCCTTACCAAGTTTTTGGTTTCCTTTCTCAGATTTCTTGGATCTGAATTTAAGCTTTCCCTCCTCACCTTTTTTGCTATGAAACTCTTTTGGTGGACCAGGATCTATGCACAAACAAAAACAGAATTAGATTGAAAAGGACATCATCCTTTATCATCCATTATTTATCATCCATTATTTTGTAGCAACAATTAGATTGAATATACATAATATGCAAAAATCCATGCATGCTGACACAAAATAAATAAAAATTCAGATCCTGAAAAGACCCCAACATTCTTACTAATCTGTAACAATGTTGTATCCCTCCCACCTAGCCTTTTCATCATAGCCTTATGATCCTTTTCCGAGTTTTCCCTTAAGTCCTTCATACAGATGCAATGCAATATCAAAGCTGAACAGTGGATAATTCTAAAGAAACAAAGTTGCCTTATTTATAAATAAGAGTTTCACTGCGACCGAAATCTAAGGCCCTAATCCTGCAAACATCTATAAACATGCAATTTGAGGAACACAAGTAATCTAATTCATGTAATGTGAATGGGTGCAAGTTAGTTTCTCTTTGGCTTGTATCTGGTGGCTCTAGATACAAGACATAGTAATAGATTGCTCTCTCGTGGATGCTTAGAAAACTTCCACCAACAAAAGCAACCAGGAATATATGGCATAAAATGGCTAAATGTTTTGTGTGATGGTTGCAAAGAAAACTGTGCAAGTTTTCTAAAGGACCAGTTTGACAGTAAGGACTGCAAACTACAGGAATACAACAAGCATACATTTTAGCAGAGCAATTTCTCCTCTTTTCTGTTTAGTAAATGCCTCTTGAAAACACTTAAAATATCTGTAGTATTCAGTTAAGTGACAGCACAAATTGCAGTAGGTACTTAGAACACTGCAAGAAAGTACAGAGATCTTACATACAACTTATCCTCTCAGTTGAACAATTAGATTATTTTGCTCTTAAAATAAAACCAAAATCTTACGAGAAAATAATTGGCAATGAATTTGTTTAGACTTATGCTTCCTGAACCTAATAAAGGACTTTGTTCTTGATAATATTAATTATTCATATATGTCATGCATGTTATTTTCACAGTAAAACAGATTTGTACCATTAATCTGCTATTTGGTGATAATGCTGAATATATTCCCCCTTGCATTTAATAAAAACAAGCAATGCAGTGAACATGAAAGTGAAGAGACAAGCACTCACTTGAGCTATAGTTTCCTAAAGTGCCTCAATCCTAATTTATAGCAATTTTGTTATTCCAGTTGTGAGAGATTCTCTTAAGCACAGAATGCAAAGAGATTACATTCTTCAGCATGGTTGGCAATGTGGGAAAATGTGGACTAAAATGAGAACAAACATTTTCAATTTTAACCCAATACAGTATTTCAGATCAGATTTTGAAAGCCACAGGTTTTGCAACCCGCTTGCGCCATCACAGCTCCTCATTTTCAATATTATATTTAACATATTGTTTGTACGATTGATCCTTTTATGCAAATGAATTTGAGTTTACTGTACCCGCTGCATTCTTCACCCCTTAACTAAGAACAGTTTTATGATATAGTGTTCTTTGCAGTCTTACCATTGACTTTTTTAAATTTATTTTTTCTTTGTGGTGCTTTTCCACTTTTTCCTGTGAATCTCTTTTTACCTTTGGCTTCCATAGCGGTGACACTGAAATACAGAAAAAGAGGCACAACTTGTTGGGAACCATGAATGGTCACATCTGTTTTAGTTCTAGAGCATAATGACATCTTTAATTTAAAAATAAATTCTCTCTTTGTCATAAATTATATCATAGAACTGACAAAAGAAAAAAGAAAGGTACTAAAAGACTGATAATTCATAATTTTGTATTTCTAACTTGTGCTTTTCTCATTATAAATTTAGTTTCCCATTTCTCTTGTAATCATTTGGGCACCGGATTATCAAACCAGGTTAACTAAGATTATAACTGCCTGTTTATATTCAATGTTATTCTACCTCTATTTTTAACAGAAATGATGAAAGTGACTGCTATAACTGAGTATTTTTAATTTTTTTTTAATAACATCAAGCTGAACACTAAGTAAATGTTATGTTTATCACTAGGAAAATCTGTACGTCTGCTTTTTAAGGAGGCATTATCTGTTTTCACTTCTAAAGATCTAGATCCTGCAATTAGATGCAGGATGAGGACCTAAGAAAAGTAAAATCAAACTAGATATGAAACCTTATTTACTAAATATTTATTATTTTTACTGTACCCAAGAGTACAGTAGTTACCTTAAGGTCTCTGCCTTGAAGAGTACAGAATTAATATAGCACTAACAGGTTAGGATAAATGCAAATAAGGAAGTGAGACTGGGCCAGGGATACATAAATAAAGCCTCTCTATCCTGCAATCACTTATGTGCATGCTTTATTTTAAGCATGTGAGTAGACCACTGACTACTCACATGCTTAAAGTTAAATACACAAATGTTTGCAAGACTGGGGCCTAAAATGTACAATAACGTAGACCAGTAAAATGTACTTATTAGAAGATCAAAAATAACTCACCCCATCCCACTCAATCACTGACTCTCTCTAAATTAACCCTGTTAGAGGCTGCTGCACAAACAAGTTAGGGGGATGTGAAGGAGGAGGCAGAGCCCTGCTGGACAGGTGCTGGAGGCAGGCAGTGCCCCATGCGCAGGGGGCGGTACTGAAGAAGTCAGACAGCTGTTGCTGGGCGAGGAGGAAGGCGCTGACAGATGCCCAGGCTGGCACGAACGGCACTGAGCGGGTAGGAAGGCGTGGGGGTGGCAGCGTCCAAGAAGTTACCCAGCGAGGACGAAGGAAGAGCGTAAACTCTGAGCTGCACCTGCCAGCCCTCAGTTCACCCTACACAAGCCCGCCTCTGCGATGCCCGGCGAGGCGCACAAGTTCCGCCGACACAGGCCAGCTGCGCTTTTCCCTCCTACGGTGACGGCGCGGGAAGGCGTTCCTCAGCGGGGCCTGTCCCCTCACCCAAGTGACTCGCCGGCGCCGCCCCCGCCAGACACACCAAGGGAAGGACCCAAAGGGCGACCTCCACCTCACGCTAGCGCGGTGCAGCCGGACGGAACGGGTCCCGCCCAGCCCAGCCCAGCCCAGCCAGGAAGTCGCGGAGCAGACCCGCCCCTCCCCACACGCGACAGCCAGCGAAGAACGGATAACTGTCACCGAAGCCCCCTACTCACCAAGACACGTGCGCTCTCTACCGTGGCTGCGGGAATGCGTGCGCACCACTCCCCCTGTTTTACGGCTTCCGGGGGGAGGGGGGTGTTCCTATTGGCTAGCCAGAGGTAGCGCGACAGCGTCGGGGCACGCTGCCGTAAAGCTCATCGCAGGGGGCGGGGTTGTATTAGTTCTTGGCCCTGGGAAACGCGGCCAGGATCACGTCTCCCGCCAGCCGCGCTTGGCTGCGGGCGCCCTCTTAGCAGGCCTGGCCGCCGGGCTAAGCAGCGGGGTGGTCCCTGTGCGGGGGGAGATGGGAGCGCGTCCGCCCGCAGCCCCCCGCCCACATGGCCGCTCTGCTTAGCGGGTGGGGGTCCCGTCAGAGCTGGCCGCGTGCGGCTGCTCCCTTGCGGGCTGCAAGTGGAGGATGAGTTCCCGGGTCCGGTTGGGGCATGTTCACAGCAAAGGGCCCTTGATTCCCCGCCTCGTGGAGACACGCTGGGAGCCTGTTTGTTTCCCTGGCACCTTACCAGCTTCCCGGCTAGTCAAAGCAAAGCTCTCTGCCTTGGTTTTGAGCCATGGTAACGGGCCGTCTGGTTCGGTGCTGCATCTTCACTTCCCTGTCGGTGTCACTTTGGGCCTTTCTGGGCCTGCACTCGAGCTGGGGCTCCTTGGCCTGCAGGGCTCCTGCAGGGTTTGAAGAACTCCTTGGGTTGATGCCATTTATCCAGAGATTGTTTTCCTGTTTCTGGGGTGTTCCAGCGTGCAGTGGCCCCATGATGGGTGGCGCTGGCCAACCTGCGAAATCCAAGGAGTTTAACTGCCTCACTTTTGACTCTGTTCTTTTTGTCTAAGAGTAGGTTTCTCTTTAAAAATAAATTCTATGCTAAAGTTTACTGTTTGAAAGTGCACGGGTTGGGTACAAATCCTCCCATGATGGTGCTGAAGTTAATTAGCTGTAGTCTATTCCTTAGTGGATCAGTTCAGGTCTTGAACCAACTCTTGCGTGTTACTTATAGTTGAGAGTCGGCTCTCCCCTTGTGCATTCTAAAACAAGCTCTTCCAAGGAGCAATATTTAAATTAGTGAAAAGTTGTTTCTTTAAAATATGTCAGATATATGTGGGAAGATATTCATTCCAGTTTTAGATTTTAGTTGCTTTGATCTCCCTCAATTTTGTATATTCTGTAGCATCCTTTGACTGATCAGGAGGCCACTACTATAACCCTATCAGTATGTCTATTATGATGATGCAGGAATTTTTATATATACAGATAGGTTTTGAGCTATAAAGCCTAAAAAAGGCCTGTATCTCTGAGACTTTTCCTCTCAGTCCCTTTGGCGCCATACTGCCATAGTTGCCGTAAGTGGCCCCCGTGATTTAAAAGAGAGGGAGTTGCTAGCAGGACATTCTCCTGAACTTTGGAATTTGCTCACCTACTTAAAACTAGATCTTCAGCCTGGCTCCAGCTGTTTTGCATTGCAAAGTGGTTGGTAAACTAAAGGTGCAATTAAGGATTCCTCTACACTCTATCATAGGAAATATGTTGAAGTGGGGAAAGTGTGTGAGTGAGAGATTTTGATCCCTGGTTATCTCAGGATGGGATGGAAAGGAAAGGACTTAGATTAGAATTACTTCCCCCCTCCCCTTCAGCTGCATCATGCTTCGCACAACTCAAGATTTAGCTCTCAGTCGAAAATCGCCTAGATCTGTTGGCCAGAAGGACACAATGAAAAGCATATCTTCCCATTTCCCCAGCTCTTTCCTCTGGACTGGAATTATACACTGAAGTTTGAGAATTGTGGCTGGAGAGGAAGGTTTTATTCTCTTAATTTTAGGGAGGCTTCTGCCTTTATTTTTGTTTGTATTACTTTGTTTATATTTTTAATATATGGCAAAGGCATTTATAGTTCTGTTCTCTGCTCTGGAGGAAAATGTATGTCTTTAGCTCAATGAATTATTACAACAGTCTTGACTTGTGAACTAGTCATTTGTTCAGATATTACTTAATCATGGTAATTACTGTAACTATATATTATCCAGGATAAAAGAAGTAGGTGATAAAGAAATGCATCCTACACTTAAGAGAAGAAAATATGTTTTACAGCAAGCAGATATTTTCCCCAGTTTTACTGTACTTATATTGTTTTACAGATTCATCTATATTTTCATTTTTAAAAATAGATTTCCAGTCCAAAATTAAGAGAAATGAATACACAGAGAGGAGGTAGTGATGGGAGTAGAGGGCCAGGTCTGCTTCTGACATCTGTGGCCAAAAAAACACCAACCCACTATTTAATTCAGAGGCTGCAGGATTGGGGCTACAGCAATAGTTAAGTATAATTTTAGAAGTGGATGTACTGTAAAATTATTAGTAGTTATGTAGTATCATAGATGTGCATACCACTTTACAAAACATACAGAGTTGTCTTGCAATCCACAGATCTGTGAAAAAAATATTTTTCACTGAACATTTGCTTCAGAGAGTGTATACTTCTGCCTCCAAAACTAAAAAGTGTATTCTCTGGATGCCTGTTGTCACATCTCCCAGTCGACCATCTCCCTCTCACCTGTTCACTAGACTTCTGTGGGGGGAGAGGGGAGGAATCCAAACCTCTAGATTGCTAGCTATATGAAGTCTCCACAGCCTGAGTGAATCCCAATCACTGCCCCAGTTTTGTGTTCTTTAGGCACACTCTCAGGGCACAGAGCCTCTGTCTGCCACCCCCACTGGAGAGCTGGATTAGTGCTGACCCTGCAGACTCCCTCATAGTTTAAACACACCCTTTCCCAGAACTCCATCCAAAGGTGTGAGACTTCTGGGTTACAATTGAAGCATATGGTAGTTGAAGTGTATAATCTGTACATATTCTGCATAAGATTCTATTGAACATTTACTTAGCTACTCTCTTGTGCTTTATGTGATTATCATTTAGAAAACAAAAACCCTAAGAGCATTGTCCCTTACTAGCTCACCCTTTTCTTGGGGGCTTATCTGTGTTCAGGAAGGTAGGTAGGGCAGACTACTACATACTGGGTTGCTTTTCCCTCTTGAGCTGGCGGGTTGCCACAAAATTTCAAGACCACATGACAGCGTCTAAAAAGCAGCCCAAAGATCCCAAAACTTGCTGAGGGTGGGGTCAGAAAGTAGCATGAGAGGAGCATGAGGGTGGGGTGAGAGAGCAGTGTGGGGGTCATAGTTTGTGTTGTGCTGGGGGGAGCCTTTGCCAGGTGGCATCCTGCTCAGTCTCCTCAGCTGATCCCTGACCTTTGCCAGGTGATTTTGTAGCCAAATTAACTTCTCCACAGACAAACCAGTTCAGGACAGAAGCCAACTTTTGTCTAGGGTGCTTCCTTCTTGACTAGAGATCAATCAAGATTTAACAAGCCTGTATTATTAGGCCTTTGCCACTACTCCTATTGGAATTTCAGTCCAAAATTGAGGCAAAAGAATAACACAAGACAAAAGGGTGCACCTTTAAAATTGAGTTTGCAGCTTGGTAAAGGTACATACAGAGTTCATAATCTGAGACAATTTATAAATTTTATAGCTGGAATCCCCAAATTACCTCAAACATACCCACCACAACAAACCAGATCGATTGCGTTAGAGAATAAGTAACTGTTCATGACCAAACTGTAACTATAGCATGAGGTTTTTGTCACAGTTTCAGGATGTGGGATCTACAAAGGAACCTAGACGTTGCAAAGCTGAGTGTTGCGACATCTAATTTTTAGGTGCCTAGATAATTACAGGAACAATACTGTGATGTACAAAGCCTGAGTTAGTCACCTAGGCTATGAATGGAGAGAGAGAGGAACCTTACACTTTCATCCACAAAACCAGCACGCTGGGCAGAGAGCTGTCTAAAATAGCCAATGAGTGATGCAGAAGAGAAAGATGTGTGCTAAGTCCCATCTTTCTCACACATATAGGTGCCTACATCTGGGCTGCAGGGAGAAGTCTCTTTCTGCTCACAATTCATAGATGGGAAGAAAAGCGTTTGGCCACGGAAGCTTAATGCAGAGCCCAAAACAAAATGGAGGACCTCTG
This sequence comes from Emydura macquarii macquarii, assembly GCF_026122565.2. NCBI lineage: Eukaryota > Metazoa > Chordata > Testudines > Chelidae > Emydura > Emydura macquarii. The sequence continues at coordinate 61,991 of NW_027133034.1, read as the reverse complement.
TTATAACCTTTAATCTAGTGGATAGGGTATGCACCATTGCAATAACTGGGTGGACAAATTTATCCTAATTATGCGCTCAAATTTAAAAAGTATGTGAAAATTCATAAAATGTCACAGTAACTTATAATAATAGATATTGATGGAAAAAGGTACAAAAGGGTAACTGAAAGATTGAATTAGTCTAACAAAAAGGTCTACTGATATAACTCAAGGACTGTGTTAAGATCATACTTGGTAAATAAGAAAATGTAGGTCTAGAAATCAGTGAACCAAAATTGGTGTGTCAGAAACTAGGCCTAACTGGAATAATGAAAGGATGGGCTAGTCCAACCATCACTCCCTCTTTGGGTTGTTAAAGAAAGAGACTTTGAGGGTGAGGGTAATATGGAAGAAGAGAGGGGCTTCTAGAGTGAGCTTCACCATTATGGGAGCTGTTTTCTGGGATCCCAAGCATTCATCATCCTGATCCTGAGAAATGTCCTCACCAGACTGGACAGAAAGTGTGATCCCGATGACATCACCACCCTTACCAGCTCCAGCTGAATCCCAAACACCACCTGAGATGAAACGGGATTGGACTTTAATAGTAGCAGCAGCAACAATAACAGCTCCAGCTCATCTCAGCAAACTTCCCTTTTACCCAAAAAGACAGTTATTACCGTCTTTGATACCATCTAAGAAACTGTCAAACAAGGGGTCTTTTCCATTTAAAACTCTCTCCAGCTCAGGAGAAAGGGAACAAGGGGCATTGTTAAAATGAAAATCTTATTTAATACTTTATATTTAAAATGTTTTTACCATTTTTGCTTCTTTCCTTTATCTTTAATAAAAGGTTGAAGGATTTTGAATGGTGTATTTGCCAAGGTACTAAGCAGCTCCTAGGTCTCTGTACTAAACCCCAAACCTTGTTACACTCTTTAATGTTGAACTGGATTAGGTTAACACCTTTGGCCTATTAATTCAATTTAAAGTAATATAACATCGCCTGGGATGTGGGAGACTCCTAATTCATGTCCTCCCTCTTGAGAAAGAGTAGTGATCTGAACAGAGATCAGCCACGTCTCAAGTGAGTGAGTGCTATCAAGTTATAAGGGAGGGCCACCCGCTCATGTTCTTTGTGAACTCACCTGAGGGGACCTGATCTGGTATTTGTGCTCAGGGGCTGTCTCAGAGCCTGCATTAATTACCCCCATCGATTTTAGTTTCCGGACAGAGCTCAGTAACACTCCCCATGGCCAGCACACAATCCCTGCCTCACAGAGAGACAGATAACATTTAAAAAGTTGATACAGTAGCCTCAAAGATATTGACTGTGTTTTTAATAGTTGTCACAGGTTCCACCCCACCCCGAAAACTGACCCCATTTATCACATTTTTGTACTGTGTATCCTTTAAATTAATATTCATATGGTAAGTAATATTAATATTTGGCTAAGTATTGTGATCAGCTGAATTATGTGAATTAAACCTATTTATGAGTGGGCAGGTTGAAAATAGATTTGGTTTAAACTATTTGAATCCATTTATTTTATTTGTTCACATAATTGTGGTTATTAAGTGAGGTTATTAAGCTGAATTTTATATATTGCAAGTACATACATCAAGGCTATGTCTTTAGCCTGGCAGATTCTTTCTGCATATCATCTCAAAGATATGACCTTTCCTATCCAACCACACAGATAAAACTCTGATCCAGGCTTTCATCAGCTCACGCCTCAGTTACTGCAACATCCGTCTCTCTGGCCTTGACAAATGAAATCTTGCCCCAATCACATCCATTCAGAATGCTGCATCATTTTCATAGTCCATCACTTTGACCACAGCACACCTCTTGTTGCATCTCTCCACCAGCTCCCCTGTCTCTATAGAAACATAAGTTACTTGTCTTAATTTCAAGGCCCTTCACAGCCTATCCCCACTCTATCTATCATGTCTCATTCACTACTGAGAAGTTGACTCCAGCCTCCAATTGGCCATGATGCCATCCTCTCATCACCCACTTGTTAAATTTTCAAACAAGTCCCTCTGAGCTCTCTCCCATACTGCCCCTCACTCTGGGAAGGAGCACGCCACAAACATCTCCAAAACTAAAGCATTATCTCTCTTCAGATCTTTCCTTGAAGCTCTCCTTTTCAATCATATGTACAAAAACCTTGACAATGGTTAGGTTACTGGTGTGCTGAGACCACTGCCTATCATGCTGACCAGTATTGTCTCATTGTTTTCTTTTACTCCCCTGTCTCTGAGTATGCATCTGTTGCCTCTTCTCGTATACTTAATTATAAGTTCCTTGGGGGCAGGGACCATCTTTTTGAGCTGTGTTTATACAATGCCTAGCAAAATGGGGTCCTACTCTATGCCCAGGGCTCCTAGGCACTACAGTAATACAAAAAAATAAATCCTAATAATAAATACTATGCGCCACAAGATGGCACCATTCTCTCTAAAATAATATATGTATGGTTGGTGCTGTGAAATATCAAAGTCAGATGCTGTTTTCATTTCAGCTGATAGGAGGAGTTAGACATAGCCATGTCACTTCCAAATGTAAAAGGATCCCTAGTCATATATGCGTTTGTCATTATCTTTGCTTTATACTTGTAGTTATGAAATAAAGACAGAGTTTCACAAATACTTCTGCAATATAAATATAACTTGACTACAGACGTAATACCAAGATAGACTGACACAGATATTAACTTAATGGAAAAATGGTTCTGTTACTGTTGCTAATATTTTTCTTTTTCTATTATTTTTGTCATGAAGAAACAAGAACTTGCAAAACTTCCTTTTGAGGAACTGTGGGAGCTGTAAAAATACTTGTTAGGTGAAGTCATTCTCTTTTTTGAAAATGAGTATTTTAAACAAAAGGGGCTAAGTGTAAAATTTTATTATTATTATTTTAAGCACAAGAAAGGGAGGGAAACTTTAAGATCTTAACTGTTTAAAGACAGGGTGTCATAGCACATTATTTAGATTTCTGACAAGTTGTGATGCAGCCCTCAGAGTCACAAATGCGAGTCTAATTCTTATGATGCCCAATCCTACCTGAAATATGTCTTCATGGGCATTGCAAGGAACATCTGAGAGTGCAACTGGGTACATGAGCAGATTGAGGGATTTCATTCTTAGTTTGTAACTATCCTTATGAATGTTCCCCCATTCTACGCTTCTCCATTTTCCATTCTTCCTCCCTATCTGTTTTAGAAGGTGTGATGTTCTCTTGTGCTATCTGGACTGGTGAATCACTGTGTCACCCCAATCCCACACTCCTGGAGCCTATCTTACTGTGTTTTAGGTCTATGCACAGTTGCCCCCAACTCAGTAAGTGAGTGCTTCTAGCCAGCCACTCTTTGGGTTATGCAACAGAATGACCCCCGCACTATCCCAAGCGCAGATGTAACCCTAGGAACCTAGTGCTGCCCACTGAACACTGCAAGCTCATATGTTCATCAATTAATCAAAGAAATTGATATGCACTAGCCATGTTACTTCAAATGGAGTGTCTAGCACATCTTAAGCCAAATGGACTTTTTTAGGTGAAATAAATAAATAAATGTATTAAACTACAGAAGGATTTTAAGTGAGTCAGAGGAAAGCAAGTCAGGTTTACTCAAAATAAACAAAAGCCAAACACATTTTAAACTACGCTTAACATTTTTAGCATCCTTACAAACTCAGATGATTCTCACCAGAGGCTTGTTGGTTCCTTTTCAGCCAGGCTCTCCCCCTGGGTCAGCACTTCAGTTGCTTGGTGGTGTTTGTAAATGTAGGTGGAAGAGAGCGAGAATGGCAAAATGTCTCCCCTTTTTAAAATGTTCCTTCTTCCCTCTGGAGCTTCTCCCCTCATTTCAGAGTCAAGTGACCAACAATGTCCCTGTATGGTTTCCTCCATATCCTGAGTCAGTGATATCCTTTGTTGATTCCTTTATTGACATCTAGGCTAGTCCTTTGTTCTGGAATGTTGAGCTGGGTTTGTTCTATACAAGCCTTAACGAGGTGCTCAGAGAGTCTGGCTTGGATATGTTTTAAGCCATGAGACACATCTTTGGGCAAATCACATAGCAGAGCCTCATAACCATATACATGACATTGCAACAAACAACTATGTTCAGTACGTCATACGCATTCCAAAAGCATCTTACATGACATACTTTGCATTAAACAATACACAATTACACTATAAGGGTGATTGTCAGGGTGTGTGTGCAATGTGTCACAGACAGAAATGATAAATATTTAAAAAGAAAGAAATTATAGGCAAAATGATATCATTTAGATGTCTCGCCACCTGATACATGGGCATAGTTAGGTAGTTGTCTTAATTACATCAAAATTGCAGGTGTACAAAGAGAGTAGCTTGAAGTCATGCTGAAAATAAGGCACATAAATTCACACAATCATGAGCTCTCACCATAAATGTTTTGTGTCAAAGTATCAGACATTTTCTTCTGGCATGTTCTGTATTTGAGTGAAGTCTCATCTCCCAACACATTGACATGCATTGTTGATTTCTTGTCCAGAAGAATGACTACGGCATTACATCTCAAATAGGAGCAAATACTGCTATGTAAAGTGTCATTGCTATAATGTTCAGCAAAAGAACATCTCAAGCACAGCCTGGTACCAGTGTTGAATGCCAAACATAGAATACTTCTGTCATAACCAGCAACCAATGGGGCCACTCTGCCTTACCTCTGCCATCTTATCAACAGACACTTTGGTTAAAACAGGCCATGGCACAGTTCCAGCACTGTAGATAGTATTCTGCTTGCTCAGGCCTCCGAGGAAGTGCTCCCATGCTATTGAGGGTCATGTGCCACAACTCAAATGTCATAATGTCATTACAGCCAAACGCTATGAACATTGCCTCCTTTTTGGAGGAACTATACTTTAATCCCTGTGGACAGAGGATTATTTGAAAAGATAAAGTAGGCAACTCAATTTTTTGTTACAGGGTGTGCAGTAGTAATAGAAATCGTAGCAGCAATAGCTCTGTTCAAACTGTGAAAAAACAGAATTATACCCCAGAGTCTGATTTAAAAAATATGAACTGAAACCAATAATATTGCAATTGGATAACTCTCTGGATGGTACACCAAACAGGTACTTTCTTATTTTGTATACACAAATGTGTGTTTGTATGTTTGGGCATCTTATGGAAAAATGTAGGCACCTAGTTCTGAATTTTTTTAATAAAATGTTTTGCAAAAGAAAAGAAAGGAGCTGCTCTTTGACCTGGGGGGGAGGAATCTGTAAGGCCTCCTAAAGGAAGAAAAGGGAAGTGTAGTATTAAGAGCCTAAAGAAAATTATCATCTAAGGTATTGAATGTTTTCTTCCTTAACACAGCAGATACATGGCCAAGAATATTTGTAATTGCAATATAATAGCCATAGCAAATGTGGAATCAGTGTTAGTATATTTATACTCAAGACTAGCTCCTAGCAGGGCATCTACATCAATCTGACTTTGGCTTGCAATCTGAAGAAATCAATGATAACATTGAACAGTACTGGGGCACATGCTACTCTTGCTCCTGCTTCACTCAACAAACTGAAGGGATAAGCACTGTTGTAAAGATAACAAGAAGTTTAAAAATAGAAATTGTTTCACATGTTACATAAGGAGGCACTGAGCATTAGGGTACCACCTCTACCCATTTAATTCTAGCCAAAATGGGATTATATATATTGTCTCTGGTAAAGGAGATCAAGAAAAAATAATGTGTTGACCTTTATTCATACTCTTGCTAACTGAAGTGGGTTTATGACATTTCTCTCAGTCTCACCATTTCCCATTTAGCTGAACGTTTTTTAATATCTCAGAAACACGTTGGCTGTATAAAGCTGTGTGATGTAATGGGTTGTAGCTTAATTGCTCAGGCAACTGCAAAAAGGATGGTAACAACAGAATGTGCCAAGACGCCTGGATTCTATTCCTTGCCCTGCCACTGATTCATGGTCTCCTTTTGGGCAAGACACTTGAAGATGAACTGCAAAGCTAAAATGAAAATGGAGTTAAGCCTAGCTTTTGGTCATAGGTTCACAGAAAGGATCACTGTGATCATCCCTCTGACATCCTATATAACACAGATCACAGACCTTCCCCCAAATAATTCTTAGAGTCTCTCTCTTAGAAAAACATCCAATCTTAATTAAAACATTTAATTGTCCTGAATGCCCCTACTAAACATGTGGTGGAGAGGCAATCAAACAGACGTTTTCACTAACTTTTTATAATTTAATTTTCACCTCTTTGAAGTTCTAATGGCACTGGCTCAGTCACTGAAGATAGCCTAGGTTGCATTGTCCGTGACATTATAGATATCAGTAGGTTGGGTGCAGCCCACGCTAGCTGTGAGGACAGTTGTTCTGCTGCTCTCATAGACATATTGGTTGGTGCAACCTGAGGTGCCCTTTTCCTACCATTCCTTATGGTCCTTTTTGGAATGGGCCTCCTTCTGGCACTCACCTTTGACAAGGGGTTTCACCTTCTACTAGCCCTTCTGACATTCCCTAGAAAACAAAAATTCTATTCTTGTTTCTAAAAATAGTCCACAAGCTGCTCCAATAAAAACTTTAATTATTACATTAGTTGAACTATGGTAGCACCTAGAGACCAATGGGTATCAGGGCCCCATTGGACAAGGCACTGTACAAATACGGAGTCAAAAACAGTCCTTGCTGAAGACTCTCAAGGTCCCTCGATGATCTCTCGAGGTCCCTTCCAGTCCTACACGTCTATGATTTTATCATCTTTACCATCTCAATCCAACATATCTTAACGTAAGCAGGGTTTATTAGTCAATTGAGAGAAAAATCAAAGACACTTGATATGAAATCATGCCTAGGTGATAGTCTGGCTAGCAGCCTGGTTAGCTATGGTAAAATTGACCTACCTTCTTATATGGCCCCCCATGACTGAACATCTCAATAACATTTTCTGTACTTACCCTCATACCACCTCTCATTATCCTCATTTAGAGATGGGGAACTGAGCCACGGAGATATGAAATGATTTGCCTAAGGTCACTCAGGAAGTCCATGCCAGGGACTGAACTCTATAATCTCCTCAGTCCCAGTCCAGTGTCTTAACCACAAGGTCTTCCTCCCTCTTGTAGTTACAGTTGATTTAAGCAATCTTAAACTTACCTTCAGGATTTGAAGGGTCTGTCCCTCTTCCCCAAATAACGTGCATTTTCCTTAGTGTCCTGGGGTCTGCATTTACATCTCTTCCAATAAATCTCCCCCACAACCAGGGTGCATCTCCTTTAGAACTGAACACTGACTTACTACAGCTTTGCAACTTTACTGTGAAGAAGAAATATGCTGCTTTTCCTTTGTCTTTTTTTTTAGTAGTTTATGTTTCGCACAGTACTGTACTGTATTTGCTTTTTTATTTTTTTGGTCTCTGCTGCTGCCTGATTGCATACTTTGATTCCGAATGAAGTGTGTTTGCCTGACTGATCAGTTTGTAACTCTGGTGTTTGTAACTCTGAGATTCTATTGTAGTTGGTACATGTACACTTGCTGGTGCTTTGCCCTCACCTCTCATATGCCCTCCTCATATTTCTCCACTTGTTATGGCCTGTGACCTGCTGACTGCTGGAATGTGACATCACAGACAAGCTAATGGTTTGCTCAGAGTTACAAACATTTCAGAGTTATGACCAACCACAGGAACCTCGCTGAGGTTCTACTGTAATATTGAGGTACCAACTAATATTTTCATAATGGTTATAAAAGTCAGCCCTTTTAATTTGTATTAGGAAGTGAGAAAAATTAGGAAATCCATGCTTCCTGAGTTGTTTGGCATCGTAGAGAACCTCTTTAGTGCTCCAACTGGCTTTGGACAGACCGAAAGCAACTACTATTTCATTTCTTATTTTCTTAATAATTAATTCAGAAAGCTTCCCAAATTAAGTATCTTGCCTGCTAAAATTATACTTCTGATGAGTCTCAACAAAGGTAGTAATGAAAGAGATTTGTGGATTATTCACTCATCTACAATTATATGCCATACCTTAGCCCCATCACAGTACACACAAAAGACACCTCTGTGCTATACATACAGCTAGTCAAGGCCATTTGTGTCTCACTGCTGATCCAGCTACACTGCACCAAAGGCCTGTATCTATTTCTTTTTTTAGGTACTGTAGGAAAAATGAACCTTTACAGCAACAGTCAGTCAAATATTGCAAATTTTGCATTGAAAAATAATTTCACTAAATCTTTCCATTTGTTTATGCAAAAACTACTGTTCACACAATTCTAATTACAAAGCAGTGGTGTCCTGTAATTGCTTGGTGGATTGAATGGGTTGGGATTTTTCATTTCATGAATCATTTACAATTCACTACAGTGATTCCACCAAATCTTCAGACTCTGAAAAATTAATGGGAAAGAAAACTATTTAACAAACATTTTTCCGACCTTTTAGTAGCAATTAGTGCTAGTTACATTGGGACAGCTAGTCTCATTGGGAACTGCTACCGAGTTACATTCATGTTACTCCCTTGATGTCTTGATTTATACTGTGTAAATGAGAGAAGAATCAATTCCACAATGTTTACAAATTGCAAAGGCTTGGGGAAATTCAGTAAGTCATACGTGTCAAATAGTCACCTAGAAAAACATAGTTCAGGCCTTTAAGAGCAGTACTCTGGACTACCAGCCACCTTGATATTCCTCATTTGCTGTTATATGCAATTCAGTCTACCCTGATTTTAATGTCTTTATTCTACTTGACAACTTTGGTAAATTATAAATAAAATTTTCCACAGGACACCTCAAACAGTAAACACAAGGCCATTTGTTCTTGTCACAGAAGTCTCCATTTTGGGTGTAAAAGAGAGGGATTCTTGCATATTATCTGCCAGCTTCAGTGTACATGGGATGATTTCCAGGAACTTCTGACATCCAGAATTGCAGGTGAATCCTGTAGGTGAGGACAGGCGCATTAATGATAACTATTCTTTCGCTTGTATTGTCTTCATAAGAACAACCATGGCTCCTTTCTGATCCACAAGTTTGGCTTATTTAGCGGCATTTTCCTGCCAGATCTCTTGGGCTGGCTGTGCAATTAAAATTCTTTTAACATTTCAAAAAGGATCTTGCTAAAGTATAGCAAGACCTGAAGAATGACGCCATCCCACTATAGGTAAGTCCACCGAGACACTGCACATGTGCATGACCTATTTTGCATGCTATTAAAAGGAATAATTTGACCCTGTTGTGATTTTGGAATTTAGGGTTTTATTTGCAAACCTCATCCTCCCACATACCCTTTGAACTTTATTCTGATTCATGAACCAAACTTGTGTTAGAGGCTGTGCAGCTATTATCTTTTATTACTGCTCATACTGCCAGCGTTACCAGGTTAATGTATGTCAAATGACATGCATCCTGTTAGCTCTGGCTGCTAACCCTAGAAAACCAACCACAGTGCTGAAAACTAGTAACAGCTCTAAATGCCTCCATTTTATCCTCCACTGAAAGTTAGTGGAATAAGCATAAGATCTCTTGGAATGCCTTCACAAGAACTAGCAGTAGGTGGTACCACATATGCTGTCCAGCATAAACTAACTACAGAGAAGGTTAATGTATTGGATAGTTATTTAGCCTCAGGGTAAGTGAGAAGACTGGTTCTCGTTCAAACATCAAGTCTATTAAGAAAGAGAATTGTTCATCGTTAGTTCCAGTGGCAGTGAACAATGGTCCCTTTCGTTTTTCCATGCAACAACTGTGGGTGATCCTGACCCACCACAAGTCTAGTTATAGGCTGGGTAGCTAAGGGATATAAACTCAAGGTACTTCTACTCTGCACTAAGTGGCATGTAGTGTACATACACTGCTAGCCCCTCTAGCATGGGTAAAAATGGCACTGTAGACGATGAGGCACAGCTTAGGCGACTAAAGACACACTTGAAGCCTGTGCGTATTTATCCGCGTATATATGCTACATGGCCCTCTTCATGACTAAACGGGCCCCTACACTGCTATTTTTAGCAGTGCAGTGTCCCACTGCCTCCCCATTGCCTCAGCCTTCCCTGCTGCAGGGAAAGACTCTGCCAGCTCTCCACCACTGGAACCTTCCCCTGCCTTAGGGCAAGACTCCAGCAACAAGGAAAGGCTCTGAAGGAAGGAGACAGCAGGGAAGGGCCCAGCTCTGCCAGAGCTGTTTCCTTGACATGTGTAGTTACACACCACTGTGGACACAGCTTGTTTTTCAATGTGGCGTGTAGCTCCAGATACCCTACCTGCCACCGTCACTGGTGTGCAGCATAGACGTAGCCTTAGACATCTTCCCGCAAGCTGTATTATGCTTGTAGTACTGCTATTCCATCTGTACAGCGCACCACATGCCAGCTCCTTGGCTGGCTGAGCTGAGAGACAGAGCCATTAGCGAAAGGAATGAAATCTTTAAATTCTCATTCTTTAATTCACTGTTATTTGTCCATTTACATTGGTGTCTTTGGGGGGGCGAGGGGGGCAGAGTGTAATTTTTTCACTGTGTTGCTGAATGTGAGTAAGTTTTGATGAAACCATAGGGAATGAGCAGTTGGGCAGAACCAAATAGCTTTGGATATTAAACTCTTGACCTATATTACTTTGGCTAGAAAAACAGATTTGGTGTTTTAGGGCCCAAGTTTAAAGCACCTCGTGTCTCTTATGAGATGATTGCACTCAGTTCCATTGATCAGCTCCTGCTCCTCCCTCCCCAATGCCTTGTTCCACAGCTCTGCCTCTTCAAGGCTGACTGTAACCTTAAACTTGTGTCTCAGAGCAAACTAGCAAAAATATATATTTGGGGAAGGAGAAAAGAATTCTAGCCACATACCACATATGGCTGAATGAAGGGGAAGCATGCAGAATGTAAACGCTGTTTGTGCTTTTGCACCTGCAACTGCCATCGTTTGTAACTTGAGAGAAGAGCATAACTCTTGGAAATCAAGCCAAGAAAATAAATACTAGCGCCACTATGTAGTTCCAGTGCACTCAGAGCCAGATGCATCAAGATTGGTCATGATGCCCAGAAACATTGTGTGTGCTGAAGGTTATCACAAGGGAAGATTTCAGAGACTGGCATACTTTATAGTGTGCAGCAAATGATTATATCCCCTGGCAGTCACAGTAGCATCAATCATGTTGAATTTTTATAGTATTCTTATGGATTCAAATATTCTATTTATTCATTGAGATGAAGGACACATACAGATAGAATGTAAGCTATTTAAAATGAAATTTATCATGAATCATTGTCCATTTGTTAGTATTATCAACTCTTCTAATGCATCTCTGCTTCTAGGCTGAAGAGAAAATAACCAAGAGCCGTGGAACAATAAGCCATTAAGAAGTATCTCTTTCCTGTGTTCCTTCTTAGAGCAGAGCCATCAAAATGACTAGATCCTGCAGAGAATGAAAATTCACAACTCCTAGCTGTGATAGCATGTCACCCTGTGGTGCTTTTTCTCATGCATGTGGGATGTATGGCAATCTGTCATTTTTATAAGTTTGAAAATAGCCTCTTCGTTATTAAAGAAACATAATATTTCACAGGCAGCCAAATCTATGCAAGTCTCAGGCAGCCCACTACATTTTCTTTGCTTCCTCCAGACTCCCCAGCCATCCTCTCCATACTTGTTTCAGCTTCCCTAAGCTACAGTTCTCCTTTGAGAGGAGCACTGATGTATATAATGATATAATATTTTATCACTTTTTACCATAATGTTTGCTTTTTGCATCAGTCAGAGCTTTTCACTGACACATTTTAAAAATATGTTACAAGTGTATTCTAATGTTTATAGTAATAGACACAGTCTTCTAAACTGAGGCTTGTACGTTATACCACTTCAAGATAAATTGTGTATGCTACGAAGTTACCTAAACTTCATAGCAGGAAAGAAGAGAACATAAAAGATTATAACAAAACTAAGAGATACAGGATTACATTCCTAAATGGGAATAGTGTCGTGTGATGTATCTAACACTAATCTCTTCCATTTTTGGTTGCAGTCTGAGAATAAATAGAATTTCTGAACAGAATACAAATATGAATATCAGTTTGACCACATCATCTTGATTCCCCCAACAAGACTTACAATGAAATACTTCTAAATTGGTTAGAGTACATAACAAAGCAATATTGTGGTACCAACTACAATAGAATACAAAGCAATAATTTCCACAAACTCTGTGTAAGCAGCTAATCAGCCTTTTTTCACTGAGTTAAAGGAGGGAAAACTGCTTCCTATCCCTGTTTTGTCCTCCCCCTTTCATCATGTTTTATTTTCAATGGGATAAGATTATGGGGGGAAGTGAAAGCATGTAAAGTGACTGTACTAAACAAACAGAAATCACAATATTAGGTTTTTCATTCAGAAAATATTTTTCACTGTTTATTCACTTTTTTAACAGAGAAGGGCTCAAACTAAAACCATACGTCCAAACAGCTATGAATTTTGAATTCATGAATGTTTTGGTTAAAAATCTTAACATAGATTCAGATTCAAATTTCACATGTCGTCTTTTTTTAATGGCTGGGACAAAAGCCCCTAATTGTGGAAAACCCTGAACTGTAGCTGTCTGAAAATTAGTTTTGGATATGAAGTTTGTGGCATAGGCCCATCTCCACCTAAAAATAAACAAACAAGATCAAACCATCAACTAAAAATTAAAGATGACCAATCCTGATGGCCATTATCAGACATTGCTTCAGAAACCTCTTTTTATTCTGTTAGATTTCTTATTGTTCATTCTACATTTTTACAAAATCAGATTTAAACGTGCAGTGCTAAATGCCAATGGAAAAATCCTCTTAGACAAGCAAACACCATTTTTTGTCAGGGTATAACTTTACTGACTTTTACAGTTACATGTCCTCAGACAAACAAAAGTCCATGTTTGATTTCGGCAAGTTTAAAAATGTTAGCTAACAATTTCCATACTTGGGAAGAATATTCTTCAATAATTTTTCAAACTGACAGTCAACATTTAGAAAGACTTCTGAAACCAGAACAGCTTCCTGATGGACCCCAGAAGATCTGCCTGGCAAGGTCTTCTGGACAAATGCAGCCTAATGCCTGGGAGAGGTCAGCGTGTGGCTGTGGTGGGACATTTTAGAGTCACTCTAGAGTATTTAATATTAGTATTAGACCATGCTAGAGTATCCACTTTGAAATCCATGTATTGCTCCAGTTATCATTGTGGAGTCAGATTGTCTGGATAGAGACCTCATTAGAAACTGTAGTATGGCTACAAGTTTCCTTCTTGATCTGCTGTGACAGGAATAAAACAAGTTCCCTAGAAGTACTGGACAATCCGCAAGTTTCCACTGAGCTACAGAAACAGTAAACACCTCACTTATATCCCATATTTAATTTTTTATTGTAAACTGTGTTAGTAGTAATTTACAAGTGTGTAGTGTTTCACTTTTATATCTACAGAGTAATCACAAAGTATTTATAAGGTGTATGTAAAGGATCAATTTGTTTTCATGTTTCAGAAAGAACAGAATTAGTAAGTCCATATAAGACGAGCTCCAAACATATTGAAACCATCAAGAAACTTGTGCAGGAAACTCCAAGAAATTTAAATATGAATATTGTGTTCTGCTTTTAAGATTCTCCAATGTATCACATATATAAACATGAGGTAGGTTTGTTTCGTTAAGAATACGTTTTTGTTAAAACAGCAACAAATGTCAACTTTGCAGAAAACCCAAACAAAACCCAATAAAAATGTATATATATCAACAAAGCATTTCAGAACAAAACAATGTGCTGTGATCCAAGTTTGCAAATGTGAGCCCAAGCTCCATTTCAGTTTTTAAAAATGTATGGAACTGCAACATTCCCATATCACACTGCTTGCATAAAATCTTTTATTACAGATATGTACAGTTACAATCTGACTTTACACAAGGACCAGCAAGCCTATTATTCTGAATTGGTTTTCAGGCTTATAGGTTAGTTGGCTTGGTGGGAATCTTGTTTTCATTTGCCATATAACAATATATTCTAGGCATACCTAAAAATAAAAATGGATAGGAGAGAAAACAGTAGTTAGAATAAAACAGTCTTTGATGTGTGACGACTCTAACTGAATTAAGCAAATGAAATAATTTCTATGTGGCTTTTCTGATTAGGCCTGGAGTGAGTAGTTAAATGACAGCACTTTAATACATATAAGGCAGAATGTCAGATGTAATAAGAGCCCTATGAGGCAGGAAATACTGTGGGCCAGATCCTCAGCCTGTGTAAATCTGGCTAGTGCTGTTGAAATCAGTGTGGAAGCAGGGTGATTTACACCAGCTGAGGATCTGGATCTCGGTTTGTATTACAAATAAAATAAAACACGAAGTCACCAGAAGGCTGTTGCATATGCTAAAATGCAATATATTTTCAGAATTCATATAGGAAGTTTTTTTTGCTCTTCTTGTTTACAATTCTTGAGTTTAGTTCTCCATTGTCCTGTGTCCTTCCTGTGTGTGCAAAGGGAGGGAGAAATGCTCCAAATCAAAATGGTAACATTTTACAGAGCCAAAAGGCTTTCAGAAATATCTGTTCTTGCATATGGAGTGGCTCACACCTAAGTCTCTAGAGACAACAGGGGCCAGAGCGTGAGCAGCACTAAGTGGCCTTAAAGAACCAGACACAAGCAATGGAGAACTCTCCCTGCGCAGAGGAACTCTCCACAGTTCTGCCATAAGGGGAAGTATATGCACATCTGTGACATTCTGGGGTGGGAAAAAGTGGGGATATGGTGGGGCGGAGCAGAGCTGTGCTATGCCCAGTCATCCACAGGTATGTTCCTGAGGGATTTTACACCAGTGGCATAAGTTAGGGCTGTCCTGTGCATTCTCACTGAGGTGCCCTTGTTTAAAAATTCAGTTCCCCAACTTTTCATTTTCAAGAACTTGTCAAGGTGGAAAGACTCAAATTTGAATTTGTTAGAATTGTCCATGAAACGCTTAGAAAATGCTCTAATACTCCTCTCTTTTCCCTCCAACCCTGGGCTCTACTTAGGGGTGGGGTGGGGGAAACACAAACAATGAACAACATAACAGTGATGCACAAACTTCCAATTAGAACACTGCGTGCTCATGCACTGAAGAGAATTAAATGGTCTGTGGAAGAAGATTTCAGTATCAAGCATGCAAGGTTTCCTGTATAAAGTGTGTGTGTGTGTGTGTGTGTGTGTGTGTGTGTGTGTGTGGGGGGGGGGGGGGGGGGGGGGGGGGGGGAAGACACGGACGGACGACAGTATTTTAAAAAAAATATGAAAATTATACTTTAAAGTCTGGTCCTGCTCTGAAAAGTCCAAGTAAAAATAAGTATTAACAATTTTTTATTCCTATTAGTCCTGGAGAGCCCACACAGCTGAGAGAGAGTGACATGGATTCTATTTCTTCTTGTGCATCAAATAAAACTGTTTACTAAGTTCTAATTAGAAGGCCAATCAGTTATGCCTGTGCAAGACAGTGAGGATGCACAAGCATCAATGATGGAAGAATTTGGCCTTACTGATTTTTTTAAACTATTGGTCATGTTCAAGAAGGAAAGGCTCCAGCCTGACTTTCAGATCCCATGGTAAGTTTGCAGGATTGGCATTAGGAAATATTTTTTAAAACATGTAAACTGAGCACATTTCATATGTAAAGTAACTGAAAAACAACCATGAAATCCCACAATGTCATTTTTACAGTCAACTTTCAAACCAGAACCTCACTTTAAACAATAGAAATTGTTTCCACAAATGAACCCAATTGGAGCATATTTTAACTGATGTCTACCAGTTGAGCAGTGCCATAAACTTAATGGGAACAATTTTTAGTGTCTTGATACCTAACCTGAAAACTCTGTTAACACAAACTTCATTTGCTCCTAGATTGATAGAATCTAATCATTCCAAGAGCTGCTCCTTCTAATATTGGTGGTGCTGCAGGAAGGTAAACAGAGGCCAACAGCCAGCTAACCCTATTTCTGGTCTCATGAAAGGCTCTTATTTCTTAAACAGGTATGTCAACAATCCACAAATGTGCTCACCGCAGCAGCCCTGTCATGAGTTCTTGTCCGGCTTGCCAGAGGAAAAGGGGTTCATGCCAACTTTCAGGACACCCCACCACAAAATGGGTAGTAGAGAGGGAGAGTGGATGGAGGATGGGAAGAGGAGAAGAGCAGGAACCAGCTGGGCCAGGTCAGGGGAAGGACAATGTCCTTCCTGCTCACAAGAAGAGTATAAGGGGGTAAGTATAGCCCATGCAGTCCTGGAAAAACCCTCTCTTACCAGGATTATGCTGGCAGCACCCACCCACAATATTTGCAAAAGGACCAGGTTTCCCCTGGATCTACTGTGGGCATTATAATAGTTGCCCTTTTCTTTGGGAGCTGGGAAGGAATTTTTCCCTCACTACCCGACTGGCTGAGGCAGGGTGGTGTTTTTTTTCACATTCCCTACAGCAGGTTTGGGACCCGATGGGATGGAGTAGTGGGATTAGGCTATCATGTCACTGCTCAGCACATAAAACTTGTGGCAGATGTCCAGTGTAGCCACTGGTATGGAAGGGATACAGTTACCAGATAAAATGGATTGGAAAAGGACTTGAAGGAAAGCATCCCTTAAGGGAGCTGACAAAGCTTCTTTTTAGGCAGATCCCCTCTTTTTTCTAAAGCCCCAGAAGGGAGCTGAGGGAGAGGGCTTGGGGCTTCTCCATCTGGTACAGTGGAGACCCCATTCCCCCACCTGTTATCACCCCTTTTCACCTCATGCAAGGGGAGGGCAGCAGAGTCCCAGCAACAGTATAATGGAGGATTGTGGGGAAATGATTAAGGAATGATGATGACCTGCACCGTACAGTTTATTGCTGGATACTCCCAGACATTTTAGGTGAATAAAATTGCAGCCTAATTAAACCACATCCATTGCCTCTTGTGTTTCTTCGGGTATGGGCAGACAATACATTCAACAGGGATATTCATTACAAGAAGTAATTCTCTGTTCACACATTCTCCCCTCCTAATCAATGGTTGTGAATAGGCCTCAACTACTTCCCTATTGTTGTTCCTCAAACTTGGATGTATATATATACCTGCCATTTGATTTCTATTTCTTGCATCTGACGAAGTGAGTTACAGCTCACGAAAGCTTATGCCTGCAGAAATTAAATTTGTTAGTCTTTAAAGTGCTACAGGACTCTTGTTGTTTTTGCTGTGTACAGACTAACACGGCTACCCCTCTGGAGCTTTTCAACAGGGATACTGTACATGTCAAATGGCAGGTCTGAGGAAACTCAATTTTTACACCATAGAGGCTTGCTTAGAATCACTGCAGGTTTGCCCAAACAATCTTTACTTATTGAACTGCATTTTAATTTATACACAAAGCAACCTACTCTCAAAAGACAATCTCTAATGTGCGGCATGTATAAAGGAAAGGGAAAATGCCTACAATTTCACCACACACATGGGACAGCCTGCCTTGAAAGCTTTACAAAGGAGTCATCATGTAGGTCTAAGTCCAACAACTAATTAATGTGGGAAACATGTAATGAAATAAGAAATACAATTTCCCATGTGAACCTCTGAAAAGACCCTAGAAAAATCAATTCCACCATTTCTATTAGTCCATCTATTCATATGCTCCTGCTGCTGCAGTGTGAATGTGTGAGAAGGAGGAAAAGGCAAGGTGGCAACTGCCTCAGAAACCAATCATTATCCCACAACCACCTTCCGAAAGAGTCTTACAAGTTATGGAAGCAACCCTCCTGAAGACCTGTGGAGTGGGGAGCAGACAGCCAGCATGCCCCAAAGTGAACAGGAAGTCCTTGGGAACAGGGTCATGAAGGAAGAAATGACCACATGGAGAGGATAGGCAGCTGTGTAAAGTAACATCCTCCATTACTAGTCACCTCACTTCACACTTACTATGAGCTCAGTTCTAAAAAAGTCAACTACTCCACGTGTCGTAAGTTACTGTTGCCCTAAGCAGCAGTACTGCAGCAGGGGTGTGGCCAACTGCGACAGAGCCTGGTGCTCTGCGGCTGGCACTGCTGCTGCCTGTAGGAACAGACAGGCTGTTATTCCCACAGATATCTGCCTTCTGTGAGAATTGACGGGCCTGCTTCCTGACTGTTCTGCTCTCCTGCTGGCAATTTTTCCCAAAGGGAACTATGCAGCAGTGAGCAGCCCAACAAAAGCCCACTGAACTGGTTGCGGAGGGTGAATGCTCGCACCAGCTCTGTCCCTTTTATCTTGTTATTGCTGGTGCCCAAAGCTTCTGCAACGATTCTTTCCACATGGTTTTTATAGAGGAAGGTGGGTGCTTGGCACTAGCATCTAATCTCAAACGTGTGCCATGCATCACTGTATATTTCTATGTAGTTGTAGATTTCTCATGATTCACTGCGATGAATCCTGTGAGTGAACGGCACAACCAATTCTAAGGGTAAATTAGCACCAAGAAATTCATCTCCACATCCTGTGTGACAGACTTCTGTTCTACTCAGCCACAGCACTAGACCATTAAGGGGCTTGCACATAGTTTTCCCTTGTGTGCTTTAGTAAAATGTACATGTAATACGGCCTAAATGTGAGGAGACCTGTATTCAGATTAAACACAAGAAAATACCAGTGTCTGTTAGTTGTGTTCCTGATCTCAAAAAACAGTATTAGGACTCTTAACTTCAGGGCAGACATTTTTTGTCTCAGTAGAATTTTGTGTGTGTGTGTGCGCGCGCGAGCAAGGGGTAGGGAGTGGGGGGGGGGAATTGACTATAATATTTATTTTTATGGCTTCATTTTTGGAGAGTATATTGAAGTTATTTTTTGCACCCGTTTCAATGGAGTTTTTTAAACCTTACCTTTTCCTCATCAGAAAGAAAAGAAGCACAATTGCTGCTAAGTGTATGCTGATGGCTAAATGCTAACATGTAGTTGTCTCTCCCTAGTATTTGTAAAAATAAATATCCTGTAATATCACAAACATAGCTAGCAAAAATGATGCAATTCGGAGAGACAAGACATTCCCTACCCTAAATTTTACTATATTAATAATAGCAGTATATTTTAGCCAAGAACATTTCTTACCTAAAAAATGGATTCTTTAAATCAAGGATGTTACCAGATTTAAAGCCTGTCTGGTCCACCACAGCCACAATCTGAATGTCGTAACTCTGTCTGTATAAAAAATAGAAGTACAAAAAAGACAATATAACTGATCTACGATTATATCTGTTAACATCTTAAATCAATTAATGGTGTTATCAAAGTACCCAGTGTTTGAGTTGTAAGCATTTGGTACTTGTAATGAATATGCAAGGAGATCAATACTTCTGATTTCATACATGCTTGATCAGATTCATTCCTTATTCATAGCCAATGGGTAAAATTTACAAAAGTACATGGATGACTTAGGAGCTTGTTACCCAACATCTAAAAGAGGCTGCATAATATCCATTCACTGTAACTGAGGTTGACATTCAGCAATGAATTTTGTTGGTCAAAAATGCAATACATGTAATTAATTCAGAATTAAAATACGCAAGCCAGTGCATTTCTTGGTGAGCGTACCACACTTTGAGTGGTGGTACAAAATAAATGATTAAATAACTTTAGCCACTCAAGTGCAATAATCACCTAGAAATGCATTTCCTGCAGGGACTTGTTGCTAGGAAATGGAATTTATACAAAAATAAGATAAACAATAAAGATAAGTGCATTCTTGCCACAGATATGACACTGTTGGTGGCCAGTCCAAAAGCTCAATTTGTGTCCAGATTTCTGAATAAAAATCTTGCTATTTGTCTCTAGGCAGCACCAGTCTAGCTTGTCATTAAGACCTAGGAAATGATCTGGGCATACTGTCTTTATTATTGTCAGTACTACAGATTTGTATGCATGTTGCAGAACCATCAAGAACATTACTGTAACCCTCATCTTCCTTTCCTCCTATTCCCCCGCACCACACTGTTGATTTCTTTCCCTGCATCATGTTCACATTTAGCCTGTATTTGATTTGTCTGTAAAATGCCAGGCACACTTTCTAGTTTTTAGTGTCCCAATTATAAATGCTAATACTGAACCTCACAGTATGAAGAACCTCACAGAGTTCATATTTTCCATAAATCTCAAAGTAGTTTTGGGGTTTCCAGCACTAATTCAAGTGGGTGAACCATTTTTTACCTTAATTTACATCCTCTGTCTCCTGGTCTGAGTCAATATTTAATGATTTTTTTTCTGTAGCAGGAGGCTGAGGACAAGAACCAAAATTGCAGGAATGATGTTAAGATGTTGGGGTTTTTTCAGTTGCTACTGCCTCTGCACTATTTGCATTCTTTGGCAGCTACTTTTGCGCCTACAGAATGATTGCCAGAGAGGGCCGTTGCCCTGAGCAGGGGACAAAGGACCATCTATGGGAGACTCGGAGGAACCAGCAGCCATGCTGATTGGCCTGCCAGAGGCAGTCCCAGTTGGTCATTAGTGAGGACATAAGTGAGTGAAACCAGATGGGGGGGAGGAGGGGTGAATATGGCGAGGATGTGCTAGTTCAATTCATGCCCTGAACAGCCTCTATCAGCTGTGTTTTTATGGGACCATGACTTTGCTTTAAAGCTACTCACTCTCGTGGAACACCATCAGGAAGACAGCCATACAAACACTGTTTGTTCTCTCTCAGGGGCAAGTTTCTTCCTTGGGTACAGGGGCCCTGGCTGATACAGGGAGTGCAATTTGTACTCCTTTGAAGAAACAGGATAAATTGGGCCCTCAGAATGTTGCCCAGCTGAGCAGAAAGACTGGATAGAAATGGTGCCCTGTGAATAGTCCAGACCGACTGTGTGCAGTGACAGACCAGATATAAAATGGTGGCAAGAATGGCAGGGAAGACATCTGCCCCATCACTCAGGGGGTATTCAGATTGGAAATCAGGAGTAAAGTTTTAAGATCAGACTGGAAATAAGGCATACATTTTGAATGGTGTAAACAATTCACCTTTGAAACAATTTACCAAGGGTTGTGGTGGGTTCTCCATCATGACAATTTTTAAATCAAGAGTGGATATTTTTCTAAAAGCTCTGCTCTAGGAATTATTTTGGAAGAGTTCTATGGCCTGTGTTTGACAGGAGGTCAGACTAGATGATCAGAATGGTCCCTTCTGGCCTTGGACTCTATGAACCCTTAATACATCTTTGCTGGGCAAAAAGGTTTGACTATTCCTTCTGCATGTAAACCTATTTATCTGTGCTTTGGTAACCTCCACAATGGATTATTACAACACATTGTACAGGATGCTATCTTTCCAGAACATTCTGAAACTTTGCCTAGTGCAGAATGTGGTTGCCTGCTCTCCCCTCCATGGAACAAATTACATCCATTTTCCTTGGACTTCACTGGCTTCCACTTCATTTCCTGATGCAATTCAATGTGTTGCTTATGATGTATAAAGTCCTGTATCATATGGGTCATATACATCTTCAAGGCCACTTCTCTGTGCAGCTGAAAACCTCAGCAACCAGTCTTAGTATTTGTATGTGTTGGTATTGTAGACAGAGCATCCTCATTGGTCCACCAGGGACAGTTTATTGACACTACAGCACGTTGAAGTCCTTCATTATCAATTTACTCATGCATTTTCTGAGGGGAAGTAGTTTTAGAGGAGTGATCAACATTTCTATGTAGTTGGGGAGTTCTTTATTACTGTCAGTTGATAATGGTTCAGTTGGTATTTGCGTATGGTTTTATATTTATTTTCTGCAGGATAGATTGATTTAAATCAGCAAGCAGGAAACTTCGATTTGCATTTGTACTTTTTAGTTATTTTACTAAAGAAAGGTTCATTCTCATTTGTTGGTAACCCATTAAAGCATGTTGACTTGCAACCAAATAAACTAAAGTTGGTACTTATTTTTGCTAACCAGTAGGATACACTGAACCTGTACACATTTATTGAAGCAATTATATAGTTTAACATACATTTATTCACATTATTAACTTTTACATTGTTATTGTGTTAGAAAACAGTGAATGAGACATTTCTTATTTACTCGATGATTTTTTGTACTAAATTCCAGTTTCCATCCAAATGTATCTTTTAAATCCTATTAAAAATGTACAAAAACAACATTTTAAAATTATTTTTCATTAGTTAAATAAAACAACCTTAAATGTGCTGGATACATAAGAACAAAACTAAGTTTATCGAAAGTTATTCACATTTCAAACTGATTTATTAAACAAAGGAAGAATTAACTGTAGTTAGTGAATTGACAGATTGTTTCTGATCACCATAGGCCATATTTTCAAAGCTATTTAGGCACCTACCTATGTAAATAGGTGCTAATGGTATTTTCATAAGTGCCTATACTGCTTAAAAACTCAAGTAGACACCTAAATATCTTTGCAAATCACGTCTCATGGCCTTCAAGATTTTAGAATTAATAGATCTCATCCTCTCCCACCAGGTTTTTATTCACAGATTGGAAGAAAACAAGCTCTCCTGTTTTTTTGGCTTCCAATCAGTTTCTCAACTTTGAATGAACCAGTCCAAATGAAGAAAAAAAATATTCTCTCTGCACCTGCAAGCTACTGTGAAATCAAAAGTAGTTAAGGCAAAAGCTCTTCTGTATAACAGAAACTGGAAGTACTTAAACTTGGAAAAATGTAAATACCAGCATTTGCTCTATTGTAAAGATTAAAACAATACAGAGACTTAATGCAGTACATGATATTGTGACATATAAAGCTTGAGTGGACTTCTAAATTTAAGAAGTTTTCTCCCTGATTCTGTATATAATTGAAAACGAAGCACCCTTTAACTCATTACATTTTGAGGGAAGCTCATTAATGTAACATTTTTTAAAATTGTTCACATGACTTTAATAGATTATAGTAAATTTTGGCCTTAACATAGGATGTCAATTTAAAATAAGTTTATTTTCAAAAAGAAAAATGTGTTTAATGTAAATAAAAGCATCTTATTGTATTTTTTAAAAATCACTGATTTTTATCCACCCTGATTTGTGGTACATATGCCACATGCACACTAAATAGCTAGACACACACATGTATAAACCAATTGGATGTTGCCAGGCACTCAGACACCATAGTGACAGGTCTGTATAAAAACTGTATAAAAAAGAATCAATCCTAAGGATTCACAAAGTATCAATTTTGCTTCTACTAGTCTTTGACATAAATATAAAATCGAGTCCTGAAGTCCTCAATCCAGCAAAACTACCAATGAAGCTGGGCCAAACACTGATGCAAAGGAAGTCCATCAAAGAAAGCAAAAATACACTGGAACTTCCAAAAGTTACTATAGTATATTTGCCTAGGCAGAATTGTAAGGAAGACTATAGGACTATGTAATTAGAGTAGTGGCTATACAGTCACTTTGTGGAGCACACTGGTTTTCTTTACACATTTAGTAACTGACACTTTTACTTTTGAAGGGATGTATTGTGACTTGTGTTATTTATCTCCTTTAAGAAGAACTCCTAACCTGAAAGCTTGGAAACGGAAAAAGTCCCACTTTGGGCAGTTGTTGCAGGTGTGAATGAAGTGCTTTGAGAGTGCTTCTACAACCTTTGATCTTCTGAGAACTCTCTGGCACAGAGGTGTACTAGATTGAAATGAACCAGCTGTGCAAACCAGTCTCTTTAGGGAATGTTTTCATAGCAGGGATAGGGGTGATGCGTCTCAACTCCCATTGACAGCAAAAGGGTAGTAATACAGTTAAATAACTCTGTTCTGACAAAAATGTACCTCTTAGAGAACCATCCTCTTCACTAGCCACACTAAAAAGGGAATGCTGTGTCTCAGTAATATATGAGTAGTGTCGTAAACAGGGAAAAGTGCTTCCATAGGAAATCCTTTTCAGAAGTAAAAATTTGCAAGGATATAGCACCACCTCCATTTTATCGTCCCTACACAAGATTCACTAATGGAAAAAATACAAACATTCAAAATCTGCAAAGAAAAAATGTTACACTAAAAAAATGAGGGTGATGAATGCACAATCTCTAAAACCATTAACAAATTGGGACAGCTGTGCATTTCAAACCAAAGAAAATGCTGCTTCTGACAACATTTTTCCTTCCATGAAAATCAATTTTGCTGTGCTAAATTTGGGGTTGTGTGGATAGACAGATGTTTATAGGCATGAAAGTCAATCTGATCTTTAAATTGGTTGATAAATCAAGTCATTTGGCAGAGGTATGTTGAACTAGTAGTTTTTACAATCTCCCTTGGAAATACTCCCTCTACATTTTGGCAAGACATGTTTCCTCTGGGCACCACAATGAAGGGTGAATTTATACCCTGCAATCTTGGATGTAGAGATGGGAAGCACTCAAACAAATCCCGTGCAGCTTGATTTTTCCATTTCCACAGCTTTCTAAACTCTGTATATTTATTTATCTCTGATTTTACCCTCTTCCACTCTCTATACTACTAATTACCCTAATGGATGCTACATTTTGGAGAACCTCAGCAACAGAGGCACACCACAATGAGAAGTCTCCTGGAGTTGCTTTGCTACTTACCGTTTATTCGCTACAAACAGGACTTTCCCTGAGAGAGTTTCCCCTTCTTTGGCAAAGAGGGGAGTCTGAAGGAGGCAGCGTACTTGATACCAGTGAGTTAAAGGTTCCGTTGGAGCAGTTGACAACCAAACAGTTACCCTAAAACAAAATACAATACATAGGCTCCCTCTCATTTGTTCTATTAGAAAGCAACATAATTTTGGGAGGGAATTTATGAATGATAGGTTCCATAACAGTCTCTTTTACACTTTAAACCACTTATGAATAAGCTGTACAAAGAGCTACATTTCTGATTTATAAATGTCACTGAATTACCTCCACACCTCTTCCCCTCTCGTATCCAGTATGACAGACCCATAAAATTAAGGCTCGATCCTGCATCTGAAGGGAATGGGAAATGGGCATACATGCTAAGCAGGATTGCAGGCAGCAACTGAATTAAAAAGTACTTGATAGCTGCCCTGAGGCCTGGCTCCACCTTCTCCTCCAGAAGTAACATCACAGCTGGACTTCATATAGTCCTGCTGTGAAGGAAGCTGTTGCCTTTTGATATCAGATAAGTGCTTTCTTTCTAACTTAAGGGGCTTTCTTCCCATTCCCTTTCTCCTCACTGAAATACCATTTTGTAAAACAGCTCACTGGAAAGCCATGCAATGGATATTGAAAGAAAAAGAGGGAGAGAGCATTTTCTTTTTCCATAAGAGAGAATTGGAAAGATTATTATTGATGTAGTTTGTCTCAGTGGTAACAGGAGGAAGGGCAGGAAAGATTGAATTAAAAAGGAATTCAGTTGCCATCCCTTTTCCTTCATTCATAAATTGTTATTAGTTTAGTGGACACTCTTCCCCGTGTTAAAAAGCCAGAGTAAACATGTGTTGAACTTGCAGAGTGACTGATCTTGGACAGACCCAATTTGATTTTGTTGAAGGTGATGATGAAGGTGAGGTTTCAAATGTAACAACTTTGCAATTACATAGGACAGACAAGCCCTCAAGTGTCTATTCTGGGGAAAGCGGTGGACATGATATACCATGACTTTAGCAAAGCTTTTGATACGGTCTCTCACAGTATTTTTATCAGCAAGTTAAAGAAGTATGGGTTGGATGAATGGACTATAAAATGGATAGAGAACTGGCTAGAGCATAGTGCTCAGCAAGTAGTGATCAATGGCTCCATGTCTAGCTGGCAGGCGGTCACAAGCGGAGTGCCCCAGGGGTCAGTGCTGGGGCCAGTTTTGTTCAACATCTTCATCAATGATTTGGAGGATGGGGTAGATTGCACCCTCAGCAAGTTTGCAGATGACACTAAACTAGGGGGAGT
Organism: Emydura macquarii macquarii; assembly: GCF_026122565.2. Classification (NCBI taxonomy): domain Eukaryota; kingdom Metazoa; phylum Chordata; order Testudines; family Chelidae; genus Emydura; species Emydura macquarii. The sequence continues at coordinate 36,133 of NW_027133034.1, read as the reverse complement.
AGTAGATACCCTGGAAGGCAGGGATAGGATACAGAAGGACCTAAACAAACTGGAGGATTGGGCCAAAAGAAATCTAATGAGGTTCAACAAGGACAAGTGCAGAGTCCTCCACTTTGGACGGAAGAATCCCATGCACAGTTACGGACTGGGGACCGACGAGCTGGGCAGCAGCTCTGCAGAAAAGGACCTGGGAGTTACAGTGGATAAGAAGCTGGATATGAGTCAGAAGTGTGCCCTGTTTGCCAATAAGGCTAATAGCATATCGGGCTGCATAAGTAGGAGCATTGCCAGCAGATCGCGGGAAGTGATTGTTCCCCTCTATTCGGCATTGGTGAGGCCGCATTTGGAGTATTGTGTCCAGTTTTGGGCCCCCCACTACAAAAAGGATGTGGAGAAGTTGGAGAGAGTCTAGCGGAGGGCAACAAAAATGATTAGGGGGCTGGAGCACAAGACTTATGAGGAGAGGCTGAGAGAACTAGGCTTGTTTAGTCTGCAGAAGAGAAGAATGAGAGGGGATTTGATAGCAGCCTTTAACTACCTAAAAGGGGGTTCCAGGGAGGATGGAGCTAGGCTGTTCTCAGTGGTGGCAGGTGACAGAACAAGGAGTAACGGTCTCAAGTTGCAGTGGGGGAGGTCTAGGTTGGACATTAGGAAAAAGTTTTTCACTAGGAGGGTGGTGAAGCACTGGAATGGGTTACCTAGGGAGGTGGTGGAATCTCCATCTTTAGAGGTTTTTAAGCTGCGGCTTGACAAAACCCTCGCTGGGATTATTTAGTTGAGGTTGGTCCTGCTTTGATCAGGGGGTTGGACTAGATGACCTCCTGAGGTCCCTTCCAACTCTATGATTCTAATCTATACTGTGTTTGTCACCATGGTATCTGTGCACCTACCCAATGTTGATTCAAAACAGACACTATCTCTAGGACCTGTATTCTCTATTCTCTCTATTTCCAGAAAGTAGAATGTTCATTTCTCCATGATCTTCCCTCTGTTTCTTTTGATCTAATTAAGAGAAATGATGGCAAAGAGATGGGAATTGTCCTGAAAGCAGTAAGGTTAGTGGTCTTTCCTTTTTACTTTGGCAAGGAGTTCCACTAAAGAGGACCACCACTGAGAATGTTCTGTTTCCAGTTTTCATGCCTCTTGCCAATGAGATTTTCATAAGGCTATGTCTATACTACAAAGGTAAGTTGACCTATGTTAGGTTGACTTACAGTCACTGCATTAATTACTGTGGTGGCTGATGTCCATACTATCCTCCTTGGGTCGGTGGTGCGTGTCCACCAACCTAAGAGGCAGCTGAGAGCCTGATCTCTCAGCTCCACCTGCCCTGTAGGCTCCCGGCAGGCCCACCCCCATCTCCCCGTTCCTCACTGGGAGTGGGGGAAGCCTCCTGGGGCTTCTCACTCCCAGAGAGTGGGGTGCAACTTCTCGCCCTAGCTCCCCATTGGGCTTCTTGCCCCAACTTCCCACCGGTGGGCGGGGTCCAGCCACCCAGCTCTCCAGAAAGGCGGGGGTGGGGGCAATTGGGCTGTAGCTGCCAGGCTGGAGCACGAAATTGACAAGAACAACAGACAACAACTGATGTAAGCAATGCAGTGTCTGTCAGTGCTCTAACTACATGGACATAATCCCTACGCTTCTCATTGAGGTGATTTTATTATGTCAGCATAGCAGGGGACTTATATCAGAGGGAGGAGCATTTCAGTGTGTATACCTCGACTGTTTTGTCAGCTTTTGTTGACACACCTGTGTAGTGTAGACAAGGCCTGCATCTCTAAGGGGCAGCCTGTGAGATATCCCTAATCCAGCCCATTGAGAGCTCTGAATATTAAGAACAGGAATTTAAACATGACTCGATATTTAATAGATTAGCTGGTGCAGAGATCAGTCCCACTCTTGTCAGCTGCATTCTACACCAAAATGGCTTTTTCAATTGATATGTTTCAATCAGCTCCCACATAACAGGAAACCTCTGCTGCTTTGTGCCACGTGGGGCTAAAGCGAGGCTCTATTCCAAATCCACTTGCTAGTAAAATTCGAGTTCTAAAGTAAACTACTACTTTAAAAAAAAAGAAAAAGAAAAAAGGGAATGTCATGTTCTGAGTAAAACCCTTACTCAGTGAGCTACTCAGGTGCTGATGAAGGGTATTTATCAAAGACAAAAAGTAGAAAATCAAATAATTAAAACCTTATTAGCTTTTGAGGGTCTTCAATTATTCTTTGTTTCATGAAGACATGTCCAATTCTTACCAAGTTATTTAATATAAAAGAAAAAACTCTCCCCCCGTCCCTATTGGACATGCTTTTTTGTTAGAGTTGAGATGACATTCTCTCTGATGTTAAGTTTACACTCCTTTTCCACTGAGCAACTCCCTCACTTACTTTCCAGAATAGTAAGTAGCAGCATCAAGCACAGCAGGTCCCAATTACTCTTGTGAGATGCCTCTGGCTCCCAAGCAAGCCCAAGCCCACAGTGAGCAATTACAGCACGTGTTCCTGTCCTTCCCCATTACACTGAACAATTAGACTCAAACAGGACAGTAATTAAGGAGTGGTTTTATGCAGAAAGTTATGAGAATGGCACCTAACAGAAAAAATACTTAAAAATCCCAAACTATAACAATTCCTGAACATAAGGTGACATGGAATAACCCTAACCCACAAACTGCTGGAGACAAGAATACTGCCATCTGAGTGATAATGTCAGCCCTGTGTGGTCATTCCCATGGTTGCTACCTCAGGAAGGCATTACCTACTGGGAATAACATGACAAGTTCAACATCAGAGTAAGATCACACTTTCCTGCGTGAATAAGGAGGCAATTTTTTTCTGCATTTAATGTTTCATGGGAATGATAAAAAAAAATACATACAGTGATCCCACAAATGCCACATCAAACCAAAAGGCCAGGCCGTGGATTAGTCCAGACTGCATCATCTGGAAAACGAAGGGGATTTCCACTCTGCAGGAAGAAAACTAGAATGTTGATAGGGTAACATACAAACACAGACAAAATTCCAACAGAAACATTCCACTGAAACCTGCCTGATGGTGTTTTCCACACTTATATCTGTACAGTCACAATTTGTGCTTGAATTTTCAAGCACCTCCCAGATAAAAATCAGTGTAAAAAAATTACACTGGATAACTCTTTTATATCATATAGAAACATACGGCTTGATTTTCAGAAGAGCTGAGCAACTCCAATTCCTAATGAAAACCCATGAAAAATCCAAGTGTTCAGCATCTCAAAGTTCTGCAGGCATTCTGCAGCTTAAACCAGTGCTACTGCATTTTTGAGGACAGTAATCTAGTGAGGAGTTCGAGTGAGGAGTTGTTTGTTTTTTAATATAAGAGATGCTCAAATATGGTTTACAAACATGAGGTCTGTTCAATTTTTAACATCAGCTGCAGAAATTCACTCCTCAGATGCAATAAATCCAGAATAATGACAGGAAGTTGATACGAGGAGGATTACATAACACCTGCAATGGTCCGTGCTACTTTTAAAATGAAGACAAGGGGTGGGGTGCTGAGAGAGATTCTATGTACCTGCTTTATTTTTCCACACAATTAGCACAGTTGTAATACTATTTCAAATTCAATCACTGCCATGTTTCTCAAAACTTTCATTAAAAATCTAGATGATAAAGCCTTTCTCCCACTATTAAAAGCAACAGTCCTAAAAAGACTTAAGCATGTGCTTGACTTTAAGCATATAAATGGATTCATTGGGAACTTTATGTTCCACAAAGAAAGCTACCAAAGAGGGAACAGATGAGACATGCATTCTCATCTCTTCTAAAGTTTCATACAGCAGGGTCAGCACTGACTACAAGTTGAATTTTTTCTAAGAAATTTGAACACAACTTTCTAAATCAGTGGTTTTCAGACTGGGGTCTGCACCTCCATTTGAAATTTTTTAGGGATCCACAAATGAAAAAAGGTTGAAAACCAATGTTCTAAATAAAGCTTATCAAAAAATGGAATTTTGATCCTGCAGAAAATTCAGATATTTCAATATCTTTTCCCCATCTTGAATCAAGACAAAAAGTCAAAATATCGTAACTTTCTGCAGAACAAAATGTTCTGAAACATTTAAATTAAAAAATGTTGAAAGTCTTCATTTAGGCTTTTCAATTAAAACTAAAAATGTCATCACTCCCCCACTGAAATGTTACATTTTGAGTTGAGTCAGCATTAATCTCTGCATGTGCCTGAGCCATCAGACTCTCATGATGCAAAATGGTAGTTCAGTGCACAGACAGACTGTGGTGCCTCATGGGAGATATAGTTTGGTTGGACAGCAGGTCCCATAGAAAAGAATGGGGACAAGGGAGACCTAGAACTACAACTCCCAAGAGGCCCTCAGCAGTGCAGGCAGATGCAGAAGTTAATGTTGACTTGAAACATTACGTTTCAATTTTCCTAATGGAAAACTCCACCAAAATCTATCTTTTCCTGTGGGAAAACTTCTAGTCAGACTAGGGTCAGATTTCCTGTAAGAAAATATTGTTGGAATTTTTTTAAACAGTCTTTTCCTGAGCCAACAGGCAGTAGAACAATACTTCACTTCACCTCCAGGATTATTACTAATTGAGGCAGTACTTCTGGGAATGACGTATCATTAGCTCAGTAGTTGCACTCAAATCTCTGCCATTCCTGTGAATAAGATCCATAATACTAGCACTTGGAGACAATGGTAACAATCAAAATAGTGATGTTCACCAGTTTAGAGGAAGGTATGGGTAGCACACGGTAGAACCTCAGAGTTACGAACACCTCATTTAGAACCAGAAGTATGCAATCAGCAGCAGAGACAAAAAAGAAGCAAATACAGTACAGTGCTGTGTTAAACATATACTACTAAAAAAATAAAGGTTAAGTTTAAAAAAAAGATTTGGCAAGGTAAATAAACTGTTTCTGTGCTTGTTTCATTTAAATTAAGATGGTTAAAAGCGGCATATTTCTTCTGCATAATGAAGTTTCAAAGCTGTATTAAGTCAATGTTCAGTTGTAAACTTTTGAAAGAACAACCATAACATTTTGTTCAGGGTTACAAACATTTCAGAGTTACGAACAACTTCCATTCCCGAGGTTTTCATAATTCTGATGTTCTACTGTACTTAAATATTTCTTGTGAGACTCATTGAAGCAAGCCAGCATACTAACCAGGCGAAAACAGGAAGCAATTCTTCTCTCTCCCTAGACCATGCTATTGTGCCATAAAATACAAATGACTGCAACTCATACTGAAGTTATAGGAGGTCTGAGTTTCACCCAAAAGAGCCTGGCAGATGTGTGTCTATGAAGTTCCTGTGCTGTTCACTGGAAGAGACCCTAAAACTCTCCCGTTTCAGTAGGGTACACTTCATTCCAGTTGTGTACCTAGGGGCTGCCAAGCTGCTCAATGGCCTAGAGTTTGGGGCAGGGGAATCCTCAACCAAACGTTTAGAGGCAGCCAAGGAGGCACCCTTAAGACACTAATAAGGTGCAGCTGAGCCTTTTTATGCTGAACAACTTAAAGCAGAAAGTTACTCTAATATAGGAGAGGGACGTGCAGGACGGGGTTTGTGGCGATGCCACCAAGTCAAATAGGGACTGGACTCTTTCACAGTATGCAAACAGCACAGAGAGGCTTGGTTTGTCACCAGGATGAAAAGGGCCCCTGCAGATACCGCTAGAAAGAAACAATTGCTCCCTAGTATCATGGAGTTGGAAGGGACCTCAGGAGGTCATCTAGTCCAACCCCCTGCTCAAAGCAGGACTAACCTCAGCTAAATAATCCCAGCGAGGGTTTTGTCAAGCCGCAGCTTAAAAACCTCTAAGGTGGAGATTCCATCACCTCTCTAGGTAACCCATTCCAGTGCTTCACCACCCTCCTAGTGAAAAGCTTTTTCCTAATGTCCAACCTAGATCTCCCCCACTGCAACTTGAGACCGTTGCTCGTTGTTCTGTCATCTACCACCACTGAGAACAGCCTAGCTCCAACCTCCCTGGAACCCCCTTTTAGGTAGTTAAAGGCTGCTATCAAATCCCCCACTCATTCTTCACTTCTGCAGACTAAACAAGCCTAGTTTCCTCAGCCTCTCCTCATAAGTCCTGTGCTCCAGCCCCCTAATAATTTTTGTTGCCATCCGCTGGACTCTCTCCAACTTCTCCACATCCTTTTTGTAGTGGGGGGGCCCAAAACTGGACACAATACTCCAAATGCATCTTCACCAATGCCGAATAGAGGGGAACAATCACTTCCCGCGATCTGCTGGCAATGCTCCTACTCATGCAGCCCAATATGCTATTGGCCTTCTTGGCAATCAGGGCACACTGCTGACTCATATCCAGCTTCGTATCCACTTATCCTTTTCTGCAGAACTGCTGCCTAGCTCGTCGGTCCCCAGTCTGTAGCTGTGTATGGGATTCTTCCGTCCAAAGTGCAGGACTCTGCACTTGAACCTCATCAGATTTCTTTTGGCCCAATCCTCCAGTTTGCTTAGGTCCTTCTGTATCCTATCCCTGCCTTCCAGGGTATCTACTACTCCCCCTAGCTTAGTGTCATCTGCAAACTTGCTGAGGGTGCAATCTACCCCATCCTCCAGATCATTAATGAAGATGTTGAACAAAACTGGCCCCAGCACTGACCCCTGGGGCACTCCGCTTGTGACCGCCTGCCAGCTAGACATGGAGCCATTGATCACTACTCGTTGAGCCCTATGCTCTAGCCAGTTCTCTATCCATTTTATAGTCCATTCATCCAACCCATACTTCTTTAACTTGCTGATAAGAATACTGTGAGAGACCGTATCAAAAGCTTTGCTAAAGTCAAGGTATATCATTATACAGATAATGTCTTTCTATAATGAACTTGCTTGACCTAATTTCTCTCTCTCTTTATAGGAATGAAAATATATACAAAGGCTGCTCCGCTAATGCCCTTTACAGTGAATAATCTAAAACTAATAGTAACTACCTTCCCTGGCCCCCTCATTCACCCAGCATTTTGTCTATATGGCATGATTCTTCTTGTTGCTGGAGGTACTGCAGAAAATAATGGAGCTGTTATGAATGTTGTTTCTACACCACCAACCTTTAGCAATGACTGTTATCACTTAAACATTGCTGTACAAAACTATTTTTCAAAAACCTTATTAAAAGAGAGAGAAAATACATTCTTGAGTCAGGATAATAATAAAATCTAGTACAAAATTGCAGTGATTTTCTTAGGCTTGCCAAACAAAAGGCTCTGCATTGTTAAGATGCTGAGTGAGCTGGCAACACACTCAGTCTCATAATTTCCACTGCATATTAAAAACAAAACAAAAAGAACATCAGGAATAGGAGAATTCAGAAAAAAACCTCTTAACCATACATATTTGAAATACAAATCTCAAGCAAGCTACATACCACAGCAACTGTCTGTACAAACAAAATCGCCACATAATTCTGCACAAGTGGTGGCAATCTCTGCACAGCATACTTTTCCCATTCAGATTTGGTATTAGCTCCAAAGTTATCCTGTTGCCCAAGAAAACCTTTCCAAGCCGTGTTTTTACCTCCATCCCCTGCATATTGGAAGGATTAATGAATATCTGTAAAGTGCTTTGAAGATGAGAAGCCCTATGTAATAGAGTTCCAAGGGGTAGCCGTGTTAGTCTGTATAAGACAAAAACAACAAGAGTTCTGTGGCACTTTAAAGACTAACACATTTAATTTTAGCAGGCATAAGCTTTCATGAGTCATCCATCTGCCGTCCGGACCGGGAAACTAGAGAAGTGTGCTGCTTGCCTGGAGCTAGGATTCGGGATGTGACGGAGAGACTGCCAAAACTTATCAAGTCCTCAGACTGCTACCCCTTCCTGCTTCTCCACGTGGGCACCAATGACACTGCCAAGAATGATCTTGAGCGGATCACTGCAGACTATGTGGCTCTGGGAAAAGAGATAAAGGAGTTTGAAGCGCAAGTGGTGTTCTCATCCATCCTCCCTGTTCAGGGAAAAGGCCCAGGTAGGGACCGTCGCATTGTGGAAGTAAATGCGTGGTTACGCAGGTGGTGTCGAAGAGAGGGCTTTGGATTCTTCGATCATGGGATGTTGTTTCAGGAAGAAGGACTACTAGGAAGAGACGGGATTCATCTAACGAAGACAGGGAAGAGTATCTTCGCAGACAGGCTGGCTAACCTAGTGAGGAGGGCTTTAAACTAGTTTTGACGGGGGACGGGGACCTAAGCCCGAAGGTTAGTGGGGAAGAGGGACACCGCAAGGAAGCAGAAGGAGGAGGGGGCAGCAGGGGAGGCCTCCCGATTCATACTGTGAAAGTAGGCCAGTCGGCTACTTATCTCAAGTGCCTGTACACAAATGCAAGAAGCCTGGGAAACAAGCAAGAGGAACTGGAAGTCCTGGCACAGTCAAGAAACTACGACATGATTGGAATAACTGAGACTTGGTGGAATAACTCTCACGATTGGAGCGCTGTCATGGATGGGTATAAACTGTTCAGGAAGGACAGGCAGGGGCGAAGGGGGGAGGAGTTGCACTGTATGTAAGAGAGCACTATGACTGCTCTGAGCTCCAGTATGAAACTGGAGATAAGTCAGTTGAGTGTCTCTGGGTTAAGCTTAGAAGCAAGAACAATAAGCGTGCTGTCATGGTGGGTGTCTGTTACAGACCACCAGACCAGGAGGATGAGGTAGATGAGGCTTTCTTTACTCAACTGGGGAAAGTTTCCAGTTCACAGGGCCTGATTCTCATGGGAGACTTCAATCACCCTGACATCTGCTGGAAGAGCAATACAGCAGAGCACAAACAATCCAGGAAGTTTTTGGAGAGTGTCGCTGACAATTTCCTGGTGCAAGTGCTGGAGCAACCAACTAGGGGCCGTGCTTCTCTTGACCTGCTGCTCACAAACAGGGAAGATTTGGTAGGGGAAGTAGAAGTGGGTGGCAACCTAGGCAGCAGTGACCATGAGATGGTCGAGTTCAGGATCCTGATGAAAGGAAGAAAGGGGAACAGCAGGATACGGACCATGGACTTCAGAAAAGCGGACTTTGATTCCCTCAGGGAACTGATGGGCAGGATTCCCTGGGAGGCTAATATGAGGGGGAAAGGAACCCAAGAGAGCTGGCTGTATTTTAAGGAGACCTTATTGAGGGCACAAGAGCAAACCATCCCGATGTGCAGAAAGAATAGCAAATATGGTAGGCGTCCAGCTTGGCTTAACAAAGATGTCCTTGGTGAACTTAAACGCAAAAAAGAAGCTTACAAGAAGTGGAAGCTTGGTCAGATGACTAGGGAGGATTATATAAACACTGCTCGAACGTGCAGGAATGAAATGAGGAAGGCCAAAGCGCAATTGGAGTTGCAGCTAGCAAGGGACGTGAAGGGGAACAAAAAGGGTTTCTACAGGCATGTTGCCAACAAGAGGAAGATTCGGGAAAGTGTAGGCCCCTTAAAGAAAGAGGGAGGCGACCTAGTGACGGAGGATGTGGAGAAGGCTGAGGTACTCAATGCCTTTTTTGCCTCTGTCTTCACAGACAAGATCAGCTCCCAGACTGCTGTACTGGGTGGCACAGAATGGGAAGGAGGCAAACATCCCGCAGTGCTGAAGGAACAGGTTCAAGGCTATTTAGAAGGATTGGACATTCACAAGTCCATGGGGCCGGATGCAATGCACCCGAGGGTGCTGAGGGAGTTGGCTGAGGTGATTTCAGAGCCATTGGCTATTATCTTTGAAAGCTCGTGGCAACAGGGGGAGGTCCCTGAGGACTGGAAAAAAGCAAATATAGTGCCCATCTTCAAAAAAGGAAGGAAAGAGGATCCGGGGAACTACAGACCGGTCAGCCTCACCTCAATCCCTGGAAAGATCATGGAGCAGGTCCTTAAGGAATCCATTTTAAGGCACTTGGAAGAGAGGAAGGTGATCAGGAACAGTCAACACGGATTCACCAAGGGAAAGTCATGCCTGACCAACCTGATTGCTTTCTATGATGAGGTGACTGGCTCTGTGGATGTGGGGAAGGCGGTGGATGTGATATACCTTGACTTTAGCAAAGCTTTTGATATGGTTTCTCACAGTATTCTTATCAGCAAGTTAAAGAAGTATGGGTTGGATGAATGGACTATAAAATGGATAGTGAACTGGCTAGAGCATAGGGCTCAACGAGTAGTGATCAATGGCTCCATGTCTAGCTGGCAACCGGTCACAAGCGGAGTTCCCCAGGGGTCGGTCCTGGGGCCGGTTTTGTTCAACATCTTTATTAATGATCTGGAGGATGGGGTAGATTGCACCCTCAGCAAGTTTGCGGACGACACTAAGCTGGGGGGAGTGGTAGATACCCTGCAAGGTAGGGATAGGATACAGAGTGACCTAAACAAACTGGAGGATTGGGCCAAAAGAAATCTAATGAGGTTCAACAAAGAAAAGTGCAGAGTCCTCCACTTAGGAAGAAAGAATCCCATGCACAGCTATAGACTGGGGACCGAGGAGCTGGGCAGCAGCTCTGCAGAAAAGGACCTGGGGGTAACAGTGGATAAAAAGCTGGATATGAGTCAGCAGTGTGCCCTGGTTGTCAAGAAGGCCAATGGCATATTGGGCTGCATTAGGAGGGGCATTGCTAGCAGGTCACGGGAAGTGATTATTCCCCTCTATTCGGCATTGGTGAGGCCGCATTTAGAATATTGTGTCCAGTTTTGGGCCCCCCAATACAAAAAGGATGTGGACAAGTTGGAGAGAGTCCAGCGGAGGGCAACAAAAATGATTAGGGGGCTGGAGCACAGGACTTATGAGGAGAGGCTGAGGGAACTGGGCTTGTTTAGTCTGCAAAAGAGAAGAGTGAGGGGGGATTTGATAGCGGCCTTTAACTACCTGAAAGGGGGTTCTAGGGAGGATGGGGCTAGGCTGTTCTCGGTGGTGGCAGATGACAGAACAAGGAGCAACGGTCTCAAGTTGCAGGGAGGGAGGTCTAGGTTGGACATTAGGAAAAAGTTTTTTACTAGGAGGGTGGTGAAGCACTGGAATGGGTTACCTAGGGAGGTGGTGGAGTCTCCATCCTTAGAGGTTTTTAAGCTGCGGCTTGACAAAGCCCTGGTTGGGATGATATAGCAGAGGTTAGTCCTGCTTTGAGCAGGGGGTTGGACTAGATGACCTCCTGAGGTCCCTTCCAACTCTAATATTCTATGATTCTATGATTCTATGAGACTCAGCTCACTTCATCAGATGCAGAGGTAGAAATGAGAAACATAGGATCATCATATACATATACAAGTGCAAAGAGAACAATGGGGGAGGTGGATGAAAGCTGGGTACTTGAGGTCTAATGACAGTCATTGAGTAGGAGGTGAGAACGGGTGAGCAAAGCAATTTAACTCTTGTAATGAGAGAGCCATTCCAAATCTCTGTTTAAACCCAGTTTGAATGTGTCAAGTTTGCAGATCATTTCCAACTCAGCAGTTTCTCTTTGAAGTCTGTTTTTGGAGGTTTTTTTGGAGAAGTACAGCAACTTTCAAGTCAGTGACAGTGTGCCCTGGGAGACTGAAGTGTTCTCCTACTGGTTTATGGAGGTTATTATTGTTTATGTCTGATTTGTGTCCATTTATCCTTTTGCGTCGTGATAGTCAAGTTTGGCCAATGTACATGGCAGAGGGGCATTGCTGGCACATGATGGCATATATAACGTTAGTGAATGTACAGGTGAATGAGCCCCTTATGGTGTGATTGATGTGGTTAAGACCAGTGATGTTGTCACTAGAGTTGATGTGTGGGCAGAGCTGACAACGGGGTTTGTTTAGGGATAGGTTCCTGGGTTGGATTTTTTGTAGGATTTTCTTCAAAAAATGGATTTCTTCCATCCCACCATCAACCTCAGCCTGGACCAGTCCACACAAGAAATCTACTTCCTGGACACTACAATACAAATAAAGCATGGTCACATTAATACCACCCTATACCGAAAACCAACTGACCGCAATATGTATCTTCATGCCTCCAGCTTTCAACCTGGACACATTACACGATCCATTGTCTACAGCCAAGCCTTAAGATACAACCGGATTTTCTCTGATCCCTCAGACAGAGACAAACACCTACAGGATCTCTATGAAACATTCCTAAAACTACAATACCCACCTGGAGAAATGAAGAAACAAATTGACGGAGCCAGACGGGTACCCAGAAGTCACCTACTACAGGACAGACCCAACAAAGGAAACAACAGTATCCCACTGGTCATCACCTACAGTCCCCAGCTAAAATCTCTCCAACACATCATTAAAGATCTACAACCTATCCTAGCACATGATCCGTCTCTCACTCAGGCAGTGGGCGACAGACCCATCCTGGCTTACCCCCCACCTGAAGCAAATACTCACCAGCAACCATACACCCTACAAAAAATCCAACCCAGGAACCTATCCCTGCAACAAACCCCGTTGTCAGCTCTGCCCACACATCGACTCTAGTGACAACATCACTGGTCCTAACCACATCAATCACACCATAAGGGGCTCATTCACCTGTACATTCACTAACGTTATATATGCCATCATGTGCCAGCAATGCCCCTCTGCCATGTACATTGGCCAAACTTGACTATCACGACGCAAAAGGATAAATGGACACAAATCAGACATAAATAATAATAACCTCCATAAACCAGTAGGAGAACACTTCAGTCTCCCAGGGCACACTGTCACTGACTTGAAAGTTGCTGTACTTCTCCAAAAAAACTCCAAAAACAGACTTCAAAGAGAAACTGCTGAGTTAGAAATGATCTGCAAACTTGACACATTCAAACTGGGTTTAAACAGAGATTTGGAATGGCTCTCTCATTACAAGAGTTAAATTGCTTTGTTCACCCATTCTCACCTCCTACTCAATGACTGTCATTAGACCTCAAGTACCCAGCTTTCATCCACCTCCCCCATTGTTCTCTTTGCACTTGTATATGTATATGATGATCCTATGTTTCTCATTTCTACCTCTGCATCTGATGAAGTGAGCTGAGTCTCATGAAAGCTTATGCATGCTAAAAGTAAATTTGTTAGTCTTTAAAGTGCCACAGAACTCTCATTTTTCCTATGTAATAGGGATGTGCGTCATGAATAATAATCTCCCCAATGGCCTGAATCTTGGCATATCTGAGGGACTTGAATGTTCCTAAATATCAGTACATGTCATCCTAAACCCTGCAGAATGGTCCTTCTTCCTGAAGAAAATAAACACCCCAGCTATTATTTTCCCTCCCCTTTTGAGGGACTTTTCTTAGCTTCTTTCCCAATAAACTACCTTAAATGAAAATCCTGCTGTTTCAATTCCAGTAACTGAACTAATTTTGTACCCCAGATGTTCTATATGTACCGCTATTGTACTGGATAAGTGGGCACTGCAGGTGACAATTTTGGTACATCACTAGAGCCACGCAAGTAATGTTCCATGGATCCTGCCTATTCTGGCCACAGCTCCAGCCAGAGCCATCAGCTTCTTCTAAAAGCACCAAGAATTAAAAAACTTAGTAAGAATATAACACTGATGTATACTAACCTATGCAAATCTTCCTCTTCAGCTTCTGTAAAGTTAACAGTGTACTTCACTGTCCGAGCCATCAAAATTCTGATATCAAAAGTGTCCTGAGAGAAAAAGTCACAAAGTTATGCTTCTGACTTGCCACCTTGTAAACTAGGTATCTGACAAAGAAGATGATACCTTTATTTATTTTAACGACACATTCTCCTTAACAGCTTTTAAAAACATTCTATTAGAGTTTGTATTACTATTATCTGGAATTAATGCATTTGATACCTCACTTATGTTACAACGCTTACTTTTTTAAACTTTGGAAAAAAAGACACTGATAAATCACACAAGAATGCTTTTCATTTTATTTTTTAAAAAATTGTCTCTCTTTTTAAACAAACAGTCAAATATGGCCTCCATCATCACATGTACAATTTTTGCCAAATTAGAGAATTCGGGAGATATGCGGAAGAGTGAACTACAATTACATGTGAAGCGAAATTAATTATGCAGAATGCCCCAACAGTAACCAGGCTAGGAGCAGTCAGTACATCAGTAATTGAAATCTTTTCCCCACCTCTTTCTGCACATCCACTAATCCAGACCCTCCAGGGATCACAAGATCCCAGCTGATGCCAAAATCTTAGCACAAATGCTGCTTGTGATGATACACTATTTAAAAACTGAATCCCACTGGGAAGTGAAGTCTGCGTGTGGGGATAAGGCGTATCTCAGGGTGGTTTTTTTTTTTTCTTTTTAACAATTGTGTATGGTTTTTAATTATACACTCTATTTTTGATCTTAATGGAAGGGCATAAATTAAGAAAACAAAGGCTTACAAACCAAGCACACATCTTTATATATATTTTACATAGGACGTGCTTTACCTCTACAGATTGGCTTCATTCTGTAGTGGACTGCCACAAAGTTTGATAAAACCAACACGGTGCACATGTTGGAATGTTAGGTTGAATAGCTGCAGAGAGCTCACAAAGGGCCTGAACCAGGACTGGTGGCCAATTGAAAAGCTCAAAACTTAAATGAAAAATGCATTTTTTTACTTTTTGCTATTTTTCATCCAAATGGAGTTAGGACTCATGCCAAAGGGAGAACAGAATTGAAGAGGCTCATTCTGAGGCAGCCAGTAAATAGAAATAGTTACATATATTTAAAAAAAAGAATGGTTGTCTTTATATGGAAACCTGGCTACAAGCTTGATTTTTTATTTTATTTGTTTTAATTTGTGTGGTAGAGAAGGGAAGGGAGAAACAAAGATATTATGTAAATTCCAGTTGAAAGCTGCCATGCATCTTTTAGGGATTTGACCCTGTGAAGGTCGCAGTTGGAGAGACGGCTATTTAATGCAGTGGACAAGGAAGGGACTTGTTCAGAACAGAGAAACCATGGAATTTACAGGTTTTATGCTTTTGGAAAGGCACCAATATCCCTAAAACCCAGGAAAAGAAACTAGAAATTGCAAGATGTGAGTGATTTTATGATAAGTAGCCAAGAAACCAAACACAAGAAAGTTAATAAAACAGAAGAGCTTCGAATCTAGTCTTCTTTTAATTCTGTAACAAAACCCACGCACGTTTGTTTAAAAAATCAGCAGCAGCTTGTAAAGGTAGAACTGTGAGGGCAATGGTTTGAGCGCAATCAAATTGAAAGGTAGAGGGACAAGCTAGGCTCCCTCTTTAAATAGGGCACACAAGAGGTGAGCAGCTAATGCTGAGCTTATGCCTGCAGCTGGGAAAGCTCTGCGTCTCTACATTAGGTCACATGAATTTATTGTACTGATATTCATGTTATGCTTTTCAAGTATATTATCCCAAACTGGGTACAGAGTTCTGAGCACAGAACAGAGCGACATGGGCATAAGTGGTGACCCCTGGAGAAACAGAGAGGCAGTTTAGGTTACAGAGAACTCAAAAATATTAATTTTCAAAGCTAAAACCAAGTGCAATCAGTCCTATAACCCACATGACAATTTGCAGAGTATCACCTGGAGTTCTTTGAATTGCAACTTTGCTTTGAAAAGTTGTTTTCTCAGGCACTCACCCTAACATAACAACTCTGTTCCATCTGCATGCTAACATCTCTTCTAGCTAAATACTATTAAGGTGCAGGTGAAGGGGACAGAAGTACTTCTAAGGGAGAGAGGCTGCCCAGGAAGTAGTGTGGAGAGAAAAGGGACAGGTAAGCCAAAAAAATATCTGGGCTTTTCATGGGGATGGCCTAGAAACTGCATTGCCCCCTTACCCCTTGAGGGGAGAATCGGGCAGAAACTGTAAGTGTAAACTCATTGCACTTTCTGTTCCAGAGTTTTCCTCTATTTTTCCCCCCAAGAGGGAGGCATGTAACGCATCGCCTCTGAACAATCTCTCTCTTTGGCTTCCATATCAGTAAATCCAGATAAGACAGAAAGAGACACGATGCCGTGAGGAACAATCATGACAGTTTGGCATCCTACATATGAAGTAGTTCCCACAGGGACATTCAACTCTGGACTTCTGTTATTCATGACAAAGAGGAAGCCGGGCATAGTACATACGGTAACTATGTTCTAAAAGAACTAGTCACTAGAAGCCAAAGTTCTGTACACAAACCAAATGACAATATACAGCTATGGTTAGAGCTTTCCTAGA
This sequence comes from Emydura macquarii macquarii, assembly GCF_026122565.2. NCBI lineage: Eukaryota > Metazoa > Chordata > Testudines > Chelidae > Emydura > Emydura macquarii. The sequence goes on along the minus strand of NW_027133034.1, from coordinate 19,982 downwards.
CAGGGTATTGTACCTGCAAAACGTTATGGAGGGGATGAGGTAGGCAAGAGAGAGAAAATACTTACTACAATAGGTTGTCGGAAGTACTCATCCACCGCTGCACTGCGGAGACTGGACAGATTGACCCCATAAAAACACTGCTGGTACCTAGAGACAGTAATTCTGTAGTAAGATATTTAGTGGAAGAAGTCTCTCTGGGCTTTGACACCCAGAGGACCCAGGCACAATTTTATCTCCAAACAGAATGTGAAGTGTGGCGGAATACTTAAATCTCTTCCTAGAATTTGCGGAGAGCTCAAATCACCTCCCTCACAATCCCACTCTTCACCCCCACACACCCATACGCACATTACAGGTTATCTCCCACAGCATCAGTGAAATCCACTGCCGGTTAGACTCTCTTGTGCATTCTTCCAGGGCGAGGAATCTGATGCCCTCAAATGAACTGGCGAGAGACCTCTCAGCATCAGGAATAGCTCCGTACTTCACCTCTTAATGGCACAGCACAGAATCCATAGACCAGGGGAGGGGGAACTAAAGTGGCTTTACGCTACCCGTGTGTCCTCCCAATCCTGGGCTGCTCTAGGAACTGCAGAAACTCCTGGAACAACTTATAACAGCGCTGCCCAAAAACTCTACAGCACTGCAGGGTGCAGCCCCACCCTGACACACCCCTGCAGCCCTCACCATGTCCCCTATGCTTTCCAGGGTGTCCTCTGACTGCAGCTTATGGTTGTCTTCACAGTGCCTGTGCTGAGAGGAACTGACCCCTAGCTAAACTGAAGGCTTTTAGGGTCCCTATTCATGGCACTGGCCCTTTTACCAGGCATAAAGGGGGAGAATGGGTGTGAGGATCTCACCCTAAGTGAATAGAAATTTTTTTCAACAGAGACGAGTTAAATGCTCCACTACCAAACTGTTCCATGCCCTCAATGACAGCAAATCCAGCCCACCTGTAAAATCTCCTTTGAAATTAAAAATACCTGCCTCCAACAACTACCCAGAATCTGAGGTTTGACCCTCTTATCAATCCAGTGGAGAGCTGAAAAAGGTTAATGACACTCATTAAAGTCTAGGCAGATTCAGCAATTCCTTGGCAATGTAAACAAAAAGATGTCTGCAACTTAGGCAAATTCCTAATGATGAAATCATCATCCAGGTGCAAAATCAAGGCCTCAAGCCTATTGCAGCCTCTGGAAACACCTTAGGAGAATAAATTAAAACAGGAATTTAAGGTTTTAAACAAAGACATCATATAAGTATTTAAAATATTGTTTGGATTTTTTTAGGTTTTTTTTTTTCCAAAATAAAATTTGTATGCTTAAAATAGATTGACAGTGCTCCTTTAAGATGTATTAATTTTGCTTTAAATTCTTAATTTAAATAATTATTTAATCTGCTACAGTGTGAATTGTGTCCTATGTAAAGGGAGAGTTCATCATGATCATTTCTAAGTGAAAGATGCTTAAAGGGAGTACTTTACTTCTCCCCTTAATAATAAACGCAGCAGAAGAGATCATCTACGCTTTTCAGCACGATTACTGCTGCATAACTAGAGAACCTCTTATCTGTTGGTGAAAAAATGTAAGGGGCAGAAAGATCAGTTAAACAATTGCAACCTTCCCCATTCATATGGAAGGAATATAAGAATTTTTGTATACGTCAGTGGTTGGTATTAAACACTGGACCACTCCCCCTTAAAATTAAATCTGTGCAGTATCATTCAATGGAAAATCCCTTCAATGAAATGGATTAGCTGGACTAGAGAAGAAAGTCTGTCTCTCATTTGGGGGTAGTCACAAAGTATGCCAAAGGCAAAGAACAGACTGTTTTAACTACTTGCATATTTATGTTTCAGACCTAGCTTCAGAAAGCTTTTTACAACATAAAGAATGGTTTCCTATTGTAAAATATGTTGCAAACAATTATCCTTTCCAGGAAAGTGTGCCATCCTTGACTTTGACACAACACAAGTTAATTTGCATCTGTCAAGCATCAGGGTAAACTAACCTTTAAGTCAGAAAAAACAAAACCCGCCAGTGCCTCATGGGCTCATGGCCATTATTGGCTTTGGATAGGAATAATCCTGTTTTTGTGTTAACTATTTCATCCTTCTATCCCTTCATTAATAAACAAACTATGCAAACTCCTAGTAACTAGTGATATGACATACACCAAGATTCTGTGATCAGGTTTTTGGACCATTTCACAGACTTGATGTTTTCATGACAGCCAACTCAAACCGTAGTTCCAGCCATTTCTTTTACCCTTTTGTTGCTTACAGCAAATGGAAACAAAAATATGTAACATCTGCTTCTTAAGCTATGCAGCAATACCCTCTTCTGACATTATTAGCTATATAGGAAGCAGATTTTCTGTTGAGTGAAAAGGGAGTTCTGAGACATGGAATTTTCTGCTTATACAGGTGCTAGCTAGCACTAAACAGCACAAGCTGGCACAATTTAAATGACTAAAAAAAAGCAGACAGACAGCACTCTGCCTAAATTTGCCAGGGACACTGTGCTCAGCTCTGGGACAGTCATGGGTATGGGTATATCAGTACGTTAGTACAAAGAGAAAGGCCCTGGGGCTTAAATGGAGCAGTAGCAAAAATTACACTTTCACCTCTAGAGACCTTGGTTTCAATTTTTGGCTCAGGGTACAAGTGAAGTTAATTTGTTGGTATTTCAGTTAAACACCTGGTCCTGCAAAATGCTCAGACACTCCAGGAGTTGCTGCATACCTTGCATGAGCAATCCTCTCTGGATATCCATCCACACTGAAAAACCACTGCATGATTTAGGACAACTTAGGATATGAAGACTTCTGCTCTGGAGACTTCCAGAACTAGAAAAACCCCAGTATTGCAGGTGCATTGATTTATCTATGTAAGCTCATGAAAAATATATTGAGAGTTTATCCAGTGTTATTATCCCCTCATTTTCATGACAAATTGGTACAAAGCTTATTTACCAAAAATAAGAAAAGGATAGTAAAATGAGCTGTTGAAACCCTGGAAAAAGGATCCTGTTACAAAGACTGTAAGCTCTTTGGGGCAGAGACTCTTAGTTCATGTTTGTAGAGCTTCCAGCACAATGAGGTTCTAATCCTGACCTGGACGCTACGGTAATAAAAATAATAAAAAAATAAATAAACAAACAAACAAATAATAATGGGGAAAGCGAAATAAGTTTCCAGAGCCAGTTATCTGTGAAGGACTTCCACATCTGAACAATTAGATTTTTCCACTTTTCTCACTCTTTTAGCAACCTTATAGTGAATGGTTCTGAGTATTCACCTGAATATTTGTTTCAGTGTATAATGTTCTATGACACAATGTATGTACTAGATCTAGATGTCATTTTGCAGGTGCTCTTAAATGCAGGTTGGATATTTATGTTAAGAAACTGTATGTAAAGAATGTCACCAGAATATAAGCAGTTAAGAACTTGTGGCATTTATTAATGGCAAGGATAAGTAGATTTTTTTGCCATTAATTCAGATACTATATACACACTGAATATGTAAAGATATATACAGACAGAATATTTGTGTGTACATCACTCACATTCATATTCCTCACTTGTAAGCTGTCAAGTAGAGATCTTACATTCCCTCCCTCAAAGTGAAATGCTTGGATACTGGTAGCAACATCGAGTCTTAGAGAGCCCTGTGAAAAAGCTGATATGTTTCTATTTCAGACTGACTGCTAATTCGGCATCCATTTCCCTTACTAAGCAATAACAATCCCTATTCATCAATCCCTGAGTTTCTACTACAGCTTTCCAAGGAAACTGGCACACGGAACAAAAACAAAATACTGGACCCCATTCCACCCAATTTGTAGTTTAATATAATCTTTTTTTACTCTTGAGTACAAACAAAAAGAGCAGAAGATAATCTTTAAGTGGGAGAAACTGAAATGATAGATGGGGTTTGAAAACATTTTTGATGAGATTACAAGTTTGAATGATAAAGGTAACGGTGTTGATGTAATATACTTTGACTTCTCTAAGGCATTTGACTTGGTACCACATGACATTTTTTTAATAAAAAACTAGACCGACACAAAATTAACATGGCACATATTACATGGATTAAAAACTGGCTAACTGATAGGTCTCAAAATGTAACTGTAAATGGGGAATTTGTCATTGAGCAGGTGTGTTTCTATGGAGGTCGTACAGGGCCCTAACCTATCCAATATTTTTGTCAATGGCTTGGAAGAGAACAAAGTCATTACTGACAAAATTTGCAGATGACACAAAAATTGGGGGAGTGATAAATACTGAAGAGGATAGGTCACTGATACAGAGTAATCTGGGGAAGAAGCAAACAATATGCATTTTAATGCAGCTAAATATAAACATAAACATCTAGGAACAAAAAAAATTAGGCCATATTTGCAAGATACAGGACTCTATCCTGGGAAGCAGTGACCCTGAAAAAGATTTGGGGGTTATAAGGGATAGTCAGCAGAATGTAAGATCCCAGTGCAATGCTGTAACCAAAAGAGTTTATGTAATCCCTGAATGCATGAACAGGGGAATCTCGAGTAGGAAGAGTGAGGTTATTTTAACACTGTATTTGGAACTGGTGTAACTGCTGCTGGAATCTTATGTCCAGTGCTGGTGCCCACAATTCAAGAAAATTCTTGATAAATTCGAGAGGGGTCAGAGAAGAGCCATGAAAATGATTAAAGGATTAGAAAACATGCCTTTTAGTGATAGGATCAAGGAGCTCAATCTTTTTATTATCATAAAGAGAAAACTAAAGGTTGACTTGATCACAGTTTATAAGTTCCTACATGGGGAACAATTATTTAAAAATGGTCTCTTCCGTCTAGTATACAAAGGTATAACAAGATCCAACGGCTGGAAGTTGAAGCTGTACAAAATTCAGATGGGAAATACGGACTAAATTTTTTAACACTGAGTGTAATTAATCACTGGAACAATTTATCAAGGGGCATGATGGATTCTCCAGTTCTGACAATTTTTAAATCAAGACATGCTCTAATTTGAAACGAAGTTCTGTAGCCTGTGTTATACAAGAGGTCAGACTAGATGATCACAATTGCTTTGGAATCTATGAAAAACCCACCTGAAGTTGTTTCTATTTTCTCTAGACTCTAGATACATAAAACGAATTACAATTTTCTCACATATAAAGCTGTAAGCTAGACCCTACTCTGAGTTACAGTGATGTAAGTCTGTAGCACCTCGAGATTTACATCAGTGTAACTGAGAGCAGATTCTGGCCCTACATTTTCAACTAAAACACAGTGTTTTAGACACAGAGCATTAGGCTTCTACACTGAATAGAAACATTGACAAGCAACCCTTGTTTCTGAAGCAGATGGAGCATTTCATATAAGCATAGAAGTTGCCATACCAGATCAGACAACTGGTCCATCTAATCCAGTCTCTGACGTTGGCCAGTACCACATGGTACATTATAAAAATGTCTTATAGAATTTTACCAGAGAACAAGAGAATATAAATAGAGAACAATTTTTGAACCATCCTATGGAGTTTCTTAGAAGATTAGAACTATATCCCTATTGTGGTATTTTATAGGATGGCCTGAGATATGTAAAGAAAGGATATAGGCCACATTCTCAGGTGGTGTAAATCAGCAGGTGGTGATTTCATGAGCAGAGGATCTGACCCAAAAGTCTCTATTAAATTTTACATGATTTACAGACGATTTCTATGGAACCCTATTGGTTTAATCCCTGTTAAACTGTACAAGACCTTTCCATAAGGAATACTTCAGAGGAAGGTAGAAGAAATTCCCTAATGGATAATTATGTAATAATGTATCTATAGGGAAAGATTATTGCTAAATCCAGGCGATTAGAGAACTGATTTAAAGCAAATGACTTAACCTTTACAACTTCTGTCACTTTCTCTTTTACAAACCTAAGGAATGGTTGGAAGTGAGGATGTATCTGTGGTCTCCAAAAAAGATTACTGATAATTAATCTTTATATTTTCATAGCACATCTTTATCCAAGGATCCAAGAATTTTGTTAATAATTGAGTCCCATTTACCACCACATGAGGTATGTGAGCAATGTGTAGAGACTACTTGCCCATTGCTGAAATGGAGCCACTTCTGATGTCAAACACAGAAGCTGTTTAACAGTGCGTCCCAACATTAACAGCAATTTTGGGCAAGAAATGAAGACTGCTGTTTCTAGCTGAAGCTGCAGGAAGAATTTAGGTAGGCAGAATGTAATTATTGACTTGGAATTTGACCATGATATGGAAGTTAATACCCTTTCTCTATGAAAAGCGCCACTGGATCTTTGGCACCTGTGTATGATCAGGAATCTGATTTGATTCAACATCCCCCAAGCACCATACTGGGGCATTGGCTTGTTACTGACACAGAAATGCAAGTACTAACTATGGACTCAAACATTTTTTTCTGCAGCACTTGGTAGCTCAGTGGAAGTGGTCTGACATCCTAGCTCTGACCCAGCTAAATCCTACTCCTCTTTCAAGATCTGATATGTTCACACAGTATAGCTGCGTGTCAGGTTAAAAGAAGTGAGCACGGAAAATTAGAAGAATTTTCTGCCATGTGCTTTGCTCAGCTTCATTCAGATTCCAAGAATGCGTTTCATTTTAAAACTTTTACTGAGCAAAACATTTTTTAAAAAACTGTAACAATCATTACCAAAAATTGGCTCTGGAGTAGTGTTCCATGTAGAGCTGTTCATCAGAAAAAGGAGCCAAATGAATGTCACTAAATGTTGGAAACATCATTCCTAGTAAACAAAAGATAATATACAGCAGCAAAGATCAAATGTCTGTTAAGTCCTATAGAAACATGTATATATAACACCAGCAGCAATAATTATTTTGCACTTCAAACAGATTAACATCTAATCTCATTACAGGCAACATTATGTAGTTTACTGAAATGCAATTATATGTTAAAGCAATCAATAACAAAAAATACCCACTTATGAAGTGGGTCAGGATATTTCAGAAGCCAGCCAAGAATGATAAAGCCTTATAAACTTTATGTCCCTATATTAGACACTTAAATAATTTTATCTTTCTTTGAATTAAGTAAATTGCTAGCTGTTACTCTAAAATACCTTTTCACCAGTTCCCACAATTGGAGAAACATGCTTATTTATAGCTGACAAGATACACATAACACTTTCCACAGATAATATCACAGAAAATATGTCAACACCATAAGACAAACTGCAGAGTAGGTAATCCTCAAGGGGTCTAGCATTAGCAGATTGACATAATAATTACATGGGACCTTGAATCCAGAGATCCCAAAACGCTTTACAAAACATTAATAAAGTAAACCTCAAACATGCAAAGGTAAGTATTATATCCATTTTACAGATGGTGAAACAGACATTGAGAGGTTTACATACCTCTCACTGCAAATTATTAGCAGAACCAGGAGCAGATACAGGGGTCCTGACTTCTAGACCTATATTAATTAGGGACCGAATCCAACAGACACTGAAGTCAATGGGTGTTCTTCTACTGATTTCAGTGGGCAGTGGATTAGGCTGGTTCACAAGATTTCAAAACAATAATAAAGAAAGATTTTTCACACTGTAATTTGTGTGTTAGTGGGGAGCAGGGGTCAAACAGCAGTCATTTTTTGACTGGAACGTGTTTCTCCCAACATCTGTTTTAACTGGTGAAAAATGTGGTGCACAGATGAAAGAGCAAACAGTTTCCTTTTTGCAAATACAACATGTAGCAAGAGACCACAGGAATTTCAAAAAGAATCACACACCCACTCAGTAAATAAATGTCCCTTTTAAGATTTGCTGCTTTGAGACTACTAACAGTTCTGCAGAGTAAAACCTGGGGATGGGGACAAAAGGTTTTTAAAATTGTTCATGAGACCATGCTGCTGCAGCTTCTGCTACTACATACTTACCACTTATATAGCATTTTACATTTGCAATGTGCTCTATAAACAATAATTAATTCTGGAGAGACAAGGTGGGTCAGATAATATCTTTTATTGGACCAACTTCTGTTGGTGAATCTGAGCTCTGTAAAGTGTCTCTCTTTCACCAGCAGAAACTGGTCCAATAATATTACCTCACTCACCCTGTCTCTCTAATATCCTGGGACGCACACCGCTACAATAACAATGCAAATAATAATTAATTCTAACCATTCACATGTGAGAGAGATATAAATGAATAAATATTTCCATTATACAGATGGGGAAACAGATACAGATAAATTAAGGTCTATATCTTTAAGGGACCAACTTGAGTTTCCAAGGGCCCAATTTTCAAAGGTGCTAAGCACCCACAACTCTAACTCAAGACAATAGGACCTGCAAATCATCAACACTTCTGCAAACCAATCTCTGTGGGTACGTCTACACTGCAATGAAAGCCCAGGCTCAGATTCAGGCTCAAGCCCAACCCCATCTTCCATCTGCACACAATTCTGTTTGACTCAGGGCTGGGCCCAGCTCTCACGACCCCACAGTGGTGGAGGGTTGGAGCCCAGGCCCTGTGGGCACTTTGGTCCAAACTCCATCTATTGCAGTGTGGACGCAGATCAGGCCCAGGCCCAGGCCCAGACCCCCCAGACTCGGGAGTCTGAAAACACTCTCTCACAATCCCATAGAAGGGTGTCCTTTGTCCTTTCTATTCCCAGACTGGCCAATCACCTCTCAGGAAAGGGAAGCCACCCCTTAGTTCAAGTACAACTGCTCAGCATTTAACTGTTCCATTTTATTATTTTATTGACTACTGAGCTGCAAGCATAGTGTATCTTCTCCTTCATTTGTAATGGCCACCAACATGAAGAAGTCCTTTGCCAATCACTTTGCTAGCTAGTCATGGGAATACAGCCAGGTTCTGGTTAATCTCTAGTGCAAGGTGAGCAAACAGTTTGACTTTAGCAAGAGTTCCAGGAATGACAACATGTACCAAGAAATATCAAAGAAGCTTGCAGTGTTGGGGATTCACTGGACCAGTGACCAGTGCAGGGAGCGGATTAAGCAGCAAAGAGCGATGGGAATTCGCTGTCATCATGCCCCTTTTACAAGGAGTTTGACAGGGTGCAGGGTACTGTGCTGAGCACTGAGCCACCAGCGCTTCACGACAACCTGATCAGCCAGGACAGTGACCTTGTGACCTTTGAATCCACTCTAGAACCAGAGAGGAGCTAGCAGGTGCCAGATGAGGCTGCCAAAGTGACTTTTGTGCTCAAGTTGGCCCCCAAGGAAGCTTTGCTGCCAGAGCAGCTGCAGCACATTCTGTGCTCCTACTCAGAGGACCTTTCTGATGCCCACTTCGAGAAGGAACCTGCCACAGAACTGGCAGCAGAAACACAAGAGGCAGGAACCCCTCAGCCTGGTAAGTTTCTGGATCCGTGTTTGTTGTTACTAATATAGGGCTTGGAAGGTTTTCTGGTTTATGACCCAATGAAAAATGTATTACAAGTTGCGGACAACAGCATCTATCTGCTAATGGTGGATTGCATGCCAATGCATTGACATCACCTCTCCCCCCAATCACCAGCTGGAATTCAAAATGGAGACTGAGACGTGCAAACAATAGTAAAACAAGCATTTAAAATGGTCTTTTTACTAGAAACTTGCACGTTCTTACAGAGATGTGCTGGGGTGTTAAAAGTAAGAGGTTCATATTGCCTTCCCTTTTAGTATACCGTGCCATGCTAATCAGCATTGCATAACATTCAGAGCCACCTGTAAAAGAGAAAATTGCCTGGGCTAGGAGTGGGCAAAGTTAAATATAGTCCATAGGTGATGAAATCTATGTCCAAAGTACAGCCAGGGGGTTTTATGTAGTCCAGAAATGTTCCTGGGGGTGGGGATTGGCTGTTTAGTTCTTGGAGAGTCCCTGTGCATTTGCATGTAGTCCCAGGGTAGATGTGTTTAGAGCAGCCTGCATCAGCAGACATGGGGAGGCAGTCATTCATTTGAATGCCAATGCAGAATCCTACTGATTCCTCCATAAATTTTGATGCAGACTTGGGCACTAACAGTCACAAACTTTTCCTGTAGTAGAAACTCTAAATAAGTAGTCAAATTTCAGGGAAGGGCATATTTTCCAGGCCCTCTTCTGCAGGTCACTCCACTTGTAGATGTGCAGTTCTGTCATCATAAGCCTGATAACCTCTGTGGCATATCTCCCTCACCCCCAAGGACTAAGCAGGTCTGCAATTTTTAAACAAAAAACAATTGTAAATAGTAACTCACCATTGCTGGTGCAGTTTTTTCACTGTGATTAACAGCTGTGTCCACAGAGTTCCTGCGAGCTGAACCATTCCACTCAGAATATACTAAAGCTCACTGTTTCAAAGTATCATATTTTGGCCTTGGTAATTCCACAAGGCACTTTTGCCTACAGATGCATTGAACCCGTTGTGAAGCACTGAAATAGTAATGCATTTTTTGGCCTTTCAACCTCTGCTGCTTCTTCCACTTCAGCAGTATGGGCCCACTGTTGTAGGTCGTTGGGATGCAGAACTGTAACAGACCAGTCCAAGCAGAAGTGTGTCCGTGATGAACTTATAATGGACATTCTGGACAGTGCCAAAAAGTGGGTGCAGTACCAGAGGATGAAGGACTCCTGGCAAGCAGCCAGTCTGCAGAGCAAGACGACAGAATTTCAGCACACTGGGAGAGGTCTGCAGCGCAGTTTCTGTAGCAGGAACATCACCAGAGGGAGATGATAGAGCCCAGCAGAAAGACCTGTTTGAGAGGCTGCTTACGCTTATGGCCACCACCGTACAGGCTCCTGCTGCACCTGCCCCATGTCCTGAGTCCCCATCACAGAACCATATGCTGTAGACCAGAACAATCAATTTTGAACAATTTTGAACAATCCCATGGTTGGGAGGCCCGGGCAATTGGGACATAAAAGAAGCTGAACAGAGCAAATCTAACCCATGCAGTCCTCCACCCCATGAAGACCCCCACTCCCATGCAGACACTCCCTCCCCTGCAGTGGTGCCTGGAGAGCGCTAAATGTGGAAGGAAGGGAAAGGAGAAGAGGGTGCCAGGGGACACACAACAGTAGGGGGTTTATTTGTTAGCACTGTTTCACTGTTGAATGTTTGATTTATGCAATGTGTTTTATTATTGGTTTTGATGCTGGTTTACCACCGGTGTTTTGGTGTGGTAATGACAGGTGGCCAGCCTGGCAATGATTTAACATGTTGTTTTTTTTTTCTAATTTATGCTAAAAAATAAAGGCTTTTCTTTTATTAAGACATTTTATAACCATTACTGCATCACATCATATAATGTGTATTTCACATAATAAAGACAAACACATGATAAGGGACAACTGGTAAGTTGTATCCAAAGCCTATTTCTCAATATATTTATCTACATCAAGCCATACTATAAATCTATACTGTATGTAAATCTACAGTTCTTGCCACATGCCCCTCCCCCATTTCATAAGCAGTTATATCATTCATAAGTACAATCCATGGCAATCAATCCCTGCCCCCACAGCCCCATTTCATTACATGATGTGGCTGTACTTCATTTACTTTAACCATTGTACAAGCACATTCATTAAGGACACTATTCTCCCATGCAAATCCATAACGTGGGAGCATAGAGCATTCCTGACTTGTGTTACCTGGGTTACCTGTCACAGATGTGATAGATGCACTTTCTGGTTCTGCAATCCATTACTAGCCTAGCTTCATTCAGAGGCAAATGGCTCACCTTTGGCTTCACGAGGGCCGTGGAGAGCACTGCAAGCCACAATGATGCGGATAGCACGGATGACACTGGAATCCAAATGGGTTTCAAACAGTACCAGCGGGATTTCAATCTGCCAAACGCACATTCAACCACCATTCTGCAGCTGCTCAGATCATAAATAAACCTTCTTTTGCAAGGGCCTCGGAGATCAAGATATGGTTTCATAAGACAGTTCAAAAGGGGGTACACAGGGTCCCCCAGAATAACAGTGGGGACAGTAACTATCTATGACAATGCCGTTTGGTAACAATAGTGTCCCAACCTGTAGACATGAATGTAGACTCCCAGTTGCCAAAAAACCCTAGCGTGATGAACTTTTCCAGTGCATCCAACATTGGCAGCCATAAATCAGCATCTGTGGTTCACAGGGGCCTGCATGACAATGAAGTAGTACACTTTGTGGTTTACACACTCATGTGCTCTTTGAGGAGGACAAACTGTGGGGACACAAGTCCCTTCAATGGCCCTCGTAGAGTCTGGAAATCCCATTCTGGAAAACCAGCAATTACTTCAGGGACATTGTTTACGCCCATCACTTTTGAGCAAATCTGATTGCCTCAGAAACCTCTGCCATCACTTTAACAACAGTTGACTTTCCAATGCCGAATTGGTTAGCAACAGATCTGTAGCTGTCTGGGGCAATCAGCTTCCAGACAGCTACAGCAACCTGCTTCTGGACTAATGTGGCCACCCTCATTTGTGTTTCCTGACACTGGAGGGTCAGGGTAAGTTGTTCACAAAGCTCCAGAAATGTAGCTTTCTTCATGCAAAAGTTCTGGACACACTGCTAGTCACCCCAGGTCTGCATGACAATGTGGTCCCACCAGTCTGTGCTTGTGGCCCTGTTCCAGAAGTACCGATCTACATAGGGGGTATCAGCAGCTATGCTGAGAGTCACAAGCAGCATCCGCTAGTTCGAGTATTCCATATGTGTATCCTCCTCCTTCTCTGTCAGGTGCCTTCAGTAGGTCAGAAACCGCTGCCGGAATGTCCACCAGAATCTCATGGATGCTCTGTCCATTTGCTGAAATGTGAGTGAAAGCACAAACAAGAGAAGCTCTTCGAATGGTGACTCCTCCACGTTGCGGGCTCTGGTTGCTGGGAGTATGCAGACCCAAAAGACAGCATGGCTGGTTATGTTGGGAATTTGGCAGGCTGCAACAATTTCCTGTTACATGTGGGGTAGACAGTCAAGTTTTCCCACATTGTACCATGAACTGAGGGCTAGAGTGGCCACAGCTGTGGAGGGTGCCAGGAACCGTGGGACATGGTGCTCTGACTTGGGTCTGCGTACTGCTGTGTGGACACTGGAGCCACAAGTTTGGAGATGTAAGTGAAATGTAAACCTAGGGTCATCAATGAGTGTAGACACTCAAGCCCTGGGTCTGTGGACTCAAGTCCACAAACTCTGAGCTTACACTGCAGTATAGATCTACCCTAAGAGTTTGTAGATGGGCATCCAAAACCAGGGGCACTAAATTAATGGACATTTTTTAAAACAATAGCCTATGTGACTTTTGTAAGGCCATAGACCAAATTGGTAGCAGAATCAAGATTAACACTTAGAAGTTCCCAGTCCTGTGCTCAGCCCATTAGCCCATGCTTCACTATGTAGTTTAACATGGTAAAAACAAGTCTTCAACTTCTACACCCCATCTTTCACATTGGTGTTATATGAGAAAGTCTCTCTCTTTTTAACAAAATCTATATTAGAGATCTTTTGGTTTGTTTTCAGGAATTTACCTAGTGAAATGTAACTTATGGCAACAGGAGGTACTCAGACTTGCCTACAAGGAAATTTCTCAGTAGGCCCCCAGACTTAGAAGCATCCTTCAAAACTTCTCCAACCAATAATAGACTGAAACACAGAACCCACTGAATTGACCTGTGGATATCAGTTGTTGCTGGATGGGTTGGACACATCACTAGAGAAGAGCGGGTTACCAAGAAGCCCTGGACTTGGGTGGGGTCTGACTAGAGCTGGTGAAAACATTTTAAATTTCTTTCAAAGAAAAAAGGACAAATTTTTCATGATGTTTCCCATTTCTTGACCAGCTCTAGGTCTGACCTTATCTTATATTTCCTCTCCTGCCTTGCATTTTAGTTTAGATTGCCATCATATTTTTGCATTATTAAATTTGAACTGAGAGGCAACCCATAATGCATATTGTGGCACATTAAATTCAAAGACACAAGAGGCAGCCAAGGGCAACACCTCGGCACATGCAGTTAAAGTGCTGAAATAGCTGAGCTCACTGGCAAATCACAACATGAAACAGTAACAGTGGTGCTTCCAATACATTCAAATGAAGGGAGAAAACTCAACTCTCATTCTCTTAGAGCCTATAGGAGGTGGTGATGGTAAAACAAGACACAAACCAGCACTGTCCAGGGCCACTGTCTGAAGGGTCCGTCTTGTCTCCTTTCTCTGAAAACTGTTATCTTTCCTAATCCATCACTGGGCAACCGTGTTGGCACACTCACCATTTGACTTCAACCATTTTTTGGAATGGAGATAACTTTCCAGCATCCTCTCATTGAACAGCATGTAACCCATTGGTTCAGAAATAACCACATCGACGTTCTCAGGTAAAGAGATTTCCTCAATTTTACCGGATAAAACTATGATCTTATCAGAGAGGTTGTTACTTCTCACTAGTATCTGGAAAGAGAAAGGAGCAAACAATCATACATGTTGACTTCTTTGTTTATGCATGGTTCTACCAGAGGCCTCTGGTTAATGGGAAACCATCTGGGATTGTTTAGTATCTAGTAACTTCATCAGACTTTGAAAAGCATGCACTGTAATTAAACTTTAAAAAATGGTACAGACTCATTCCTTACTAGAGAGTTTCTAAAAGCCCTTATCAGAGCAAACTCATAAAAAAGAAGTGTGCAGAAGTAGCAAATAACAGTACAAATTATATTATCTTTTAAGAAGCAATTAGAATCAATATCTAGAAGAAAAGAATACTAAACACATGCACACAGAGAAAGAAAGAGATAAGTTAAGTTAATATTCAGGACAGAAGAACATACAGTAGGGATCTTTAAGATTCTTCACAGAGACCTAGAAAAGGCTATTCCTGACTGATCTACCCAATCATAAAGGGATGAATGTTCTCAGATGCTGAGGGCAGTCTGAGATGATGTTTCTAAACAAAAACAAAACAATGAATAATCTTGTCTAGAGCATGCACAATCCCTAGGCACCTGTTGCAGGAGCCTGTGTAAGCTGAGAACCTCAGGGCACACTTGTCAACTTTTTTATTTACATTTCTTTCATCCAACCAAGGAAAATGGACTCCGAATTTTAGCTATGGTGTGGCAAGATGTTTGGGGAAGGAATAATCTCTTTAAAGTCATTCTGATTAGAAATGTATGTCCCATTTATCTGTAATGCACCTGGGCATTCAGAGAACAAGTCTCCTTGTAGAGCCAAAATATCGTTAGACAATTTTTAGAATTTGCTTTTGGGATACAAACACATACTATGTTACACATACTGACAAAATCATTTCATATGAATCAGTCTGAATGGGGAAAGACTGTGCCGGGGGATTCTGTAACATCGAGCACTACTCTGTGGGGGCATCTTCTACAACAGGAGAAGATTCATAGTGAGAGAAGGACATGCCAGGAAAAGCAACCATTCAAATCCATTGTCCAAAGATACAGTACTGACAGCACAGTGGGACCGCAGCTGCCAGCGAAGCCTTGAGGCTGCCCCCGAGGTGGCACAGAGGCTGTGCCCCTGGATCAAAAGACACCTTCATCCCAAACCTTGAAAGCCCATTTCCTGCTTTGTATATGGGACCATGATTTGAGTCTATACATTCGGTATTATAATGTAGACCACAGGAAAAAGGAGAGGATTGTGGGGAAGGAAATCTTCTATGTGAAGGCATGTGGATACTCATTAGAAGAGACAAACCTCCTAATGTTTCAGTTTAGTTCAGGTGCCAGTGGAAGAGATTTTCAGTCTTTGTTAGAGAAAATACCTTTCATGAGTGGAGTGAGGCACGAGTAATGAGTTGTTTGACCCTGCGCTACAATTAACTGCAACCAGGAACAGAAAACAGGATAAAGGCAGCATGCATCCCCAGTAGTTAACAGATATTCCTGTTAAAGGTCATCGGGTAAAAACTATTGAGTTTGCCCCCATGAAAACCAGCCCTTTTATTGACCATGATCCTACAGACAAACGTAGTTTTCTGATATATGATTATGGGCACATATGGTATTGATCTCTGTTAGCGTCTTGTTCCTCTTCGTTTTGTGTTTGCTTGTAAACTTTTGGAACAATGTTCAGAGAGGCCATTCAGCTACTTTACCAAGCTTGTCCATTTTGTCAACAGTTCAATAGCAAGGTTATTTAAAATGTGACTAGAATGTGCTAATCAGGCAAGATAGAATTCTTCAGCATCATGTGGTTTCCAAACCTAACACAAAGAGCACATTATTGCTGATGTCCAAGAAAGTTAGTTTAATTAAAGCTCCTTAATTAATGAGTGAAGAGGTAATTTATTTAATCAGATTTGTAACCATAAGAAATTACTGAAGTTGTTTTTTCACATGGAAGTCAAAGTGGCACACAATTTCTTCCTGGTAATGTTCTTGCTAAGGTAGTTTTAAAGAAATGTAGTAAGTATCATCCTTCATTTACATAGTTCTTTTCACTCTGAAGGATGCCCAAGCTCTTTATAAATGATCTACTGTACAGAGGAATCTCTTTCACTCATGACTCTGGGATGGAACACAGCAGATGTTTAACATAGCAAAATGCATAACAGTTCAGGGCAGAAAATGAAAACAAATACCATATCCACTCAAAACTGCAGAGGGACTTGAGATAGTAGATAGAATATAATTACCCAAACTCAAATTTGGCCAATCCCACCCTCCCGTCAAAACCAATACACTCAGACCTATTATTGTGAATGCTGTTGCTTGAGTTTCCCCAACCCCACCAGCCTCAAAAAGTTAGAAATTGGTTCATATCTTACTCAAAACACTGCATACTTCTAATAGTATGGTGTGCCCTAAAGCCAACATGGACTCAGCTGGAAGAGTGCCACCTAATGAATCATCATCTCCACTTCCTGCAAGACCCTGCATTTATTTTGGAGGACTCTCCCCCAAATCCTGCCCAGGACTAACCCTGCATAGCCAGAGAAATGTGAGCCCACTGTAAGCCAAATTAAGTTTTCACCAAATACTTACAGTTGGAGCTAACAGGACTTCCTATAGTTAAAGTTGCCCAGTACTTTCTAGTATATGACTCCATTTTCAGTTGCTTTTAATTTTGGTAAACTTTAACCATTCAAGTTGAAGTTTTCAGTGCTGGGTGTCTGTCTTAGATTGAATATTTTTGGAAAATTTCAGCTGAAATGGTTCAGCTGTTTCTAATGATGAAATTAGGGAAAATTCATTGATTTGTCCATGTAAAAAAAAAAATCTCAACCATTTCATCGAAAAGCTCTAGCACATCCATTCTTTGGAGAAGGGACGTGAAATTTGGCTGGGGAGTCATCCTAATATCAGGGATGTGCCTTTTGCTATCCCTATGAAAATTCAACCATATTTAGCCAAGTTATAAGCCTCTGAGAAAAAAATCATAGGGCACATGTGCTCAGTAGAGACTTACTTGTTTCACGGACAGCTACAGCTACACTGTACAAATTGTTCCAGCACCCATGAAACTAGGAGCTCTTGTGCTCTTAGTGCCCCAGATAGTACCCAGGTGGAGTGGAGGAGAAGAAAGCCACCTAGAGTGGTATACGGAGGGGTGGACGCAGGCACCAGAGGGTGGGGAGCAGCACCAGGGCAATGGGACAGGAACAGAGGAAGACAAAGGCAGGCTGAGGGAACAGGAGCAGAACGGTCTATAACAGTAGTACAAAGGGCCTACCTTCAATCAAATGTCCATGTGACCATAAACCCCACCCTACCCACCTCTATCACCGGAAGCCCTGTACCATCCGGTCACCTGACATCCGGTCCCTCCTCAAGTTATGACTTCCTGGTCAAGATGGGGCACCTGACCAGAAGCGGATGGTGTGATTGCCCTCCAAGAATGGCCCCCTGACCGCTCCCCACCAATGGGAGAGGGTTTCGCCCCGAGAGCAGGATTGGGCCCCAGATGGTCACATGACCGGAAGCGGTCGGTGCGACCCCTCCACCAATCGGCGGGTGTTTCACACCAAGAGCTGGGATTGGCCCAGCGAGGCTACGGGGAGGAGTGGGGCGCCCCCACTCACAAGCGGAACGGGCTTAGGCCGTCCCAGAAGGGAAAGGTGCACCAATGGGGATGTTTGGGCGGCGGCAGCGCAGCCCCCCGGAAGTTTTGGGGCCTTTTAAAGCATCTCATTTTCGAGAACATGTGGTTCACAGCTCGTGGAAAAACGCCAAGAGGGGAACATGGACGCCTTCACCACCCCCTTGAGGCCTTCGAAATTTCTTTTGGCTCCTAAGTTCTTGGCCCCCTGCCGTAGAAAGCGTTACATTAGCGACAGTTCCGAGGAGGACACCCCTTTGGCCCAGGCTTTGTTCGACATGCCGGAGCCCGAAACCTGAGAGCCCGACGAGCCTGACGGCCTCACGCTGTCCATGCCCGTGGAGGAGGGCGGGTCGCGGGAGTCGCCGGCGGGACAGGCCGAAGGAAGAAACGGGTCGCAGGTAAAGGAACGAACATGATTCCAAAATCAGAATAGAAAACATAAAAACTGAAACCTTAACGTAAAAGTTAAGGCTGAAGGAAATGTCAAATGCAGTTTGTACCTCGGAACAACCTGGTCAGCAAGAAGATTCAGAGGAATAATGTTTTCAAGCCTTGTAAGCAACAATCTTACATAGTTAAATGAACACAAAGTAGACAAAAAAAACACACTGTGAAGAGCAAAATAATGCTGGACAGGAAAGCAAGGGGATGCAAAGGAACAAGACAAATAAATGTGTTAAATTTGCATCTTCTCCAATATTTTTTAATCGTTCTTTCTAAGAAATGTGAAGGTAGCTGAAAATTCCATTGATAACCTAAACGTCTCATTAGAGTTCGCATCTGTGCTAAATGAAAACAAACGAGACAATTGACAACTCAATCTGTTACAACAATACTGACGTTAAGTGTTACTATGTAATTACATACACTTTTATTCTGGTCCCTGGATTAATAGGGAACGTTTGAGCTCTGTGGGTCTTTTATGGCTACATGAAAGAAACTAAAAGGGCTGTGATATTTATGATCAATCTAGCCATTGCTGATTTAACACAAGTTTTATCCCTGCCTCTAAGGATTTTCTATTACGTGTCTAGAACATGGCCCTTTGGAGGAGGCGTCTGTATATTTTGTTAATACCTTAAGTATGTAAATATGTATGCAAGCATCTACTTCATGGTTTGCATCAGCGTAAGACGATTTTTGTTTCTTGTGTACCCCTTCAAGTTCAGTGACTGCAAACGCATATATGATGTGTACATCAGTATCGCTGGGTGGATTGTAGTCTGCATTGGCTGTTTGCCTTTTCCTCTTCTAAGATTTAACTATAGTGAGATGAATATCAGTAATAAGTGCTTTGCAGACCTCCCCATAAATGATATTAAACTTTCCAACTCCATTGTGATGATGACCATAGGTGAGCTGATTGGGTTTGTAACCCCTCTGCTGATAAATTCTGTATTGCTCTTGGAAGACTATCCTATCATTAAAAGAAAAGAATTCCATTTCCCATGACTTTGGAGAGGAAAAAAAGGCTTTAAAGATGATCCTCACCTGTGCTGTGGTATTTCCGATTTGCTTTGCACCTTACCATATCAGTTTTCCTTTAGATTTCCTTGTTAAATCACATCAGATAAAAAACCCACATGCCCGAAATGTGATTTCAATATTTCATGCAGTGGCTTTGTGTCTTGCCAGTTTGAGTTCCTGTGTAGACCCAGTCATTCTGTGGGTCACAGAATTCCAAGAAGCCAGCCAGGGGCTAGAGTTATCAGGTAAT
Organism: Emydura macquarii macquarii; assembly: GCF_026122565.2. Taxonomy (NCBI): domain Eukaryota; kingdom Metazoa; phylum Chordata; order Testudines; family Chelidae; genus Emydura; species Emydura macquarii. The sequence continues at coordinate 219 of NW_027133034.1, read as the reverse complement.
AGGTCTGGGGGAGGTTGGGGTTTAATAGTTTGCAGGGTGTCATACTAACTCAAATTATGCTTGTCTTTCATTTAAAAGATGACAGCTTGTTTATATCCTGTGGTGGAAGGTAAATATTTGCAATTGTTTTATTTTATGTGTTTAAAATTGCCAGTGGAGGGTTGGTTTTTTTGTTTTTTTTTAGTATTTTGATGGCTTCTTGGAATTCTGTGTGGTGGG